>NC_080398.1:23951026-24569208 GCF_030265065.1 Corythoichthys intestinalis | reverse complement strand
CTTACATTTTATTTGATTAGGTCATTACTGTTTATATAAAGTTCAATATTATACTGACAAATTGTATTTTCCTTACCCAACCCCCCCCCCCCCGACTTTAATAAATTATCCACTTGCATATTTTAAACTTTTAAACAAATTATGTCACATTGAAAAAAATCGTAACTGTAAAAAAGTCACGGATATCTACAGTAGCGCATAACTTTTGCTTAATTGTATTTTTTGTTACTGTCGCATTTTCTCCGATATGTTAGATGATAAATAATCGACCTAAACAAAGAAAAATTGAAAAAAAAAAACATTTAAAAGGGTAAAAATATGAAAATCAAAATCTCGACCACTCCATGATGTCTGCGATTTGTGCATTGCGACCCTGGTTATATTACCATGTTTTACCCATAAAACCCCCCAAAAAATCCATCTGTGGCCATTCACAGCTGTGTCTTGACACTTGGTGATACATGCTACGTGGAGTTTTTGGATCGGAACAAGGTAAGTACGCAATAATATCTCGTTAAAGTCATGGCGTCTGTAATTCTGCTCCTGCGTGCTCGCGCCTCCAGATAGGGTTTTGCAGTTTAATTTTTATTATTTAAGATGCCCTCCTGTTCAAAATGTTTCTTCCCCCAGAAAATTGAGATTTCAAGCTTTCCAATGATGTATCATACATGCATATTGGACAATTTTTAAAGTTGGCCAAATTGGGGGTCTTAGAGCGGAACTTCAAGTCACCTGAGTGTTTTCCGCGATATTCTTGATAATGAGTGAAAACTATGCATTATGACTGCAGCTACTGATTCAGTTTTAAATGTTTTCTTGACTGTATTGTATCTCAACCTTCATCCTGTTAGCCAAGAAATGCAGTTACTGGAAAAAAATACATTATGATGCAAAAACTGTTTATTTACTTACATTTTATTTGATTAGGTCATTACTGATTTATGAAGTTCAATATTTCACGGACAAGTTCTATTTTCCTTACTCATCTATAACTAAATATCTATATAGCTGAAAACACACACAAGACCGAAAAAGCAGTTTCTGCCCTTGCACTCCTTTTTAAAAGAAACTGCTGTATTTTAAGCCAAAACAACTGTTGTGTTGGATAGAACAATATGTCTATATGCTGCCATAGCAGATTCATGGCGCATTAAGCCCCTGAACTATTTTTAATTTGTCCATTTTACCCTGGAAACCCCCGTTTACAGACGTCGCGCAACCGCTTTTGTTTCAACCCAGCCATAAAACGAAGGTAATTATTTATATTTATTATTCAAAATGTCTGTTGTTTTTAGCTTAGAACCATTAATTGATGTCTCATATTTCGTTTAAAACAAACAACAACAAAAAAAAACAACTTAAAAATTATTCACTTGCATATTTTAAACTTTTAAACAAATTACGTCACAATGAAAAAAAATGGTGTCTGTAAAAAAGTCACGAATATCTACCTCATAACTATCGCTTAATTATATTTTCTGTCACTGTCGCAGTTTCTCCGATATGTTAGATGATAACTAATCGACCTGAACAAAGAAAAATTGAAAAAAAAAAAAATAATAATAAAAAAAACGTTTAAAAGGGTAAATATATGAAAAACAAAATCTTGACCACTCCATGATGTCTGCGATTTCTGCATCCTTGTTATATTACCATGTTTCACCCATAAAATCCCCCAAAAATCAATCTGTGGCCATTCACAGCTGTGTCTTGACACTCAGTGATACATGCTACGTGGAGTTTTTGGATCGAAACAAGGTAAGTACGCAATAATATCTCGTTAAAGTCATGGCATCTGTAATTCTGCTCTTGCGTGCTCTCGCCTCCAGATAGGGTTTTGCAGTTCAATTTTTTTTTTTTTTTTTAAGATGCCCTCCTGTTCAAAATGTTTTTTCACCCAGAAAATCGAGATTTTTAAGCCTTCCAATGATGAATCACACATGCATATCGGACAGTTTTGAAACTCTCAGAGCAGAACTTCAAGTCACCTGAGTGTTTTCCGCCATATCTATACTTAAATATAAATAGAACTCTGTGTGTGTGTTTGTGTGTGTGTTTATTCCCTATGGACTCTGAAACGGCTGGGTGGATTTTGATGAAATTTTACACAGTTGTATTTTATGTCTCTAGGGGTGTTCATAGAGGGGTTTGCTCTCTGTAGGTCTCCATTTAGTTCGAAAATTATTTAGAAACTCAAAAAAATCCCTTATTGTGGAGGTGACAGCATTTTGTCATACAAAGTATCGCGATCTAACATCATTTCGATATATTGTCACACTCCTAATTGTTACTTTATCGTTAAACAATTTCAAAAGGTCAATAAAAATTCCCCCAAAAAATTTTCTTTGATTTTTTTTGTACATCAGAGACCCAAAAATGCTAGGCTTTAGTGCAGAAAATTAATTAGAAACTCCAAAAATTAGCATAGAAAATACCAAAATTCACTTTTTCACCTCAGCAACACCAGGCCATACTGTTAGTAAACCAACAAAACACAAAACAATTTGGGTTTCAGTCTCGAAGTGATTATGAACTGGCATCTCTGTGCATTTCATTGGTGAAACACGTTTTGACTTAAGAGCGTTCACGTTACAAGCACGAAACAATTTAAACTCAAGGCACCACAGTCATTGTACTTTTACATGAGAATTATTACTATTTCCACCTTTAGACTGATTCAGAAAAAAACACTTCAATCCCAATTTAGACATAATTACAATCATGAATACACAATTTATGCAGCAGGTCAGTAACCCGGCACAAGTGCAGCCCACTCAAGCGCCTCTTGACAAATTTTGTTTGTAAAAGGAACGACTCCCAGGTGCCACCTTCGCCCCTGGTGTCATGGCTATTAGCCGCCCCTCAAAGCCATCAGTCATCACGTGCGCCGTGTGAGCTCTAATTGATTGTCCAGTATGTGCCGGGTCTTTACTAATGGAACACGGCGGTGACCTGCACTGTTCCCCATGCCAGATTTCAAATATGAATTATGGTAAGTGAGTGCAGAGTGAAGCCAGCTTAGCATAAAGGCTTTATCTGTCTCTCCCTCTTACCACCCTCATCTTCTCACCTTTTCTTTACCTCCACTTGCAGTTCATCTCACTGCTTCTAACTCAAATTAGAAAGCAGGGGGGTTGTATCAGCGAGATGAGGTGGGTGGCACACCAAAGAAGTTGTATTTCGCGCAATCTTAGACCATATGGCTTCCGAGGGAAATTATGCAAATGAATAATGAACAACAGCTTGGAAATAAATTCCGCAGTGTTGTGAAAAAGTATTGCTTCCACAACTCAAGAGCCATTGTTTGATTCAGAGCAGAAACTGCAACATCGATACTGTCATTAAAACCTGAATTTGAAACCAACAACACATTTCCTCAACTGACTTTTGTTGCTGGGGTACAAATAAACTAACAACTTTGATTTCCCTTGCCTGAATACTAAGACAAAAACTGCCCTACATTTGAAATTAAACTGGTATTTGTTTTATGAAAGTGCATTTATGTATTCTAGTCTATTCTCTTCATTTTTTTCACTTGATTATACTGCTTCCACTAAGTATGCGTGTATTTGGGCTGCCCCGATTAATCGACTAATTAACCACATATCATTGATCAAATTCCAGTATTTTTCGGACTATAACTCAGTTTTTTTGGAGAACGTGTGAAATTATTAACACATTGTTACAGTGCTACCTGAAGGAAAAGAGTCGATTCTTGCATGTTACAGGTTGTTTTATTCTTATAACGAACAGGAGATGATGACACAGAATTCGGGAATAAAAAAGAACAAAGAATTAACACTTTAAGACAGACAAACAGAAAAGACAAGACATATAGGTACCAGGTGACAAAGAAAAGTGCTTTCAGCCTCCCCCTGCATAGCCTTTTTCCCCCTTTTCGGGTAACTTGCATGGAACGTACAACCCCGCGCCCTGATCAAATTACATACACTGGTAAGAAGACAAAAGGGGCCTGTGTGAATATGTTAGAAAAGTAAGTGGCATTTTTCACGTGTGATTACTGTGAATAAATGGAAATATATTTCTACATACCTCGACATACGATCGCCAAGACACACAATCTTTTCAACATCCGACGTACAATTTGACCCGCCATTTCTTGCTATATCCGACGACATGCTTGAAATACGATTTATGACAGCGCCGCAGTTTGTTTTCCCCCAAGACAGACGCATGGTAGATTTTCTTGTGAGAAAGCAACATGGGTTCCAAGAAGGTGGTGCAGGTGATGAAAAAAAGAAAATGGTGACTCCTACCATTGAAATAAAGATGGAAATGATAGAAAAATTTAAGCGTGGTGTGTGCGTGCTTGAACTGGCTCGACAATACGGCCGTAAAATGTCTACTCTCGATGGTCCTCCTCCGACCGCCGTTCACCTGTCTTTATAAGTTAAGGTGTCAATTATTATTGTGGTAACATCGCCAAAGAAATCGCCACCTTCGCCAGGTTTTTAATAATTTATCTAAGAACTTGTTCAACAAAACACGCCTACTGTCCTCCGCATTTTACGGCAAAAACAACTGGACATTAAAAGAGAAGTGAAATCCCTACCTCACTACCTCCCTATCTCACTTCTGAGTTAGCCACAGGTACAGCATGAAAAATACATTCGCAAAATTAGAACATGATTCCTTACATTATTAATTAATATTATTATTATTATACTATTATTCCGATATTTATTTATAATTTATTTGTTTTGCTGCATAATTAGGGCCCGAGCACCAACTGGCGCGAAAGCCCTATTGTAATGCAAAGGATTATTATTCTTTCTTCAGGGAAAGAAAAATGGCCAATTTGGAGGCCTGAACATGCTCGAAAACTCACCAAAATTTGCACATACGTGCGACTTCGTGTATATTTAGATAATTTTGCAATGTTGAGAAAAAAATTAACAGAATGGCTCAGTGGCACCTTCTTGAATTTTTCAAAAAGGACTCTCCTATTAGATTTTTCTGAACGTAGTGTGATGAAATTTGGGGAGTCAATATGTTGTGCAAAACTGCTCCAAAAAGTCTCTTGCACCCATATTCCAAACCCAACAGGAAATCGGGTATTTTTAATTGAATGTGAAATATTTTTTTGATTTACAGGGTGCACATTTTGAGACCTTGGCGCCAAGGGAGTTAGCTCGATCCTCCTCAAAATTGGTGAGACTGTTCATGAGACAAATGAGATCTTGAGGCATCAAAATGGTGAGTTTTTATTCACGGGCCTGACCTGGGCGAGTTACCATAGTCGGCCATTTTTTGGGCAACATGCCAAATTCAGTAAATGACTAATAACTCCCTGATACAAGGTGCAGTCTTTTTGATATCTGGCACGTATGAGAGGTATCCCGGCCTGAACACGACTGCATTGAAATATTATCCATTAGGCCTGCCGCCCCCGAGAAAATTCATTTTGGTTTTGAATAAGGGCGTGGCTTCACTGCTCAGTAGCGCCTCCTTTTTGTAGGACTCACTTCATTAGGGGTTTTTCTCCTACGTGTGTGAATATATTTCTGATCCCTAAAAAAAGAGATGGGTTTTGAACATGTTAGGTTCTCATGAGATGATTAGAGGGGGACGATCCGTCACCACCCTGAGCTGCGTGCCGTCCGAGTTGGACCAAACTGCGAGGGCCTGTTCAGTCCTGCTTGCAGGCCTAGTTGCCATTTGTAATGGTACCAGCAGTATTTATTAAGGACTTACTGTAGGTTTTCAGGCTGTGGAATGAAGTAATGGAATTATAATATATTCTTATGGGAAAATCCTGCTCGACATACCACTATTTCGACTTAAGCCTGAGTTATCCTCCACCGTTGCGGTGACGGCGCAGCGACTACGTCATTCGACATTTGATTGTTCTCCGGCCAGGTGACACGTTGCTCTGTAATTCACCGCCAAGCCACTAGAGTGGTGTGGCGTTATGTTTGTACGGTTTTGGGGCATGCTTGTTGACTTCCTCTTGTCTAGTTTAATGGAGAAAAAAATAAATAAACAATGCAAGATGGAACGCTTGAATGTGGATCTTCAGCTCATCAACATTTGATAAATGTTGATCATACAAATGTTGAGGCGCAGACGACGCATAAAACGGTTCCGAGGCGGTCTGTCCAACTTTTGATGCCACTTAGAGAGTTCTAGCCTCGGGTGGAAACCAGCTAGCTATGGTGGCTAGCTTCAAACTTGCGTCGAGCAAAGCGTCCAGCGTTTTGTCCGAGGTCTGCAAAGAATTATGGACAGCCCTCTAGCCTGATTTTTTTTGCCGTGTCCTAAACCAGCCAGTGGGAAGCCATGGCAGATTTCTGGCGTCTATGGAACTTCCCAAACTGCGTTGGAAGTCTTAATGTTAGCAGTCAGCACATTTGTAGTTTTTTTTTTTGGGTGTGGCAGGGTTCCTGCCACTCTCCTCAAAGTTAATTAGTGTCGGTGAAAGCGATACAGACCCCTTGAAGATATAAAAGTGGTGTCATCCAACTAGTTGTCAGTCGACATATTATCACAAATGTTATGAAAATATTTTATAAAAGTTGAAAAGTTACCTAGTGTTGTTTTAATATTTTTAGCGACATTACTGACCAAATATTGTCCACATCTTTTTTTTAAGCTTCTTAATAGTCACCACTAAAGATGTCCCAATCGATCGGGTCCGATCACGTCATTTTCAAAGTATCAGAATCAGCAAAAAAATATCAGACATGCCTTTTTTTAATATATATATATTTTTCATTTAAATCGTTTTCTAATTGTATTTAACGTTACAGACAAAGTGTCTTACAGTCATCCAGAGTAGTTTTGGCTTAAAATAGGGCTATCAAATTTATTGCGTTAACGGCGGTAATTTTTTAAAAATTAATCACGTTAGATAATTAACCCATGCGCTACACGACACACTCACGCATTGTCGCGTTCAATCTATAAAGACGCCGTTTTACCTATAAATAGCGCTAAAAGGCAGCGTGTAATGAGTAGAAAGAATTTTGACAGCCTTTGGAGCCATTTTTTACGTAGCTAAAGCCTTACAATACCTCTCTCAGAAATTAATAATAACGTGAAGGCAATGTGGGGAAGAAAGGTAGTAGTTGATCATTTTCTTAACACCCTATGTTCTTTCCCAACGCAGAGAAGATATATCAATTGGTGCCCCTACACACAGTCATGGTTGCACTTCCCATCATGCATTTGGGCAGAAGTTAAATAGCTGCAGTATCATTTACTGAAAGCTCAACAAATACACTAGATGGCAATATTTAGTCATAATATACAAAGTCACATTTATCCTTTAAGAATTACAAGTCTTTCTATCCGTGGATCCCTCTCACAGAAAGAATGTTAATAATGTAAATGCCATCTTGAGGATTTATTGTCATAATAAACAAATACAGTACTTATGTACTGTATGTTGAATTTAGTTTAGTTTTATTCATTTTTTTCTTAATGCATTGCCAAAATGTATATGATCGGGAAAAATTATCGGGAATGATTGGAATTGAATCGGGAGCAAAAAAAAAAAAGCCATCGCATTGAGAAATATCAGGATCGGCAGATACTCAAACTAAAACAATCGGGACCGGATCGGGAGCAAAAAAACATGATCGGAACAACCCTAGTCACCACAATTAATTATCTGTTAATTTTAACTATTATTATTATTATTTTTTTTTTAAATGAATAAACGAGCTTTTCTTTTCTATGTATTTGATTTATTATTTGTATTTTTATAAAAAGCATAACATGAAAAGTAAATATTCCCTTTATTTATTTTCAAAATTTTAAAATGTATTTAATCATTTTTTAAATATTAAACAAAAAACGACAAACACTAAATATTCTCTGATTACTGTAGTCCTCAATGAACGCCGATGGTTATTTTGGTGACAAATTTAAATTTGATATTTGCAAATACAGTATCTGCTTTTGCTTTGGAAAACTATGATACAGTTACAGCTTTACATAATATTCATAGTCCAACTTTTTGAGTATAGCTTTTGATTCCTATGCATATTTCTGTGTAAAATGAAAAGCCAAGAGTAATATAACAGTAAATAATGTTTTTCATATGTAAAGTATGTGAAGCGAGTAGTCGACTAATCCCAAAAGTAGTCGTGACTAATAAAATAAGCTTTTGTTGCAATCCTAATGTGTACGTGTACTTTATTTGTAAACTCAATAGGTGCCACGAATTGTGAAAATGTTTTGTGATTAATTTTGAAATTAATTATGTTGCCCCTATTTTTCATATCATAAAAAAACTGGCATTTGAACAGGGGTGTGTCAACTTTTTTTTTTTTTTTTAGCAATCTTATGTATTGTAGACAGTTTTCATGATAAAGAAATGATATCCTCCATGGCGAAAAAAAAAAAAAAGTTTTCCCATAAAAGCCGTAAAATCTCGCCATTATCTGTCTCTCGATCTCTAGATGTTCTCCCTTCCGATAAAACCAAGCATCTAGCGCCCTCGTCTTCATCCCACTCAAAGTGTCCATTACTCCCCGAGCTGCAGTAGTGGCGGCGTGCATTATGATGAGCCCTGGGCCCTGTGGTCCAAGTGATGCATTGGACTTATCTCAACCAGAGGGGATCCATTTAACTGTCACATCCTCCTGTTCTCCACCACCAACACAATAAGCCTGAATAATTTAGTTATTGTTGGAGGATATGTCCTGGGGTTCTGTCTCCTTATATCCGCGTATTAGCTTGGAGAGAGAGATAAGACGCTGACCTTTATGTCTTTTAAAAGAGGAGGCTGAGCGTTTTGAGTATTTGAGATTTTTATAGAAAAAGACCGCATCACGGGGTGAGAAAGTGCGACCCCCGAGAGATAAGGTGTGTTTTGATTGCCGTTAGTATTTTGTCTAGTGAAATTTGTTCATATAATTAAAAATATTCTGAAGTGTTTCCCTGGTTTATTGTGCTTCATTGTTAGCCCTTGATTTAAAAAAAAAAAAAAAATGACGTACAACATCAATTTCAACAACGAGAACTAACTGTTCCCAAATGAATGGGTTTTTAGTTATAAACAGCAGATTGAATAAAGGCTGATTTTAGCACACTTTGACAGGTTAATGGATGCAGACCTTTCACGTCTCGCACATGCGGGGAGAAATGTACTTCACAGTGGCAGGCTCTATATACAGTAATTGGTCTCCGAATATGAGAAACATGGTTTCTATTAGTTCCATTACTCTACATTTATTGTTTCTTTTCACTGTAATTTGTACTTATTAGTTTGATGGTTAATTTGAGGCAATGTGTAGGTGGGTCATTCTATAATGGACCCTCAAATCACAAAAGTTGTTTATCAGCCTTTGATTTGCATAGGAATGTACTGAGTGGTCATGATTTATCTTTTTTCTAACTTAAAAATTGCAGAAACGCTGTGCGTGGGGTACCCGTAATTACATACATACAGTAAACAACTAAATGTCAACCATCACCAAGGACACTTATGCTTGCCCAAAAGGTAAGTTCATGATCGATTTATAAAAGAAATATTTGACAGCATGTATTAGAAACATAGACTTAACTATTAATGTTAGTTTGCTAACAATTGGCTACCTACTTGTTTACTTGCCTGTCACAATTGCCGTTTACATGGTGACTCTCCGAGAATCAGGGGTGAAAGTGGCTAGAATTTCTTGCCGGAACTCCCCGACGTGAGGTTCACCACAGAGCCAGAAGTTTTATTTATTTATTTTAGGGCTGTCAAACGATTAAAATTTTTAATCGAGTTAATTACAGCTTAAAAATTAATTAATCGTAATTAATCGCAATTAATCGCAATTCAAACCATCTATAAAATATGCCATATTTTTCTGTAAATTATATATATATATTCTGTAAAATAAATTGTTGGAATGGAAAGATAAGACACAAGATGGATATATACATTCAACATACGGTATTAGTGGGCATTTCACTCTACTGTCATTTAAATCTGTCTATGCTGTCCTCACTCCGAAGCGTCTACTTTTTCCAAAGCTAGACAGCTAGTGAACGACGCCTTAATAATCAGACTTCTTCCTTTTTCATCTGATCTATTAATAAAATGGCCTCAAACCATTGTTCTCTTTAGACCGTAGTGAAACTACAAAAAAAAAAGTACACAAGCATTGCATTAGCGACAACGTTAGCTTAGCATGGTATACAGGTTCACTAAACATAAACAAAAAGCGTCTCATACAAAAAATATAACATTTCGCTTACTAACATATTATGTACATTCTTTACAACAACCATACTTACGGACAAATCTTGTTCAAGGATCATATAAGCACAACATTACAACGTAGGCGTCAGCCCGAGACGTCATGCAGCCATATTGAACTGGCAAGAAAGCAATAAACCATGTCGCAAAGCGACCACAAGAGTTCGCTGTTAAACAGCACAAAAAACCTTGCTGTAAAACTTACCAAAAGGCAGAATACTGTCTGACATGGGACAGTGCGGGACATGTGCGTTAATTGCGTCAAATATTTTAACGTGATTAATTAAAAAAATTAATTACCGCGCGTTAACGCGATAATTTTGACAGCCCTTATTTATTTATTTATTTATTTGGGGGGGGTGTCAAACCTCTTAAACTACTGAAATGCGAAGAAAACTGTTTTAGAACAGTTATTTCTACAACACATACAAAAACTGATTTTCGCACAAAATTTAATTTTTTCCAATGATTTGCAAAATAAAAGTAAAACAAAAACAGCAATAACCCCAATCTCCATCTCCTAATTTTTATTTTCCCTCATTTCCTCACATATTAAATGCCAAATCTCAATTTTAACTAGTTAAGAACATGAGATATGTATTAAAATTGAAGTTATATGTAAACATTTCCTTTTTTTTTTAAGAATAAAGATATAAGTAACATACATTCAGAAAAATAAGTACAAATGACATATTATGCAGAGTGAAATGGAATACATTTTGAAGATGCAAACATTGACTTTTTCAAATCATAAGGAAATGAATAAGTAGCCTAACATAAATCAACAAATATAACTCCAAAGTGCAAATTGACAGCTAAGATGCTCTGAACCTCCCCATCAGAGTAAATAAAACTAGATATGATATATAAGCCTCCTCAACTCTTTCGTTGCTCTAAAAGATTTGATCCATTTTATGTTGCA
Source organism: Corythoichthys intestinalis (assembly GCF_030265065.1). Classification (NCBI taxonomy): domain Eukaryota; kingdom Metazoa; phylum Chordata; class Actinopteri; order Syngnathiformes; family Syngnathidae; genus Corythoichthys; species Corythoichthys intestinalis. Next base: position 24,558,073 of record NC_080398.1, on the reverse strand, counting down.
TTGCCCTTTTTTTGTCGCATCAATTCAACAAGCTTTTTTTTTTTGCCGTTACAGAAAAGTTGCACATTTGAACCAATCAGAGCTAATCACATGTCAGTATGTCAGCCAATTGAATGGATAAATGAGATCAGGCGCTTCGCACAATGACGTGACTCATCATTGTCAGACGCAGATAACTGCAGCAGCTGGGGAAACCTCCATGCTGTCCATGGAATAAAATCAATAAAAAATATTGGTGGAAACGCTACACAAGCACTTTATTATGCTTGTTGTTAACACTTGTGTATGTAAATCTGATGTTGGTAGATTGTTTTCATCTTGGAGCTGAAATCCATGTGTGGCAGCTTAGCATGTTTTTTTTTCTTTACATAGCGTATTGACAGTTGCTGCCATATTTTCAGAATCAAAGCACCGTCTATACCGGAACAGCATTCCGGCCCTGAATCTTATACCGGAACTGCGTTCTGGCCCTGAATCTTACACCGGAACTGCGTTCCTGACCGTTCTGGCCGACTTTCACCCCTGCCGAGAATACAAAAAATTTCAAATGTGTATTTATATGGTTCCAGATGCGCACCCGATTTATGATGACTCGCCATGTTTAGAGTTTAAAACAATGACAGATTTTAATTTCCCGCTTCAGGGCACGTACATAGTGTAGCCTTGAGTGTGCCAGAGCGGGGTCAAACCATTCTCTGCTAAGACAGGGGAGGTGGGGGTGGGGGCGTTGTGTGAAAAAAGGAAAAAAAATATATTTGAAATATCTAATATGTGAAATTGTTTAAGTATATATCGAGTAGAACATAATGTTTAATCAGACAATGATTTAAACAAAAAAGAAATATAACATAAGCCCTGTCGACGGGCTTGTATGGTTCCGTCTCGAACAATGTTGCAATTCCGCATGAAAACGATGTATTATTCATGCCAGGCCCTAGGGGGCAGTGCAGATTTACAAGGCGACAGCCAATGATGCACTTTGACCCCAACAACCTCCTCAGCCTGGAAAACAATATACCAGCCCACTCCAAGCAGTGGCATTTTTCTTTTGCTCCATAAGGCACAAAAATGAAAACATAACACATATTTAAATAAAAAATATTATAGAAAATAAATTAAAGCCGACATTCAAATGCCAAATATGGCGATATTTGCTGTTTTTAATGTTTAGTAGCACCACTGCGCACGCCCAATGTGACGTGTGTGAGTGCTGACGTTATCGGCGTGGGAGCGTTCCATTGATATGGATGCGGAACAAGCCCCCCCAAACCCCTGCAATCGAATCCTTCCAATTTGGAGCCCGTATTCAGTGGTTTGCGTCTTCGCCTTCCGTTTTTGCCGACACCATATGAAGGCGAGGCCATTCCGCAACACAGTCATTGCGTCTTGGTGTCGCAGAGTCGCCATTTAAACCTCCCCATAGAATAAAATACAGTGACTACTTGGTGCTTCAAACTTCGCGCCCTGAGTCCATCACAGATTTTTTTTCAATTAAAAGATAAATAAATAAATGCAGTATTTTATAGCGCTGTCCCGATCCGATCACATAGTCTCTCACTCTCGCTCCTGCCGCTTTTCTAGGTCAGGCAGTGCACTGGAGTTGCTTTTTAAAGTTAACGACGATTGACAGATGTTAAGGTTCAATCTTGCCAGAGATGCATAGAAGCCGAAACTTCAAAGCACCGCATACGTCAACTATCGTTTAACTTGTTAAACAGTTGCTGTAGCAACCCATTGTGTGTAAGTGAGCACCTTGAGGGGATTTGAGTGGACTCACTCAATGAAGCATTTAATAAAGACAAGCATTTTTCTGCTTTATTCTTTTTTTAAAATCATTCGGGACAGTAACATGTTTGAAACTTATAATTTAATAATAATAATAGTTTTGTCTTTTGCGTTTTTTTTATTTTTATTTTTTACAAGAAGCACCTATAGCTTCTGATCTATCTGAGAAACAAAGAACAAAGCTCCAAACCCATTTTAAAGCAATAAAACTGGCCACTGGAGGGCAGTAGCGCATTTTGTAAGACCCGCAACTCGATTCAACAGCAATGAACGGCCGGGGAAAAAGGGTCGGAGCGCTGGCGGCATGATGCCAGATGGCGGACGACCGAACAAAACAACCGAGAGGACCCCCGGGATGCCAGGCGCTGGACGACCGAGCATAATGACTGGGACCACCAGTGCAGCGGGTTCGCCGAGCAGACCCCGCAGAGACTAAAAAATAATCCATCTTTGTGAGATAGACAACAATGAGGGAAAAGTTTACGCGGCTGACGCGGCGACAACGACGTCATCTCGGCCACAACAGCGTCATCTTTCAGTTAGTTATGTGTAAATAAATTGTTACTTTGCTATTAAAAGCTCTATTTGTCTTGTTCTGTATTATATTTTGTAAAAGGAAAACATTATTCAGATGTTTGGGTTGTAACTAAAGCAAAAAATAGCTGTGTTAAAGTCAAAGTTATGTTTGAAATCCAGTATTGTCAGTAACGCGTAAGTAACGCGTTACTGTAATCTGATTGCTTTCTTTCAGTAACGAGCAATCTAACGCGTTAGTTTTTCCAAGCCAGTAATCCGATTAAAATTAGTTTCCTCAGTAACTGTGCGTTACTATTTTGTTTTTGCCTCATAATGTATGTAGAATGAAGAATACTGTGGTCATGTACGAAGAGCATTTGAATAGAAAATACCGCATTTGAGTTTGGGAGTGACATCACATCTCACGTTTTCTCATCGGAAAAAAACAGGTCACGTGCAGTACCATGCTGTATGCGCACCGTCTGCCACATAGCCTGGCTACCTATCAGGATACTAACAGTAAAGGAGCCTGAGAGATACAACAAACGGCTGCATTTGCTCACTGGAGATACAGCCATTACTTCACATATCCGTCCAGTAAAGATGACAAAAATATCTCCGTGCGTTGCAAACTCTGCGCTGGCTCAGATGGACTGTCGACCGCTATATACTGTACTCGACATCCAATTCAACAAGGAAGCACCTGGAATTAAAGCACAACGCGTCGCGAAAAAAACTCAAAACAAGACGACAGGTAACGAGACAGCCAGCAACTAGCCTTTATAATATGTGTAATTATGTACATTTTATAGTTAAGAGTTTGTAATCGTAGGCGGAGTTTTACATTTGTGGGACTGCGGGGAGAAGCATGTTGAAGACTGAAACGAAAGTCAAAAGTTTGGACACACTTCATAATTTTTGCGTTTTATATATTTTCACTGCTATTGTAAATTCTCACTGAAGACATCAAAACTATGAACGAACATGTGGAATGGCAAAAAAGTGAAATAACTGAAAACAGGTTTTGTATTCTACATTCTTCAAAGTATCCACCTTTGAGGTGTCTCCAAACTTTTGGCCAATACTGTACAGTGGGGAGAACAAGTATTTGATACACTCACAATGAGAAAACCCATTGGCAGTGTATCAAATACACACATCTTGATACTGTTCGAGTTCAATCAGCTGTTGAAGTTGTTGTTGGTAGCGTTTGAAAGCTTAGGTTTAAAGAAATTCTAAATATCCATCTTGCCTCCTCTGGTGTAGTTTTGGCTAAGCAAAGCAGTAAATGAGGAGCAGCATTTCGTGTGTAAGCTACTTCATAGGCTGGTTGCAGTACTGCTGACCAATTTATTAAGTCTGTGTGCAGGCCAGACGTTATTGATTTTATGACAGAGGCTGGGGGCCGGATGAAATTTGACCACGGGCCGCATTTGGCCCCTGGGCCGGACTTTGGACATGCCTGACCTAAACAGTATTAATTTTTTAAGAAGTTGACCAACAACCACTACAAAAGTGATACCTTGCTTTTTGACGGAATGCCTGGCGCTGATAGTCTGGCCGTTTTTAAATTGTAAGGTGCACGTGTAGTTGCCCTCCATGTCGGTTGTGACGGGTAAGGGCAAAGTGGTCGTAACATTGCCGGGCCTGCTGCTCTTCGACCGTAACAGCCGACTCTTATTCTGGTACTCCCACTTGGCATATTGGACCTGAGAAGCCTCGTTGTACAGGCACTCCAACTGCAACTTGGTACCTAAATGCAGGCCCATAACTGCGAAAGAAGATAGGGAAAAAACAGGGAACAAGAAGTAAGTGGAACAAATGGTGGAGTTTTCCCATTATATGCTAACACAACTTTTAGCTAGCGGCCTTTAATAAAAGTGCATGTGACACGAAAAAGCATGTTTATTTCATAATACACGCAGGATTTTATGCTCCTGAATGATATGGACCGCTTGGATGTGTTGGAAGCGATCGCTATATTTATTTAGTTTTTTTAATCCCGCGCCATGAAAATGAGTGACTTCCAGCTTCGGTCTTGCATTGAGGAGGAGGGCGCTGTGACGTGTACGGGTGAAGGCGTCCTCTTCACTAAATAGCGGTACTGTTGTGTATGAGGACTAAGGATTCAGCTGATTTTGCGGATTAATAAGTTTATTTTTCGCATCACGCCAGCCAAGCGGCTGCAGAAAAATCTTGCTTTATGAGGGAATGGCGTGTGCGCCTTTTTGGAGTTTCAAAAGGTTCCCATTCACCGTGGATATTGGCCAAGCCCTACTACTGTGGGACTATTTGACTTACGAGGAAGTGAGTAAACATCTTGTTTTGTATTATGTCAAATATTAATACAGCGATTACAAAGTAAACACTACAAACTTTCTTTACATAAAGGACTACTTACGTTTGATCATTGATAGGCATATAAAAAGCTCTCCTCGTGCACATTAGCTGCACGTTAGCTGCACAACAACTGCAGCCGCCCTCCTCCGGGGAACGAACTGTAAATTGTTCTCCGCCGGGCGATTTGCCGATCTGCGAAGACAATCGACAACCCAGTCGTCATGTCAAATAATCCGGGCTAGTTACGTGTGATTTTCCGCTTCGAAGACTTTGAAACATCACTCAGTTCGGGTTAGCATGTCGGCGAGCTGTCACGCCTCTTGGTTTGTTTACATTCTCCGAAGCCGGGGAAGGGAAATGACATATGTCCGATTTAGATGTCATAAAATATCGTTCGGGAGGTGCGACAGTAAAGGTGAAGTCGACAGTTTTGACCATTATGGAGTAATTTTGCCATGTCGTCCTGAATAAGTGCATTTTTATTATTTCATATTCCATTTAGCACAAGACTGTTATTTGTCATGACCATGCCATTTATTGAGCAATTGGGGAAAATACTTGGATAAATAGAATATCCTGTAAAAATATTGAAGTAAAGAGACAGAAACAATGACATTTTGCAGCTCTCGTCGTCCCGTTTCCCACGTTGTGAATAGTTCCCGCTCGACGGGCTGACTGGTCCTTCTCAAGCCATTTATTTAGCTATTGGGGAAAAATACCTGGATAAAAAGAATATCCTGTAAAAATATTGGCGTAGAGAGACTGAAACAATGACATTTTGCGGCTCTCTTCGTCGCGTTTTCCTCGTTCTGAGTAATAAAACTGATGAGCCCATTCACCCGCTGACGTAATCCACCAGTTGGGGACGCTAGAGCCCTATAATGGTAGGTGTGGCTAATTTCTCGTCATCTGCGCTTTGCTAAATTGTTGGATATAGTCGAATCGTCTCAAAATATGATTCTAATTCACATAATAATGCTATTTAAGACTTTTTTTCTCCTGTCGTATGTCACGCCTGGGTGAGGGTTGTCACGTCTTGGTATATTGTCTCTTCCTGCTTTATTTTGAAGCCTCACCCTCCTGTTTCCACCACTCACCCGTCCTGCTTTCTCACCTGTCTCTGATTATGATTACCTATTGTTCCCACCTGTGCCCTATTCCTCATATGCTTAAATTGTTTGTCACTCCCTAGTCTCGTGCCAAAGTGTCTTCGCCCTTCGTTGCCACCAAAGCCAGTCCATAGCCAGAGATATTCTAAGTTGTGAGTTGTTCATAGTATTCTGCCATAGCTCTTTGTTATTTTGTGCCTCATGCATAGCCCTTTGTTGTAATTGTAAACTCCAGTGCATTTTGCCTGGCTCTCTTGTTTCCCGTTTTTATTATTTTTGTTTCATAGGCCGTTATTTCCTCCTGCTGGAGCGCCCTCAGTTTGTACTTACCTCTGACCATTTTATGTTATTAAAAGACTGAATTCTGCATCTGAGTCCGCTCATCTTGTCTAAGTGTGACATTATATGCTCTTTCAGCTAAAGTCATATCGTTGTTTAAAATACACGTTTCGTCGTTTCCATGGAGAAAACATGCCTGGTAGATCCATTGAAAATTCTAAATTTTCCATAAGTTGTAATGGGAGTTTGAATATAGTGCTGCCGTAACATAAAAGTTAAATTAGTTCTGTGACCCCAACTCAAAACACTCACATCACAAATTTAAAATCTACAAAAAAACAAAAACAAAAAACAATGACATGATTAACTTATTGGCTGCAGTTGACGGTGATAGACGTCCAATCCATTTAGATTGGGAGGGTGGTAGCGATCATTTACAACCAAATGCCAGCTAGCAGTGGCGGAACATATGTGAACAGGGCCTGGGTGCGATGACTAGTATAAATGGGCCCCTCGAGATGAATGTTTGGTGGGAGGGAGTCCTAGTGGATAATTATTCGCAGGTCCCTCACACTTTCACAGGCCCTTAAACACGATCATCTGATGTGACATATAAAAATTCCAACATACCTAGGTTATAAATTCTCCTGTTCTAGGGAAGTATTTCTTTTTTTCTTTTTTTCTTTCTTTTTGTGTACCTTGTGTTAACTGTTATTGTTTGTCAGTATGATATTGTAGTATGAGGATACCATAATGTGCGATAATTCACTCTTTCTGCTCTTATGATTTTTCTTATGATTGTCTTAATGTACGTTTGCTAATGTCTATAAGATTTGAGTAGCTTCTTAAGAAGACATGACTCACACATGATCATAGCTCAGCATTATGAGAGTATGTACACTAAATTTGAAATTGAATTGAATGTGTGGGGCAGTGGTAGTGCTGGTGGAAAATTTTCTGCAGGCCCCTCCTGCAAGCGGGGGTGGGATTAGAGATGCAGGTCGTCCCTGTGTAACGAACGAGTTCTGTTCCTACGCTGGCGATGTAGTCGGAATTAACCCTTTAAGTACCTCTAAATACAAAAGAACTGTCCCAAAAAATGTATTGTACGTCATATTAATAAGAGCAAGTAAAAAATAAAATACTGTGAAGTATGTTGTTTTGAATGCCATTATATTGAATCCGGGCTTAAAAAAAAAAAAAAAAAAAAAAGAGGCTTGTAATTGTCAACATGGGTAAACCTTAACCATGAGAGACAGAATGTGGGGGAAAAAAACAGAAAATCAACATTGCTTGATTTTTAAAGAATTTATTTCCAAATTAGAGGGGAAAATAAGTATTTGGTAACCTACAAACAAGCAAGATTTCTGGCTGTCAAAGAGGTCTAACTTCTTCTAACGAGGTCTAACGAGGCTCCACTCGTTACCTGTATTAATGGCACCTGTTTTAACTCATTATCGGTATAAAAAGACACCTGTCATCAGTCACACTCCAAACTCCACTATGGCCAAGACCAAAGACACCAGAGACAAAATTGTCGACCTGCACCAGGCTGGGAAGACTGAATCTGCAATAGGTAAAACGCTTGGTGTAAAGAAATCAACTGTAGGAGCAATTATTAGAAAATGGAAGACATACAAGACCACTGATAATCTCCCTCGATCTGAGGCTCCATGCAAGATCTCACCCCGTGGCGTCAAAATGATAACAAGAACGGTGAGCAAAAATCCCAGAACCACACGGGGGGACCTAGTGAATGATCTACAGAGAGCTGGGACCACAGTAACAAACGCTACTTTCAGTAACACAATGCGCCGCCAGGGACTCAAGTCCTGCACTGCTAGACGTGTCCTCTTGCTGAAGAAAGTACACATCCAGGCCCATCTACGGATCGCTAGACAGCATTTGGAGGATCCAGAAGAGGACTTGGAGAATGTGTTAAGGTCAGATGAAACCAAAATAGAACTTTTTGGTAGAAACACAGGTTCTCGTGTTTGGAGGAGAAAGAATACTGAATTGCATCCGAAGGACACCATATCCACTATGAAGCATGGGGGGGGGACATCATGTTTTGGGGCTGTTTTTCTGCAAAGGGACCAGGACTACACATCTGTGTAAAGGAAAGAATGAATGGGGCCATGTATCGAGAGATTGTGAGTGAAAATCTCCTTCCATCAGCAAGGGCATTTAAGATGAGACATGGGTGGGTCTTTCAGCATGACAATGATCCCAAACACACAGCCAGGGCAACAAAGGAGTGGCTTTGTAAGAAGCATTTCAAGGTCCTGGAGTGGCCTAGCCAATCTCCCGATCTCAACCCCATAGAAAATCTGTGGAGGGAGTTGAAAGTCCGTGTTGCCCAACGACAGCCCCAAACCGTAACTGCTCTAGAGGAGATCTGCATGGATGAATTGGCCAAGATACCAGCAACAGTGTGTGAAAAGCTTGTGAAGAGTTACAGAAAACGTTTGGCCTCCGTTATTGCCAACAAAGGGTACATAACAAAGTATTGAGATGAACTTTTGGTATTGACCAAATACTTATTTTCCACCGTGATTTGCAAATAAATTCTTTAAAACTCAAACAATGTGATTTTTTTGTTGTTTTACTTCCACATTCTGTCTCTCATGGTTGAGGTTTATCCATGTTGACAATTACAGGCCTCGCTAATATTTTCAAGTGGGAGAACTTGCAGAATTAGTGGTTGACTAAATACTTATTTACTTTTTTTTTTTTTTTTAATTCAACTTTATTTACTTCATTTGCTGTTTCTGACTGTGTATCATATTGCCTCCGCAAAGCCCTTTGAGACAACCTTGTTGTGATTTAGGGCTATACAAATAAAATTGAATTGAACCGAATTTAATTATTTGCCTCACTGAATATTAACACTTAAACACAATATTACAGCTCTGCACATTGTCTTACCTTTCTGTTTGACCCTCCCCTTGCCCAAGCATGCCCGCTTTCCGCCCGCAAATGGGGCCTGTGAGAGAATTTATTCATGCTTAAAACACAACCATTATACAGTATATTATATGTTGAATGCTTTTGTTATGCTTGCATGAGAACATTATAGCATAGAGTATCATTGTTAAAATAATCTGTTGTAATCTTTTTGAGTGGGCCTTCTTATAGCCTTGACGATTGTAGACGGAGTCAATATGCCCAATTATGGACTGTCATGTTCCTGTTGTTTTCCAATATGCCCTGAATGAATACAATATAGCAACTGTGGCTTATCAAACTTCTTCCTGGCCACAGCTGGTGATTCAAGGTTACAGCTTAAGGTGGTTTTCCACTATGAGAGATGTTTTTCTGTAACTTGAGATGTTTTTACTAAGTTTCGATTTCGTTTCTATGGTGTCAACCCATAAATAGAGGGATGCCCTGTATCTCTCTTTTGTCCACATGCGGAGAAGCACTTTGTGCGTTATTCCGCGTCTGTACCCAAGAGCTCTTGTACTAAAACCTTCGAAAAAAATCAATCCATGGTTGTGGTAGTATTTATTTTTCTAATCTAGCTGTCGAGGTAACACTCATCTCGGAGTTCAAACTTGAGCTTCCCTGACAGGGCCCTCTGCAGGCTCGGGTGCTGTCGCACCCTCAGCACCCCCCTATGCTCCGCCTCGCTATCAGGCTAATGTGGCTAACAGATGCTAGACGTGATCGCGGGAGAAGATCAGGAATAGATTTATTAAATAGCCCCCGGCACCTCATGTGCTCATATCTTAAATTTTGTCTCGCGAGTCAAAACAAAACCACCCCTGCGTCGCTTGACGTAAAACCAGGCCACAGATTACCAAATGGATAGACTTGGTGAGAACGTCAGGGAGACAAAGGAGGTAGGCTAGACAAGGAGGTGACTTAATAGCTTTCGTGATTGCAGAAAAGGCCAAGGACGGATAAGGAATAATGGGGTAAAGGGGATGGTAGCCACGTGAGAGGGGAACGGGAAAAAAAACACAACAGCGCACAGTCTACGGAGAGGTCACAATAATATATATTCATTAAAGTGATTTGCTGCTAATGCATCACTTGACTGTGACTGATGCTTAGTGTCTCATCATAGTGAGATGAGAATCCATCTGGGCGTAATCAAGCTCCGCAGATCCCCCCCCGCAACGGGGCATAAAACCACACATATTTCAGCCTTGATTAGTGTGATCAACATGGGCCACCTACGTACAGCCTCCATGGGAAGCCGGCAGGTATAATCATACATAATGATACTCTTAATGAGGTGGGGTAAAAATATATGCGTCACATGATTGCCATGTGGGCACAGAGTCGTGTGTGTCTGTGTGTGTGCGGAGGGGCTGCAAATGTGTGACAGTGACTGATCGGCTCGTCATGTCTGGGCAGCTGTGATGGATGCCACGAGGGAGTGTGATTAGTAAACTCTTCCGAGCCCACCATTACAGGGATGTATGCCTTCGCTTTTTTGTTTACGCCTTTAAAGGCAACTTATTGTGTCTGTGTGGGTGTTGTAAAGCGTGAAATAAGGCCCATTCATGGTAAAACAGATTAGGGCCACACTAAATGGAATGAAAACAAAAGTTTTTTTTTTTTTTATATATGTACTGTATGATTGTAATTTTACAGAAATAAGCACACTTAGCTTTTTGACAAAACATTACAAATACTTTTGTTCAGGATTGCAACCTTATTCTTTTCATTGAGGAAAAAAAGGCAATTTTAAAAACAAAACAGTAGTAACCAAAAACATCCAAATTCTCCAAGACAAAAATATTTTTCAAGAGGAGAAAAACCGTACTGGACCGTAATATTCGGACTATAGGGCGCACCTGACGATAAGCCGCCACCCACCAAATTTGACACGAAAATGGCATTTGTTCATAGATAAGACGCACTGGACTATCAGCCGCAGCTGTACTCACTGTACTGTATTATGGGCAGGGGGTGAAAGTGGTTAGAATTTCTTGCTGGAACTCCCCAACATGAAGGTCGCCACGGAGCCAGAAATGTTATTTATTTATTTGTTTTTTTTGGGGGGGGGTGCAAAAATACCGAAATGCAAACAAAACTGTTTTGGTCAGTATAACACACACAAAAACTGATTTATATTCAAAATTTATTTTTTCGATGATTTGCAAAATAAAAGTTAACAAAAACAGCTATAACCCCAACCTCCATCTCCTAATTATTATTTTCTCCTCATTTCCTTATATACTAAATGCCAATTCTCAATTTTAACTACTTAGGAACACAAGATGTATTTATATTAATATTGAAGTTAATGTAAACATTTACTTCTTTTTTTTTTTTTAAATAACGTACATACATACATACATACATTAACTAACATACATTCAGAAAAATAAGTACAAATGACATATTATGCAGAGTGAAATGGAATATATTTTTAAGATTGCGCAAACATTGACTTTTTTAAATCATACGCAAATGAATAAGTAGCCTAACATAAATGAACAAATATAGGTCCAAAGTGCACATTGACAGCTAAGACGTTCTGAACCTCCCCATCAGAGCAAATAAAACTAAATATGATAAATAAGCGATAAACTAGATATGATATATAAGCCTCCTTAACTCTTTCCTTGCTCTTGAAGCTTTGATCCATTTTCTGTTGCATTGTCCCTTCTTTTTTTTTTTTTTTTTTTTTTTTTTTGCTGTTTCAGAAAACATGCACATTTGAACCAATCAGAGCTAACGCTGGTGATCACATCTCAGTATGTCAGCCAATTGAACGGATAAATGAATCCAGGCATTTTGCTTTGCTGCGTGCATTCGCACATTGACGTGACTCGTCATCGTCAGACTCAGATAACTGCAGCAGCTGGTGAAACCTCCATGCCGGCTGTGGAATAAAATAAATAAAAAATATCGGTGGAATTATGCTTGTTGTTAACACTTGTGAATGCAAATCTGATGCTGGTAGATTGTTTTCTCTTTGTAATGAAATGCATGTGTGGCAGCTTTGTTTTTTTTGTTTTTTTAATATAGCGTTTTGACAGTTGCCGTCATATTTTCAGAATCAAAGCACCATATACCGGAACAGCGTTCCGTCACTGAATCTTTTACCGGAACTGCGTTCCAGCCCTGAATCTTGTACCGGAACAGCGTTCCTGACCGTTCCTGATTATGGGATATTTACACCAAAAGATGCGAACACTTTATTTGACAGCGGCATTAAAAGACCAAATGAACCACCATGAAGCCTTGAACCTATTGGCTGCAAAGCTTTATGAAGCTTCATTTGGCCATTACTTCTCCTTTGGGGGAGACAGTCAACCTCTGCTGCCACCTGCTGTCAACACTGCTGTCATCCAACATGCCTCCTAGCCAGCATTTAACGCATATGCCCCGCTCAAACAGATTTAAATGACAGCACAGTGCAATGCCCACTTTTTACTTGTGTTTTTTTTGGAGTTTTGTCGCCCTCTGCTGGCGTTTAGTTTCGAATGATTTTATGGGCTTCATCACCCATGAGAATTGTGTAATGACATCAACAATGGCAGGCTACTAGTTTATTTTTTGATTGAAAATTTTAAAAATTTTATTAAAACGAAAACATTAAGAGGGGTTTTAATATAAAATTTCTATAACTTGTACTAACATTTATCTTTTAAGAACTACAAGTCTTTCTATCCATGGATCGATTAATGCCATCTTGTTGATTTATTGTTATAATAAATAAATACAGTACTTATGTACCGTATGTTGAATGTTTCTGTATCCATCTTGTGTCTTATCATTCCATTCCAACAATAATTTCCAGAAAAAATTTGGCATATTTTCTAGCTGGTTTGAATTGCGATTAATTACGATTAATTAATTTTTAAGCTGTAATTAACTCGATTAAAATTCGTTCGACAGCTCTATTATAAATCGATCGCTTCCACACACATCCATTTTCATTCAGCAGCATAAAATACCATGAGAAATATCCAAAAAACATGCTTTTTGCTGTCATCGGCATTTTAACTCGTAGTAACGGTTATCTTTTAAGAACTACAAGGGTTTTTATCCATGTGTCCCTTTAAAAGATTCAAATTATATTTTCAGGATGAAAAATTACATCTTTTAGAGTATAGTCTTTTTATTTTCAAACTTTTTGAATGTAAAAAATGATTGTTGTCATCAGATAATTACTTTTTTCTGCTACAAAAAAAAAAAAGAATATTCATTCAAGTTTGACAGTGACTTCAAATACTACTGAACAACACAAGCGTATAATTATTTACAGATAAATACATTCTCACTGTTTTATGTGCCATAAAATGCGTCACTGGACCTTGTAGTTATAGCCAAGTCTCGGAAATACACAATCTGATATGAATGCGATAGATTCCGCTATCGCTTGTCACATTTTACCAATTACCACAACCTTTGAAGTGATGTTCAGTATAAATCAGATTTTCAATCCGGGCATGTCGAAGCATATCTGTTGTTTTTCCACTCGTGGAGTTTCAGCAAGGTGTGTGATTATGCCATACCTGGCTGAAACACGCTTTAATAAACGCTTCCTGCAGTGCTTATTTTTTCTACCTGCTTGCCCTTAATGAAATACTTGAACACTTTTGATTATATTCCTATTCAGTTTTATTCCTGTGGAGAATTATGAGTGAGGGGGTGAAATCAACTTAATTTCGTTGTGATAATTAGCAAGCCATGTCGCAGGACCAGCGTAAAATCCGAAACTGGAGGGGGTAAACCGGCTCAACAGGGCCTCCGCCATAATCAACCTGAAGAGCTCATCATGTAAAACTTTTAATTTCAGGTGAGGGTGTTCAAATAGAATGAGAAAGGAACAATCGCTGCTTTTTAATTGATTTTTTTTTAGGTACACTCTCACTTCAACCAGATGCGGCGTATGTGCCAGAGACACAATAATGTCGCCGGGCAACCGCTCTGATAGCAGCAGAGCGGAGAGGTGCGGTGCTCGAAGCGGCAATAATAATTTGGCCTTAAAAATGCAAAAAGCTTAGAACCTCAATTTAATGACACACTGCTCTTGCCAGAGATGTGAAAATTTATGCGATGGAAGGTACCTACACAGTACGAGTACTTTTACAACCTCTTGTTGTTTATCATGCCTTTGTGTTTTTTTTTTTTTCCCAAACTCTTTTTTACCTAATAATTAGGGGTGTCAAATGATTCAAATTTTTAATCGAGTTAATTACAGCTTAAAAATTAATTAATCGTAATTAATCGCAATTCAAACCATCTATAAATTATGCCATTTTTCTGCAAATTATTGTTGGAATGGAAAGATAAGACACAAGATGGATATATACATTCAACATACGGTACATAAGTACTGTATTTCTTTATTATAACAATAAATCAAGATGGCATTACCATTATTAACATTCTGTTAAAGCGATCCATGGACAGAAAGACTTGTAGTTCTTAAAAGACAAGTTATAGAAATTTTATATTAAAACCCCTCTTCATGTTTTCGTTTTAATAAAATTTGTAAAATTTTCAATCAAAAAATATACTAGTAGCCCGACATTGTTGATGTCAATAATTACTTACACAATGCTCATGGGTGCTGAAGCCTATAAAATCAGTCGCACCCAAGCGCCAGCAGAGGGCAGCAAAACTCCGAAAAACACAACAAGTACACCTTTCACTGTGCTCTCATTTAAATCTGTTTGAGCGGGGCATTTGTGCGTTAATTGCGTCAAATATTTTAACGGGATTAATTTTTAAAAAATTAATTACCGCTCGTTAACGCGATAATTTTGACAGCCCTATTTATAATATATGTTTTAATAGGTTCCAGTTCTCGCACACTGTAAAAAAAATAACCTGGTAAGTTTTGTAGCTGGAAGAATTTTACCATTAAAAAAAAAAAAAAAAAAAAAAAGGAAAAACTGAAATACACATAAAATGGTATAGTGCTTTTGTAGTTGAAATTTTAATGTCTTTTTTTTTTTTGTACACTGTAATCCACGTGTAACCATGCAGTCTGGATGGTGGTGCGTTCCTTTTCTATTTCTTTGCCTTCTCGACAAGGATTCAATTCCACACTGTCATCTTGGCAGTCACGCATGCTGACTGCTGAGCTAACAAAAGTAGGTTAGAGTATGTGCTGTACGTCAAGAAGATTAGGAGAAACTTATTCTCCGAGAAACTACACAAAGTTCATACCGCAGGTCTTAATGCACAAATCCGATTTTTTTCGTGTTTTTACGACTCGAGTCAGGCGTTAACTTGACGGTCTGAATGGGACAGGTCGCATAAAAGTGGACCATTTCAAATCCGATCAAGGTCACTTTCGTATGTGGTTAAAATCCGATCTGGGCCACATTTTTCCAGAATATGGCTGTGGTCTGAACTGTTAAGTCCCCGGAATCGGAATTCATGCAGCAATTACGTGAGCAGAGCGAGAGAGACAGGGCACACGTTAGCGATGGAACTGTGCATTGGCGTTAGCACCTAGCTTGATCGCGGGTTTTAGGGAAGAGGCGAGCTTGACAACAGTCATAAAATAAATAAATAAATAAATAAATAAATAGGGCAGGCGAAAAATAGGCCTGAGAATAGTTTTCTTTCTGTGCTCCAAATGAGCAATATTTCAAGATTGCTTACACAGCTGAGAGTCGGGTCAAACTATCTGTATATTTGTACATGCCATCAATCCATATAAACTTTGAATATAAAACTAAATAGGGACTATCTATGTCGGTTATTTGTGTCCTGCTGTGTTTGATGGAGACCCAGCCCAGCTGTTCATTTCGGATACAGAAGATGAGGACTTTAATGGCTTTGTGGATTGATTAAAATTGATGTGAGTACTTTGTTAAATTCTTTAATGAAGTATAATTGAACTTAGTTTTGCTCCCATTGCCTTTTACACATTAAAAAAAAAAAAAAAAAGCGCAAACTAGCGCGCATGTTAGTGTGTATGCTGTAGCATATGTTTTTCATGCGCCCAATGAAGGGAATAGGTACCGTTTTCACACACACTATATAATTGTTTGCATTAGTCTAACACATTCATCTAACTATAGTTTAGGCAGACTTCACTCCATGCTCTTGAACACAGTAAAGTGGGGCCCTTATCGGGGCTCCTGAGGGGGAGATGGCAAAATGGTACCGTTTCTCGTAGGCACCGTCTAACTGTTTGCATTACTCGAACACACGTAATATAATTAATCAGGGAATAGAATCATTTCTCACATTTACTGTAGGACTGCACTACTCTAATACACCTAATATAAAATAAATAGCACACCATAGTTTAAAGAAGCAGAATAGATACACAACGCCATCTTATCACAGAAGCCCAACGTGTGCATCACGAGCAAGATTGACGCACCAACTCTGGCAATCAGGACAAAGACCAGCGCGCTTTCTCCCAAAACAAGTAGCGCCAGCCAGGATAACAAAGTTGATAGTGGGCGCTTGGGACGTTAAGACCAGCGTCAGTCGCTGTGGCAACCACGTCCCATCTGCGCACGAACCTAAACCGCCCAAAACCAGCCACAGGGGGAAGGTCCCAAAAGCAATGCCTGGACACACCTTTGGCCCGGCCTACTCTACCACGGACTTAAAAACACTGGACACTGAGATAACACAGATTTCGCTGCTCGGAAACATTTTCTATGTAGCCTTGTTTTGGATCCAGACTTGTTCCTCCATTGTCTGTTTTATGCCTTGTTTTTGACCATTGTCGACGAATAAATTGTCAACCTGTTTTCGGTGAGCCGTCTTCAAACTTTTGGAACATGAAGTCAGTAAAAAGGGTTAACACAAGAGATGAACGCACGAAATTTCCGCCTTCCTGGTTGGCGCACGGGCAGTTGCAGTTTCCGTGCGGCTTGGCCGGGGAGGCGAATTCCAACACCAATAATGCAGTGCGCCTTGTGTGTGTGTGTGTGTTAAATACAAAAATATCACCCGAAAATGAGCTTGGTCTTGAAAATACAGTAAATGTAACTTTTTGAAAATGTTTTTTTTATAGTACATCTAACCTAAATAAAGACAATCGCTATAATGTATGGTATCAAATGAACAGATGGATGGATTTTGACATATTTTTAAAGGGGGATAAAGTATCAAAGGTTTGGAGGGATAACTACTTGACATATAGCATATGAAGTTAAATAACAGCCTGTAAAGCTGAATATATCCTCTCATCTAACTCTCGGCGGGAACGTAATGAGGCGCTTTTTCTTCCAAAATGTCAGACCATTCCACTGAACAAGCTTTAGACAAGTAACAAACAACAGGGGGTGGAAATGATGAAATAGGGTTGCTTGAATCATTATGAACACATGCAAGCTTTCATTCCATCCCTCTTTTCTAGTGGAGCACGGAAATGAATCATGAGATGTGGCCTTCGCACTCATCAGACCGATACTCAGCAACACCTAAACCGGGGATTTAGACCTTCGCACCACTGCCACAACTATAAATCATCTTTCCCTTTTGAAAGAATGATGCTGATCAGCCCAGTGGAGCTTACTGTGGTAGACGAAAATTTTAAGGGCCTTAGCAGCAAGCGTTGCAAAGGGTCTCCTGGCCATGTTGTTTTTAATTCTTCTGGGAAATGAATCACCTTTGGATGGTGTCAAAGTGCCCGAAAACTCACCAGTTGTTTTTTTTTTGCGATTACGTCTATTCTGGTAGGTTCTCAACACTACCTGAACAAAATGCGCTCAATAAAAATGAAATCAGGAAAAATAAAACTCCCTTCACCAGTTTAACCTATTAACACAAAATTAGGTAGTTAAGTCACACAAAAAAGTCTAAAGGACCCCAGCCTGAAATTGAGCAGCAAATCAGCCATTTTGGGTAGAAGCGGAACATTTTTGAAAATAACTTGATTATGGATGCTTTAAAGCAAAATTAGTTGAGGAAAGGAGATGACATATTATTACCTTGCACACTCATTGTCATATACAGTATATTTTTAATTCTTATTTCATTTTGTGCAACCTCAATGTGTTATATTGGTTTTACTTATTATTATTATTTTTTTCTTCTTGTAAACTCTTAATAGTAAGTATCTTTATCCATGTGTTTATTCATTCTTCTTGTAAACTCTTAATAGTACTGTATTGGCCCGAATGTAAGACGATGTTTTTTGCATTGAAATAAGATTGAAAAAGAGGAGATCGTCTTATATTCGCGGTCTAGACATTATACCCATTCACGACGCTAGATGACGCCAGATATAATTGAAGCGGTGTTCTGTTATGACAAATCTCATCTACTCTCCCCATTCACGACGCTAGATGGCGCCAGATATCATTGAAGTGATGTTCTGTCATGACAGATCTCAGCTACTAGTTTAACCAGTTTGCATTATTTTATTGCAATGTTTTTCCTTATTCAGATTTGTTTCAAGACTACAGTTACAGTTAGACTTCACTAGATGACGCCAGATATAATTGAAGCGGTGTTCTGTTATGACAAATCTCATCTACTCTCCCCATTCACGACGCTAGATGGCGCCAGATATCATTGAAGTGATGTTCTGTCATGACAGATCTCAGCTACTAGTTTAACCAGTTTGCATTATTTTATTGCAATGTTTTTCCTTATTCAGATTTGTTTCAAGACTACAGTTACAGTTAGACTTCACTTTGATGGTTAATGCAGTTATTGCAATTTTGTTGTTTTATCACAATAGATTGGTTTATTTACATTTTAAAAACCAGAAGCCATTCATTTACGAATGTGATTGCACTTTAGGTTACATATTTAAATGTTCACGTATTAAGATTTGAATGAAGCAAAATAACATGCTTTTTCTCTCAAGTACAGTGGAGAGAACAAGTATTTGATACACTGCTGATTTTGCTGGTTTTCCCACTTGCAAAGCATGTAGGGGTCTGTAAATTGTATCATAAGTTCTCTTCAACTGGTAGGGACGGAATCTAATACACGTTGTATGATTTTTAAATAATAAATTTGCATTTAATTGCATGAAATAAGTATTTGATACACCACGAAAATCGAACTTAATATTTGGTACAGAAACCTTTGTTTGCTATTACAGATACCAAACGTTTCCTGTAGTCCTTGTCATGGTTTGCACACACTGCGGCAAGGATTTTGGCCCACTCCTCCATGCTGATCTTCTCCACAGCCTTCAGGTTTCGGGGCTGCTGCCGGGCAACACGGACTTTCAGCTCCCTCCATAGATTTTTTATCGGTTTCAGATCTGGTGACTGGCTAGGCCACTCCAGGACCTTAAGATGCTTCTTACGGAGCCACTCTTTAGTTGCCCTGGCTGTGTGCTTTGGCTCGTTGTCATGCTGGAACACCCAGCCACGACCCATCTTCAGGGCTCTCACTGAAGGAAGGAGGTTTTCAGTCAAGATCATAGCCCCATCCATCCTCCCCTCAATACGGTGCAGTCGTCCTGTACCCTTGGCAGAGAAGCAGCCCCCCAAAAATGATGTTTCCTCCTCCATGTTCCACGGTTGGGATGGTGTTCTTGGGGTTGTACTCATCCTTCTTTTTCCTCCAAACATGACGAGCCGAGTTTAGACCAAAAAGTTCAATTTTGGTCTCATCCGACCACATGACCTTCTCCCATTGCTCCTCTGGATATCCAGATGGTCAGTGGCAAACTTCAGACGTGTCTGGACATGCACTGGCTTCAGCAGCGGGACCTTGCGTGCGCTGTAGGATTTTAATCCATGACGGCGTAATGTGTTTCCGATGGTTTTCTTTGAGACTGTGGTTCCAGCTCTCTTCAGGTCATCGACCTGGTCCTGCCATGTAGTTCTGGGCTGATCCCTCACCTTCCTCATGATCAGTGATGCCCCACGAGGTGAGGTCTTGCATGGAGCCCCAGAACGAGGCAGATTGACTGTCAACTTGGACTTCTTCCATTTTCTAATAATCGCTCCAACAGTTGTTACCTTCTCACCAAGCTGCTTGCTTATTTTCCTGTAGCCCATCCCAGTCTTGTGCAGGTGTATTATTTTATCCCTGATGTCCTTACACAGCTCTTTGGTCTTGGCCATTGTGGAGAGGTTGGAGTTTGTTTGTTTGAGCAAGTGAACAGGTGTCTTTTATACAGGTAACAAGTTCAAACAGGTGCATTTACTTCCGGCAATGAGTGGAGAACAGGAGGGGCTCTTAAAAAAGAACTAAGAGCCGAAATATTTACTAGTTGGTAATGTATCAAATACTTATTTCATGCAGTTAAATACAAATTTATTATTTAAGAATTATACAAATTGATTTTCTGGATTTTTGTATTAGATTCCTTCCCTCACAGTTGAAGAGAACTTATGATACAAATTACAGACCTCTCCATGGCTTGCAAGTGGGAAACCCAGCAAAATCGGCAGTGTATCAAATACTTGTTCTCCCCACTGTATATTGTTATAATCATTTGTTTCAGATGTACTGTAATTATTTTCTGTATAAAAATTAATTTGGTGTTCAAAAAGTCTTTTTTTCCATGTGTTTATCCATGTGTTTATTCATTCTTCATTTTTTCTGGATATTTTGGTCGATATCATCTTTAGTTTTTTTCCCTTCTTGCCTTAATAATGTAAACAGTATCATTTCTCAAGTGTCTTATACATGTCACCTTGTTGTCATTGTTTTTGCTGACTCATACTCTATTACAGTGTATCACAAAAGTGAGTACACCCCTTGCATTTCTGCCGATATTTAAGTATATCTTTTCATGGGACAACACTGACAAAATGGCACTTTGACACAATGAAAAGTAGTCTGTGTGTGTAAATTACTTTGAGCAAGCCTGATGTCTCCCATTCCCCTTCCTCAGTGTAGTATTTACCTTTCAAAACGATCAGCAGGGTCCTCTGGCTTAATATACTGTCATTGGAAAGCACATCACAGATGTAGACGCCTCCGTCTTTGAGGCCCGGTGTGTGGATGAATGAGAAGCTGCCTGCCTCAGGGTTGGAGGGTGTGCCGGCCAGCTGGAGGTCATGGCTTTCTGGATTGATCCACGTCTTGCCCCTCCAAGAATCATGTGTGTACAACAGCTTGAACTTGCTCGTCTTGGGGTCTTGCCAGTTGAGGAAGACATAGTCCCCTCGGATATCGGGACAGGTCAGGTGAAAGGATGTCCCGGCTTGAATGCCTTTGAAGGTGGGAGGGCCTGCGTAGGTAAGAATAGCATTAGAATGTTATAGATGCAGTGAGGAGCAAAAGTATTTGCACCCTTAGTGATTTTGCAAGTTCACACACTTAGAAAATAGGTAAAGGTCTGAAATTTCAGTCATAGATACATTTCTACTCATAGAGACATAATCTAAAAAAAAATCCAGGAATCACATTGTCTGATTTTTTTACAATAATTTATTTTTAATTTACTGGGGTTCATAAGTATTTGTACACCTGAGAATCAGTAATAAATATGACAATCAAAGAGTCGCCAGTCTACCTTTAAAAAGTCCAACTTTACCTCATGAGTAACCATCGACCCACCACCCCTTTGAGCTCTTTATTGTCACCTGTGCAACCCACAGTCAGTCATGATCCAACTGCGACCATTGGCAAGACCAGAGAGCTTTCGAAAGACAGCTGAGAAAAAATTATTGAGGTCCACAAAGCTGGAAAAGGCTATGGGAAAGCAGCTTGGTGAGAATAAATCAACAGTTGCAGCAATTGGTAGAAAACGGAAAAGGCTATACAAGACTGATAATCTACCTCAGACTGGGGCTCCATGTAAAATCTCTCCTCGTGGGGCATCACTTATGATGAGAAAAATGAGGGCTTAGCCTAGAACTACACGGCAGGAGCTGATCAATGACCTGAATAGAGCTGGATGCATAGTTCCAAGGGCTACGGTCAGTAGAACACTATGGTGCAATGGTTTAAAATCATGCATTGCTCAGAAGGTTTCCCAGTTGAAGCCAGTACATGTGAAGGCCCGTCTGAAGTTTGTCAGGGACCATCTGAATTATGCAGAGGGGTCATGGGAGAAAGTCATGTGGTCAGATGAGACCAAAGTAGAACTTTTTGGTGCAAATTTTACTCTTCGTGTGTGGAGGAAAAAGAAGGATGAGTACAATCCCAAGAACACCATCCCCACTGTGAAGTATAGGGATGGAAACCTCATGCTTTGGGGCTGCTTTTTGGCAAAGGGGACAGGACTGTATAAACCAAAAGATGAATGGTGAAATGTATCTTCAGATACTGAGCCACAACCTCCTTCCCTGAAAGACTTGAAGGTGAGTCATGGCTGGATCTTCCAATATGACAATGATCCAAAGCACACAACCAAGCTGACCAATGAGTGGCTGCTTAAAAAGCGTATCAAGGTTCTGGAGTGGCATAGCCAGTCTCTAGACCCCAATCCAATACAAACTTTTCGGATGGAGCTGAAACTTGGTGTTTCTCAATGACAGCCCCGAAACCTGACAGATCTAGAGAAGATTTGTGTGGAGGAATGGGCCAAAATCCCTGTTTCCATATGTGAAAACCTGGTGAAGAACTACAGAAAGCATCTGACCTCTGTTATTGCAAACAAAGGCTTCTGCACTAAACTTAGCACTGATTTTCCCAGGGGTACAAATACTTATGAACCCCAGTAAATTACAAATAAATTATTGAAAAATCATACAATGTGAGTTCCAGATTTTTAAAAATTACATCTCTTCAAGTGGAAATGCATCAATGATTGAAATTTCAGACATCTACCTATTTTCTAAGTGGGTGAACTTGCAAAATCACAAGTGTTTGTTACATGTTTGTTAAATCCTGGATTTCTTAAAAGTAGGGCTGTCAAACAATTAAAATCTTTACCTGAGTTAACCACAGCTTAGAAATTAATCGTAATTAATCGCAATTCAAACCATCTATAAAATATGCCATATTTTTCTGTAAATTATTGTTTGAATGGAAAGATAAGACGGATATATACATTCAACATACTGTAAATAAGTACTGTATTTGTTTATTATAACAATTAAGTCAACAAGACATTCTGTTAAAGCGATCCATGGATAGAAAGACTTGTCGTTCTTAAAAGATAAATGTTAGTACAAGCTATAGAAATTTTGTATTAAAACCCCTCTTAATGTTTTCGTTTTAATAAAATTTGTAAAATTTTCAATCAAGAAATAAACTAGTAGCTCGCCATTGTTGATGTCAATAATTACGCAATGCTCATGGTGCTTAAACCCATAAAATCAGTCGCAACCAAGCGCCAGCAGAGTGCGACAAAAACACCAAAAAACACATGTAACAAGTGGCCATGACACTGTGCTGTCATTTTAATCTGTTTGAGCGGGGCATGTGCGTTAATTGCGTCAAATATTGTAACGTGATTAATTTAAAAAATTTATTACCACCCGTTAACGCAAAAATTTGGACAGCACTACTTAAAAGATAAAACTACGACCGTAAAAGATCAGTGATTGTTTACGTATCTCCTGGAACATCCTATTTGAATCTTCGTAATGATGAACTACTGTTGAGCACTTGTTAAGTGTCGTCTTTGTCTTGTGATGCCAAAATGTGAATGGCCGATAAGGACTGTAAATAGCATTTTTAATTGAACCAGAAAATCTATTGTCTGAATAATGGATAAACATGTGCTATAATTTCTGTATAAAGTAGTGAAGCATTAAACAGTTGGTCAAAATTTTAGGGGTCAAATTATAATTTGTAAATGTTATAGTACATTTTTGGCTAATACTGAAATGTCATCCGAAAGTCGAATCACCCTTACTTTCCGTTTAGATGTAATTTTTCCAACTGGTATCAGCCTAAAACAATTTTAGACTTGTACAAAGGTTTATAATTGTTAAATGCTACATAAAATATTGTTTTTATAGGGGCCACAACAACAGCCGTCTGAACAACGTTCCGTAACAGATTATGTTCAACCTTAGGGGTTCCACTGTACATAGAGGAAGATGAAGAACAGATGGGAGTGCAGATGGGGTAAAACATCCCTGCAACAATTGGGATAATGTCCTATTGTGTTCTGCTCAGTCTGATTAGCCAAATGTTGACACTATACTTCCTGCGGGCGTCACTCACCATGCTGGATCCTGGTGAAGGAGGCCTCACTGACAGCTGTGGAGAGGGAGGAAAAAGGCGGGAGGGTGTTAGCCTAATAATAAATAATACATACAGCCCACAGGAGAGGCAGACTTTTCTGTGTAGATCTACAGTGGAGTTTGGAATCTTGAAATTGCTCCATAAAATAAATACACCGAAGAGCAGTATAGCCAGAGGAGGCTTTAATATATAATGCCGCTGGTGGGCTTTTGGGCTCACTCATCATCACTGCCGTCATGTTTAGCATCTCTGCTCACCATTAACGGTGATGTCCAAGGCAAATGTGAACTTTGTGGCGTTGTCCATCCCATGGAGATGAACCGTACACTTGTAAGAGCCGGCATCGTTGTCCGTGACCTGGGGAAGTTTGGTCACAAACCCCGAGTTGGGCTTCAACACGGTCTTTAAAGAGGTGCGGTCTGGTGATTCCCAAGAGATAACGCTGGTGATGACCTCTGGTATGATGTTGGCCATCAGACGCAGGGTGCTCTTCCGAGGGATAGGTGATGCAGGGATGCTGGAGACTGGAGAAAAGAAATTTGAAATTTTAAAATTCTTTTAAGGTTTTCTAGCTGTATCGTGAAGCTATGTTTATTAAAGGATAAGTTCCAGACCAAGGGTGGAGGTTTGCATTGGGACGGTAGGCACATACCACTACCAACCTTTCAGGATGCTCAAATTGACCCCACCAACTTTTAAGCCACCTTATTTGCTTTATACAATGAGTTCAGTTAAATGGGTGATTTTGATTGTCTTCCCATATGTTGTAAGGATAGAACACCATTATTAAGTGAATTATTTTCATTATGTTCAGACTTACATTTATCCCTTTTCACTTGGTGAATGTGCTGGTACATCCCCCCCCTACCCCCCAAACACACGTTTGATTAGCTGACGACTTGACTCCCCTGCCCCCTCCTCACGCCACACAGACACACGCACACTCACACAACCTTGCCGACAGAAATACGTGCTGCCTCCTCCACCCCATTCGAAGAGGAGGGATATTAGATGTTTTTTACCAGCCAGCACAAGTCACTGTAAGTAATGTAAAAAGATGTCAATGTTGTGGAGGTGGGGGAAACACCACTAATTTTGCTACTAAAAGTTTGACTTGCATCACAGTTAGCATAGCATTAATCTGTGTGAACTTGATAACCTGCAAAACTACTGCGGTCAGGCTAGCCTCCACAAGCTAGCCGACCCTCATCTGGATCATTGTTTGCATTATGTGCATTACCGTAATGCAATGCGGTGGCTTCAGAGTGCATGTCCCAAGAATGGGTCCACTTCAGAGGGACACTGACATGAATATAAAGTGAGATGAAATCACACATCAGAATTTCATGAGAGTACTTTGGATGCCTCAGATGTAGATCGGTCTTTGGATATCTCAGATTTTTTTAATGAATTTTTTTTTCCAAAATCACTTTTATATTCCAATACTTTGAGTCTAGGTCCCCCAGAAGCGGACTCATTCGACAACGGACTTTTGTTCAAAATGTTTCTTTCGTAGTTTTTGAAAACAAAGGTTTGAATCGAACGTTGTATCACGTGAACCACATTTATATAAAAGTTAGAATAAGTCAATACAGATTCATTTTGCTTTGATCATTTCGCCTATCAATTAATTCTGTTCATATTTGTAAGAAATGTGGCTCTGACCCCTGTTCAATGATCTATTTGGTCTTATTAATGCCTCGTCCCCAGCAAAAAGTGCATTTTGAACACAACTACTTAAAATGCTTGCATACTGTATCAGGTCATCCATAAACTAAGCCATAAATTAAGTGATCTCATCTCAATCTATACTCCTCAGCACACATATACTACCAGAAGAAAAAAATCACATCACAGTGAAAAACAGAAGGCTAAAGTCTACAAGCTACAAGCTTTTGGCATTGTGTGCAGAGGACCACTGATCTGGAATGAACTGGACAAAACACTTAAAATGTCACATTCCATCTCCATTTTTAAGAAAAAACTGACAACTCACCTCCATGCAATGTATGCTTAATATGCTGTCTTTGAATAATATTACTAAGGTATCACATGTCAAATCCGATGTAATCAGAATGTTGAAATTTTCCGTAGTTAACTGTATTTATGTGTATGATTGTGTGTATGTGTGTGCTGTTTGACTGGGCCCCTACTAAAAGCTTTAAATAGCTTATTTGGAGTGTCCCTTTCATGCATCTTGTCAGATGAACTGTTTGTACTGTATATATTACCATGTTCTTGTGTGTACCATGATACGATGTGTGAATAAACTGAAACTGAACTGAAGTGTACATGCAGGTTATGCTGTTTTTTCGTCCCTACCAATGTTGAGACCAAACCTATGCCCTTGTTCCAGACCCACTGGCAACAACAAGGTGTAGATCAATACTGAAAAAGCTAGCACATTATTATGCTCTAAAATCAATTGTGACATTTATATCAATATTTCAGCTACATCAATCATTCAGACATTGTTATGCAATATATCATTAAATAACGAACACAGTGGGGAGCATATTGAGAGCTTGTCTAAATGATACTCGATAAGTGGGAGCTGCTCTTGATTCACTGACCCTACCATGCTGCTCACTCACTTGATATGACTGCAGATTATGGCTATTCCGAGACGTGCTTAGTCTGAATCCACTATAACATACACAGGATTTCCACCAGAAATCCTGCAAAGCCTGGTGGTAGAGAGGTCCACCATATTTTAGTAAAAAGATAAGTAAAAATAAAAGGCTTATAAAAAGAATTGGTTGTACCTAACATCAATGAACTGCGATGGGTGGCAGTATTCGGTTATAGCAACATCATATTACCTCATTCACTGCAATTGCCATTAACAAATACCTTTGGCAATTAGAATCTGAGTCCTGTAGTCACTGCCATTGACTATTACACTTATAAATTATTTTTTTGGGGATCAGAGATAGGTGGACAAATGTCTAATGTTGCTCTACTGCAAGCTTTTAAACAGCTCTGAATTAAATTGATGTACCAATTTGGATATGAAATCATCCTAGTTTGGGGGTCCCGATGAGAGATTTTTGTTTGAAATTTGGTGCATTTTGATGCCACCAACCTTTAGTCTAGGTGTGATTCCTAAAGAACTGAAAAAGGGTTTTGATTTTTTCCCCTGGTGATTTAAGAGAGTTTACTCTTTCAATTTGTAGGTTTGCTGTGTTTTGTATTCATAGAACAAAATATTCTGTGGGTCTTGGAAACAAAACAGTCAAAATGCACGACTGACAAAGAAAAAGCAAAACATAAAAAAGTAACACCTGAACTATAAACTTACTACAAACACTCAAAAAATCCAAGGACAAAAAGTATATGCTGTAGATTGTACATGACGCTGGGCATTATGTACTTTTCGAGATCTCGTTTTCAACCGCTAGTCGCCCTACCCAGGATGCCTGGCAGCTGGGCACGCCACTGTAAAAAAAAGGTAAAACACATTCCCCAAGGTAATGATAGGTGCGGTGTCCAATCATCATAGGCGGAGTTTGACTTTTGGGGTAGGGGGGCACAACATGTTGATGACCCCGAAACACAGTGTCAGCAAAAAAATTAACTTACAAGAATATTTATAATAATAACTTGACAATGAGTGTTTTTGTTTCCCATAATTCTTGAGGGGAATTCTAAATCAGACTGCTTAGGCAATACTTTTCGCCAAGATCATCATCCATTGAGTATGGTACGCCCGCCGGTGTAGTGCTAATGTAGTTACCCCAGTCAAAAATTGTATCCTATATATATATGGAAGTAGATTTGTGTCATTATTATTCAATCAAAAAAAATGTTGCTTCAATTAAAAAAAAAAAGTTGCTTCAGTCAAAATATATATTTTCAACCCCAAAAAAGTCGCTTCAATCAAAAAAAAAAAAAAAAAAAAGTGTTTGAATGCAAAAACAAATTAGAAACTCAAAAAAAATGCATGCGAAAGCTATTTTTCTTTGATTTTTTTTTTTTTTTGATTGAAGTCAAGTTTAAAAAAAATTTTTTTTTTTAAATTTTATATTGAATCAACTTTTTTGATTGAAGTGATGTTAATTTGTGTTTGGGCCACATTTTGGCTTGGACACTTTTGTCATTATTCAATCAAAAAATAAGTTGCTTCAAAAAATATACATTTCCAAAAAGAAAAATCACTTCAGTCAAAAAAAGAAAAATTTCAATGATGGTAAAAGTTTTTGAATGCGAAAAAATATTTGAAATTGAAAAATTTGCGTTTGAACACTTAATTTTTCATCGAAAAAGTTTTGATTGAAGCAATCCTTTTTGTGTTTGGGCCATAATATAGGTAAGACATTTGTGTCTAAATCATTTAATCCCCCAAAAAGTTGCTTCAAACAAACAAACAAAAAAATACTTTCAATCAAAGAAAAAATATTTGAAAAATATGTTGTTTTTTTGTTGAAATTTATATGCAAAGCAAATGACCGTCTAAGTTGCTAGTGACATGATTTGTTAGAAAAATAATTTTGACCCATTATAAAAATATATTTTTTTGTTCATTTAATTCATTTTTGTTGCAGTTTTATTGCTTTATAACTTTTATATATATATATATATATAGGAAAGTCAATTAAATGCAATGACACTTTTCGGCCACCAGGGGGGGCCTGGCCCCCCCTTTAAATCCACTTAAGCCAATCATCCTTCTGTTGTGACGTTCATTGTGTTTATCATCAGTGGACATCCAATCTATTTGAAATTACAGGGTTGGTAGCGAAATGAGGTTAAAAATAAAATAAAATGTGTTCTTCTTCTGGCCACTAGGGCTGTCAAAGCCAGACAATGAGTTGAGCAGTGACTGACCAAGCAATGATAGGAACTACATTACTTTCAAGTGAGTATGCAGCAATTTAGTATTAAAAGATTTTTCAAATTTTTTTTTTACGTAGTAACGGTACAGTATCGTATTGGCCGATACTAAACAACAAGGGTGTAAGTTTGCATAGGGACGGTAGGGACGTAACACTACCGACTTTAAAGGATGCTCAAATTGTCCCCACCAGCTTTTAAGCCACCTTATTTGCATTATATAAATGAGTTCAGTTATATGGGTAATTTAGATTGTCTTCCCATATGTGATAAGGATAGAATAGACCATACCATTATTAAGTCAATTATTTTCATTATGTTCAGACTTACATTTATTTAACCCTTTTCACTTGCTGAATGTGCCGTTCCATTTTTCCTCCTCAAACGCACGTTTGATTGGCTGATGACTTGACCCCCCCACCCCCTCCTCCCGCCACACAGACTAACACGCACACTCAAACAATCCCGCCGACAGAAATACCACATGCCTCCTCCTCCACTCCCTTCAAACAGGAGGGTTATGTAATGTATATGTAAAAATACGATAACATATGTAATGTAAAAAGACGTCAATATTGTGGAGGTGGGGGAAAGAGCACTAATTTTGCTACTAAAAGTCCGACCTGCATCAGAGTTAGCATAGCATTAATCTGTGTGAACTTGCTAACTTGCAAAACTACTGCGGTCAGGCCAACCTCCACAAGAAACGACGAAGTCAAATTAGCCGTCTCTCATTTGGATCATTGTTTGCATTATGTGCATTACCATAATGTGACGCGGTGGCATCACTTCAGAGGGACACTGACATGGAAAAAAAAATACCGTATTGGCCCGAATATAAGACGGCCCTGATTAGAAGACGACCCGCTCTTTTTCAAGACTCAAGTTTGAAAAAAGACTTTTTGAACATCAAATTAATGTTTATACAGAAAATAATTGCAGTACATCTGAAACAAATTATTATAACATTATATTTGAGAGAAAAAGCATGTTATTTTGCCTCATTCAAATCTTAATATCTGAACATTTAAATATATAAACGAAAGTGCAATCACATTCGTAAATGAATGGCTTCTGGTTAAACCAATCTATTGCGATAAAACAACAAAATTGCAATAACTGCATTAACCATCAAAGTGAAGTCTAACTGTAACTGCAGTCTTAAGACAAATCTGAATAAGGAAAAACATTGCAATAAAATAATGCAAACTGGTTAAACTTGAGAGTAGCTGAGATCTGTCATGATAGAACATCGCTTCAGTGATATCTGGCGCCATCTAGCGTCGTGAATGGGTATAATGTCTGGACCTCGAATATAAGACGACGCCCACTTTTTCAGTCTTATTTCAATGCAAAAAAAAAAAAAAAACGTCTTATATTCGAGCCAATACGGTATGTGAAATAAAATCACACATCAGAATTTCATGACAGTACTTTGGTTCGAGTCTTGGGGTAGTTTAGGATGACTTAGATGTAGATTGGTCCTTGGATATCTCAGATTTTTTTTCATCAATTTTTTCCCCAAATCACTTTCATATTACAATACTTTGGGTCTTGGGGTGCTCCAGTGTCCTCCACAAATGGACCCATTCTTGGATAGCTCCCCATTTTTTAATATAATATTCAAAATGTTAGTTTTTGAAAACAAAGGTTTGAATCGAACGTTGTACAACGTGAACAAAATCACATAAAAGTGTAAGTCAATACCGAGTTAGGTAACACTTTACAATAAGGATCCCTTAATTAACATTAGTTAATGCATTTTTAGACAATAACTAATAATTAAGTAACATTACAATAATCAATATAGTTGTGTATCTATCATTTATTAATATATCAATTAATATGAGTTAATGCATTAGTTAATGCATTAGTTAATGCATTAGTTAATGCATAACCAGACAGTAACTAATGGTTTGGTAAAATTAAAAATGCTTACGTTCCCTCCTCTTAACCTTTATTAACCATTACTGAATGCTTTTTGGACCCTTATTGTAAAGTGTAGCACATGTGTCCCTTAACTAAGAAATCGTAAATGCTTACATTCCTTGCTACACAGCTGGGTGTCGGAAACAAAAAAAATGCTGCAACACTAGACACAACACATCTTTTCTACCTTTTAAACCTCATTTTAGAGCATTACTCCATAAAGATTCAATTAAAATGTCCTACCGGTGATGATAGCTAAAAGGATGATCTTCTCCTTGATTTTCTTCCCGACCTGCTCTATCAAGCACATGTAGAAGCCAGCGTCATCCAAGAAGGGTTGAAGGAGCAGCGAGAAATTGCCCGTGTCTAGAAAGTTGGGGTCAGCCAGGCGCATGGAAGGCTTAGCGGCACTGCCTGAGAACTCCTCCAACTCACTGGCAGAGAGGACCAGTTTCCAGTCGTCCGCACCGAAGGCTTTGGCCATCCAGATGATTTTCACGCCGGCCCTCACTTCCGTATGGATGCACTCTAAGGTGGTGGCTCGATGCTCTCTACCCACCACAATTTCATCCCAGTTGTTACGAATGCCTGTGAACAGGCAGCGTCAGGTAAAAGCTCACAATTTCTCTAACAGGGAAGACGCGGCCTGACAGTTAAAATCACAACATTCAAAGATTTGCTTGAAGTACCTTGAATACTTGAGGCGTCGACGCAATAGAAATGCAGAAATAGAGAGGGAATGGCAAGAAAGATGATGAAAATGCGCGCCATTGCACATTTGAGGAAAAGTAAACCACCGGCAGACAAATTTAACTGTTTCCCCCTTTGTCCTCCCATCCATCAGGATACAGGCAAAGTGTGTGCAAGCCTGATAGTCTTAACTCCACGCAAGGCAGGACAGCTTCCGCATGGGCAAACAGACAATGAGGAACTGAGGAACTTGCTTGTCATGTAGGAAACTCTTTGTTCTGTCTTTGTTTGGGCTACTCAGTACAATATTGCTAAAACAACATTAAACTTGTCCACTTGATCTGAAGGTAGTTAGGCTGCCCTTAGAGGGCATTTATAATGATGAAAAGTGTATAATTGTTCACAATTTGGTTCAACACTGCTAACCAGAATAACTGAAGAAAATGTCACAAATAAAATTTCCATTCCACAGATTTAAAGACCAAATGTGAAGTAATTTCATAAAATGCCAAATAGGGTCACAATTAAAGTAATTAAACATTGTCCAACAAATAAAGCATGAAAAAATAATTTATATCTTGTATATTTGACAAAATAATCGCGTTTCCGAAGTTCGAGCCTCAAAGGGGATGAACCCGGAAGTGATACATCACACCGAGAACAGCGATGGCAGCGCTCCTACGGCCGCCCTACAAAGCCCTTCAAACAATGATTCAAACAGCGATTTAAGCGATAGATCGAGCGCAAGTGAGGAGATCCAAGTTTTTGAAGAGTTGGAGGAAGAGGAGGAGGTTGGAATTTTATGTTGGACCGTATATGTATTAGCCAGACGCTAATCAGGATGCAAACAATGTGCCCAGACTACCTGACATGTAATGGAGACAAGACCCATCGAGATTACAAGATTGGTAAAATATAGGCTGTTATTATTTTTATGATTTGAAGCATGTCAGGTAAATAAACCACCTTCTATTGCCTGGGATAAAAGAATTTGACGAATCCCCGATCATGTTGTGGAATGAACAGTACAAGCTAGCGACGTTAGCTTTTATTTACCTGACATGTTTCGGTGAACACTTCTGCCTTCGGACCCTCCGACGAAGGCGGAAGTGTTCGCCGAAACATGTCAGATAAATAAACCACCTACTATTGCCTGGGATAAAAGAAAAGTTTTGACGAATTTATAAGTGTAGGCAAAATGAACTCAATACAACTATGATCGGGGATTGCCACGAGTTAGCTTTCGGCTAACGTTGCTAGCTTCTACTGTTCATTTCACAATACAATCGGGGTTTTGCCTCCAGTTACCTTCCGGCTAACGTCGCTACCTTCTACTGTTCATTCCACAACAGATGGCAGCTCTGCTTTGACAAGGTCATCAGTCATCTATCCAAAAATCACACTTACTTTTTTGCAAATCCTTGATCATAAGCAGACCAGTTGAGGAAGCAGGCATCTTCAAAGTGTTTGTAGCAGAGAACACTACTCGATGATAGCGTGAAATTCTTTCGCTTCGTGTGAACAAAAGATGTCCATTTACGTGCCTGCTATCCTTTGGCTACTCAACTTTTCTTTAGATTGAGAACAATACATCGCCACACACCGCCGTGGCATTGTACCGAGAAGCAATGCAACAATACTGTTCTATGGCGGACTTCCCTCGCAGTTCTCTGTGTGACGTAATTTCCGAAGATTTCCGAAGACTGTCGAAGAAAAGCATTTTCGTTGTCAAGGGCGTTGCTATGGGTTAAACAAAGAATCTGGAAGGGTTGCGTTAAAAAAATAACGAAAATATGCTTATAATTGTTTAGCCATTGATATTATTCAAAAACATGGTTGGCCAACCTTACTTCACATTTGGTCTTTAATAATTTACGAAACATCAGTATCTATCTTAATAGTTTTCTTTCTAGGATACAAATGCAACAGGGAAGTGCAACGGTGACAATTTACAGAGTAATACAAAGATGATGAGTACTCAAAGCCCTTCTTCTTACCTTCAATAGAGAGGGTTCGGATTGACCACTTTGAGCGAACATGCGGCTGTGCACGTTCCCGCGCGTTCCCTGCGGTAACAGTGCTGTTTCACGGAGTCTCTGCTTAGCAAAAACACTTTTCTAACCCACTTAAGACTTGCTACTAACCGTTTGTACGTTTCTGGTGCTGATTTGAAGGACCAAACTTTGCTTTATGTCCGTGCTGTCATGCGCGCCATGCACGAGCTGCAGTTAGCTTTAGGCTGGAGTTGGCAGTTGCGAGTAACAAAGTGACCCTTTAAAGAAAACATAAGGTTATCCATATGAATTGTTGGTAAAATAATTTTAAATGCTGCTGGAGGTAGCATTTGTACTGTTTTAGTCTGAAATACAAATAATAAAGACAGTATTTGGCTAGGCGGTATATTCACTAGCCAGAAGCTTATCTGTACTGTGTTTATATGTATACAGACTTGACATGTAGATAGCATGCAAGGTAGTTACACTTCTTGTCTTGAACTGAACCCCTTAAATGTTATTGCAATAGCACATGGTAAATTCCAACAGCCAAAAAAATGATTCTCAGATTTATAGCGCTGCAACTAACGGTTACTTTTTGTAATCGATTAATCGGCCAATTAATTAAACGATTAATTGGATAAATGTGTTTTTTCATTTATCTTTACATATTAACTTGAGGGATGTAGTAAGTAACAATCAAGACAAAATCCAATTTCAAAGGGGAGTCTCTTCTATGACAATTTACAGTTTGAATGGGAGTTTGTGTTGAGACTGTAACCTGTTATATAAATGGGTTTATATGTGTGGTTTCTTTATAAAACCACTAGTTTAGTCCTCCGAGATAAGTAGTAATGTCTCGTCAACAAAGAGTACAAACAATGCAATTGGCTTCATTTTATCACCTCTGATGGAGCCAAACTGAATCTAACAACACAAAAGACTAACTCTTGACATTTCATAATATTATTGAATCAGCAACCCAACCTAAGTGTAGCAGTGAACTCTCTCTCTCTTGCACTAATCACTGGCTTGTACAGTCTCCATTACACACAAACAAGGAACCAAAGGGGACTGCTCATAGCTGCCGGCAAAAACTGATTATCAAAATCGTTGGCAACTAATTTATTGATCGATTAATTGTTGCGGCCTCATTAAGAAGCTAGTTTAGATAGTAAGATGTCTGAAAATGAGCAAAAATGTGAATTGTTTTCCAAAGTAAAAGCAGTTTTTTTATGTCCTACATTGACTTAACAAAAATGTAATTAAGACATCTCCTAATTTATAATTGAGAAGTTACCGTAATTTTTGGGCTATAAGCCGCTACTTTTTTCCCTCATTTTGAATCCTGCGGCTTACAGTCCAGTGCGGCTTATTTGTTGATTTATTTGGGTTAATAGCTAACCCTTTAACACTTTTCTGACAGCGGTGTCATAAGACTGCCATGACACCGTCATAATTATGACATGATTATGACACTATAATGGGCATTAATGAATGCTTGTGACATATTTCATTAAGTATCATTCGGCAAATTATGTCACCAACACTCCATTTATGTCCAGCTCGGATCCTTTATATCGATTCAAAAATTTGATAATTTGCTGGATGACACAAAACGACATCTGTCATAAGTATTCATTAATGCTCGTGGCAGTGTCATGTCATAATTATGTTGGTCTCATGACAGTTTTATGGTGCCACTGTAAAATAAAGTGTTACCAAATACCATAACTAGCAATTAATGAAACAACTGGAACAGTAACTGAATAAATAATTAGCACAGAAAATGAAATTTGGATTGCTATTTACATATGTACAGTTGCAATGCATGCTAGGAGGCATGTTGGATGACAAGAGTGTGCACAGCAGGTGGCAGCAGACCTTGAGTATCTCCCCCATGGGGGCAGTGATGGCCAAATGAAGCTTCTTGCAGGTAATTGGTTTCAAGCTTCATGGTGGTTCATTTGGTCCTTGTTATGAGTTCAAGAATTTAGACAAGTTTATGGTGAAGAGGTCCTAAACGATTAATTGGTTATCAAAATAGTTGGCGATTAATTTGCTAATCGATTAGTATTTTTTCTCCCCTACAGATTGAGTTGTTGTTCACATGATCATATTTTGTTTAGTTGTATTTTTTTTGTAGTTGTTCATTCATGTTATTCGATATTGTACTTTTAGAATCAGAAAAGAATACAACAATCAGTCCATGTTGTACACCTACAGTCAATGACAAAAGTCTTGTCGCTTATCCATTTTGTAGAAACATTTGCTAATAATCTTTTAAATATTCAATTGGTTTCAGAAATGGCTCATATGAAAGCTAAGACCCCCCCAAATGATGTTGAATGTACAAAAATATAGTTTCATTGAAAAAAGATTTATCATTTAATGAAGACATAAAGGTCAAATTTTGGCAAGACCAAGGTTTTGTCGCCTAGAGAAACTAGTGTGAAAATTGAACAAAAAGTGTACTTCAAATACAAAAATATGTTACATAACATAAGCGAATTAAGTAGTGGTGCTCTGAGATCCAAATTTAATATTTTGTATGACTTCCATGGGCTTCGGCAAGGATTCATACAATTTATTGATGAAGTCATCAGCAACATCAAAGAAAGCAGCCTTGCATGCCTCCTAGAGTTCATCAACATTCTTGGGTTTCGTCTTCCATGCTTCCTCTTTCATCCTACCCAGACATGCTCAATGATGTTCATGTCTTGTGATTGGGCTGGCCAGTCCTGGAGGATTTTTATCTTCTTTGCCTTGAGGATTTTTGAGATAGAGATTGAAGTATGCCATGGAGCACCATCCTGCTGCAGAATTTGTCCCTTTTTATGGTTAGGAATGTAAGCGGCAACTAAGGCATTTCTGAAACCAATTGAATAATTAAAAGTCAGGTTATTAGTAAGGCTGTCAAAATTATCGTGTTAACGGGCGGTACTTAATTTTTAAAATGAATCACGTTAAAATATTTGACGCAATTAATGCACATGCCCCACTCAAACAGATTAAAATGACAGCACAGTGCAATGTCCACTTGTTACTTGTGTTTTTTGGAGTTTTGTCCCCTCTGCTGGCGCTTGGTTGCTACTGATTTTATGGGCTTCAGCACCCATGAGCATTGTGTAATTATTGACATCAACAATGGTGGGCTACTAGTTTATTTTTTGATTGAAAATTTTACAAATTTTATTAAAACAAAAACATTAAGAGGGGTTTTAATATAACATTTCTATAACTTGTACTAACATTTATCTTTTAAGAACTACAAGTCTTTCTATCCATGGATCGCTTTAACAGAATGTTAATAATGTTAATGCCATCTTGTTGATTTATTGTTATAATAAACAAATACTGTACTTATGTACCGTATGATGAATGTATATATCCATCTTGTGTCTTATCTTTCCATTCCAACAATAATTTACAGAAAAATATGGCATATCTTTGTCAGGGAAACGCGGGAAGGCAGGTGGTGTGGACCCAATTGCAGGGAAACAAAAAGCAGCAAGGCAGGTGGCGGTGAACTCAAAAAACGTTTTAATAACAACTAACCAAAAGCACAAAGTACAACCAAAAGGACTGGTGATCAAAAAGGCAATGTTCAACCTAAAACTTACTTAACTGGTACACGAGGGATTGGAAAAGACTTGAAATTGACATTGACACAGACAATGACGCAACAAGGAGTGAAAAGAAACTGGTTAGGGTTAGGGTTAGCTTATATACACACACAGACAAGGGGTAACGACACAACGAGGAACAGATGAGCACAGGAGGATG
Organism: Corythoichthys intestinalis; assembly: GCF_030265065.1. Classification (NCBI taxonomy): domain Eukaryota; kingdom Metazoa; phylum Chordata; class Actinopteri; order Syngnathiformes; family Syngnathidae; genus Corythoichthys; species Corythoichthys intestinalis. The sequence goes on along the minus strand of NC_080398.1, from coordinate 24,520,806 downwards.
CAGGTTGGAGGATACGCTAGGAGGCACAACAGGTGAAATCAATGGGCAATCACAGGGACAAGTCACACTAGGAGAAAACCAACACAAAACCTAACAATTTTATAGATGGGTTGAATAGTGATTAATCACGATTAATTAATTTTTAAGCTGTGATTAACTCGATAAAAAATTTTAATCGTTTGACAGTCGAAGTTATTAGCAATTGTTTCTACAAAATGGATAAGCAACAAGACTTTTAGACTGTATTCTATAGACTATTTCTAGTCACATATCATTTGTATCGTACAAAATGATAACTATGATCGACAAGTGATTGAATTTATCATCAGATGCCAATTTTTCGTTAGATGTCAAGTGGGCTCAAGTGTGGTTAACAATCTTGTGTATGTATTCTATAAGCTTTAACATACAACGGTTGGCTTGCACTTGAGAAATTAATGGTCAAACTCTTGACCCCGACAAAGGGAATCTGCGTGAAACTTGGAACATGAAAGGAGGGGATTGGGAGAGATGAAATGAAAGAGTTTTGGGTGAGCGTGGGTGCACACAAACCCTCCGGGCGACATGTCTTTTACATCCCATAAACGTCTTTAATTAAGTTAAAGGTATTATCAGCTCCCCTGAGCACTATTTTTCCATAATTACCATTGGGTGGAAGGCGGGGGGTGGGGTGGGGTCGTGGAGTAGGCGAGATGGAAGGAAGGAGCGGGAGAGTGTTATTGTGGGAGTCTAATGACAGGGAAAGAGCTTGGATGTAATGATGAGAGAAGTGCCAGGAGAAGGAAGTGTGTGTGCCTCCTCGTTTGTGGGTAAATAATCGCCATAAGCCTTGCTCGGCACTGCTAATGAATCCACCGCCAGTGAGTAGTATCTGTTAACTAGGCGCCTCATTATCAGTGCCACAGGGGCCTCCAGAGATCCCAGGGACGACCTGAATGGCGGAGAGGCGCGAAGGACGAGTGGACAAAGCAATCCGAGGAAGAAAGAAAAGGAGGGGACGAGAGGGATGAGCGGAGAACGGAAATTGTGGCCGAAAGTGCAAACGATCAGAGGGAGTGAAGGCTTTGTGATGGCCAGAAACGAAATAGACTGTGAGTGAAGTGGGCACTTGCAGGAAAACGAGTGTGGGGATTGAAAATGGAAGAAAAAAAAATTCTTATAGTTGAATTAACCTTTAGAATTCTAACTGTCGTCATGCAACACAATAGCACATCTTAAGAAACTTTTCCTTGTTCTCTTTGAGTCATAATATAAAAAGTGGTGTGCTATTATGAACCTTAATTACCTCACTCAGTAAGTAAAACTTACTGAAGTGACGGTAATGTATTTGGTTCCATACATCTGTTTGTCCGTCTGTATGTTTGTGTTAAAGTTAACTCAAGAACTAATAAAGGGCTTATTATAGCACTATGTACTATGAAACCTAAGTAGTGATATAAAAAAATGGGTAATGAGGTCAAAGGTCACAGAGGTCAGAAAAGAAATTTCGTGATAACTTTACACTTAGAACTTTACCAAACATGGCAATGCTTGAATTAGCCTATTTAGGCAGACGTGTGCTCTCTCAGAACGCCCCTCTAGATTTGTAAGTTTTGTAAGGAAAGTTTCAAATCCATAAATATGAATTTATGACAATGAAACCTTCATATTTTAATTGTTTTTTTAATTAGGTTGATTTTGGTTGTTTTGTCATAACAAGCAAAAAACCTGGGTATATGAGTCCATAAGATGTGAATGTGCCATATTAAGGGGGCATAAGCAGAGTTACTTTGATTGGCGGTGAATGGAATCATCATGCTCATGCCAATTGAAGTACAAAATTGCTTTTTGTTTATCTTCATATTTTTTGTCGATAATCTTTATAGAAATTAAACTTCATTTGGCGGCATTTCTCCTTATAATTACTTTACCATTGTGAATATTATTGCAATGGATTTTTGAGACATTGACATTGGAAACACTGAAATATTTGTTTGAATAATTTAGTTGAAATCAATTCAACAAGTTAGAGCAGAGGTCGGAAACCTATGTCTCGTGAGCCAAATCTGGCTCTTTTGATGAGTGCATTTGGCTCTCCGCCAACCCGTAATTTTAAATGTGGAACCGGACGGCTCATTTGACATGAACGAGCTGTGATGAGCTGATGGTCCGTTCACACGTTTTTCTTGGACCTTCAAATATACGTCGCAATAATATGCTTCACTTCAGTGCCCATTGGTGGTCGTCCTGTCGCGGATTGCATGGAGATGGGTGTTAGTACAGAGCTCGTCTTGCGCTTTGTCCCTGCGCAGCCAGAAGCGGGGTTGGCCCCAAATGGTATTATCATTATATGAGCGGTTGTGAAATATTTTTTTCTGAAATTGGCATGAACGTAATCAGGCTGAGGACAGTAAAAGTGTAACTTGAACATTGATGTACAGGATGGGGGTGGGGGTTCATTCATTTTCATTCGAAAACAAAAGTTTTTCCACACAGGAGAAATCCTCTTTCTTGCTGGCTCCATCCTATCAACTACTGTACTAGTCCTTCTCTCCTCTCTCCTAAACCTTTCCAGGGATTCCCCTACATTCAACAGATTGTGGTGTACCGCCACACCAAAATAAAAGCCGCCACGCCTTGCAAATGAGATGCATTTTATTGATCTAATTTTTTTAAGGCCGTTTCAAACTAGCGGCAGCAGAGTGTGAAGAGTTCAGCGGAAACCTATTAATTGTGTATTGTAATGTTCGTAACTATGAGGGGCCACCTTAAGAGACGATCGGCCTGGGGAGCTGTGACGCAAGGGGAACGAGTAGGAAGAATGGGAGAACGAGCGAGATAGCAGTCGCATGACGTGGCAGCCCGCTGTTATTTTGTTATTATTTTTCTTTATTATTGTTACCACAATAAAGTGGGTAAGCCAATACAGACTTCTCTCCTTCGTCCCCATATCCGGGGCATGACAATAGTTGGGATCGGACTTTTCGGTGAAAGTGAACGGTGGACGGCCGTCTTGGACGGAAAGCATAGTTTCACTGAATTTGCGCGGAGAGACGGAGCCCAAAATAAAATCTTGCTCTCTTTTCAGAGCGCCGGTCACAGTACAAGATTTATTAGTTCAAGCAGAGTAAAATGATACATATTCACGGTACAAGAAAGTCGTTTCCGTGTCCACCGATTGGTAAGAAAAAGCTGTTTGTAGGAGTGACGTGTGGGCGCTCCCGTTAGGGGCGACATTTCACGCGGAGTGGCTATTTTTCGGCACGACACCGGCACGCTAACTTCGACAACGAGGGGAAGGTGTACTTTATCTGTGCTGTTTCGGCTGACGGATATACGCAATTACGGTTGACGAAACTTTGATACATGCGCTTTTTATCAAGTTTTGCGAGCTCTGGGACACTCGAAAAATGACGCTCATACCTCTCCTTGCTAAGTTAATGGCACCTCGATGTGCGTTTGTGTGGAAATTTAGGGGCAGTTTATATGGCGACTCTGCGACACAAAGACGCAATGACTGAGTTGCGGACTCGCCTCGCGTGCATATGGTTACGGCGAAGACGGAAGGCAAAGACGAAAAAATCTGAATCCTCCATCCAAAGTGGAAGAATGCGATTGCGGGGGGTTGAGGGGGGCTTCCTCGGCATGCATATCAAAGGCTCGTGCGGCGCGAGACCGCGTCAAAAACGTCAGCACTCATACACGTCACATTGGGCGTGCGCAGCGGTGCTCCTAAACATTAAAAACAGCAAAAATGGCGGAATTTCGGCTTTAATTTACTGTTTTAATAATATTTTTAAATTAAATATGTTGAACGTTTCAATTTTTGTGCCTTTTTGAACAAAAGAAAAACGACGTTGCTTCGAGTGGGCGGGCATATTTTTTTCCGGGGTGAGGGAGCTTGGTGGGGTCAAAGTGCCTCATTCTCTGTCGCCCAGCAAATCTGCACTGCCCCCCACGGCCTGGCATGAATACTACATCGTTTTCATGCGGAATCGCGACATTCTTCAAATGGAGACGCAAATGCAAATGCAAATTTGACATTTTTCGTATTCTCGGAGAGTCACCATGTAAACGGCCCCTTAGTTCACGAACAACGAAAAAAAACGATTCACCTTCTCACCGAATCTAGTAAAACTCTTTACACGGCTATTAGAAATCCCCCCCCCACCCCTTGAAATGGGTCCGTTGACAGAAGGACTGTTATTCTTGTGGTAATGTAGTACTTCTAAGGGCCAAATAAAAGGAAAAAGAAGGATTACGACGGTTGTCTGCAACCCACGGTTCTAGGGCCGCGTGCGGCTCCTTTTTTTTTTTTTTTTTTTTTTAAACGGAAAAAGATGGGAGAGGGAAATATATTTTTTTGTTTTAATAGGATTTGTAGGAGGACAAACATGACACAAACATTCTTTCAATCCAATAATATTGTAATGAAGTTAAACTTGTGGTGACATCGTACAACAGAGTAGTCACGTGGTGCGTCATTCTCCATAGGATCCACTGCAGGGAAAATAAACATTTAATCATGAAGGCTAATTACGTATTTCTAGCCAACTTAGTCATTTCGATAGTAGGCTAATATAGCTAGTATCGATACATACAGCCAGTGTTGCTATCATTATAAGGCTTATACAAGGCTTTTAATTTTTTGCGGCTCCAGACATACTGTATCAGTTTTTTCTCTTTTATTTTTTGGTCAAATATGGCTCTTTCAACATTTTGGTTTGCCGACCCCTGAGTCACTACGAGATGTAAGTCGTACTGTTGCTATGAGAAAAAAAGTCGTATTATTACGTAGGGTAACGTAGCTGTAATCAGCTACGCATTTTACGTACATGTACCGTAGCTGAGAGCTACGACTTTAGCCTAGCTAATGAAATATTTCAAATATATCTTTGTTATGGTTTTTATTTAAAAATTCACCGTGGCACGACATGGTGAGGCTGTCCGACTCCGATGCAACCCACCACCACAGCTTCAAAAAATTCTAAGGGAAACACTGCTTTCACTCTCGAAACTACCTCCAAACTATCCAAACTCTCACCTGATTGCAACTCTCCTTCAAACACTCACATTTTGAATGTCGCCAGAGGTGTTCATATACTAAAGCGTTCCGTCAAACTGCGCGGCAAAATCTAAAGCACTCCCTGAAGCAATCACGTGGTACAGCTGGGCAGCGAGGCTTCGAACGTCATCGTTTTCGGAACCTCTCCTAAATGAAGCGAGCTTTGGCACATACTTCACGGAAACGTCCATTAATGACTCGACACACGCTTCGAAGGCTCGGCGCACCTCGTTACTTCACTACTTTTAACAATAAAAAACTCTGACTCGCATCTGAGTCCTGCCACTTCCTACTCCTCCATTATACGCTAACTGATCAGAATGAAATTTGGTACAATGGGTCTATTCTAAAATATTTAGTTGCATCGATTCTTGGAGCCCGATTAAAAACAAAAAAAAAAACAATTCTCAAAGCTGATTAATTACATTCGTTAGATGCAAACTTATTGTTGCATGTAAGTTTCAAGTTAGCCAATAGAGGGCACGTGCGCTCGTCGGTTGTGCTTTTCATATCTCTGGACCAGGGGTCCCCAAACCACGGCCCGCGGGCCAGATATGGCCATTTGGTCCAGCCCCCTGAACAATTTTTTTTTTTTTCAATAGTGTTATTTATTTCCTGGCTTTTGTCTGTGAAGAATACAGAGAGGGTTATTTGGTTATTATCTATTTAATTAATAGTGTTATTAATATATTATTATTTTTATTTTATTTACTTTTGTTCCGTGAAGAATCCAGAAAGGGTTATTTGATTGTGGCTTTCTGAAAAACAATTAATTTTTACATTTAGGCACTCCTGCAATCGTCACTTTTTCTGTTACAAACTGACCCGGCGCCTCATCTGAGAAGGGAAAAGTTTGGGGACCCCTGCTCTGGGCTGATAAGATGTTTTGTAGTGAAGTGGGTGGTTGTAGCTCTGTTTGTTTTCCACAAAAATCCCATTTATAATTTTAATGGCTTTTACGCCTTTGCTGATTGAAATAGCAAATTACAATGACATCATAAAAAAAGTTTCGCTTTCTCCTCTATTGAAATTGGATTTTTTTTCTCTTGATACAAAAAAAAATGCGTTGGAGAACACAACTGAGGTAACAATTCCTTTCATTACAAATAACGTGAAAATAGATGCAACTCTTGAACAAAATATCTCTTTTTCTCAAAAACATCAGTCATCCTCACTGAATCAACATTTTGAATGTTTGAATGAACAATTTAACATAATGAGCTATCAAATTTCATGACTTGACTGGTCTGCATCTCTTTTGCCAGCTCTTTTGTTATGTTAAATTGTACCGGTGTAACAAGGTGACCTTCGCAAAATATTTGCGGTTTGGAGGCTGTTTCCAACACGCCGATAAATCACAGCTTTTACAACGTTTAAATGGGCACCATGTCATTGGCAATGTTCAGCGCGATTGACTCCAAGATTGCCTTCTTCCGGGCTCGCTTTCTAGTTATACGGAAAACAATGTTAAAACGATTCCGCTGATGTTGTCTATTTTGTGAAGAATTGTCACTCGTGTGACCTGAATTGATGAGATGGCAACACTGAAAGTCAAATCTCCTAACCTCTATACCATCTGGGTCGAAGCCAGAAGAAAAAGTTCCTATCTTTCAAAAAAAAAAAAAAAAGCAAAAGAAGTTGTTAAAAAAATGAATTCAACTCCACTTTTCCTAAGCTAGACGGTAAGTATTGCTGACTTAAGTTTCAAGCTATTTTCTGAAAACGGACTACATTAAGCATTCTTTCGATCTATGCGTGCCTGTCATATATATTTTGATCAGGTTGTTGTCAAGGGTGAAAATCAATTGAAGATTCTAAACTCACGCTGATGTGGATATTCACTGCTGTCTGAAGTTTTACTTGCAAAGTTGGCATTTTATCTTATTCTGTAAATTATGCACAGCACAAATAGCTTAAATAAGTTATTGCTTGCAAACATAACTCCGTTGCAATTTGTTGCTTCTTTTCCTTAGATATCTTCTCCTGCCTCTTTACCTAGAGTCAATATTATTCATCAGTAACGTGTTGCTTTGAATATTGCTGCCATGATGGATTAAGTATCATGCTTTTGGAAAGGCTCTATTGCACATTGTCTTGCTCTTTGGAACTGCAGCAGCATTTGTTATTAAGTCTCTCTAATGCTACAAATTGATGCTTACAGTGAAGAAAATAAGTATTTGAATGCCCTGCTATTTTGCAAGTTCTCCCACTTCAGAAATCATAGAGGGGTCTGAAATTTTCATCGTAAATGCGTGTCCGCTATGAGAGAGATAATCTGAAAAGAAAACTGCAGAAATCACAATAGCCTATTTGATTTTTTAACAATTTGTTTTTGTGATACAGCTGCAAATAAGTATTTGAACACCTGAGAAAACGAATGTTAATATTTGGTACAGTAGCCTTTGTTTGCAATTACAGAGGTCAGACGTTTCCTGTAGTTTTTCACCAGGTTTGCACACACTGCAGGAGGGATCGTGGCCCATTCCTCCTCACAGATCTCTTCTAGATCAGTCAGGTTTCTGGGCTGTCGCTGAGAAAAACTGAGTTTGAGCGCCCTCCAAAGGTTTTCTATTGGGTTTAGGTCTGGAGACTGGCTAGGCCATGCTAGAATCTTGACATGCTTCTTACGGAGCCACTCCTTGGTTTACCTGGCTATGTGCAGAGCGTAGCAAAGGTCCCCGGGGGCAGTGTTGTCACAGATTACTTAAAAAAGTAATTTAATTACTGATTACTGATTACACCTCAAAAAAGTAATCTAGTTACTTCACCGATTACTTTATTATCAAAGTAACTAAGTTACTTTAAAAGTAACTTATCAGTTACTTTTTACCAATTTTTCTCCTTTTGCTGCCTCAACATAAAAATTGCAACAAAAAAATGTCATCGCATGTAATTGAATTTTTCACGTAAGGCTTAATCTTTGAGTTAGCGGGGGTTTAATTAGTCGATGGAGTTGATTAGCCACCCCGGAGCCTTGAAACTAACAAATAACTGACAAACTGCACGGAATTTGTTCAAATCAACTCCAACGACTAAATAAACCCCCGCTAAATCCAAAATAAAGCCTAATGTAAAAAATTCTGAACTTCCCCTTTAAAATAAAGACCTAGCTGTTAAAATATTGTCTACAAAAGTTGTAAAACAATAAAACAAACAACAATTAATGAAATGAACAAGAATCCTACAACGTATTTCATAATGGGTCAAAATCATTTTTCGAGCAGATCATTTGACTAGCACCTAAGATACTAGCTTTTGCTTTGCTAAGCCAAAACTACACCTGTGGAGGCAAGATGGATATTTAGAATTTCTGTGAACCTAAGCTTTCAAACGCAACCAACAACAACTGAGCTTGAACGGGTTTTATAAATATGTATATATAAAGTCTTGGCCAAAAGTTTGGCGACACCTCAAAGGTGGATACTTTGAAGAATGTAGAATATAAAACCTGTTTTCAGTTATTTCACTTTTTTTTGGCCATTTCACATGTTCGTTCATAGTTTTGATGTATTCAGAGAGGATTTACAATAGTAGTGAAAATATATAAAACGTAAAAATGTTTAGGTGTGTCCAAACTTTTGACTTTTGTTTGTCATCAACATGCTTTAACCCCAGCCCCACAAAAGTAAAACTCCGCCTATGGTTACAAACACTGACAATAAAATGTGCATAAAGGCTGGTTACAAATTGTAGAAGTGCTGGCTGTCTTTTTACCTGAAATCTTGAAGACATGTCCGCGTGTCTTGTTTGGTAATATCGCCTCACATTGAAGTCTTTAAAAACAGTGACTGTCTCTGCAAATGAGGCAGACACAGTTGTTGCGTATTTTAGTGAAAAAATAGTCCAATTTCCACCTATCCTTGAAGCGTTGGCCGTCGCAGTCAACTTTTTTTGTTGTCGCCATTTTAGAAAATTGGAAGTAGAGGGTCACACGGGGTAATGTTGCTTACAGTGCTGCTGCCATTTAGTGGGTAAATGAGGAGCAGCATTTAGTGTGTAAGCTACTTCATATGCTGGTAGCAGTACCGCTGACCAATTTATTAAGTCTGTGTGCAGGCCAGACGTTATCGATTTTATGACAGAGGCTGGGGGCCGGATGAAATTTGACCACGGGCCGCATTTGGCCCCCGGGCCGGACTTTGGACATGACTGCTTTAAGTAGTCACATGAATAATGAGGTGGCCTGTGAAAACCAACGTAAAACAACTCGGCAAGGACTTTCCAGAGTGTACTTGGTGAGTCACTCTTTAAACAATCGTGGTATTAATAGCTGATTGGACTTTCTTAAACATGCATAATCTACGTGATTGATAACAGAGTCATTAGATAATCTGTCAAATGATTCCATGGTATTGATACACTCCCTACACTCGTCGCTGCGACAGTGCAGTAAAGCTGCGTGTGCTAAATCTGTTGGCCCTCTGGGAGCCCCTGCTGGCTGGGGGCCCTAGGCAATTGCCTGGTTTGCCTAATGGGACGCGACGCCTCTGGGTATGTGCTTGGGGTCATTGCCATATTGGAAGACCCAGCCACAACCCATCTTCAATGCTCTGACTGAGGGAAGGAGGTTGTTCCCCAAAATCTTACAGAGCCCTAGTTATCCTCTCTTTAATACAGTGCACTAGTGCAGTTCCATGCGCAGAAAAGCACCCCCAAAGCATGATGCTACCATCCCCATGCTTCACAGTAGGGATGGTGTTCTTGGGATAGTACTCATCATACTTCTTCCTCCAAACACGGTTAGTGGAATTATGACTAAAAATTTGTATTTTTCTCTCATCTGATCACAAAACTTGCTCCCATGACTCCTCTGCATCATCCAAATGATCATAGGCAAAATTAAGACGTACCTTGATATTTGCTAGTTTAAGCAGGGGAACCATCCGTGCCATGCATGATGTAAGAGCCATATTACTGAATTGTATTATTATTTGTAATTAACTCCTTGCCACTAGGGGCTGTAAGTCGTGTCTGTCTACTGACCTGGAGTCAGTCTTCGTACACTTAAAATGACAGCTAATCATGACACAGGTGTTGGTAGTTAGGAGGGCAGCTTTTGACTGTGTTTTAGTGCAGTGTGCAGGAAGGGAATATACTCATTTTGTTTCTTCCGTTTTGAATACGTTTTTGAGTCTTTTGGTTTGCTACTTTTATTTGGACAAAGTGCTTTTAAGTTACAAGACGCCACCAGAATAAACTATTTGAACTGCTGGTGTTTGCTTCGCTTCTTCAAACTGCACTAGGCCCACATCATCATCACAATCCCCTAACTATCATCCAGTACTTGAGTGGGAACAGGGCCTAGTCAGTACACGTGATTTCAAACCATGACGTCTTATCGTATTACCAGCAGTAACCTTGGAAACGGGGGTCCAAGCTCTTTTCAGGCCATTGACCAACTCTTGTCTTGCAGTTCTGGGCTGATTCCTCATCTTTCTTAGGATCATGAGAACACACAAGGTGATATCTTACATGGGCTCCACTCCAATTGAGATTGACCATCATGTTAAGCTTCTTCCATTTTCTAATGATTGCTCCAGCAATGAACCTTTTTTCACCAAGCTGCTTAGCAATTGCTCCGTAGGCCTTTCCAGCCTTGTAAAGGTAAACAATTATGTCTCTGGTGTGTTTAGACAGCTCTTTTGTCTTGGCCATGTTACAAGTTTGAGTCTTACTGATTGTATGGGATGGACAAGTGTCTTTATGCAGCTATCGACCTCAAACAGGTGCAGGTGATTCAGGATAATACATGGAGTGGAGGCGGACCTTTAATAGGCGGAACGGGTCTTTCAGGGTCAGAATTCTAGACAGGTGTTCAAATACTTATTTGCAGCTGTATCACACGAATAATTTGTTAAAAAATCATGCATTGTGATTTCTTGTTTTTGTTGTTGTTTTTTTTTAGATCTCTCTCAGAGTTAACATGCACCTACCATTAAAATTTCAGACTGGAGAACTTGCCAATTAGCAGGGTGTTCAAGTACTTATTTTCTTCACTGGATGTTTTTAGTACTAAATTTAAAATTATATCTACAAGAAAATAATGCCAGACTCAAACAGACTGTTTTTGTTCTCTTTCTGTGTGTCTTTTAGCAGGTTCTGAAACGCTAACTTTTATGTAAAAATTATGAGAGCCACATGATGTCAAAGGTTGGAAAAAGACCCCCATTTCACCACGGGATAGCATGTTTTTCTTTACTTTGTCTGCTATTGTTACGCAATATTGAATTGGGCATTGGCTTAACTCATTCGCTGCTATTGACAGCACTAAACATCCAATTAATTTTGATTGGGAGAGGTTGGCAGCGATCATTTGCTGCCAACCCTTCCAGTGAGAACACACTAGGCCAGGGGTGGGCAAACTATTCCACAAAGGGCCGCAGTGGGTGCAGGTTTTTGTTCATACTCATCATGAGGACAACCTTTCACCAATCTGGTTTCTTACAAGTGCAATCAGTTGATTGCAGTCAGGTGCTTCTTGTTTCCACTGAAACCTCATTGGTTAAACTGTCTGTGCTGAATCAGTTGGAACAAAGACCAGGACCCACTGCGGCCCTCGAGGACCGGTTTGCCCACCCCTGCACTAGGCGTTTAGCGCTGTCATTAGCACTGAAACATGAGCATTCACAGTCCTCCCAGTTTAAATGAAGTGGACGTCTTTCCTTGTCAATGGCAGGCAATGAATTAATAGTTAATATTCTCTTATGTTTTATTTATTTTTTTAATAACGTAGTTAATTTTTTTAATAGAAAACAAAAAAGGAAAAAAAGCAATAATTATTTTTTATTTTAAGTCTTAAAAGCTTTAATAAGAAGACAAGACTTCAATTATTACTTTTTTATTTAAAATTTGTATTCATTTGTTAAATGTTTTAATCAGAAACTAAAAAGGCCTTAAAAAAGTTGTTTGTTATCAATGCTTTTTGATTGATTATTTCTGCGTTTGGCTGGCAACCAGTTCAGGATGTACAATGCCTCCTCCCCATAGTTAGCTGTGATAGGCTCCAGCACCCCCGCAAACCTTGTGAGGATAAGTGGCACAGGAGATGGCTGACTGGCTATTTATTATATATCAACCTTTGAGTGTTATTGGGAGCCATAACCAAAGTGTACAGTATTTCTGTTTTTATTTATTTAAAGCAACACTTGGTAACTTTTCAGTTTTGGTCGATTTTAGTGACGCCGGTGGACAAAAGCAGTAGTGTTTTGCCATAAGGAAGCTGCGTTTCCCATGAGGACCAGCGCTGCGTTTCACATAAGAACCAGCGAACGCCCACACTGTGTTGTAAAATCCTCAATCAATCAAAAATCAATCTCCTTGTTGTCTGCAGATGGATTAAACAACATTTCTGTTTCCAGTGGTTGTGTGAAGGATGAATAGTAATGAGGTAATGAATCCAGATGTGGCTTAACAATAGCAACTGACGGTTAGCAACCATGTGGCTTAGTGTGGCTAACCCACCGACCACAGCCCAAATTCGTCAGCGGTGACGATTTCGGTTGAGGGGGAGGGCAACACAGCAATGAGCGAGCAGAGTGAGGAAACACCACAAACAAACACCACACCACCGGTGTCGGAATATTTTGATTTTAAACCAAATGAAAATGGCGCGCAACCAAAAAGGACAAACCAGTCTGCAAAGTGTGTTTGGAGGTTGTTTCAACAAAGAGGGTCAACAGCTACATGCTCATGCTCATTTGAAACACTATCACTATCTTTAGTTTTCGCTGCTTGGTAAGAAAACTGCATCGCAACAAGCGGAGCCTTCCTCGTCACGTCAATCGACAATTACAGAGGTGTTCGCTTGATGTGAGAAATACAAACGAGACCGCGCAAAATGGCGTTCCCTCACGAAAACTGTAGTCCGCTACATTGCTGAAGAAATGAGACCGTTTTACTTCTTTTTAATGTTATATACTTATTGAAGCCAAATTTTTGTTACTGCTACTTAATTATTGTATTTCTCTCTGTTGTTGTTGAAATGCAATTGCTTGTGTTCCTACAGCATTATACCTCTGTGCCTCAATGCTTTAGTTATTGAGTGCAATTTTTTTTTTTCTTGAAAAAGACATTTTATTTATTCTGTGTTTCTGTGCGGTATTAATATTGTTGTCTTTTACTTAAAAGAGGCATGGTCTATTGTTTGTAATTTCTTAAAAAGTATTTTTGAATTTAAGAGTAAACAATTATTGCGTTTAAATGGATGTACTTGTAACCCGAGTCTGTTCTGTGCCGCCCCGCGTTCCGCTCCCACCTCTGACTAGGCTGGATCGCAAACCCGTGCGCCGCGACGATTCTAGTCGGCAGGCAAGTTCGGTAACCACTGCGCCAATAAGCTCGAGCCAACGGCGCACCCGTTAGCGTCCTTACATGAAGGAATCGGCGGGGAGGTTTCCATGTGCTACAACGGATACGCGAACCCGTGCGCCGCGACGATTCTAGTCGGCAGGCAAGTTCGGTAACCACTGCGCCAATAAGCTTGAGCCAACGGCGCACCCGTTAGCATCCTTACATGAAGGAATCGGCGGGGAGGTTTCCACGTGCTACAACGGATACACGTTCTGTGTACCCGTTACATACTTGATATATTAATGTATACTGTATTCTCACTGTGTTATTGTAAATTGGTTTTAAAAAATTGGAGGAGGTGGGGTGTGGGCGCAATAATATCGCAATAATTTATGAGATAATTTATCGCCCACTAAAATTTGTTATCGCGACAGGCCTAAGCCTCCCTTTTTTCCCTCCTCAGACAAAACTTTTTGTCTCTTTTGCTCTGCCATCTTTGCAGAATTAGCGCGAAAGCATTCGCATCGACTTCCGTCTTTATAATGAATGGTGAAAGGGGGGAGTGGAGTATGCCGTAAAGCAGTCAGCACATTTGTAGTTTTTTTGTGTGGCAGGATTCCTGCCACCCTCCTTTAAGTTAATTAGTGCTGGTGAAAGCGATACAGACCCACTCAAGATATAAATGAGGTGTCATTCAACTAGTTGTCAGTCGACATATTATCACAAAAGTTAAGATTATATTTTATAAAAGGTTGAAATGTTACCTAGTGTTGCTTTAAAAGTTATTTTTTTAAATTGATATTTCATGAGTCATTGTATTTATTCATAAAAATTATAAAAAATTATGATTAACAATACAAAAATAAAATAAATTAAAATAAAATAACTATACTGTAACTGAGAACTGACATCCACATATGTGATGATCACATTTTGGGTCACTTAAGCCATTCTTGTATATCAAATGGTCGTGGCCTAAATGATCCAAAATTTGATTTTCATGTATGCGTATGCCAAGTCTTGATGAGGCTAAGTTTTTAAACGACCAAAAATAGTCACAAAGGCTGTTTGTATGGGGAGTGGTTGTTATGAGCAAAGTTTGTGAAGAGGACAGCAGATATTAGTGAGTTCTGGAATATAAAACTAGCGATTCAACATATTTTTAGGTGACATTGCGCTGATGTGAGCACATAGAGGCAAAGCGAAGTCTGGAAACTGTCACAAGATGGCATTTTGTTTCAAATTCCTGAAAGGTTGTTGTTTTGGAGGAGGCTTTACAATATCGAACATTCTTCAGCCCATACTGGATAGACAGAGAATTTCATATCTAGTTCTCACTTTGACGTCACACCAAGTCATGGGGACATGATGATATTTCCCCCGTATTATTTTTGGACTCTGGTGTATTAGGGCAACTTTGATCCAAGGCAGTATGCATGCATATTAATAGCAGCGGTTATGTTCGTGGAGGGGGAGGTCCTTGCCCTGTGGGGACACCTTCACCGAGCCGGATGTTGCTCTACACAAAAGGGGATTGCAAACGATAATAATAAAGCTAAAGAAAACTCTGTTGGCATTTAAAATCTGCAGCGGCTCTCTTTGCTTGGCCAAGCATCTGAGGGAAAATGAAATCTCTCTAAAAGAAAAAGAAGGGCATAATATGGTGTAATTTGTTTTTCTGGTGCACATGCCATTGCCTGACCTCTGATGTTTATCGCAGCCTTCACAACTCTCGCCTCGCCAAATACACTAAATAAGATGGTGACACTTGTGGAAATGGAGGCGAGAGGAAGAAAACTCGCCTTGAACTCCACGACTTCCGAAGATGTAATTACGCTGGCTGCAAGACACTTGGGTTTAGGGATTAGACCTAAACTAGATAATGCCTTAGCTATTGGAGTGTGCTCTTGCATTCAGAGCAAAAAAAAAATAGAACAAAATATAAGGTTGTTCAGAAAAAGAAAGGGGATAAAAACTCATCTAGTGAGCCTGGAAATAAATGAGGAACTTCTCGGATTTTTATTTGACATTGGCTTTACAAACTACTATACACAATATTATGTGAATTAACCAGCAAAATCTTCGTAGGATTTACTGTTGATTCAACTTGCGCACCTTTCAGAACAGCTTCGCAAATGGAGTGTGTCGTGTTTGCGAGATTGGCAAAAAGTGAGTAGAAGAGCCTACAGTAAATAGAGTAGAAAGTTCAGTCATAGACTGGTTCAGTGTATAGTAAATGGATGTCATCAAACATGTTTAAGCACATCGGTTGTATGAGTTGAATCAGAGCGAAATAAAATAGTTGAATCTATTTCAGAGCAGCTTGTTGAATGGCAGAAGTTGGTACTATATGCAATGCAGTGAGGAGAGTTCAACAAGTAAACGGATTCTGAAGTCATATGATAGCAGATTGGACTCTTATAAAGTGAGAACCAAACCTTTATCTTAGGTTTTGTTGACAACATTCTCTCACAGGTGTATTGAAAATGTTTGTGTTTCTGAGTAATTTAGCAAAACGTAATAGCTACCCTGGTAGCTAACAACAGCGCTACAGACATACGTAGAGATTAAGACTTTGCCGGTAAAATGTTGTCTATAAAAGTTGTAAAGCAATAAAACAAACAACAAAAATGAATGAAATCAACAAAAAATATATTTTTATAAAGGGTCAAAAGTATTTTTCAAACAGATCATGTGACTAGCACCTTAGAGACAGTCATTTGTTTTGCTTAGCCCCCCCCAAAAACACCTGACGACAGAAGAGGCAAGATGGATATACGTAATTTTTTCAAACCTAAGCTTCATAAGCAACAACAACTGTTGAGCGAGAAGAAAAGTGTGGAAATGTGGACCATGAAACGCCAGAGAGCTCCGCCAAAATGGTGAACGGAGTTTCAGTTTGCTCCACTTAAGACGTTAACCCTTAAAAATGATGGGGAAAAAAACAAACCAAAAAAAAATTCATTATCAACATATTAGAATAAATGTTCCTGGCTGAAATATTCTGTCAAAATGGATGCGGTGTCTACTTCTCCATTAGATATGACAGAAAAACATGCGCGCTCAAACACACACACACACACACACACAGCTGGAATGCCTGTCTGTACGAGCATGGGCTAAGCTACTATCCGAGCATTTATCTTGTAAGTTAATTTTTATTGCTGACACTGCGATTCAGAGTCATCAACATTTATACCCCCCCCCCCCTTCCACAAAAGTCAAACTCCGCCTATGGCTACAGAATATCATTTAAGAAATTAATATTAGATAATGTGGAAAAATAGTAGTAAATCTCAGCGTGGTGCTACATTTTTAAATTGGGTGTTTTTTTGGAGAGCCAATTATTATACCTTACAATTAGTAGCCCACAAGATTTTAAGTCTAACAACGTCGATTTTAAAAATGTAGTTAATGGTCGGATGACCTAGAGCAGGTGTTACTAACAATGGTCCCAATGGACACCAACTTGCCGCCAATGACTACTTGAACAACCTAAGGGTTGGTTTAGTACAGTGTTTTTCAGTCGGTGTGAGAGATCATCACGTGTGCTGCAAGAAATTATCCGGTATTGCTTTTATTTTATTTTATTTTTTTAACGTCATTGGGCGGAGTTGCAGTTGGAACGAAGGAGAAGGTAGAGGGTTTCGTCATGTGCAGATGAGCAAGGTATTGCTCGTGTTGCGTTCAAGAACTGCTCGGATTTCTAGCCACAGCTACTTTGCTGTCAGCGACAATGTGGACCCGAGCACATATACTGTACATCATTTGATTAGACTCGTCAAGTGTCGATATACATGAAAGTGTCATTTCCATTTTATCCATTTGTGACGACCGTCAATCCTCCCCCCGTGTTTTATTACAACACATTGACTGGGACAGCAAGATGGCTGATGGCTAGAAATCCGAGTAGTTCTTGAAAACGGCACGAGCAGGTATCCAACAGCGCCATGGTGCCGAGCAAGCTTAAAAATCCTCTCCAAAAGAAACATCCATCACTTCAAAACAAGCTGATGGACTATTTTGTTCACCTTTGTGAAATCACAGAAATAGGCAACTTTTTTTTTTTTTTTTTTTTTAGAAAAACTGTAGAGGTAAATGAGAAAACCCTCAAAGCCAGTTACCTTGTTGATGAACTTGTTGCTAAATCCAAAAAGTCAGAGACAGAGACATTAATACTACTTGCCTGCAAAGCCATTGTCAGCGAGATGCTCAGCCCTGGTGGGGTTAAAGACATTGCTAAAGTCACCTTCTCTGATATTTGTCAGCTTTTCAAGCCTAACTGCTATAAAAAAAAATAATAAATAAAACAGAGAGAGACTGAGAGCTGTTGAAGATTCCAGCCAGGATATTGGCTTTGTGTTCGTCTAAACAGGCTTAATTTTCACGCTGTGTAAGTATAAATTATGAGAAATTATTTTGTAATTAAATATACGGCACAGAAAGTAATTGGTGAACATTTTTGGCTTGTGGTGTGCTGCGAGATTTTTTTCCATTGTAAAAATGTGCCGTGACTCAGAAAGGCAAGGCAAGGCAAGGCAAATTTATTTATATAGCACAATTCAACACAAGGGAATTCAAAGTGCAATTCAAAGGGTTGAAAAACACTTGTTACCAAGACAGCAAGAGGACATTCAGTAAATGTTGATATTTTATCTTAAAGGACTGAATGGTTGATAAGAATCTGTGGAGGAAAAAAAAACAATAAAGGAATATAACAATTGTCAGTAGCATGAAAACTAAAGCATACAGAAAAAAAAACCTGATGCAGATTTGAGTTCAGTGAAGAAAATCTATAAAATAATTTGTCAGTTAAAACAGCTCATACAAGAGAAAATGAAAAAAAAAAATGTTGTCCACTGGCCAGCAGATTCATTGAAACAATACAATTGATGGTACCTGAAATATGATTATGGAATAACATTACATACCTGTCAAGTTGTACGATTTCGGCGTAATTTGAGCACTGATTTTTAAATGTGTACGCCGTACGTTCAAAATCTGTATGTTTTTCGTGCATTACGTTTTTTTTCTCCATTCGGATTTTGTCACCGTTTTGGCAACGGTGACAATGTACGTTACTATGTGTTACTCAGGGGTTGAATGACGCGAGAATATCAGAGATACGGAGAGAGAAGAGCGGGCGTGGGAAGGAGGAAAGAGTTGTGACGTTGTTGCAAACACGATGCTAGGCTATGTGGCTCCAATATTTCCTGACTCAAGCCGACAGCCTAAAATCTACGCCTATTTGATGCTAAACTACATATCACATGCATATAAAACTAGATGCAAAATGACAGACTCGGCGATGTTACTAAGCAGTAAAGCTTAAAGCAGTAGACTTCTCAGAAAGGCTCTGTTGCAGTGAACCTTCCTAGCGTTCCTAAGTAACTTTTTATCTAAAATACTCCTAAATCGGCAAAAACTTGACTTGAATCTAGCTTTAAATGATGAAACAGTTTAAAAACTTTCACAGGTCGAAAGTAGACAGAAGGGAACTAATGCAAAAACGGGAGCAATTTTATCAACTTTAACAGTTGATTCACAACATTAAATGACTTCCAAACAGCCAAAGTTACTGTTTTTTTTTTTTTTTTTTTTTTAAACATTAAAGGTAACACCAGTTACTTTCCCAAGTAACTAATTACTCTTACATTCAGGTAACTGAGTTACTAAATTACTTTTTGGGAGAAGTAATTTGTAACTGTGATTAATTACTTTTTTGAAGTAAGATTAACCACACTGGTCATAAAGATGCAGTCTGCAGAATTAAAAGTGACGAAAGCGGAGATTTTATTCTGCCAATTTGTTGAACACAGTTTACCTGATCACTTCTCAGAATTAGCAAAAGAAAAGTTCCCTGACTCAAAGATTGCATCGGTAAGTTCATTTTATCATCTGACCTTTTTAATTCATAATTGGACACACTAACGAACTACCTTCAGGTCAAACTGAATTGGGAGTTGAAGTGCCATGAAGTGCAGCCATTAAAAGACATGACAGAAATAGCAAAAAAGTGCTACATACAATTATAACAAAAGTCACTGCTAAATTTTAGTAATCATGATGTGACTGAAGATATTGGTTGTTCTTTGATTGCACCAGGTTACAGTGGGGCAAATAAGTATTTAATCAACCTCTAATTGTGCAAGTTCTCCCACTTGAAAATATTAGAGAGGCCTGTAATTGTCAACATGGTTAAACCTCAATACATGGCCTCATTCATTATTTCCTTTACACCAGACATGTCCAAAGTCCGGCCCGGGGGCCAAATGCGGCCCGTGGTCAAATTTCATCCGGCCCCCAGCTTCTGTCATAAAATCAATAACGTCTGGCCCGCACACAAACTTAATAAATTGGTCAGCAGTACTGCTACCAGCATATGAAGTATCTTACACACTAAATGCTGCTCCTCATTTACCCACTAAAAGGCAGCAGCACTCTAAGCAACATTACCCCGCGTTACCCCTTATTCCCCATTTCTAAAATGGCGACAATCAACAGAAAAAAGAAAGTTGACTGTGACGGCCGACGCTTCAAGGATAGGTGGAAATTGGACTACTGTATTTCTTCTCTAAAATATGCAACAACTGTGTCTGCGTCATTTGCAAAGAGACAGTCATTGTTTTTAAAGAGTTCAATGTGAGGTGATATTAACAAACGACACAATGACATGTACGGCAAGATTACAGGGAAGATATGTTGCGAGAAATTGAAGAAACTTGAAGCTAGTTTAATTTTACAGCAGCAGTATTTCGCAAGAGCCCGAGAGTCGAAAGAGAACGCCACAAAGGCTAGTTGCGAGGTTGTTGAAATAATTAATTTAGGGCTGTCAAACGATTAAAATTTTTAATCGAGTTAATCACAGCTTAAAAATTAATTAATCGTAATTAATCGCAATTCAAACCATCTATAAAATATGCCAAATTTTTCTGTAAATTATTGTTCGAATGGAAAGATAAGACACAAGACGGATATATACATTCAACATACTGTACATAAGTACTGTATTTGTTTATTATAACAATAAATCAACAAGATGGCATTAACGTTAACATTCTGTTAAAGCGATCCATGGATAGAAAGACTTGTAGTTCTTAAAAGATAAATGTTAGTACAAGTTATAGAAATGTTATATTAAAACTCCTCTTAATGTTTTCGTTTTTAAAAAATTTGTAAAATTTTCAATCAAAAAATAAACTGGTAGCTCGCCATTGTTGACGTCAATAATTACACAATGCTCATGGTGCTGAAACCCATAAAATCAGTCGCACCCAAGCGCCAGCAGAGGGCGACAAAACACCAAAAAACACAAGTAACAAGTGGACATGACACTGTGCTGTCTTTTTAATCTGTTTGAGCGGGGTATGTGTGTTAATTTTGTCAAATATTTTAACGTGATTAATTTAAAAAATTAATTACCACCTGTGAACACGATAATTTTGACAGCCCTAAATTAATTTTTTTTTAAAATAACAAAGCAAATGTGACACACAGAATGGCTTGCTAAAATTTGCTTAAATATATTGTTCTACGTAAAGGCCAAGGTCGGCCCTCCACATTTTTACCACACCAAATCTGGCCCCCTCTGCAAAAAGTTTGGACACCCCTGCTTTACACAGATCAGTCGTCCTTGTCCCTTTGCAGAAAAACAGCCCCAAAGCATGTTTCCACCTCCATGCTTCACAATGGGTATGGTGTTCTTCGGATACAATTCAGTATTCTTTCTCCTCCAAATACGAGAACCTGTGTTTCTACAAAAAAGTTCTATTTTGGTTTCATCTGACCATAGCACATTCTCCCAGTCCTCTTCTGGATCATCCAAATGCTCTCTAGCGAACCGCAGAAGGGCCTGGACGTTTACTTTTTTCAGCAGGGGGACACATCTGGCAGTGCAGGATTTGAGTCCCTGGCGACGCGTTGTGTTACTGATAGTGGCCTTTGTTACTATGGTCCCAGCTCTCTGTAGGTCATTCACTAGGTTCCCCTGTGTGGTTCTGGGATTTTTGCTCACCGTTCTTGTTATCATTTTTACGCCACGGGGTGAGATCTTGCATGGAGCCCCAGATTGAGGGAGATTATCAGTGGTCTTGTATGTCTTCCATTTTCTAATAATTGTTCCCAAAGTTGATTTCTTTACACCAAGCGTTTTACCTATTGCAGATTCAGTCTTCCCTGTCAGATGCAGGTCTACAATTTTGTCTCTGGTGTCCTTCGACAGCTCTTTGGTCTTGGCCATAGTGGAGTTTAGAGTGTGACTGACTGAGTTGTGGACAGGTGTCTTTTATACCGATAATGAGTTAAAACAGGTGCCATTTATACAGGTAACGAGTGGAGCCTCGTTAGACCTCATTAGAAGAAGTTAAATCTCTTTGACAGCCAGAAATCTTGCTTGTTTGTAGGTGACCAAATACTTATTTTCCACTCTAATTTGGAAATAAATTATTTAAAAATCAAACAATGTGATTTTCTGTTTTTTTTCTTTCCACATTCTGTCTCTCATGGTTGAGGTTTACCCATGTTGGCAATTACAGGCCTCTCTAATCTTTTCAAGTAGGAGAACTAGCACAATTGGTGGGTGACTAAATACTTATTTGCCCCATTGTAGATGTGACAATATTACCAATAAATTCATATTATTTTGAAAGTTGAGTTTTATTTTTGTTTGAACTTGCACGCTATGGATAACGTTGTAAGATTACTCACCAATTTGTAAGGGCATACGTCACTATTTGTAAGATTGCCAACGACCTCGAGTTGACAGGTATGACATTGGCTTACAATTGCTTCTGAAAAAGGTGTTTTGGTTTTAATGTTGATCTAATGACTTATTGTTGAAATAAATACATTGATTAAATATAATTTCCTTAAATCAGTACTTCTCAAATAGTGGGGCGGGCCCCCCCAGGGGGGCGCAGAGCGATGCTGGGGGTGGCGCATGTGACCTTGGGGAACATACATTTTTGTCATACTAGAATAAAGTGTAATTGCACATCCACTCAATTGCTGGCAGTGCCACTCTCATTTTTAGCGTGTGCGAAGTATTTTTGAACAAAACCAGAGCACACAGCAAAGAGCTCTGGAGATATGAAAAGCTTAGACAAGGAAATGACGAAGCATATGTAGCATATAGCTTTTGGCTTTGACTTTCAGTACAGCGGGAGACGAGAAAAGACCAGACTATTTACTTTCACAGCGGACAGCAGGAATAATTTTTGTCAGCGAGTGCCAAATATTGCCAACAATCCTCCCGCTTTGTTAGTGTTACATCAGTAAACCACCAAGCACTGTCAGCATCATATAAGGTGGCATTCCAAGTTTCTCAGTGCAAAACAACCCCACACCATAAGCAAAGGAGGTGATACTGCCTGCAGCAAAAATAAAAACTGTCCCTCTGTCCAATGACACTGTCCTTTTGTTGTATTCATTGTTGTTTTTTCGGTCTAATTGTTCGACATATTGCCCTAATGAGTTAATGTTGCTAATCAATTTGAATTTATTATCATTTATTGATTTTATTAAATTTTATTTTTCGGCATCAAACGGTCAAAAAATGTATCTTGAGTGTATTTTTACAAGAAAGGATGTGGGTTTTTTTTGTTTTTTTTACACTTTATTGTTAGTTCATCTATATTTTTTCTTTCATATTAAAAAGAACAATGTTATGCAGAGTGGTACTTAAAATAATAAGATTTTTATATACAAATGATACTACAGTATATTTAAGTGGTGGCAGAGAGTTTGGGGGGGGGGGCGCGGAACGTTTACGTTTTCCTGGGGGGGCGTAACAGAAAATAATTGAGAAACACTGCCTTAAATGATGACTGAGTAATGTTTGAATAATGTTTTGTGACTTCATCCTGATGCATAAACACTAGAGGGCGCTATGAGCCACTTCACTGACACTCACTCATTGTACAACCACTGAACTGGTTGTACGTTCTGTATTGTCTCTTGGATCATTGCAGACATTCAGTTCAAATCTACGAAGTACACACATATAACATTTATAATTTGATGCATTGAGTGACTTAGTAGTACAAGCGAAGCAATTATACGCTCGGCGTGTGTCTCCGCAACTTTTGAGGATGGCACCGCTTTGGGCTATTGCAACAAGTTGTACACGAAACACTTCCACCCACTCAACTCAAACTCAACCAGGTCCAACCTTGCAGGTTCTGAGGTGGGGAGGGTGGGGGTTCGAGAGGGCGGGACTTGTGACGCCTTCTCCGCTGGTGACGTCACCACACTCGCTCGGTCGGGTCTCGCTCGGCTCTGGAGGGAAAGACGGACTATTTGATGGAGCGTTAAGTAGCGCTGCAACACACACATACGCTCTCGTACACACACAGTCAACAGTGAGTCAGTCCGCCGGGAGTAAAAGAGGCGAATCGTTTACCTGTGTGTGCTATCACGGAATTAAACTGAACCCACTTCAGCCGGGAGGCGACTTTTTAAAAGCGAGAATATTCCTCACCACGGACTTTTTATTCCCGTCTGCTTTCCAAGCGAAGTGAACCTGCTCTTCCCCTCCGGCACATTTCGGAACGACCATGGCCGGACAAGACGCCCTATCAAGTGGACAAGTCTTCGTCAAATTGCTACTTTTATTCCTGGCTTCAACACTTTTACCGCACGGTAAGGGGATTTCCAAACTACTTTTGTATATTACTAGTCTCGACGCCACTTTGGCCACCTGTCAGGTCGGCGAAAAGTCTGGTCAGGTGCCTTTTATACAGTCGTTTCTTTCAGTTTTGTTGTAAACCTTCTTTGAGGTTTTATATACTCGACTTTGCTTACGTATTCAAGCCGTGTGTGTGTTAGTTTTGTATTCTAGTCATGTTTACAGCCCCGTTTCGGCTCTTTAAAACGAGTTTCGGTGAGTGACGTAGCGCCTGTTTAAGGTGTGGCTCCGCTGGGCTGCAAGGTGTATGTTCAGGTTATTGACAGCTGCGTGCAGGGGCGTCGCAACAAATTCTGGACCCTGTACACTCCTAATGTCAGTGAGCCTCAAGCTATGCTATAGTCAGCCATAGTGCTGCTGCTACACCACCAATGTCTGTTTCGAAAACTGGTCAGTATTGACAACTAATGTTAGCTGGCCAGAAATGATCTTCATACTTACAGCTGCAAGGAGCCTGGTTGGCAACTAGCTATGCTAAAGACTTTACTTGAGCATACAAACAGCAGCAGCAGCTGTCTGAAGTGGATTATGTTAACTTGAATTCAAGGACAGTGGCATGAAAAAAGTATCTGAACCTTTTGGAATTTCTCACATGTCTGCATAAAATCACTGCCAAATGTGATCTGATCATAAGCGGAGTTTAAGGGGGGACCAGGGGGCCAACCCCTCCCCCTGGTAGCCGAAAAATGTCATTGCATGTAATTGACTTTCCTATATATGAATTTAAAATTAAGAATTTTCCGGGAAAATATTTGCCTGGCACGGCCAGACTGTTCTCCCTGTATTTTTCAAACACTGTGAGAATAGTCTGGGACCCAGCCCATTAACGGCCTCTCGAGTAAGAACAAAATCAACCAGATTTGTTTATTTGCGTGAAGTGTTCTTAACGAGCAACGTCACTCTTCCGCGTCGGAAGTCGTTTCCACAACAACACGATGGCGAACAGGATAGCCGAGAATATGTTCCAGTCCACGGTAAAATCAGTTTTAAATTACCAAAAACACGTCGATACAAGTCATTGACAAAAGTATATCTCTCGCTAGCCATGTTGAATAAACTCCGCTCTCCTCGAATGTTTACTTCCACGCGCAAGTCCTTTGTCGCTTTACTAATGTCACGTCCGCTCGTCGCTGATTGGTCCACTCCGCTGTCTGTTTGCTGTGGCTTTCTCCGCCATGGAAATTTTATCCACTGAATGGTGGCCAGACTCAATAGCTGGAACAGCGATGAGTCTGGTTTACCAGGCTAGGAAAATATTGTCAATAAATGTTGTAAAGCAATGAAACAAACAACAAAAATGAATGAAATGAACAAAAAAAAAAATTTATAATGGGTCAAAATAATTTTTCGAACTGATCACGTGACTAGCAACTTAGAGACGGTCATTTGTTTTGCTTAGCCAAAACCACCTGAGGACAGAAGATCCAAGATGGATATTACGGGTGTGCCATCTGAGGCACTCCACGATTCGATTCAATTACGATTCAGGGTGCCTACGATTCGATTCTTGAACGATGATCAAGGTATTGACGATGATCACGGTTATCACGATTATCGATGCATCGTACATTGCTAATGAATAAAGTAGACAAACAAATTTTTGTCCATCATTTATTATAAATATCCTATTTATTCAACAGGAACGATGGAAACATGCCCATGCAACAAAAAGCTGCCCTTAAGCTGCTTATTATTTATTTATTTTTACAAAAAAAGTGCAAAAACATTAACCATTTTAAAGGGAGTGCTAATTTCACTCAACAATACAATAAAATTTACACAGGTGGAATGAATTCCACATTTTCTGGAAACAAAGTGTCTTTAGACCAATATACTTTGTTTTCACAGATTTCTGTACTATTTCGCATGTTTGTAGTGTTACCGCTGTACTTAATCATGGTTTTACACGTTCTGCATATGAAATACACGTTAGCAAATTAGCTAATTAGCTTAGCGCTCGGCGCTAGCTATTAACACCTCAAAAATGACAACAATAAAGGCTAAACAGTACAAGAGGGTTTGCGTACTCACCTCTTATTGACGCACACGGTCTTGGCAACACACTCAGGACATTTTTCAATTGACATGACTTGAAACTACAGCTGGATATCTGAAAGACGAGGAGCATGAACTATCTCTCCTCCCCTTTCGCTATAAAAAATAACGTGCGCGCAGAAGCGCTCGGCTTCTGTCCCTGCCTGTCTCGTACACAAATTTATTTTCCAGTCTTTTGAAAAAGAGTAAATCTCTCACTCAGTTACAGGCAGCATCCATTATAACGTGCGTGCGTCTGTTAGTGTCCGGGCGATAGACATGTTTGAATTTTGTTCCGCTACGAGTGGCTGTCATAAAGTTATGAGGGAAAATCATCGTTTTTGAGCCTTTATGAATCGTAATTGAATCGTCACGTGTCGAATCGCGATGCATGTAATAATTGATTTTTTGGAACTCCTCTAATTTTTTCAAACCTAAGCTTTCAAAAGCGACAACAACTACTGAGAAAGAGCCAAGGATTGAAAAAGTGGACCATGAAACGCTAGAGACAACCGTCAAAATGGTGAGCGGAGTGTCAATTTGCCCCACTAACGCGCTAATTGTACAACCGGGCTACCACCGGTGTCTTGCCAATGTTTTTACCCCTTTCAAAAATTGTGTGCCCTGGTCGCGGGAGCGCACGCACACAAATTAGTTATGAATCATGTCGACTTAAACAATTAACTGAAGCCAGAAAAGAACCACAGTTGTATATTTTGGACATCGACGTTTATTCAAGTGGAGAAACTCCATACAGGACTTGAATTACAGTGATAACAGTTATAGGTCATCCTACGAGTAAAACAGTGAAACATTGCCATTTTTTACGTTCAGTATGTATGTTACGTAAAAGTTTTTTATGATGGATGGGCCATGTTTTAAAACCTCAAAGATAACTGCATCACCAAAACATGGAAATCAAGCAAATCAGTGCAGCGCAGTGGCCCCACCCAGGGGATACTTTGCCACGATACCGGCGGTGTTACCATATTCAATGGATGATGATCTTGGCGAAAAGTATAGCTGTCCCAACCAGCCTGGTTTAGAATTCCTCTCAAGAATGATGGGGAAACAACAACAAAAAAAAAACGCTCATTTTCAACTTATCATAATTATTGTTGTGAGTTAATTTTATTGTTGACGCTGCGTTTCGGGGTCAACATGTTGTGCCCCTACTGCCCCAAAAGTCAAACTCCGCCTATGGATCTGATCTTTTGTCAGAATCACACAGATGTAAAAACAGTTTCTGCTTTAACTAAAACCAACCAAACATTTCTAGGTTTTTATATTTTCATGAGGATAGGATGCAAACAATGACAGAAGGGGGGGGAAATAAGTAAGTGAACCCTCTGCCTAAGGTGACTTAAACAGCAATTGAAACCATTTTTTACCAAACAATTTAAGTCAGGTGTGTGCCCAATCACTGATGAGTGGTTTAAAGCTGCCCTGCCCACTATAAAACACACACCTGGTAAGAATTGTCATGATGAGAAGCATTGTCTGATGTGCATCATGGTGAAGACCTGCGATCAAGGATTGTTGATTTGTTATATAGCTGGGAAAGGATAGAAAACCATCTCTAAAAGTTCATCATTCGACAGTCAGAGAAGTTGTCTACAAATGGAGAGAGTTTGGCATTGTTGCTTCTCTCGCAAGGAGTAGCCGTCCACCAAAGATTACGCCAAGAGTTCAGTGCAAAATACTCAGGGAGTTAAAAAAAGAACCCTAGAGTGTCTGCTAAAGACTTACAGAAATCACTGGCACAGTCCAATATCTCTGTGCACACATCAACTATATTTAAAAACTATGACCAAGAATGGTGTTCATGAGAGGACTCCACGGAGGAAGCCACTGCTATCTAAAAAAACATAGTTGCTCATTTGATGTTCGCAAAAAGGCACTTGGACCCTTCACAGATTTTTTGGCAAAATATTTTGTGGACTGATGAAACCAAAGTTGAATTATTTTGGAGTAACACATAACGTTGTGTGAGGAAAAATGGAACAGCTCACCAACATCAACACCTCATCCCCATACCACTGTATGTTAACCTGAATTCAGCGTTGCCACAGTTACTTTGACATAGTAATCTGATTCTGGATTGTAGATTACTCATTTGAAAAGTAATTGAATTATTTCATTTTTTTTAGTAAGTAACTTTACATTTAAAGTTACTTTTTGTGTTAAATTCAGCAGGCTCAACTTTATTTTTTAATAATTAGTTTTAGTATATCGTGATACCTCGCTACTTCACGCTTCAAACATCGCACCCTCAGTCCATCGTTTTTTTTTTTTTTCTATAAAAAAAAAAAAATGCAGGATTTTGTACAGATGTCCCATCCGATCACGTACAGCCTCTCACTCTCCCTCCTGAAGCTTTTCTTTCTCACCAGGCAACTGCAGATTGTTAAAGTTAACGATGAGTGACAAGGGAGCTGCTTTGAACTTGCCACAGAACTACCTTTCAAAGGCGCCGACTCGTTTAACTTGTTAAACATTGGCTGTAGTGTGCTATGGCAACTCATTGTGTTGTGTTTTGTGCTGTGAAGCATTTAATAAAGAATTGTACTTTGGGAAAAAAAAAAGGGAAAAATCATGTCACATTTATCTCTTTCCAATGCTAAATCTGAATAAATACGTTGAACACATCCCAAAAGGGGGGGGGGGGGTTGCGCGAAAAACGCAGGATCACTGTACATCGATGGTTTATACTGTAGCAAAAAAGTCGAATGTGTTCTGCATCTTACTAGACAAATTTGTTGAACGCTGCATATTTCCGTGTCGTCACTAAACGCATCACGTGGTGCACGTTAGCTTGGTTTGTTGTCTTAGAGCCCATAGTAGCCGTGCTCTATGCTGTTGTCCAGGGAAACTAAAAAGATAATGAACAATTTTGTACAATGATGAAATTTCTTTATTACAAACTGCAGTTTGGAGAAAACAATGTGACATAGGATAATGTTTGTCTGGTACCTGCTTTTATACCTTTCTATTTCCTCAGGGGAGTCCAACACTAAGACATAACCTCTTATGGCTAATGTACTGTATGTGTTGTAGTTGGTTGAACAAATATTGGATTGCTCAGTCAAATGTATCAACGTGATCTTTAACGTATGTCACACGTGTCAGGCACATCCTGTTTCAACTTTCGTTAGTTCATCTAAGTCAGGGGTGTCGAACCGATTCCACAAAGGGCCGCAGTGGGTCCTGGTCTTTGTTCCAAAAGATCCTGCACAGAAATTTCAACCAATGATGTTTCTGCTAAAACAAGCAGCACCTGACTGCATTCCGCTGATTACACTTGTAGGACACCAGATTGGTGAAAAGGTATTCATATCGTTTGGTTGGAATGAAATCCAGCACCCACTGCGGCCCTTTCAGGACCGGTTTGACACCCATGATCTAAGTGCTCAAGTTCTCATGGAAACATTAGCATATGTGGTTAACCAGTGGATAACCAGTCTAAACTCGAAATATCCACCGCAGCTGTTTCATGATTAAGCGTGAGAAAACAACAGCGGAAGTTTGGCATCGTTATTTCGAATACTACAGTATTGTTATCTGGCTGCCACTAACTCAAAAATAGTGGCAGTTATTCACTTGTTGGTGGTTGCTGTTGGCGGACTTAACCATTTTGCAACTTTTAAGGGGGGGGTTGAATGTTCAATATGTTGGTGATTATGATCTTAAGGTTCCTTCTTTCGATTTATGTTATTATTAATCTATATTTTGGAGAATGTATGACACCAATTAATTGGAGGCTCCACTTCTTTTGAAATGGAAAACGTAAAAACATTAGACAAACAAACAAACAAATCAAGATTTTTATGCGCTCCCTTCTTGGGCCCAGGTCAGGTACTCCCCCTCGCTTCCACTTCCATAGCTGTGTGTAGACACACACACTTTTGTGTCCTTGGTGCCATGTCCCAAAACCACCCAGTTCTCCTTGCCATGCTTGCTTTATTCCACACATCAGCCTCTATTAGTTCCACTTGACTTGCAGGCCCTGCTAACTTTGCTCTTAATGTACTCGAGAGAATAGAAAAGTGGGAACCTGAACAATTTGCTGTGTTTATTTGCTTAGGTGCAACTTTTTTTTGTCTGCCAGAACACTGCACTGTGAGTCTCAACTGCTGAGCAATCGATTTGACAGCTTTTTCCACAACATACACTGCAGACTGTCACCTTCACATTGAAAAAGAAACATCTTTTTGTGCCATTATTTTTTAAAATATTGTAACAGCCTATGATGGGAGGGATGTCAACAAGGCATGTGCTGGTATGAGATTCTGACGGCATGATAACCTTAAGCCAAAATATCACGGTATCACAGGATTTCAATTACAGCTCTAAAATGTGTTACTATAAAGTATCTGGGTTGAAAAACTTGGGTTGAACAGGATTTTTATTTTTCAAAACATATTAGCAAATTATAAAATAAGTATAAGGTTAAGTTAAAATAAACAAAAAAGAAAACAACAACAAAATAACTGAAATATTCTAAATAAAATTAAAATAAATGCAGTCTTTTAGGTGAGCCTAAACCCACAGTTCGTAATTTTCACCTCCTCCAGCCATCGTGCAGTAAAGCTGTTTCACTGACACTGAGTAAGAACGGGTGGGGGAGCGTTGAGCCTTGCAGCTGCAAGCGAGGGATTTTGTCCCTGCATTTTTGGTACATAGAAAAATAGCTAATACCGTAGGGACGGTATGACAGAAATTTATTGCGGTTTTGAAACCGTGACGTTTTCATACCACGGTATACCTTTAAACCGGTGATCGGCACATGTCTACTGTCAATTTATGTTAGTTCGCTAACAATCCCCCTAGTTCAAAGTGATTGGATGTCTACTAGTGACCAACTAACTTTAAATTCACAGCAGGAGGAGGAATAGAGCCACATGATTGGATGTCTCTCATCGTCAGTGGCTAGGGCTGCAGCTATCGATTATTTTAGTGGTCGATTAATCGATGAACCATGAGTTCGAATAATCGAGTAATCAGATAAAGAACATGAAAAATGTAATTACCTGACCTGAGCCTAAAACGGTATAAAAAAGAAATAAATGAGGATCTATGTACAACTAAAGAACAATTGGCTAATTTACATAGCAAAAGTCCGCTAGTTTAAATGCTATAATTTACAATGCTAACAAATGGTTCAGACATATTCCCACAAAATAGGCTAAATATACCTATAAACTAAATTACGAATGCATAAAAAAAAATTAGCTCAAACAAAAACTTATCTCATGTTTGTCTTAACAGAGAGCACCTGGATTCAGCTATGTGAAATGAGGCAGACTAGACGGCAGTGTATCCACCAAAATCAATAAAACAAAATGAAAAAACTTTCAAAAATAAAGTATTACAATGCCACTTTACGATTACTCGAAGCAGCAAAATTTAATTTAAATCTTTTTTTCTAATCGAATACTCGAGTTAATCGATTAATCGTTACAGCACTATCAGTGGTAATGAAAGAGTTAATGGTAGTACTGATGAGCTGTAATCACTAGCTTCTCATTTAATTGTAACAGTTAAACCGATGATCATCATGAGAGAGACCAAGTCATTCTCACCTCCCAAGTCACGCTTTTTAAACGCATTGTAAAGCTATTTATCGAAGTCGATCATAAAGCACCAACACCATGCATCTAGTATGTACATGAAGATCCCATGTTCCATGATAGATTGTTTGAATGAATGTATATACAGTATATGTTCTTTTGTTTTGTATTGTACTGAATCCAAACAAAGTTTTTTCACATGAACCTTAGCAATTCTTGTACCGAATACGCTAGCCTAAATAAAACCTGTTAAATATGGCCTCTTCAAGTTTGACCTTTTCCATCAAACATGTCCAAATTAATGTTATTACCATTCTGCAACGTCTAAATTAAAAAATATATGCCAGTTACTTTGAACTAGAATCTTGGCTATGACTGCCTCAAGAGCCATGTAGTTTTTTCATTGCAATTTTTCAAAAAAATGCAAAATTGAGGA
Source organism: Corythoichthys intestinalis (assembly GCF_030265065.1). Lineage (NCBI taxonomy): Eukaryota > Metazoa > Chordata > Actinopteri > Syngnathiformes > Syngnathidae > Corythoichthys > Corythoichthys intestinalis. Next base: position 24,488,749 of record NC_080398.1, on the reverse strand, counting down.
TATTATGTCCTTTTTATCATTGTAGCATCCTAGAGGGTGATGCTATAGCATTGAAAGTGGTACTAAAAGAAAGCCAATAAATGTTTCTTGCATATGGTGGTAAACACCTAAAACAAATGAATGCCTGTGTAAATTTTTAACTAATTTTAATGCACAAACAATTGGGACACCGCAAGACATCAATATGTTTGTATGATAGCACTGCACTGACACATATACAGTATGGTGTAAGAAACTGTCAGACAGGATGTCGACATTACATGTATTTTTACTTGTTAATTGTGGCTTTCTTAAAACTGCCACACTTGTTACTGAGGTACTCTACAACTTGTAGTAAGCAGCTTTTCTGCTCTGGGTCAATTGTGCTCAGAGTCACAAAGTCACTCATCAGTTTCTCACCTCTCAGCGACAACATTGGTCACTTTCACTGACCTCACAAACTTCTGTGTATTCCTGTAGCTGTCATTGTATTCCCAGGTGTCTGCAGGAGTAGTGAGTTAGTAACATTTCATTCCAAGAGCATCAAACAGAAAATGAGACTCAGACCCTACCTAGTCTGTGAGAACTGTAGCTGTGTTGATGACGGAATACACTTGCTTTTCCTACATCTTTTGCATACTTGGTCATTTTGTCATATGAACTGAACAAGGTGAATGGCATCAGGTCTCTTTATAAATGCCGCAGGCTAGCCCAAAACTGTGTCGGGCCTCAAATGGCCCCTGGGCTGTATTTTGTGTCTGTATATGTGTCTCTGCGTGATTATGCAAAAACCTCAGTCACATTTTCATGCCACTCACTGAAAGTGTGGCGCACAAACATAAGCCTTCTGTATTTTGCCCATAGGCTGGTTTGAAAAAAAAAAAAAAAAAAAGAATGTTCAAATAAGAATTTGGCGTGCCGTTAAAGGCACAGGTGAGGTCACTGGGAGCAATTCAGTCAGTACATCAAGCATCCATGGCATGCAGCTAACTGATTAACATATGAATGCGAGGTCCGTGAAAACCAGTTGAACATTTTCTCAGCTTCCTCTGCGCTCGGGCTGTTTGTTTAGTGCAGTAATTAGGGCAAGTATGTAGGGCTGCTGCATCCACCATTCTTGCACCCGACCGTCTATTCTAAATGTTCACGATTGACCGTGCATGCACGCTGGTGACTTATTCATGCAGCAGACCTTTTTATGTTACTTTGATTGTGCAGCGCATGGAGTACTCTGATGGTGCTTGTGGAGTAGGAGAGGCACAAAACAAAAGCTTTTCCATATTTATGAGTGTAGAGCAATGCAAAGCTTAACCAGTACAGGCAGAAACATTCCTTTTGAGTTTTCTTGCATTTAAATCATTTGATTTGTGCAACTTAAAACGATGCAAGGGCTGTGTATTGAAGCGCTTCTCATACCTGTTGTACTTTGACAGCTAGCTCTAAGCCCACAAGCTTTGCTTTCTTCACGTCTGAAAAGAGGGGGATGATTGGATTTTTACCCAATATAAAAAGTTTCATGATGAATCTAAAGGAGACTGATGCATTTTTAATGAAGGTTGGTTTCTGTGGTTAAATGGACCGCATATAATAAAATGCAATTCATTTTGACTGAGAGGGATTGTGATCTTCCCATTGGAAATGGATCTTCATCAATGGCTTCTAAAGAGGTTAAAGTGCCTGTGACACGAAAAAGCATGTTTATTTCATAATACACGCGGTATTTTATGCCCCTGAATGATATGGACCGCTTGGATGTGTGTGGAAGCGATCGCTATATTTATTTAGTTTTTTGAATCCCGCGCCATGAAAATGAGTGACTTCCGGCTTCGGTCTTGCATTGAGGAGGAGGGCGCTGTGACGTGTACGGTAGAAGACGTTCTCTTCACTATACAGTGTTCTGTTGTGTATGAAGACGAAGGATTCAGCTGATTTTGCGGATTAATACTTTTATTTTTTGCATCACGCCAGCCAAACGGCTGCAGAAAAATCTTTCTGTATGCGGGAGAGGCGTATGCGCCTTTTTGGAGTTTCAAAAGGTTCCCATTCACCGTGGATATTTACTGTGGGACCATTGGACTTACAAGGAAGTGAGTAAACATCTTGTTTTGTATTATGTCAAATACGAATCCAGTGATTACAAAGTAAACACGATAAAACTCCTTTAAATAAAGGACTACTTACGTTTGATCATTGATAGGCATGTAAAAAGCTATCCTCATGCTCATTAGCAGTTAGCTGTTAGCACGTTAGCTGCACAACAATTCCAGCCACCCTCCTCCAGGGAACGAACTGTAAATTGCTCTCCGCCGGGCGGTTTGCCGATCCACAAAGAAACTCGACAACCGGGTCGTCATGTCAAATAATCCAGGCTAGTTATGTGTGATTTTCCACTTCGAAGACTTTGAAACATCCCTCGATTCGGGTTAGCATGTCGGCTAGCTGTCACTCCTTCTGGTCTGTTTACATTCTCCGAAGCCGGGGAAGGGAAATTACATATGTCCGATTTAGGTGTCATAAAATATTGTTCGGGAGGTGTGACAGTAAAGGTGAAGTCGACTGTTTTGACCATTATGGAGTAATTTTGCCATGTCGTCTTGAATAAATGGATTTTTATTATTTTATATTCCATTTAGCACAAGATTGTTATTTGTCATGACCATGCCATTTATTTAGCAATTGGAGAAAGTACTTGGGTAAAAAGAATATCCTGTAAAAATATTGGGAGTAGAGAGACTGAAACAATGACATTTTGCAGCTCTCTTCGTCGCGTTTTCCTCGTTCTGAACAATTCCCCCTCAATGGGCTGAATAGTAAAACCGATGAGCCTAGTCTACCACTGACGTCATCCACCTGTTGGGGACGCTAAAGCCCTATAATTGTAGGCGTGGCTAACCGGCAGATTAAAATACTAATTTCTCGTCATCTGCGCTTTGCTAAATTGTTGTATATAGTCGAATCGTCTCAAAATATGATTCTAATTCACATAATAATGCCATTTAAGACTTTTTTTCTGGTGTCATATGCTCTTTAAGGTATACGAGTATGTTTTATTTTTATTCATTTGTTTTATTTTATTTTTTTTATTAAAAAAAAAAAAACTAAAGGAAAAAAACTTTTTGAATGTTTTTGTTTATCAAATTAAAGATCTTTTTAAAAGAGTAAATTAACTTTGAAACAACTTTTTACACTTAATTTGATATGGATATACATATACAATAAACGTGGAATAAAAATATTCTTTCCTACTTTTAAATGTTGTTTAGTTTCTAATTTATGCATTAAAAATAAAGTGTGTGTATATATATATATATATCAGACATCAAGGAGTGGTAAAGATTTTCTTTTTCAAATATTTACCCTTTTAAAGATTTTTTTTTTTTTTTGGGGAATTTGTTTGTATCGATTATGTATTTGAAATATCGGGGGAAAATGCGAGAGTAACAAAACAAATACAATTAAGTGATAGTTATCAGGTAAATATCCGTGACCGATTTACAGACACTAGTTTTTTTTCATGGTGATGTAATTTGTTTAAAAGTTTAAAATATGCGAGTGAATAATTTTATAAAGTTTTATTATATATTTTTTTTAAACGAATATATTAAGACATCAATTAATGATGCTAAGCTAAAAATTATGGACATTTCGAATAATAAGTATAATTACTTCTTTTTATGGCTGGGTTGAAACAAAAGCGGTTGTGCGGTGTCTGTAAATGGGGGGTCTCCAGGGTAAAATGGACAAATTAAAAATAGTTCGGGGGCTTAATCCGCCATGAAACTGCAATGACAGCATCAAGACATATTGTTCTATCAAACACTTTTTGTTTTTTGTTCTTTTGTTTCTTTTCTATTTTCTTTTGTTCTTTCGGCTTAAAATACAGTTTATTTTAAAGAGGGGTGCAAGAGCAGAAACTGCTTATTCAGCCTTGTCTGTGTTTTCCGCCATATATATAAATTAGTCAAAATTGAAGCTATGAAGTCTCCAAATAGGTCACAGCGATAGACGTGCAATACTTTTCAGGGTTTGCTCTTGAAAAAGCCCCAAACTAAAAATATTAATAAATGGCATAAAAGTCAGATTCCTGTTGAAAGAACAATACTTAAGCGAAGAGTCTTATAAGAAAAACCTGGCGTCCCACCAGGCTTATAAAGCAAAGGGGAGACCAGTCAAAATGGATTGGACTTCTATTGTTCTCAGTCGCAAGAAAAGAGTTAAGGTACACTCACGTGAGAACAGATTCAGAGTTGCCAAAGCAATGTTAGCCTTTTAATGAACTGGATAGTTAAACACACAAATACAGTGGCATATGAAAGGGGCCTCTAATTGGCTGACAAGTTACTGCTAAAAATATACATGATTATGCTGGACGGAAATTCCAAGGGGTTCTCCAAGTCAACGTGACAGAATTACAGATACATCGCAAATGGTGTCACTTCCCAGCAAATTTGGACTTAAATATAAAAAGAACAAAAAATGGATCATTGCTTGTGAGAAGAGCAGTCTTAATGCTATTTATACTGTATAATGCAACATTTGATTTTTCTTCTTGCATTTCTTTGACACAAGGGGTTTAGAAGTGTTTTAAATGCTCATTCCATGATTCTACACAGACGGTGGCAATTTATCACTTGCTAATCTAAGATGAACAAATAGGAAAATGTTTAAAGAAATCCAAGCAGTGTGATGTTTTACAGTCAATATTACAGTAGTTCAGTCATTACCACAAGTCATATAAAAATGCCTCCGTATGAAAGTTGCAAGGGATGTGGGTCAAAAAAGGCTTGGCCCATTACCATGGTGATGTTTTTATTGAAGAGGGCTCGGCTTATGTGGAGGGGAGTTTGGGGGGGGGGGGTTGCGGGCGAAGGGTATTGTCTTTATGGCTGAGTAAGCTACATGCATGCGTGCAGGGGGTGGCTGGCTGGCTGGCTGGCTGCCTGCTTGAGAAACTAGTGGGCACGTAGGGTCATTCGCGGGGGAGGAGGCCGCCTCACTGCCTGCTCTTAAATGAATCACAGCTCATTTGCTTCACCTTAGAGGAGACTGCTAAAAAACACTTGGAATGCAAAGTTATGCTGAATGGTTTTCCGTGGGCTTCATTTCAGTGATTGGAAGCATTTTTTCCCCCTCTAAAGCGAGCTGGCAGCAAGCATTTAAGACGGGCAATGGTGACGCCCACTGTGTACCGGCCACACTCCAAACCTCCCGCCAATCTACATCCCACACTTCAGCCCCCCGAAACCACCACCACCACCACCCCCCCTCTGCTGTCTAGTACACACAGACCGGGGCCTTGTTCTCATCTTTCTCTTCTCTTCTATCTTTGTTTCCCCCCCGTCCACTCCAGTGCTTTTGTTTGAGTGACAGTAGTCATTGGTGTATTCAAATCCTCGCCCTGCCCCTGTTGGACTCGAGGCCTTGCTGTTTATGGCAGGAACAACATGGTGGCTAGCGGAGAAAATAAGCCTGACATGGTCTGTCAACATGGCTCCAGCTGAGCTCATGTGTGCTGTTAAAATGCCTGGATTTCAGCTGGATGTGATACAGTACATCAAGCGAGATCCAGTAGACCAAATTTAGAAGAACAATACTTCCCCGGATCTCATGTTTGGGGTCACCTCAATGGCACAAATCAGGTGATGTGTTTGCAAACCTGTTAGTTCTCTCACTTGGTTTCCTTTTTCAAATGTAAGCGAACCAGAATGTGTTGAAACAAATCACTACGGCAGTATTTTTTTTTTTTTTTATTGGTCATAACACTGTTGAAGAGAATAACATTTGGTCTTGGGAGTACTGAGCGAAATCGCACTAAGGAGGACAAAATGGAGCAATAATGGCCTTTTTTGTTAACTTGAATACAGTGGCACCTCGACGTACGATCCTTTAGACATCCGACGTAAAATTTGACTCTTCGACATGCTCGAAATACGGCGATTTATGACTCTGTCGCAATTGTTCATTCATCTGTTCATTGTTTTCCCGCCAGACGGGCACACGGCGGATTTTCTTGTGAGAGAAATCAACATGGGTCCCGAGAAGGTTGGTGCAGGTGGTGAAAAAGGAAAAAGGTCACGCTTAGCATTGAAATTAAGATGGAAATGATTGGAAAATATGAGCGTGGTGTGCGCGTCAGTAAACTGGGTTGACAAATAGCCGGAATATATCTGACGGCCCGCCTCTGACCTCCGTTCACCAGTCTTTAAATGTTAAGGTAACAATTATTTTTGTTGTAACATTGGCAAGGAAGTCGCTAGCTGTCAGGTTTTTAATGATTTATTTCAGAACTTGTTCAACTCAACATCGTAACTGTCCGTTGTAGCCAATGCCAACAACAACGTGAAAAAAGTAAACGCTTCCCACCGCACCCCTCTCTCTTGTCAGTCACACGGTGAGTTCAGGAATAGCATGCAAAGCACAGCTGCCACATTAGAACCCAATTTCTTACATTATTATTATTATTATTATTACTATTATTCCGATTAGTAGTTATAATTTGTTTTGGTATGTGTAATTGCAATTTTTAATTGTACCAGCAGTATTTATTAAGACTTTTGATAGATTTTTGGGCTGTGGAACAAGTTAATCGAATTATAATGTATTCTTATGGGAAAATCCCATTCAACATGCGACATTTTGAAACAAACTAGGTCCTGTAATGAATTAAATGGTATGTAGAAGTACCACTGTATTTTGTTGTTGTTGTTGTTGATACAAAGTCCACCACTCCTGCTTCCATGATTCTTCATCTAGTTAACTTTTTTTTACAGCCATTGATGACAATAGACATGCCATCGATTTTGACTGGAGCCCTGATGATTTTGAGTTAAGAGAAAAGCTGGCTGAGACTCAACACTAAAGCTGTTCATTTTGAACAGACCTTATGAATCAAGCTTGGTTCGCATCGCCTTTAAATTGGGTTAGATTTCAATGCTTTCTAGGCTTCATTATAGGTGCAGTGATTGGCAGATTTTGACCATTTCGACAAGCACCAGTAGGTTGATGCACCTGATTTTTAGTTTCTGTTAATGCAGTGTTTTTATCTGAGAACTTCATTTTTTTTTATTTTTATTTTTTTAAATTTTTATTAATAAAACAAAAAACAAAACTGAAGTAACTGAAATAATAAAAAGCAAAGCCAAAATTTCTCAACTGTCTTAGTTCTTTATTCAAATGAATTTATCCCAACACAATGTTTTATATTGCTAAAACGTTGTGCAAATGTGGTTAAAAAAATCTAAAAAAAAAATAAACAATTACAAATTAGAAATTCCACATAGGACAGAAACACAATAAAGATCTTCTTTGGATCAATGGATCAATGAATCAATTACACACAGTGCTGTAACTTGACTTCAAACCACATTGTAACTATCACAATTCCACATCCCTTTCTTGCCGGGCATGATAAACAGCACAATATAAGATTACCCTTTTGTCTGAGGTGCGCTAGGAGTAAATTTGTCCCGATAATGGGGTCCTAAAAGAGCAGGACGGCTATCTTAAATATTCAACACGTTCAATATTTACGAGCAAAAATCTTAGTAGTCATGTCAGGGCTTTGTGAATTGTGATGTGGGATGGAGTGTAGCCTACTGAATAAGCGTCTTGACTGAGAAAAAGGGAAGGAACCGCAAATAATGACAAACATGTCCAGCTTGACTTTGTATCTTTTGTTTTGGGCTCACCAGATGGCAAGAAGTCTTCCAGAGGAAGTTTGTTTTGTCGACTACATAATTGTACAACACACCACTAGTGTTAGTTCTTAGTTGAGGTGTTGATCACATGAGGTTTCTGCTTTGAATGACTTTTTCGAGATCGTTCGTGGAACAGATTATTAGCAAGTGGTGTTATGCGTTGAAAACATTGAAACGCACAGGAAGACATACTGTTGAATGTCGGATATGAAAAAAAGAATCTATGTGGGGTCTGCAACAGATCATCTTTTAAGATTTGAAAAATCCTTTTGTGTACCAGGCCTTATGAGCTGTAACCATTCCCTTACTCGCTGAGCATTTCTGTGTGGAACACTGTCCTGCTGCCAAGCCAGTCGCCATTCATCATCACCACAGCCCAGAGTGAGCATTACACTGGCTCTATTAAGAGGAATGTAATTGATGGATCACGACGAGTTTATCCTTTTTCCTGCCTAATAAAAGAAGGAACAGGCAAGCGCTTAGTATCTCATTAGCACTTAGCTCGGCAAAGGCTTTACGCGTTTGTTTATTTTAGTGCTAATGATTACGGTGGTTAGGTCTTATCATTAAGCCAGACGAAATGAGCTGTCCTCCCCTATTCAGCTCTGGCCTGATAAATGTCAGTATTTTTTTTTTTTTTTTAAAGGTCATGCATGTTTGTGTGTTTTCGGTTTTGGGTGTGGTTTTACCAACCTTTCAAAAAATGGAGTGCATTTTTGATCCAAATATCTTCACTTTGGATGAAAAGATCGCTATATTAAATTCAATGAAAACATTTCAACACTGCAGGCGCTTTCATTTTTAACTTTTTATCCCCCCTCTCTAATATGGACAACGGTTCACTGGTTGCAATGATGTACACGCTGGATGTCTTTCAAGCTTTTTGTACTCGTATATTTTGATAAACGAGCTTTCGTGAAATGACTTTGCTTTGTGGACTTTTCATTACTAGTAACCTGAGATGCAGAGAATCCATCAGGCTTATTGTTGACTTGGGGAATATTAGGAGACAGGAGAGATTAAGCTGAAGAGCTGCAGAGGTTGGCGGGGGCGGGGGGTGTTGGCGTCAATCAGTGTGTTGCATTTTAGGTTGTAATATTGAACCCCAAACAAGGATATATCCTCTGAGGAACATAGGAAGTCGAATGACATTCCGGTAATGAGGAAGAGGAGGCGTCATGTTGCAGCATGACAAGGTGTACGTGTGCGTCTATGTGTGTCCGCGTGTCATTCCCATCAGAAACTGTTATCTTATGCAGACATCACATCTGAGGAAGTCCTGTGTAATGACTTCCTCATTTAACTGACTCCCTTTTAGGGAAGCCTTTCCCATTATTTTTGTTACAAAAGGCTATGTTAGCATTAAAACCTTTGCAGCAAGTGCTGGATTTTTAATACACATGTTTTGGAGGGAGCCACAAACAACGGGGCATGCACAAAATAGTTTCACTTTTAGTTGAAGGTTTGGAATATCTGATAATTGGATGTCTATATCCTGTTTTGCATTTAATGTGTAAGTTTAATGTGCTCATAACAGCTTTCGTTAATTAGCATGACCCCCAAATTGTGATCGGTCTTGACTTTAAAGTGATGTTTTGCAGATGGAAACACTTAATCCTTGTTGAACTAATTTGTAGTTCTTGGAGTGTTGTGCTGATAGAACTGTTCAGGGTCTCACCATTAACAGTGTATCGCACTGTCTTGAACCGTCAGGTTCCTTAAAGATGCTGAATGAAGTCAATTCTTTCTTGCTTTTTAAAAATATTTAATATTTAGTTTTATCCACTTGAATTGACCTTGTGGTTTTGTCACATTGCACGTGTCTGGTTCAATCGGTACTCGTTATCATTGACTTCTCAAATATGTTTAATTTCCTAGTTACTTTGTTTGCAGAATGTGGTGTCCGTGTATCCTGAGCTGTACCCCAACTTTTTTCTCATAAGTGAAACCACAACAAGGGCTTTAACCCAAACCCAGGTTTGAAACATTAAAGGAATAGAAAACACCTTAATCATGTGCATTCCAACAGAAAGTCTTGTTTGACAAAGTGGAAACACATCTTTTCAGGAAGTAGGCGTAATAGCCGTTGTCAGTTTTTAAAACCAGTACATTTTTTGCTAATCAAATGCGAGTATTTTCCCACCTACCCATCACGCATTAGCTACACTTTGTAGTATGTGTCCCAGTGATGAACGACATACGCTTTAATGGTACCAGGAAGTGAAGCGGGCTTTGTGTGTTTCTCAGGCGCAAAAAAAAAAAAAAAAAAAAAAAAAGAGCAGGTAACAGTTTGAATCGGGTACAGTAACTATGAAGAGTGTGTGTGTGTCTATTTATTCAGTTACTTTGTACATGTTTAAAGGGTATCAGAATTTTTGTGCTACACTCGTGTTGGGTGGCTCGTCACACAACGGCTGTGCTCATAATTGGTGTCATTTTTGTGTGTTAAACCATTTTCTCCATGAAGAGAGGTCTAACATTTGTGCGATTTGCATACCTAAATATTTCCCTTGAGGGTAATTTAAAAGCAAGTTCACTTATCAACATTAAAATTTAGTGGATGCATGATATATCATGGTCGACCCACTAAGTCTCAAGATCTCTGTCCAACACGTGAAGTCCTGCCATTTCGGTTTAGCCGTTTTTATTGATCCTTCAAGCCTGAACCAGTCCTGAAGATTTTATTTGAATGCCACTATTAGGGTTGAGCATCGAGCATCGATGTAATCTGGGACTAACACTCCGGTTCTCCCGGAACCGTTCAATTTTTAAAATTTTGATTCCAAGTCAAGTTGCCCTGACCGCCGACTGGAAAAAATAGCTGCCGAACACCACGAAGATGAAGCCACATGAAGACTAGCTCCGTTATGAGCAAACCATATGAAGTGGCTAATTTAGCTTAGCACAAAAATGTGTTGCTTCGCTTCACATAAATGACAACAAAGTAACAGAATAAACACACCGAAATGATATCGGCCCCTCTTTTGAAACATTCAAACTTGCAGATTTTTATTTAGTTTAGTCTATAGTTTTATCAAGGTTCCCAACGATATGTAGTGCAGAAGAGATGTGTAGCGTCATTAAACCTCAAGGATTCTTTTCCAACTAAAGTGATGATCTTTTTGCCTGCTGCTTCCAGCGAGTCACCACGAAGGGAAGCCAAGCGCACATAGCAAAACCAAAGAAAAACTGTAGAGTCCGGAGTTATGATAGTGCCATCTTGTGGACGAATAAACAATTCATCAGTTTAGAAAGAAATAAACCTTAAAAAGTAGTCATTTTAAGATCAAGGGACAGAACCCTCCCCGCCTCATATCTGCAAGATGTCAGCTCTTAACTATCTTGTAGAAGTACCACCTAAAACAAATGATGCAAAACAATAAATTCCTGTAGCATAAGACATTCTAAAACATGGGCGGCTGTGGCGCAGTTGGTAGCCGGAGTTATCCTTGGACCGAAGGGTCAGCGGTTCGATTCCCGGCTACGACTGCCCACTGTCGAAGTGCCCTTGGGCAAGGCACTGAACCCTGATTTGCCTCCAATGGGTTGTGTGTGAACGGGTAAATGTGTGCTAATGTGCTTTGGGCATGGTAACCATGTAAATAAATGCACTATATAAGTACTGTCCATTTTTACCATAAAACCGGCCTCCTCAATTAGCGGACACACCTCTCTGTGGACCCAGAGCAAATGGCACTTTAAAAAAAAAAAAATTGATTGATTGATTGGCTGAGAGAGCCTGAATCCTACTAGTTAGAGTGGACGAACCACAACAGTGTGAAACACGAGTCGCACCCGGCCGGCACTTTGCAATCCCAGTACAAGACTGAATCTTACGAAATGGCATGCTCAAAGTTGATCAAGAGAAGAAAACTGGACAACGAAAATCGCTGTTTCAATGAGGAATGGACTGACAAATATGCGTCCATTTTACCAACTGCAAGTACCAAACCTACAGTGCCTTGCAAAAGTATCCGGCCCCCTTGAATCTTGCAACCTTTCGCCACATTTCAGGCTTCAAACAAAAAGATATGAAATTTAATTTTTTTGTCAAGAATCAACAACAAGTGGGACACAATCGTGAAGTGGAACAACATTTATTGGATAATTTAAACTTTTTTAACAAATAAAAAACTGAAAAGTGGGGTGTGCAATATTATTCGGCCCCTTTACTTTCAGTGCAGCAAACTCACTCCAGAAGTTCAGTGAGGATCTCTGAATGATCCAATGTTGTCCTAAATGACTGATGATGATAAATAGAATCCACCTGTGTGTAATCAAGTCTCCGTATAAATGCACCTGCTCTGTGATAGTCTCAGGGTTCTGTTTAAAGTGCAGAGAGCATTATGAAAACCAAGGAACACACCAGGCAGGTCTGAGATACTGTTGTGGAGAAGTTTAAAGCCGGATTTGGATACAAAAAGATTTCCCAAGCTTTAAACATCTCAAGGAGCACCGTGCAAGCCATCATATTGAAATGGAAGGAGCATCAGACCACTGCAAATCTACCAAGACCCGGCCGTCCTTCCAAACTTTCTTCTCAAACAAGGAGAAAACTGATCAGAGATGCAGCCAAGAGGCCCATGATCACTCTGGATGAACTGCAGAGATCTACAGCTGAGGTGGGAGAGTCTGTCCATAGGACAACAATCAGTCGTACACTGCACAAATCTGGCCTTTATGGAAGAGTGGCAAGAAGAAAGCCATTTCTCAAAGATATCCATAAAAAGTCTCGTTTAAAGTTTGCCACAAGCCACCTGGGAGATACACCAAACATGTGGAAGAAGGTGCTCTGGTCAGATGAAACCAAAATTGAACTTTTTGGCCACAATGCAAAACGATATGTTTGGCGTAAAAGAAACACAGCTCATCACCCTGAACACACCATCCCCACTGTCAAACATGGTGGTGGCAGCATCATGGTTTGGGCCTGCTTTTCTTCAGCAGGGACAGGGAAGATGGTTAAAATTGACGGGAATATGGATGCAGCCAAATACAGGAACATTCTGGAAGAAAACGTGTTGGTATCTGCACAAGACCTGAGACTGGGACGGAGATTTATCTTCCAACAGGACAATGATCCAAAACATAAAGCCAAATCTACATTGGAATGGTTCAAAAATAAATGTATCCAGGTGTTAGAATGGCCAAGTCAAAGTCCAGACCTGAATCCAATTGAGAATCTGTGGAAAGAGCTGAAGACTGCTGTACACAAACACTCTCCATCCAACCTCACTGAGCTCGAGCTGTTTTGCAAGGAAGAATGGGCAAGAATGTCAGTCTCTCGATGTGCAAAACTGCTAGAAACATACCCCAAGCGACTTGCAGCTGTAATTGGAGCAAAAGGTGGCGCTACAAAGTATTAACGCAAGGGGGCCGAATAATATTGCACGCCCCACTTTTCAGTTTTTTATTTGTCAAAAAAGTTTAAATTATCCAATAAATTTTATTCCACTTCACGATTGTGTCCCACTTGTTGTTGATTCTTGACAAAAAATTAAAATTTTATATCTTTATGTTTGAAGCCTGAAATGTGGCGAAAGGTTGCAAGCTTCAAGGGGGCCGAATACTTTTGCAAGGCACTGTATGTGCTTAATATGCTTCAAGACAGTTGCTTTGATAAAAAGTGAAAATGTGAAACACCATTATGTTGAAGAGCACAGCTCTTTTGAAGATGTTTCCTCCAATATCAGAATCGAGAAAGCAAGAAATTAACATGTTGAAGCAGTCATATCGAGAGTCAAGCAAGGGTATTGTTAAATCTATGACACAACAAAAAATTGCAACGGAGTGCTCACTCAGAGTGTCATGGTGTTGGCCAAACATAAGAAGCCCTTCTCTGATGGAGAAATAATAAGAGTGTATGACTGAAGCGAGTGCAGCAATGTTCGAAGGAAAAGAAAAGGAGGAAATGACAACAAAAACCACAAGACACACTGGCTGATGATGTGAGTAAACATCTATGAGACCCCTAAATGCCATTTCTCTCATTGAACAGTGTTTTACAGTTAAATTTACTGTCAATATTTATTATGTTTGCACCTTAATGACGGAGCTTGTCATTAAGCTTGGTACTACTATTTTTGCACGTTTTCTTTTTTGTCCAGCAGTGTTTTACAGTTACAAAATGTACTGTCAATAGTTACTGTTTGCACCTTAATTACAGATCTTCATTTATTTAGTGTACATGTGTAAACATTGTACCAGCATTTTTTTTTTCTATTTCTATTTTAAGTCAAGAAAATGTTTTGTTATTTTTATTTAATCAGAATATGCATTGTACTTTTGTTTGGTCAAAAGAAAACTCAAATTTATTTATATAGCCCTTTACGAAACCCGAAAGGCCCTCAAAGTGCTTTACAACAAAACGTGGCTCAAGATGAATAAAAGGCAGGAAAATATTATACAATGACATTAAGAAAAAAAAAGAAACAAAGACAGCGCATCACAATAAAAGTCCAGCAAATAAAACAACCGATCAAATCCAAAAACATTAAAAACCCTTAAGCAAGAAAAAAATAATTGTGGACAGTGGACCTTCCAGATTTGTATTTGAGGACCCTTGCTCTTAAACATGGGCAAAAGAATATGTGTAAATGTGTTCTCCGTGAGCTTTTGAAAAAATAAAGATCTTTGTGAAAGTGCACTCCTGTGGAAAGAAACTTCATCATATTCAAGTTCAAAGACTGATATTTATATACAAGTTAGAAATAGCCTTGTGAGAAATGCATAGCAAAGTTAATTGAAATTTCATATACAGTAATTTCCCGAATATAAGGCGCACCCATGTATAACGCGCACCCCAAATTTACTTGTAAAATCTAGGGAAAATTATTGTACCCGTGTATAACACGCACCCTAATTTTAGCACCAATAAATAGAAGAATACAAGAAAACAGAGCTCCTGTATAGATACAGAAATGTCATTTTACTGACTGGTGAAACACAGCACAAGCAGAGCACATTGGTAGTTCAAAACATTACCGTAAACTGACAATATGTACGGTAGTAATATGATTTGACAACTTCTCCAACTTAGCCGAATCCAGGAGAAAACAAAACAGATGTGGCTTTTCTTTTAAAGGCTGCTGTATAACTTTCTCGTTTCATCATGATGAATACATGTTTCTTCCATGGATAGATATGGTAAAATAAAAGTGAGGCTAGAAGTTGGAAAACCAAAAGTGCGCATCGCTGTAGACTAACAAGAGTTGTTATTTGGGTTTGAGTTTTCCGAGGGACAGATATTGTTGACGGACACAGGAAGTCTGTGTTGTTACGTTTGTTATGGTCCTAGATGCGAAGCTGCAATAAATGTTGACTCAAACGAGTTCAAGAAACTAAATTCTGTGCTTTATGAAGAGTGGGGGAAAAAAGCAGAATATAACATAGACGAAATCATTCGACCAATCAGAGTGAAGTATTACCGTGCAACAGAATTCACCAGCGGAACTTATGTTGGCACGTTGTATAGTTCCCAGGGGGAGGTATTTTGTTGAGGGAGCAGCTGGAAAGATAGTTATATTCCGCGGTTTGCATGTGAGACAGACATTGCTACCGTATTTTGTTGCAGCCTAAATGTCAATAAAGCAACGTGGATTAGCTGCGTTGTTTGATATTCCGCCTCCGACTCCTTCCTTAGCTCGCCACGACCGAAACAAAATGGTGACGTCACGTACCGTAATGGTCGGCAACGGATCGCCGCATAAGTTTCTTCAACACAACATGGCCGTGTCAATAAAAAAAATCGGTCTTTATATTTTTGTCTCCATCCCTGTACCCGTTTATAATGCGCACCATGATTTTACAAGTTGATTTTGGGGAAAAAATGTGCATGTTATAGTCGTGAAATTACGGTAATAAAAAAAATAAAAACATGGAGAAGTTAAGAAATTAAAATAAACTATACCATTTTTTTCACCCTTCCTATTAAAAGAACTGGAATCGAGAATCGCTTGTAATCTGAACCGGAGCCGTTCAAATTCAAATAATGCCCAACCCTAGTTACTATGTTTGATCACATAAAATACAGATGTATGAACTAAAATGAGTTTGCCATTGTTTGTTTGGACAAAACCTGGCAAGCAAAGCTTTATGAGTCGCTGTAAAACACAAAAAAACTCCAATATTCCCATACCACAAGACTGACAAAATGTCTGTGATTCATCATTGAGTGAGACATTTTTTCAACCTCCATTGCTGCAAGACATTTTTAATCAGCAGTCCATTCTACTAATTGATGTAATTGTGGGCGATCAATTAATTGATTGTGATACATATCGCACGTTATTTAAGTAAAACGGTCTAGCTGGAATAGCGAGACAGCTCCATGTTCCACCCTCCTCCTCCTCCTCCTCCTCACCCCCTCCTGTGTCTCTGCCGATTTGCTGAGGTCATACTGAGAATCCCCCGGCGGGATGGTTGTGTTTGGCTCCGAGGGGGTATCCAGACTGCTGGAGTTGTTCCCGTCTGATCCAAAGTAAAATATGCTGAAAGCCCGCCTTTACAAGTAGTGCCAAAAGTCTTTAATGAAAATTGGGCGGTTGAGAGGTTTCCAATAACACAACTCGGCGATGTTTTTGGAAGAGCTACATTAGATCAGTATGCATGGGAGTCTTTCTTAATGTACCCGAACCAGCTACAAGTCGCCATAATGGATGGTTTTAAGACTGTACTATTAGCTTGAGTAGTATTTCAGCAGCTTATCTTGCATGAAAATGTTATGGCTTCTTTTTTTTCCTGTCCCACACACATTTCCACACCATTAGCCGAGACATCCTCTGCCAAATTCCTTATGTCGAAGAGACCTCGCAGTCCCGAACAAAGTGGAGAACAAGTGTTCATTTCCATTGGAAAAACAGCCAACCCCTTTTTAATGAATTCGACCTGGGAGACTCATTTCCCTGTGACCCCGCATGAGTAAAAGCGTCAGAGTCTGGGGTTGAGGATGTCGACATTTTCAAATCCCACACCGCAGCATCTTGGCAGAGGGGATGAAGTAGGATTTGGAACACGGGTGTGAGCGAGCCAAGTGGGGAGGCCGCGAATGATCAGCTCATTTGTAATTTAGTCGCACCTCCCCTCCGCACGTCTCGCCCTTAAAGCATGAGACTCATATTTAATAGTTAAAGAACCATCCATTGTGGACTGTGTGAAGGACTGCAAGCTCTAACCTTTCTCCCTTTTATTACTGCCTGCAGCCTGGCCAGCACTCTCACGCTCTGCTCCCCCCTCCATCCCTGCGTCTTTGTCACATTCTTTCATTTTGTAAATCTTCTCCATGGAGCGCTCAGCACAACTGTATGGAATTAAGCACCAAGGTCCTTGACATTGTCCTCAATGTACTCTCCCTTAAAAAAAAATGCAGCCATATGCACCGCTTCTCATTAGCAGTCACCTTTAATGTGTCTAAATGTAGTCGGCGAGGTGGGAGGTGGTTTGCAGTATCGATCAGGTATTGAATGGTTGATGATGCAGTGCCCTTACGTGATATTGAAAACATTTAAAGCTGCGGAAATGGCAGCGTGACGATACGTCTTTCCATCACCTTCTCAGTGTCCTCTTTGCACGGAACACTTTGTGAAATGAAACATTTTCTGATACTCAACCCGTTTGTCTTGGCACAAGAATAATAATCACTTCAATTGATAAGAATTCTGTTGAGTTTGTGGAATTGCTAGTGCATGAATCATGTACAGAGGTAAAGTAGAGTGCACAGTTGAATCATCAATCCAGCTTGTCCTCATTAGGGTTGCGACTTAGTTTGACTTTGAGAGGCGGCGTACACCTTTTACTGGTCGCCAGTTTAAAAATTATCGTTACGATAATTTTTTTAAAAATCAATTTTTAAAATCTTTCGCTGTCATTTTGTTTGTTGTCCCTTGTGTTTTGTAAAAATACTACATGAAGTTGAGTTGACATTAGGCTATAATTAGATTGTTGGAATTCTGCCTATAATTGTGCTTGATCTGGATGATACATTGATTTTATATAATTTAATTTTCAATTATTGAGTTTTGAATGATAGAACAAATAATTAGTCGGAATGTTTGTTTTTTTTAAAAAAATTTTTGCCCAAAAGGAAATCTAGCAACCAGTTACTCAATAAATTATTCCATTCATTTTTTTTCTTAGTGCTGTTATTGCTATATACTTGGGTGCTAATAGCACAAATTTATATTTAAAACTCAAACAAAAGTAACAAAGTGTAACACTTAAGAGTAGGCATGTGCTGGTATGAGATTTTGACAGGATGAGAACCTTAAATAAAAATACTGCGGTTTCACGGTATCAAGGTATTGCAATTATAGCTCTAAAATCTGTTTTGAGATGTAAGGGTAAAAAAAAAAATCCATTGAATATTTATTTTATTATTCTATTTTATTATTGAATTTTTAATTTTTCACAACGTATGGCAAATTGGTTTAATTTTTCACAACATATTTGCAAATTGGAACATTGACATGAATATAATGTTAAATAAATAAATAACTGAAATATTTTAAATAAAATTGAAACAAATAGAACTTACAGACTAAACACACAGCCACAGCTCAAGTTGCTAAACAATACAACAACAATAATTATTTTCCATAAAAAAGTAAAAACACTTCTAAATAAAATATACAGTATGTATGTCAGGCACGTAACTGACTTTAAAGCTCCATCTCAACATTTTTAGAGACTTGCTCATTGTCTACACATTTCTCTCTCAGTCCAAGTAATGATGCAGGAATGTGAGTATGTTCACCTTTTCTGGGTTAATATAGCACTACTAATATTTAATATATTAATTAGTTTAATATTAATGGAGAGCGAGTGTGTCGCCATTATGAAAATGTTATTTTGAACAGATGTTTACAATGGCAAAAGAATTGAGGTTGCCAGCAGTCCCGGATTGTGCGGGACACCACGCAATATAGAAAATTCCGATTGGTTCCCTCGGCGTTGGCAACGGCGGTACCAATCAGAACTTCCTATATTCTGTGTTGTCCCTCACAATCCGGGATGTTGGCAAGTACCCTAGCGTGGAAGACTTTAGAAAAGTTGGCTAATGGTAGAGAGGAACCCCGTTAGCAGTCATGGCATGCTAACTAGCCACATTATCTGCCTTTTTAACAAGCTAGTTACGTGTTAGTTACTTGTTTTACCATCCCTAGACACATCAAACACGCTGGAGAGAACTCTCGTAGCTGGTGGGAAATGTAAATGACAGCGTTTACTTACCTTAAATTTTGTATAAAGTGACTGATGATGGTCACGTAAATGTGAAATCAAGTTTGAGGTGTTGCAGCCACCCTCCGCAAGCAAGTCTTGACGTCGGATGTCCTCCTCCTCTAAGCCGCGGCGGTCTGCTTCTTTTCGGTAGCCAAAATATTCCCATACAAGCGATTTAATTGTTTTTTTTTTGACAGGGGAAAAGCTCTCCACCAGCCATTGCGTTAACTCTAGTCTATAGCCAGAGGCGTAGCAAGGGTCCCCGGGGGCCCCAGGCAACAGGCAACATGGGCCCTTCGAGCGTGTGCAAGTAAGGGGGACAGTTGGATTTGCAGCAATAGCATATTTAATAATAACGCCTCGGTCTCATAGAGCGCTTTTTACTACATTAGGACATAAAACTACAGTAACATAGTAGAGCTGGGAATCTTTGGGCGCCTAACGATTCGATTACGATTACGATTCAGAGGCTCCGATTCGATTATAAAACGATTATTGATGCACCCCCCTCCTTTTTTTTTTTTAATGTTTTGTACATTAGTTCCAAAATTGTTCAAAAATACTCTCAGGCTAAACCAAACTACTATTTCGGTAAGAAGTTAACATATAGCAGTAAACAAATATACAAAAATAACAGTAAATAAAAAACTCCAGTCCCCATTCTGTATCAGCAGCTTTAAACTACATTCAATTAATTTAATGTTGTGAATCAACCGTTAAAGTTGTTAAAATTGTTCCCGTTATTCCATAATTTCCCTTTTGTCTACTTTCGACATGTGAAAGTTTTAAAACTATTTTAAAGACAGATTCAAGTCAATATTTTACCGATTTAGGAGTATTTTAGATAAAAAGTTAATTAGGTTTGCATGGAAGGTTCGCTACAACAGCCTTGCAGGGATGTGTACTGCTTTAAGATGGCGGCCGTTTACTAACGTCATCTAGTCCTATATAAATGATATCTACCCTAACATTACGTTGATGTACTTTGTAGCAGCTTTTCGGCAGCGGTCAGGTATGTTGTTGTGTTTTTTTATCTCGTGGCATGAGTTGAGCTAGAGCCGTGAGTTGAGCATTGGCATTAACCAAGGTACCGGGTAATGACAAGCATGATGTTTAGCTACTTTCGCTCCGTTCCTCATTGTCTCGAAGACCGCGCGGCGCGCTGAGTGTGTTGTACTTCCGCTTTACTTGGCATATTTCAATAATCGGAATTTGGATGTTTGTGAATCGTTCTCGAATCTTCCATGGCCGAATCGCGAATAATCTAAGAATCGGAACTTTTGCACACCTCTATAACATAGTACACTCACCGCTCGCTGTTTAGCTTCCTTTTCTTCTCTTCTGTTGCTTCCAGAAGGATAACTTCTCTTCATTTCGGATATACGCCAATTAAAAAAAAGCCAAATCGCCGCTCACTCTCACTCTGAGTCACGTGAGTGGGAGGGCGATTAGAGCAAGTGAAGGGGCCCCTTCAGGGAACTCAGACACAAGGCTTTCACTGGCACTGTCGCACTTGTCGCTGCGACAGTGCAGTGAAGCTGCATATGCTAAATCTATTGGCCCCTGCTGGCTGGGGGCCCTAGGCAATTGCCTGGTTTGCCTAATGGGACGCGACGCTTCTGTCTATAGCACAGAGTAGCGTCACTGACGGACACGCAACAACAGGAGGAGGATAAGCTTTCTCTATCTTGTGTTCTTATTGTCTATTTAATAAACTGGAGGGACAGGAAAAAAACACAAATAAAATTTTGTTGAATAAAATCGGTAGATTTTATTTTTAGGCCCTACTGCCCAGCCCTAGACCAGTATCAACATAAAATAACACTTGTGCACAAAGCTGACAATATCACCATAGCATTACACTGACATCCACTTTGATGTCTGCATAATTTATGTTCGAATAGTGACATGTTTTTCCTGCATTAATCCAACTTGCTTCAGTAAAATTATGCCTTTCATATACCAATGCCTTTAAACCTTAGATGAATTTTGTGTCTGCCAGCGATTTGTTTGTAAAACTAGCGAAGTAACAATCATCTTTCATTTTGTCAGCATGGGTCTTCAAAACAACATGAGTAGGCTTGTAAAGTGGAAAAGGCATTGTTAACAACATTTCCAAATATGAATAAGAAAATTGCCAAGTATATCAAATAAAGCCCTAAAATCATGAAATTGGAGCCTGCCTTCCACCTGCCGGACTGTCTGGGCGTGGCCGCTAGAGAAGACTCTGCTTTCAATCATCTACGTGCATGCTTCAATTGGCACCACGCTCGCCTGCCTCCTTCACAGCGATTCGCATGCTCTCAGTTTCACATACAGTATATGATTTAAAGCCATTGAGTAGAAGAGTAAAGTCTACAGCGCAGCTACGATAAGTAGTTTGTGGTTACATAAAGCGAGTCGGGAGACGATTCAAAACATCATCCCGACTCGGAAAATACTTGAGTGCTCTTCTTTTTCTGAAGGAGCTATTCTGATCTTTTCATTGGCCAACAACTTCACAATTTCATTTATCTGTTGAAGTGTTGCCACTCTGAAGCCTGGCAGGATCTCATACCTGCATTCTTACCAATCGAGCCGCCTCGCAAGGTTACAGGAAATAATTTATGGAACACATAAAACCATCTGACTTTTATGTCGGTCAGCTCTATTTTAGTCTCCATATTTTGTCCCCCCCCTCCTCCTCTTCTTAACAACATGTCAACAGCATCACCGCAGCCAGACTAAGCTCAACTAATAATGCACACATGTGCCACGTCTTCATCACATCAGTCGTTGACAAGGTCATGTCAGAATTCACGCTCACCGGGGGGTGCTGGACAGGCTGGCCGCGGATCAGGAAATTGAATTTGGTGCAAATGGGGCCCTGTTCAGGTCTCTGGATGTTGTCATGCTCACCGAAAAACTTCCCTACGACTGCTTTCAATTCACGCTTGCCCCGGCTGTGATCCCTGGAGACGAGGAGTGTAAAACTACACCCTGTCATAAAAAAAGAAAATGTTTCCTTCCACATGTAGTGAAAACCTCAAATGTCAAATGCAATCTGCGCTGAAGTTGTACTAAGCTTTTTCTAATTCCGAAACAAATTTTCCCATCAGCAATGATGTAGCATGATTTCATGTGATCGCTGTAACATAAATGTAAAAGTAAAGCTGTTACGGCTTTCACGATTAATCGACTAAACAATTGACAACTATTTGGACAGTCGATTAATCGCTTGGCCATTGTTGACTTGAAATTATCCAAATATTTTTCTTTGAGCTTCTCAATGGTATTTATATAATCCCAAAACAAAAAAACAAAAAACAAAAAAGAGAAAACAGGTAAATATTCTCTTTGAAATTATTAAAAAAAAAAAATTGTAAACCATAATTGTCTTGTTGAGTCATTAATTAAATTAAAAAAGTTTTATGAATAAAAAAGAAAAGTAAAAGTAAATATTTTTACTTTCAAATTTCTTTAGTCTCCAACAGAAAAAAAATCATTGTCTTTTATAATGAATCAAAATGAGGTATTTGCAAATATTTGATTTTGCTTTGGGAATTCAATACAGTAAAAGTTCCTCAGAGCGTCGTTTTGGATTCCAATGTATATTCATATTTATTATATAAGTAATAGAGTAATTTAACTGGATATAACATTTGATTCATAATATCAGATCAGAAGATCATATGAACCGATTAGTCGACTCATCACAAAAATAAGGGGTGATTAGTTGGCTATCAAAATAATTTGTGGCAGCTCTACTATAACCAGCAAGTATACAGGAACACTCCATCAGAATTTGCTCGTACAAAATTAGAGATGTCCCGATCACGTGATCGGAAATCGGGCCGATTGCGCCATTATTCAGAGGATCGTAATCAGGTGAAAAGGATTGGGTTTTTAATTTAAAAAATATGTTTGTTCTTCTGCTTCATGCACGTACAGCCTATCACTCTCCCTCCTGCTGCTTTTCTTGGTCAACAGTCCATTGTTTGTTTGTTGAAGTTAACGATGATTGGCAGGCATTGAAGCTTTGATCTTGCCAGAGAAGCGTGGGACCGCTACCTTGAAAGGCGCCAAATGTGTCATTCATCGTTTAGTTTGGTAAACACTAGCGGTCATGTGCTGTGGCAACTCACTGTATGTGTGCAAGTGTTCTCAGCAGCGTGAGTGGATTTGAGTGGACTCACTCAATTAAGCATTTAGTCTTATTTTTCTACGTTAATCTTGTTTTAAAAAATTCAGTACAACAGTAACATGTTTAAGACTTTGAACAAGACTTTTTTTCGGTATCGGATCGGGACTCCGTATTGGTAGATTCTCAAAATCGGGTGACTCTGACTCAGGTACAAAAATGTGATCAGGACATCCCTATACAAAATGATATATTAGGAAATAGTTTGGTGTAGCATATACTGTAACTAAGTAGCATTAACTATTATTTGCCTTAATGGCATTGTATTAAAAAATACATTTGACTGTGACAGCTGCCAGGGAATGACTTGACTCATTGGCTACCATTGGCGATGATAGACGTCTAATCCATTTTGACTGGGAGAGACGTCTATCATCGTCAATGGTACTAAAACATGATCATTAACTGCCAATCTCTACCAGTTTAAACAGATTAGACGTCTTTGAAGGAAGAGCGATGAAGTGCCGGGCACTCCGCTGTACATCATCCGCTCCAAAACACGCGATAATGAAGTCGTGTGTTCTGTGGCTGAGATGCGGTGCCTTAATTTTTCATGACTGCACACGTAGCGCAACACTTGTTGGTTTTAACGACGCTGGCGCCGTGCGACACTGACAAGCGAGCGGCGTCACCATCATTGGCCTCCCGAGCCCGGAAATGGCATTTAAATCCTCCCTCCGAAGCGGCCGCCACATTGAGGTCAAACGGAGACAGCAGGTTTCCGCCGTTATCTACTTCTGTGTTCTTGCCGAGCGGGGCGTGTCGGATGCGGTCTCCGAGGAGACAGCTGGCCTGCCTTTGTTTGGAGCAATTTGTCTCTTGTCTGCTAGGTTGATTGGCTGCTCTGCAATTTGGCCGCACTGTTTACCTCCAATTCCTCCCCCTCCCGATTACTGCTTTCTGCGCCCTCTTGCCGTCTTTGCCTGTTTACGTCTATTTGCCTAATACTCCAAACTTCCTCTGGCTGTAATTCGGGCCCGCATAATTGATCCATCTGTTCACTAAAGCGCCGCGTCTCGTGCTGTATCGCCTCGTTTCTTGCTCCCTCTCTTCTTGTGAGTCATCAATCCCTCATTGAGGCCTCGGCTAATTGGAATGTCTGTTGCTTCTTCGCATCCTCTTGTGCAGTCTTTTACCCCCCTCGAGCGATCTTTCTCTATTTCGCGGCGCCACCCACCGCTTTTCTCCCACTACCTGCGCTGGCCCTGAAGTTTGTCTTTAAGGCGATCCAAATTGCAAGCTGCCCCAATACTCCCTGCGGACATTTGTTTTTTTCTCCTCCAGAATTTAACAAGGTCCTCTGTTTCCGATTTTTCTCTTACTCCTCCATTGTTTCCTCTACATTTATTTAGGGTTGGAGGCTTATTCCAAAGTTCATACGTGCTTAACCGTCCGTCAGCAAGCATGAAGTATTGAAACCTTCTATTCATTATTTTTTAATTAAGTGAATCAGGCATTGAATGTTAATATCGATTAAAATATGGGGTTTGTTTTTACTACCAGAAACATAAGTAGGCAGTTAAAAGAAGAGGAGTTTACCTACGGTATAAGCCGCAGAGTTCAAAGTGGAGGAAAATTACGGTACATGTTTTTGGATAGTTATTTTGAGATTTAGGGTAACTTAAAGGGTTAATTTGGATTTATGCGGAAATTCGGGTGACGTTGCCAGCGTAGGAACGGAACTTGTATGTAACCCCGGGGGCTACCTGTATAATTGCAGCCCTCCTGTACACATCAGGGGTAGACAATAGGGGAAATTAGCCACTGGCCCTCTCACCCAGTTTATTAGCCTCACTATCAAAACCACTGGCCCAGGTCAACGCATCAGTTATTCAACCCAGTAATCATGAAAAAGAACAATTTTCTTGAATAACATGTTACATTTTCTTTGGGTTGATTTAATAAAAAGTGCAGCAAAACGGTGCAAAAACACTAATCCAATGCCATAACCATTCCATAATCACTCCAGTATAGCCAACATTTTTCTTGGGAACTCCAGGGGGCCTGTGCGAAGCTTTCCAGTCTTTTCCTTACCGCCCTCTGGAAGTCTCCCCTGGCTTAGTTGTCGTGGCAACACTTTATAAGCCAAAGAGATGACTCAGGCAATTATGGCTAATTATTTTCAAGATAGACCGTCGCGTCGCTATGACGATGTTATTTTCTCCATAGTCACGCGGATTAATTAGAACATGATGTTCATACTATATGTTTCATACTTGTTAACTTTTCTCTAACTTACTTGTCTGCATATGTGGGCATTAATCTCACACATCACAGTAAACCTAATTTTTTGTCTCGTCATAGCCGAGCCAATTCCAGCTGTCTCGCCACTGGGGGTGAAAATGTCTCTCCCTTTTCTTTTTATATTGGATTTTGCTTTCCCTTAACTCCTACGGGGACTTTCTCTTTCTTGAGTGGTCTTTTATCCCTCGGTACTTGGCCAGGTGCTGGGGGTTTCAGAAACATGTCCTCTAGTAGTATAACATTAGGTGGGTACCGAGATCCTGAAAATCAGCAGAAGTGTGTGTGTTCACGGGGGAGCGAGCGAGTGAACTAGGTGTGTTTATGCGCCACGGAGAGCAGCTGGTGGCTGCATAGACTGTAAGGTTGTCTTTGATTGGGGTAATATAGCGTCATCAAAACGTGGAACCACTAGGAATAAATGTGAAATCAGAATTTTTATTTATTTATTTATTTTTAATCGACGCATTATTTATTTTTACTGGCCCCACAGGGCGAATGGTTGGAGCATTCTTGTGGCTCTGACGATTCTAAAAGTACGTCCCGGCCATTAATATTGTCGACCCCTGCCCATGACTTGAAATACTAGTACATAGTTGAATTCTCAAATAGGATAATTAGTTGAAACCCCACCAATAAAAAACTTTCTCAACGAGCCCCCAAATGTCAAGAAAATGCATTGTATCATTAAGAATATCCACTTTTAATGGGTTACAATATCTAAAAATAATACAACTGCTATTTTTTGAGTGACAGATTCTGATAAACGGGGCCAGAATACACAGATAAAGCAATTTACACTTACTTTACAAAAGATGATAGATTCCATATATGGTCCAAAATTTTGCGTTCAATTTCCAGACTTTGACGGGCCATAACTCTTTCATTTGACTTCACAAGGCATTAATATGTCAAGCATCAAGCAATTTGGAAAATGTGTTACTCGGAGGGTGTGCGAATTGACATTGAATTGTCCAGTTGTTGACATGCCACGTATATGCAGATTAAAAAATTTTTTATTTTATTTTTTTAAACCAGACAGATATTTCAGGGAATGTTTAGCTGACGAGCTGCTATTGGCTATAGTTAATGGTCGTAGTTCTCTTCTACTGACAGTGTAATGTTGGTTGTATGCTTTGGACATTTTTTACTGTCACCCAGAGTGTGGGACAATATCGTCTAACTCCTATGGCAAGATGCGGAGAGTACAAGCGCTGCTTTGCTGTTGGATTACGCTTGTCTCATTTCCACGCGGTTAGAGTTAAAAAGACGTTATATCAATGACCTGCGAAGATTACGTGATTTGTTGGCAGTTTAAGTTGATTTGGCACGTAACCTATGCGTCGCTAATGTGAGTAAACGAATTGATAGCATTAGGCTAACATTAATATCTACAGATAATTATGTAACTGTTGACTGCATTTTTCAGATTAGTTTATTGAAATATCTCTCTCAGAAGAGAGACATGTGATTGAGATGATGCTAGCCTCTTACGGACTCATGGCTTTACTACAACGACGTTGTAGTTTGTAGTAGTTGCAGTTGTTTTTCAACATGTTTCTATTTTTTATTTATTTTATATTTATTTTTATTTATGTATGTATTTATTTAATTAATTTTAGTATTTATTTTATTTTAGCATTTATTTTACTATTCCTGATGCTGATACTTCTGTTCAATAAACTAAAAAAAATCTTTATTTATGAAATGTATACATTTCAAATCATTTAGAATTAAATTAATTCTGCCCTCGGTGCTGAAAAATATCCTAGCGAAAACACTTTTCCATCTCTCTTCTGGCAGTAATGAATCCTTCCACCCTATCAACGATAGGCATTTTTTTAGTAAAGGTTAAGCTGCTGTGATACCTTTCCTCTTTACACCCCCTCTTATTATCTCACCCTCTCCATAGGATGGAATTTGTCGCCATGTGGCGGGTAAAACTGCATGTCTCGCCACAGTCGGGCTTCATTTGATGGTTAGATCAGGTTGTTAGCCAGGCGAAAAGTGAGAGCGGGTGCACGCTGAGCAAACCTGTCGTGCGGCTCATGCGGGATGAGGCTGACTGGGCCTGGCTTCGGCGCTGTCACACACTCATCTCCCCTGCAGGCAGCCACGAGGCCACCAACATAGCCTGACTCATCCAACAAGAATCTCACACTGACATTGAAATCGGATTACATTTGAAGAGTTAATTCCCAAAGTACAATGTTGTACAACTCGATACGCTTTGCGGGACTTAAAAGTCATTTTTATTTTGCCAAGACTGACAGACGACACAAACAATAATCTGTATGGAAGGCTGGCAAGTGTTCCTTCTAAATGCACTTTCACGGTGTGTTTACGTGTCAACAACCGAGCAAAAACTGTCATGTACAGTAGCTTTCTTTGTGTGTTTAAAACTAATAGATAGCCAGTATGAGCCAGTATAGCCAGTGTGACAAAATATCGAAATGGTGATATATCGTGATACTTTGTATCCCAAAAGGTTATCGATATGCTCCTGCCAAGAATCGAGATATTGTTTTAAAAAGGTTTCAATGTCTAAAAAAAATAAAAAGAAACCAACGAGTTGCTTCCAAAATCTTCCACCATAATAATGTCTCAGTTAACTCTAAGGCTTCACTGACGGTGCACGACGTCCAATCCTTTTAGACTGGGGGCTTTCAGGGCATTTACAGGTCACTTGCAGTTCATTTTAGGGCATTTATAGGTCAATTCCTGTTGAGTTTGAGTCACTGCCTATTCATTTGGGTGATTTCCAGGTCACTTCCTGTTCTGTAACTCAAAATTAACAGAAAGTGACCCATAAAATACCCCAAAATCAACAGCAAGTAACTGAAGGTAAATGATCTTAAATGGCCCACAATTACCTCATTGCCTGGCATTGGCTTCCACTGACGGCCATAGACGTTCAATCCGTTTGAAGTGGGAGTGATGGCAGCCACCCTCCCATTTCAAATGGATTGGAAGTCTATTAGGGATAAACTCATTCCAATTCACAGCAGAAGCTTGTTTTTCTGTTTATTAGTTGTTGGTCAGAAAATCATTCTAAGATATTCTACAAATGTATTGATAATCGTTGTATCGCCATATCGTCAGATCATCGTTATCGTGAGCTTTGTATCGCAAATTGTATCGTATTGTGAGGTACCAAGAGGTTCCCACTCCTAATGGCCACTCTGACCTGCAGAATGGCTATCACAAAGCGCTGACTTGACCCATTATACGGCACTCGGTTAACTTGGTGGTTGCCATTGTTGCGCAATGAATTGGCGTTCTGTTGTTGTCAACTGCAAGGAGTAGTTAAATGCTGTACGATGAAATTGGGGGAAAAAAAAAAAAAAACCTCCATTATTACAAATCACAAAGATAAAGATTCTTTCTACTGGGATGGATAAAGGTGTTGTCTGTCCATTTAGGTTATCGATTGGCTGCAGTAAAACAAAAATCTTTGCATTTTAAGTGCAAATTAGCTCATAGCATGCCGTTCCTGCCGTTCCTACCCTTGACTGTGGCGACCATCATTACTTTCAGTCTTTTTATCTTTTCTGGTTTGATTGTTTATCAAATAATCCCCCGCCTCCTTTTTACCCTCCCTGTCTGTGTTCTTTCCATATCTAATATATGCACTTTTAAGTTGGGTTGCTTGACCTAAACCAAAAAATGTCTTCTGATGTTTCTAATCGATCATAAAAACAACTTTGATCTTTGTATTTGTCTCCTTGCATAATTATGCCGACAGGCATGACGTTTGCCTTTTAGGAACCATTGATATTGGCTAAGGATTACCCAAGGGCATTGAGACCACTTGTTATGGATGTCTAATGACATAATCACTGTTGAAAAACAACCATGGTTTTCATATCTTTTTGTTTTCTTTCCTTTTTCTCAGATGAAAAGAAAAAAACCCAGTTGACTGCTTTGAGATGGATTTAGAAGCGGCAACATTAGTTGTTTGTTATGCAAATATTAAGTTGTTTGTTGACAGTCATAAGTTTAATATCAACTTTGTCTTTCCGACAGCAACTATATTGTTAAAACCATAAGTGATGGATTGCGGCATTGTCTGGATGATAAATCAAAAATAGTTTAAACGATGATACAAGCACCACATTTTGCATGCTGATTCTATTTGGTACGAGGAAGAAAATCTCGAGTTTATATCAGTTTTAGTTCAGATCAAAAGAACTGATATTGTGACCACACTGGAATGTTTATCTGGTATCGAAAAAATATCAAGTTGGTTCATCAAAATACTGAAAAAAGTACAAGTGTTCTGGGTGAACATGTTGAAAAATAAGGACTTTAAAGGTTGCTGGAGTTCAGGAATTGTTCAGAATATCATTGAAAATGATTCTGTCAAATGTAGGGTTTACAGTCTATACAGTGGGGAAAATAAGTTATTAGTCAACCACCAATTGTGCAAGTTCTCTTACTTGAAAAGATTAGAGAGGCCTGTAATTGACAACATGGGTGAACCTCAACCATGAGAGACAGAATGTGGGAAAAAAACAGAAAATCACATTGTTTTATTTTTAAAGAATTTGTTTCCAAATTAGAGTGGAAAATAAGTATTTGGTCACCTACAAAC
Organism: Corythoichthys intestinalis; assembly: GCF_030265065.1. Lineage (NCBI taxonomy): Eukaryota > Metazoa > Chordata > Actinopteri > Syngnathiformes > Syngnathidae > Corythoichthys > Corythoichthys intestinalis. The sequence continues at coordinate 24,458,841 of NC_080398.1, read as the reverse complement.
AAGCAAGATTTCTTGCTGTCAAAGAGGTCTAACTTCTTCTAACGAGGTTTAACGAGGCTCCACTCGTTACCTGTATTAATGGCACCTGTTTTAACTCATTATCGCTATAAAAGACACCTGTCCTCAGTCCCACTCCAAACTCCACTACGGCCAAGACCAAAGAGGTGTCAAAGGACACCAGAGACAAAATTGTAGACCTGCACCAGACTGGGAAGACTGAATCAGCAATAGGTAAAACACTTGGTGTAAAGAAATCAACTGTGGGAGCAATTATTAGAAAATGGAAGACATACAAGACCACTGATAATCTCCCTCGATCTGGGGCTCCATGCAAGATCTCACCCCGTGGCGTCAAAATGATAACAAGAACGGTGAGCAAAAGGGTTAGGGTTACAATGCGCCGCCAGGGACTCAAATCCTGCACTGCCAGACGTGTCCCCCTGCTGAAGCCAGTACACGGCCAGGCCAGGAGGAGAAAGAATACTGTATTGCATCCGAACAACACCATACCCACTCTGAAGCATGGGGGTGGAAACATCATGCTTTGGGGCTGTTTTTCTGCAAAGGGACCAGGACGACTGATCCGTGTAAAGGAGAGAATGAATGGGGCCATGTATCGAGAGATCTTGAGTGAAAATCTCCTTCCATCAGCAAGGGCATTGAAGATGAGACGTGGCTGGGTCTTTCAACATGACAATGATCCCAAACACATAGCCAGGGCAACAAAGGAGTGGCTTCGTAAGAAGCATTTCAAGGTCCTGGAGTGGCCTAGCCAATCTCCAGATCTCAACCGCATAGAAAATCTGTGGAGGGAGTTGAAAGTCCGTGTTGCCCAACGACAGCCGCAAAACATCACTGCTCTAGAGGAGATCTGCATGGAGAAATGGGCCAAAATACCAGCAATAGTGTGGGAAAAGCTTGGGAAGAGTTACAGAAAACGTTTGGCCTCCGTTATTGCCAACAAATGGTACATAACAAAGTATTGAGATGAACGTTTGGTATTGACCTAATACTTATTTTTTCCACCATGATTTGCAAGTAAATTCTTCAAAAATCAATGTGACTTTTTTTTTTTTTTCCCCCACATTCTGTCTCTCATGGTTGAGGTTTACCCATGTTGACAATTACAGGCCTCTCTAATATTTTCAAGTGGGAGAACTTGCACAATTAGTGGTTGACTAAATACTTATTTGCCCCACTGTATGTACTAGTGCACAATTCTCGCTAAAATCTGGACTTACTCACTCCACAGTATCGGAACGTTGACAGAATGTTATAGTAAATGTAACAGAATACAAAGACACAATTGTTCTCAAATCCTCCCCTCCGTGTCCTTTAGAATTTCCCCACTCCATACGCCTTAATTCAGGTGAGTGGGACGTTGCTGGATTAGGGGGGGCGCCTTTTGAAAAGGCCATCTTTTGTCTGAGTCCGTCTCCATCCTCTGTGCCACACCTGTATCAATGCACAGGCCCGCCATTGAGTAGTTCCCCTTCAGGGGAAAATGGCTCAGCAGCAGGAGGTGATTGGATCGTCTACACGAAATGGTGGCTCATGCAGGTTCTCTGTGGTTGGACCAGGTTTTCATGTGTGCTTCAAAGTGCACTTACTGGACGATGTGTAGAAAATGAGACTTATTCCAGCTCCCTGGAGATTTTGTACATGCTTACCTCAAGTGTGGCTTCATGCTGTTTTGGATTTCTGTCTTGGTTGCCTTGGGAAGAAAGGCAGGGTGAGGAAGGGAGATTGTGTGGTTGGAAATGGCGAAGGCGGGTATCTAGTCTGCTGACTAGTCCTTGTCACTGAGACCCTAGGGGTTCGCGTTCCCTTCTTCACTTAGGTTGCTGGGAGCCGTTTCTTCCGTCCCGCCGTCTTTTTAAGAGCTTTTAAAGTGAATCACTTGAACCGCTTACTCCTGTCCTTTCAATCCCCTCCCACTTTGCTCATCTCACAGCAAGCTCGCGGCTGATTTGTGCACCAGTGATTCATGAATTTATCTCTGACACAGCACAGTCACGCTGTGCGCATACATCAGCGTGTGTGGTCGAAGAGACAGAAAAAGTCTGAAATGATTTTGGGGGAGAGGGTTGCTGTGATGCCAGCCATTATTAGGGATGTAACACACTCCTTGAAACACACACATTTAAAATGGATCCTGCCAGGGGATCGGTGGGGCTTTTTAGGAGGCGTTTGTGTAAACTAAAAGGAGCGTTCACAATTGTTCTGGATTTAAATAGAAATCCCTCAGGCTCCATCGACCAACTTTTGCCTTCCCGTTGGTTTATCTTTCCTTTGTTTGTGGGCCCCCCTCCCCCAGCTTCTTACTCTCAACACATGGATTATTGATGCAACCGTTTCTCTTATCCGTCCCTAAATTCTTCCTCCCTTGCAGTCTCTCCCCCTCCTGCCTGTTTTTCCCAAATGACTCTTCTCTCATCACAACCTGCTCTGTTTGCTATCTTAGTCATATAGTATGACTGGCCTATTGGAGCATCGCAGATATGCAATGCAACAAGTGACTCCAGAATAGATCTATTGCTGTCTTATTTTAAAAACATTTTTTCATTTGGAATGTCACTGGACTGGAAATTGCTTAAGAGGGAATAGATGAAGAGGGAAGCAATGACTATAGGCAGTATCACATAACCTGGTGGGACCTGGTCGCGGAACCTGACTATGAATGATAAGAAAATAGAGTAAAACAACAAAGGCAAAAGACTGCTACACCACCAACGGAGGAATTGGCAAGTACAACCATGCCTGTTTTAGAACCTAAACAACATGAAAGAATGCAATAACAAAACCAGGACTCGATGAAGTGGAAAATCAGAACAAAAAAGATTCTAGATTATATATATATATATATGTACTGTATATAATATATATATATATATATATATATATATATATATATATATATATATATATATATAATTAGAAAAAAAGAAAACTTGTTGGAGAGTTTGGGAATATGAAAGAGGATAATAGACTGAAAAGCGTAGACCAAAGACGACGGCAACATTTGTGTTGTACCCTGGGAAAGATCCACGGGGAAAAAAAAAGACATTGAGTGATGGAGACCATGCGGCGGAAACAGCAGAACAATAATACAATAATTGGACAAAAGGATAACCAGAGAAAAGCAAGTAACAAACAATGACAAAAGATAATACTTATTGGCAAACAAGAAAAATCAATGACAGAATGATTGAGGAATCCAGGAATGAAGCTGAAAAGAGTACATAAAATGTAATGACTTGAGACATTTTTTTAGTGATTCTTAAAATACAGGGTGAGGGGAAAAAAACAACAACAAAAAACTAGGGCTGTCAAAATTATCGCGTTAACGGGCGGTAATTAGTTTTTTAATTAATCACGTTAAAATATTTGACGCAATTGACGCACATGTCACGCTCAAACAGATTAAAATGACAGCAGTGTCATGTCTACTTGTTACTTGTGTTTCTTTGTGTTTTGTCACACTCTGCTGGCGCTTGGTTGCGACTGATTTTATGGGTTTAAGCACAATGAGCATTGTGTAATTATTGACATCAACAATGGCGAGCTACTAGTTTATTTTTTGATTAAAAATTTTAGACATTTTATTAAAACGAAAACATTAAGAGGGGTTTTAATATAAAATTTCTACAACTTGTACTAACATTTATCTTTTAAGAACTACAAGTCTTTCTATCCATGGATCGCTTTAACAGAATGTTAATGTTAATGCCATCTTGCTGATTTATTATTATAATAAACAAATACAGTACTTATGTACAGTATGTTGAATGTATATATCAGTCTTGTCTTATCTTTCCATTCCAACAATAATTTACAGAAAAATATGGCATATTATATAGATGGTTTGAATTGCGATTAATTTCAATTAATTAATTTTTAAGCTGTGATTAACTCGATTTAAAAATTTAATCGTTTGACAGCCCTACAAAAACAATATCCACTTGATACGTTAAAAACTCTAGACAGTTTTCTTTGTTGATTTGAAATCGGGCAAAGAGTCAAATCAACAACTGGAATTAAAATGGTAATCCTGCAAAATAGTCCCATTTTTATTTATAATCTAATTGTTATTTTCTGAAACTAAAGGGGCCTAGGACTGAAATAGGAAAAAAGATATCACAATAACAAAACACACAACACAAATATTGGTAATGAACAAGGAGAGGAGGCGAAAAAAATCAATAACAAGACAACAACAACAACAACACCTACTGAGCCACGGGGATAAACTACAGCACAAAAAGCAATAACAGTAGTTCTTCATCTCAGTCAGACATGGCCCCTTTCAGCATAGCCCGCTGTGAACATCTTCCTTCCTTTACATTGTTAGATGGCGCTTCCTTTTCCCAAGACAGACATGGCCGCCTCGTCTTAGGTTTGTGTGGGCGCGCGTCCTACTTTGATTTCCTCCTCCGCTCCCTGGCGTTCTTCTTCTAGCTTTTGTTTATTTAAGAATGGGGCGAGGTTGAGGCGGGGCTGTCATTCGCTGCTTGATGGACGACAGGGTCACGAGAAAGAGGGGATCCGGTTCGCTTGATGGAAGCTGCCCCTACCCACTTTAATGAAGCAGGTTACTTGGACGAAAGGTTTAGGGAAACATGGCCTTGAAAGGAAGTGAATGAAATATGGAGTTTCACTGTTTATTCAGCGGTCCATCGCAATGTTTTCATGCTTATAGCCTACGTAAGGTTAGGCATTGATTAAGGATTATGTTGATCGTGTGGAGTGGATTGTGCTCTGGAGTAGAGTTACTGGTGAGTCAGTTGATGGCATTAGCATCCGCCACAATCGGGGTGGGAGGTAAACTGTCGTGCACTATAAAAGTACTTTAGATTAAGGTCACATTAGATGTTTTTTGAAACAAAAGAATGGGTCAGTTTTGGCTGCATTCATCCCCAATTTGGATTTTTTTTTTCTTTGTGTGTGTTGCAGTTCACATTGCAATAATGACTCGTAGGCAGAGGTGGGTCGATTAGCCAAAAATTGTACTCAAATAAGAGTAGTTTTACTTCAAAATAATATTACTCAAGTAAAAGTAATAGTAGGCATCCAAAAATGTACTCAAGTAAAAGTAAAGTATTTGGTGAAAAGAATACTCAAGTAATGAGTCACGTTGTGACTTAACTGCTTAAAAAAATGTTTAATAGTTTTTTTCTCGGCACAAAGTTATCTATATAAACTGTTGTTACAATGATACTGTACAATAACCCATGACATAACTACATTAAGCCAGAGGGAAAAAAAAAAAAAAAATCATTGAATTCCGTCGAGAGAAAAAAATGACAGAAATGAAGCATGATTTGTACAAAGAGCATGAGTGCCCTCTAGTGGAGAGAATAGTTCCTAGTTTGTATAGTGAATAGTTCCTTCATAGTTACTATTATGAAATTAAAAGGATCATATCTCCGGTTTTCCACGGTCAATCGGTGCCAAATAAAGACTGGGAGAGAGGTTAAAATCCGTGCTTTTGAGTCATGTTGAGGGCAGCGCTCTTTGTCAGTGTTTTTCAACCTTTTCTGAATCACGGCACGTTTTTACATTGGAAAAAATCTCGCGGCACACCACAAACCAAAAATGTTACAAAATTACCGTCCGTACAGCATTTTAAATTACAAAATCATTTCTCAATATTTATACTTATGTGAGACTTGAGCCTGTTTAGATCAACACAAAGCTGATATCCTGGCTGGAATTGAAGAAACATACACACAAAAAGATTCTTCAACAGCCCTCAGTCTCTCTGTTTTAATGTTTTATAGCAGTTAGGCTTAAGAAAGCTCAGAATTATCTGACAGAGGGAACTTTAGCAATGTCTTTAACCGCATCAGGGCTGATGCAATGGCTTTGCAGGTAGGTAGTATTAATGTCTCTGCTACAGTGTGGGACTTTTTGGTTTTAGCAACATGTTCAGCAACAAAGCTTTGAGGGCGTTCTCATTTACCTTTGTAGTTTTTCTAAAAAAAAGTTGCCTGTTTCTCTGTGTTTTCACAAAGGCAAACAAAATAGCCTATAGACTTGTTTTGAAGCGACGGTGTTTCGTTTGGAGATTACGTTTAAGCTTGCTTGGCATCATGGCGCTGTTGGATAGCTGCTCGTGTTGCGTTTAAGAACTGCTCGGATTTCTAGCCTTCAGCTACCTTGCTGTCCTCGACAATGTGTTGGAATAAAACACTGGGAGGGATGACAGTCGTCACATATGGATAAAATGGAAAGGACACTTTTGTGTATATCGACACTTGACAAGTCTAATCAAATGATGTACAGTAGACGTGCTGGGGTCCACATTGTCGCGAACAGCAAGGTGGCTGATGGCTGGAAATCTGAGCAGTTCTTAAACGCGACATGAGCTATATCTCGCTCATCTACACATGAGCGAAACCGAAACTTTCTACCTATTCCTTCCATCCTACTGCATCTCTGTCCGACGACGTTAAAAAAACAAAAACAAAACGATATTGTATAATTTCTAGCCGCATACCTGACGATCTCCCACGGCACACCGGTTGAAAAACACAACTTTTTAAATTTTTAAAATTTTTATTCCAGTCACATCTGAGATGCAATTGTAGGCTGTTTTCAACAATGTACATCGAAAATAAAGTCATTGATTGACTGAAAATTGTTTAATACTAGATGAAATGTCTTGTTTTCTCATGTGTATGTATAATTGCTCTTTACCTAAAAAAATGTTTTATTCGATTACTCGATTAATCGATAGAATTTTCAGTCGATTACTCGATTACTAAAACATTCAATAGATGCAGTCATAGTTGAGACATTCTCCCATGCCTACCTGTTGAAAAATTTGGCGAATATTTGAGTCAATAGGGGTAAACTGTAGGATTTCAATTGACTGATATAAACTTCAATGTTATTGACTGTGCTAATGAGAACGTGTCACTTTTGGTGGCCTGGGTTAAAGGACGGACCCGTACTTTGCACACTGCTAACATTTTTCTCCATTATTGACCAAGGGAATTATTTAAAACCACACTTCTCCACTCTTTCAATACTCTCAGCTCTTATTTTATTTCCATTATAGAGAACTTGCAATAACACCTTTTTCAATGTGTTCTGACATTTCAGAACATGGAACGACGCTCGCTTTCTGCTGTGCATCTGCCCTTTTCAAAAGCCCGACCCAACAGATGACATAATTATGCAGCGTCGGCGTGCGACAAGCTGACTTTGGCTGCATTAGACGAACTAATGTGACCAAAAATCTCTCATGGCTTTCTAGCCACTGGCCATGTGCTCATCTCAGGCGGGTTATCTGTGAAGCCATCAAGGCTAATGTTGGGGGAGGCAGGGTCTTTTCCTTCTTGTGACTGCATTTCAGCACTCACATACTGTACTTGCATTCATTTGTCAGGTGGAATGGACACGCTCCACTTTTCACTTTCTCCTTTAATGCCGACCCAGGGGTTAATTGGCCGTAAAAGAAACTGATCGAGGCCATGATATAATAGTTAAACCACTCTGATTACATATCTAACGCATAATTCAACATTTCATTGTATCAATGAAAGGCCTGAGTTGATTGTTGCAAGCAGTTGAGGAAATTCACAGTCACTGGGGATTACTTAAGTGCACATCTTCTTGCATTTCATCTTTGGCCACATTAGGGCTGAGTTATGTGCCGAGTCAGGTCAATTCAACTTGCCTACAGTAGCTACAGATGGGTGTTTGTTGGAAATCTGTATCTCAATAAGCACTGGAATTGGTTTAGGAATTGGCATCAGTATTCATCTCCAGAAGGTGGAGTTTAATCTGTTTAACATTCACAAGTTGGCAATTACAGCCAAGGCTACAAGTCTATGGTATCTGACAACTGTGACAGTTTGATGACATGGGCTTTCTCACTTTTGGGTGTAATATGTCATAGTGTAAAAGCAGTAAGGGCTGCTTGTACATTTTGCTGAGTGTGAGACTACATGTAATATTTAAGGATTCAAAACTGACATCTTCCCTACGAGACTTCCATTCAGGCAAATAGCCATACTTGTGACATGTTACATAATTAAACACCACTCAAACAGCCCTGTGCAGTTTCATTAAATATGATTACCTTTTACAAAGCAATAACAATGGTTAATTTACAAGTGCATAAATGCTTCTGTTCATTAATTAACTTGAACAGATTAGGTTTTGAAGTCAGCGACGCTGCGTCTTTGCCAGCCTGTGGGCATTTGATGTCTTTTTCTTTACAACTGTTTCAATGAAGGAAGTGCATACTTTCTCGGCTAATTTTATTTGGAATTGAAATTGGTGAATACAAAACTGCCTGCCCTATGGAGACTGTACAGTAGCTCCTGCATATCATGTGATTTAAAACTGGTGAGGACCAAAGGAAGCGTGGTGATTATGGTATTTACTCACCCATGGGTTTTGGGCTGAAACCAGCAGAGTGGGATATTGCCACAGCTGTGTGTGCTTTCATACAGAAACACGACAACCTGCAGTAAGCTAAGACTACATTTAAGCTATGTTTCTGGCATCCTTGTTTCTGGCCATCATGGACAAAATGGGATTTTCCATATGAGAATTCTTTTCACCTGTAATAAAATGGGGTGAATGCTAAACATGACTGTACTTAATACAGTAAGGAGCAAAAGTATTTGCACCCGTTGTGGTTTTGCAAGTTTACCCACTTAGAACTTTTTGGAAGATCTAGCCACGATTAATTTTCAAGTCTCTGACTGAGGGGCAGGGCTTGTGGCTAAAAATCTGATGATACATTTCACCATTCATCCTCTGCTTCATACTGTACAGTCGTCCTGTCCCCTTTGCCGAAAAGCAGCCCCAAAGCATGAGATTTACACCCCCTTACTTCACAGTGGGGATGGCGTTCTTGGGATTGTACTCATCCCTCTTTTTACGACGAGTAAAGTTTGCACCTAAAAGTTCTTTGGTCTCATCTGATGACATGACTTTCTCTCATGACCCCTCTGCATCATTCAGATGGTCCCTGGCAAACTTCAGATGGGCCTTCACATGTACCGGCCTCAACTGGGGAACCTTCTGAGCAATGCATGATTTTAAACCATTCCATCGTAGTGTTCTACTGATGGTAGCCTTTGAAACTGTACATCCAGCTCTCATCAGGTCATTGACCAGCTCCTGCAGTATAGTTCTAATCTGAGCCCTCACTTTTTTCATCATGCGTGATGCCCCACGAGGAGAGATTTTACATGGAGCCCCAGTCAGAGGTAGATTATCAGTCATGTTTAGCCTTTTCCATTTTCTAACAATTGCTGCAACTGTTGATTTATTCTCACCAAGCTACTTTCCAACTGTCCCATAGCCCTTTCCAGCTTTGTCGAGCTGAACATTTTTTTCTCAGGTGTCTTTCGAAAGCTCTCTGGTCCTGCCAATGGTAGCAGTTGGATTGACTGACTGTGGGGTGCACAGGTGACAATATTAAGCTCAAACAGGTGGTGGGTGGGTGGTTACTCATGGGGTAAAGGTGGACTTTTTTTAAGGTAGACTGACTACTATTTGAGTGTCATAATTATTGCTAATTCTCAGAGGTACAAATACTTATGAACCCTAGTAAATTGCAAATAAATTAAAAAAAAAAAAAAAAAAGTGATTTCATTTCTGGATTTTTTAAATAGATTGTTTCTATAAGTGGAAATACATTTATGATTGAAATATCAGCCCTCTACCTATTTTCTATGTGTGTTAACTTGCAAAATCACAAGGGGTGCAAATACTTCTGCCCCTCACTGTAGAGCATGTTGAAACTAGCAACAGGTAGCCCTCAATCAGAGAAGGAAATGGCTGGTGATGCACCAAAATCAGGTATGACATATAAAACAATATGGTTTTCATCGACACACTCCAAATACAGCTGTTTGCTAGTACTTTTTCACTTCTGTTAAACCTCTGATACTTCACCATAAATCACACAATTTGCAGGCTTACTCCTTGGTGGTGGCTTTCACACAACTGAGTCACAAATTGATAACTTTATAGTAGAGAGTGTGAAAAGAGTCACTGTACTACAGTTAATAATTTTGTTTTCTTACCATGTTTGATTCCTCAAGAGGAAAGACAAAATCGTAACCTCGGTCTCAAGCGTGTATTGCCATCGCTCTAGCTTAATTTAGAGTACCCAATGGGGAAATAAAGACACCAGCTGCGCATTACACGCTATAAGGATGTGGGGAGTGCGAGTCAGCGTGTGTAAATATGTTTTTAAAGCGCCTTTAGGTTGTTAACCAGAGAAGCAGAAACGTACCGCTGTAAACAGCGGCTGCTTGGACAGCCCGCTGACAAATTGGAAGCCTTGGTCGTTCTGGCACAAAATCATTAGATCACCTGATGGTTGACAAAGCTGATTTGCAGGCTGGTGTGTAATGGCAGAAGTGATCGGGTAGAGGGGAAGGGAAAAGGCATCGTGTGGACAACTTGCCAGGGGATGAGGCGAGTGCCGGCCATGCTGTTGGAGGTAAATGGATGTTGGCAGTAGCTAAAGGGAGGTGGAAGCCCAAACCATCAGCGGTGGTAATGAGGCACAGGTGCAATGCGTGGATAGAGCGGGGAGTGATGGGAAGGGAGCTAAGTAGCTCAAAATGCAGAGAAATGACTGAAGCATTAATAAAATAGGGATTTCTTCCCAACATGCATCTGTCTCCCGATAGGACTTGTTGAACAATAACCCCAAAAACATTTGGCACTTTGGGGAAGAGTCTCAGGGTGCTTTCTGACTTCCTCTTGCGCTCTCTCTGTTTCTTTGTCGCTCTCTCTGTTCATTTGCATCTATTTTGAGCGCCTAGTTAAAGAGTCATGAGTGCGAGACATCCAAAACAAGAGTGACATTGAGTGGGAGCACAAGTACTAATTCTGCGTTTGTAGATCTGCATAGTCTGTGATCATTTCATTTGCTTGCTTGTCAAACACATGCTTATGACCGAGCAGACTCAAAAAGCCAACACTGCTAAGCTCAGTCGATCTACTCTTCTACTCGTTACTCTTCAATCTCGTGGTTCAATTTTCCCGTTAACTCAAAAATGGCGGCTCATCATGCTCTCAAAATTAACAGAGCAGGCGACGAGGAAAGCGATTAAGGAGGGCCGAGGGGGGTAATGTAAGGTGTGAGATTGAGATAGCAGGGAGGCAAAGGGAGAAGGTGTTAAGTCAACGTCGAGGGAATTGAATCAAGCGTGCACCTGGATGTCATCCGCAGATACATGTTCACTGCCTCTGGCAACGTGGAGGGGGGAGGTGTATTGCTCTTGCTGTACTTTACTCTGTGTGTATGAGGCGTTGGAGAAAATGTAATTTCTGAATCCATTTGACTGTCATTTTAAGACTCATGATAACACCCCAATCCAACTCAACTTGTACCAAATAACATTTTTCATGTGTAATATTGGATTTCATTGATCATTTGGATTGATTTTGTGCAAGTGATTTACCTTAAATGTCTGGAATGGAGTGCATATCTTTGTGTGGCATAAAGATGGTAGATCAGAAGATGGATTCTTACATCAGACACTCAATCCATTTATTGTTCGAATAAACATGGCACCTGCAATTTCCACTAGGTGAGTGCATAGTTTTGCCATTGAGAACGTCACTGTAGTTACAATCCGCTGACTTGGAGGAGAACCATTGGCCACTTTTTTTTTTTCCTTCAGTGGCCCTAATCCTCTTCTGGATCATCTAATTGGAGACAGGGTTCCCACTTAAGTAGTAGATGAAACCAAAGGTTCAAAGTTGGGGTGCCAATTTAAATCTTTACTATCTTTGATTGGGTCGCTCAAGGTGATCAATTTAATCAAACTTTTTTTCGATCTATGATCTTGAGCTTAAAATCGCCCAGCCCTAGTTTGATGACACATGTGGCGAAATTATAGATTTATATCGTTTTATTCAATTAGAAGGCTTAAAAAAAAAAGATTACAAGAAAGATTACAACATAGATTACAATGGACACTTTGAGTAATTTTCGGACTATAAACCGCTACTTTTTTCCTCCATTTTGAATCCTGTGGCCTATAGTCCAGTGCTGCTTATTTGTTGATTTATTTGAGTTAATAGGTAACAATTTATTTAACAGTGGCGTCATAAGACAGTCATAATTATGACATTACACTATCATGGGCATTATTGAATGCTTATAACAGATGTCATTAAGTGTCATCCAAATACCATAACTGCTAATGTTTAGTTTAGTTTATTCACACATCATTTCATGGTACACACAGGAACACTGTCATATGTACAAGCAGTTCATCTGATCAGATGCATGAAGGAGGCACTCCGAATAAGCTATTTAAAGCTTTTGGTAGGGGCCCAGTCAAACAGCACACACATACACACACCCATACACATACACAGTTGACAATGGAAAATTTTAACATTCTGATTACATCGGATTTGACATGGGATACCATAGTAGTGTTAGTCAAAGACTCAGCATATTAAGTACACATTGGAAGGAGGTGAGCTTTCAGTTTTTTCTTAAAAATGGAGATGGAGTGTGACATTTTCAGTGTTTCGTCCAGTTGATTCCAGATCGGTGGTCCTCTGCATACAATGCCAAAGCTTGTAGACTTTAGACTTCTGCTTTTTCCAGTGATGTGATTTTTTTCTTCTGGTAGTATATGTATGAGGAGTACTGATTGGGATGAGATCACTTAATTTATGGTTTAGTTTATGGATGACCCGATACATTATGCAAGCATTTTGAAAGTAGTTATATTCTTTTAGCCTCAGAAGGTGGTGGTGGTGAAATATTAATTTAGTAGTTTAGTAATATTTAATTTTTAATGAAACAACTGGAACAGTAACTGGAGAAATAATTAGCACAGAACATGAATTTTGATTGTTGTTTACATCTGTAGTGCTGCAATGCATGCTAGGAGGCATGTTGGACAACAACAGTGTTAACACCAGGTGGCAGCAGAGGTTGATAGTCTCCCCAAAGGTAGCAGTGATGGCCAAATGAAGCTTCTTGAAGCAATGAACCTTTGCAGCCAATTGGTTCAAAGCTTCTTAGTGGTCCGTTTGGTCTTATGACAGTCTTATGATGTCAAAGTGTTACCGGTTAATATCTTTTGGTGTTAATATCCCATAATACTGTGAGAACAGCTGCGGCTTATAGTCCAGTGTGCTTTAACTATGAACAAATGTCGTTTTCGTGTCAAGTTTGGTGGGTGGCAGTTTATAGTTAGGTATGCCTTATAGTGCGAAAATTACGGTAAGTACGTGAAAAATAACATGGAAAAAGTTCACTTGGGAAATGTAGTCAAATGCCCATCCTAAATATAAATGCACTTTAAGTCAAGATAGGTCCAAGGCATTATTGAAGTTTGAAAGACGTCAAGCTAAGCAGGTGCACACATTTGGCGTTTGCACTTGTTTCATTGTAAAACATCAAAACAGCAACCTTTTGTTTTGCTGAGTAAATATTTTACAAACACACGCTGTGTTGTTCCTTTTAAACAGCGAGGCAACGGCTCTTTTAAGCACCAGATAAGACTTAAGGTGACGGCTAGCTACAGAGAGACCATGAAAACCGCCGCCTTACAGTATCCAGTTTCGCTGAGACGTTAGCACAATCTGAGCTGTGTCCTTTTGCTAACTTAGCGCCCGCTGCGAGTGGCGAGCATCCACTGCACTGCTTCTTTCCCCTTCATTTGCTGCCAAATGATGAGGCCTATGCCGCCGCGGGGTTGGGTGATGCTGCACTGGCTGATCAGTGTGAGATCTTCTCGGGGCGTGCACCTCTCCTATGGCGGGGTGAGGTGTAAACCCTGGTGTCGCCGTGGGGAAAATCATCTCTTACGTCTCACTCGCTACCTACACAGGATGAGTAAACACAGGAGAACCATGCCGTCTGCTTTGTGACCTTCTGACTGCCCCTGTAGTGTTGTTTTCTTACCATTGTATTTGGCCAGGACAGCCCGAGTAGGGGATGAAGGATAGAGTGCTCATTCATTCATTGCAAACGCACACATACACACACACCTCCCCTCAGTGGTCTTTCATCTTTTCCCTCACAGGCTTCTCTTGTTCTACCAGCGTAGCTGTAGAGAAAGGCGGCGAGTGAGTTGATTCTGAGAGAGGAAGGATGTAAGGGACGGCAAGAGAGGAGAGCGGCCAAAAGGCAAGAAGGGTCGCATTTGAGTTTATTTGGCGAAAAAAAAATGGCCTCACCCTTTACCATCTTCTTTACTACCATTACCTGATTGAGTAAAGGTCTTCGGTTAACAATGGTCCGACATAAAATGTTTCCAGGTTATGGATGGCTTGAAATGATAGTTTGTGTCGATCCGATCGGATTGTTTCACAGGTAATGTTCAATATTTTACAAAAAAAATACATAGTATATAAGAATATAGTAAATCTATACTTTGCCAATAAAATGACAAGGGCTACAAGAGCCTGACGCTTCCTCCATTCTTGGGATACTCTCACATTCCATGTCTTTCAGAAACTTTAGACATTCCGGCACTAAACAACCATTTTTATGAAAACACACTCCCCAAAACATCCTCAACATTGTAGTCTTCTTTTCTCCTTGTTCCAGAAAAACTGCACAAAAAAAGTTTTTTGTTTGCCGACGTTATCCCTGACAAAGCAAATTACCCACACAACTGTGTAAACACTGTAATTCAAAAAAAAAAAAAAAAAAAACTGTGTGCAGCCAATAGAAATGAATACAGATGACGTTTGTAGGCACAATTATAATATTAAACAATTTATCCTTTGTCCAGCCATACATTTAGCCAAAGTGATGACTGCAACATAAAATATTAACAGGTGGTTAGACGGAACTGTTCGTACTGAATTAGACTATTTGAGTGGGCTCATTCTCATCTCCTTTTAATTGCATCTTCGTCATCTCTACGCTGCTCCTCCGTTCTTCCTCCCTGCATCCCTCCGTCTCCCGCCCTTCTTCCCTGGGGCCTGCCTCTGTGGGTAGGTTCCAGTCTGTCTGTTTGCTGATGACTCCACTTGGAGCAGATGTGATGCTCAGCAGCTGTTGCTTTGCAGCTCACACAGCAACCCACCCCCTCTTCCACATCTCACTCTGCCTCCCATCCAATATGTTCTTATTTATCTGCAGGCCGCTTTTTTCCTCCCGCCATGTGCTCGCCGAAGCGTAAATTGGCGAGTTTAAATTATATTCCCAAATCTGGTATTTTGTTATCTTTGATTAGGCCCTACCAATTCCTTTCCACTTGCTGGGCCTCCTGATGCCACGGTTAAAATTCATAAGCATATTAGGACTTTTCCTTGGGTGGGGGTAAGGGGGCTGGGGAGTTGTGACAATATGTCTGGGATATTTTTGTTTGTCTGCTTCTTGCATTTCAATTTTGGGGTGATAATCCCGTAAAAAAAACAAAACAAAATGCTGACTGGTCAATTGGCAGGTTTTACAAACGGTATTGTTCCTCTATAAATCTGGCTGAGTTAGCCGTATTACCCTTATTCGTCTGAGTTTGTTTGGGTGGTGGTTATCCCAGTAATGACTGGCACAGTGCTGTATTTGGAACATCAACGGTTTTAGCACTTCATCCATCCATATGTTTGTGTAAGCCTATCCTGTTGAGCATCCCAGCAGGAGTTGGAGCATAACTCAGCCAGACTTCACCCTGAATTGGTTGCTAGTCAATTACACTGAGTGTGGATTGATTCATCAGCAGCTGTACCGATCTTGCAACGTACATAAATTTTAGCTCTTTAATTTAGGGGGCGTTTACATGGTGACTCTCCGAGAATACGAAACATTTCAAATTTACATTTATAAGGGCCCGTCTCCATTTGAACAGTGTCACAATTCCGCATGAACACGATGTAGTATTCATGCCAAGCCCTAGGGGGCAGTGCAGATTTACAAGGTGACAGCGAATGATGCACTTTGACCCCACCAAGCTCCTCAACCCGGGAAAAAAATGTGCCCGCCCACCTGAAGCAATGGCATTTTTCTTTTGTTCAAAAAGGCACAAAAATGGAAACATTCAACATATTTATTTTAAAAATATTACTAAAACAGTAAATTAAAGCCGACATTCCGCCATATTTGCTGTTTTTAATGTTTAGTAGCACCGCTGCGCACGGCCAATGTGACGTGTAAGAGTGCAGACGTTATCGGCGCGGTCTCGCGCCGCGGGAGCCTTTGATATGCATGCCGAGAAAGCCCCCCTCAATCAGCCGCAATCCAGTTCTTCCACTTTGGAGGCAGGATTCAGAATTTTTCGTCTTCGCCTTCCGTCTTTGCCGACACTATATGCACGCGAAGCCACTCCGCAACACAGTCATTGCGTCTTTGTGTCGCAGAGTCGCCATGTAAACTGCCCCTTATTTTGTTCCCCTGTGCATGTCCTTTCCTCAAGGGTGGTCCAATTCATGGTGGGTCCCACTTGCAGGCACAGTTTGGTCACTATTGCGCCTTCTCTCTTGGGTCACATTATTTTTACTTGGACTACATCAGTCCCTCAAATTCCAACCTATTGTTACATTAGAGTAATTGGGGCAGAGTCCTTAGAGACGGAGCTACTTTTACTAACAGGTTTAACTGAAGTTGAAAAAAGGAATATCATGAAGTGCTGCAAAAACATTGCGGAACTATCTACTGAAACGCTGTTTCCACCTGCTTGTGTGAAATGAGATCATTAGTGCGACTACCTGTTTTTTTAGCAACAGCTCAAGTCTCGCATGCAAAATAATGTTTAAATACTTCCATCTCTCAAATCTTATCTGCTCAGGTTTGCTTATGAAGTATCTAATTACACCGCGGCCCCATGGATCCCATCTGTATCTGCATTTACCGCTTCTCGGCTATTAGACCGTACATTGAAGCCGGCCACTTAATAGGTGTCAAATGTTTAAGCTGTGAGTGTTGTTAGTCTTTTACTGGCTTTCTCTGTTTTTATACTCCTGCCTCTGACGTTGTGAGGTTGGCTGGTGAACTGAGCCTCCGCCTGACAGGTGCCTCTTGACTGAGATTAGACGAGCGAACCTTCGGCGAAGTAGGACTTGGAGGGCGAGAGCTGGGGAGTTCACGTCACTTTGATGGCTTCAGCTCGAGGAAAGGCGTTCACGGACAGGCGGTGCCTCTCTAATTGGTTGTCTCCGCTGCCACCGCCCGTGCTCAAAAGCGCGGCCTCTGATCTCGTGGAAATCTGGGATCAGCGTGGCAGATCCAAGCGCTAATCAGCAGCCGCACTCTGCACTCCGGAACGTCAACCTCGCTCTGCGCTCCGGAGGCGGGAATGTCTGCGCTCTTGGGATTTTAACTGCTCCAGAAATCCCTTAATGGGAAAACTCAACGTGCAGTCTAGTTTGCGAAGGGCGAGATTAAAAGTCGACGCTTCTGTTTGCGCCTTCCCAGCACATGACTGAAACTAAGATAAGAGATATCGAGCGCCACTTTGCCCCCGTGCTGCTCTCTGGTGATAAGATGGTGGCGTTTGCTGCACTTTACCCCTGCCGCTCTCCTGAATTGGGACTATTTGTGGTGGCATACTGCACAGCGTCATTGGGAAATTCATAAGGGGTAATCATCACTCATTCCTGGTTCCCCTTTGAGGGCTGCACTAATTAGCCGGCGTCTGTGATTAGTTGGCTTGTGTTTGATCTGCTTCACTCGTCTCCCTCGCTTTAGAGAAGGCTGCCTGCCGGTGCTGTGATTTGGCTGTGAGGTGCACTGAATATATACAAACTCTCTCTCTCTCTCGCTCACAAACACACACACACAGATTCAAAAGCGTGCACTTTACAGGCAGGTTTCCGCCGCCTTTCGGAGACTCTCTAGGTGGCCTCAGACATGCACTACCGTACATTAGGGCTCAGACACATTGGCTCGATGCTCCAAAACATGAAGCACTTTAGCACTCAAAGAAGGAAGGAGTGCGCACCTGTTAATATTTCACACAGCGGTTCAGTTAAATTCTAGTGAAAAGGATGCCAACTTATTAACTCTTTATAGGGAACTCATTTAATTCATTGGCAGCCATTGATGGCGCGGGATGTCCAATCCATTTTCCCTTGGAGAAGCTGGCAGCAATTCAAAATGGCCACACTGTGTATACCACGACATGACCCAAAATGTGACCTCCATGTAGAGTATGTGGATACCAGGTCTTAATGAGGTAGAATTAAATATTTTTTAAAGACCAAAAATGGTTGCCTTATAAATGGTTAAGGCGAAAGTTCAGAATTTTTGACATTAGGCTTAATCTTCTTATTAGCGGGGGTTTTATTAGTTGATTTCAACAAATTCTGTGCAGTTTATCAGTTATATGTTAGTTACAGGGCTCCGGGGTGGCTAAGCTAGCGCAGGTCTATGGTCCCATCTTAGCATGTCAATAAAAAAACGATATTAACGGACCTAACGTAGTCAAATAAATTCAAAATGCAGATCGTTATTTCAAATATCCATGCGGCCAAAACAATGTCACGCTAAACTGCCGTAATTCATTATATTCTGCAGGACTATTTATGTATATATTTATTTATTTTTAGATGTGTAATGTGAACACAATAGAGAGGGGTGCTTCGGGCACTCGTCCTCATGCTGCATTAAAGGAAGGTGGGAAGTCGGACTATCGTTAGATTGTTGTAGCATCAGTTATGCATTTCATCCCAAATGAATGCATTTATTTTGTTTTGTTAAATGTAGGGCTGTCAAATTTATCGCGTTAACGGGCGGTAATTTAAAAAAATTAATCACGTGAAAATATTTATGGCAATTAACGCATTCGCGGTACGACTCATTCACGCATTGCCGCAAACAGCCTACAATGGCGCCATTTTACTTATATACAGAGATAAGAGGCAGTGTCAAGTGAGTGGAGTAGATACAAGCATTCATTGGGGCTGTGCTTTTAATTGGCAAAAGCTTTGTCATCTCTCACACAGCAACTATAAATATTGTGGGAAGCGACGTGGGGAAGCATGACAGGAGTTGATCTTTTTCTTAACACCCTGTAGCGTACCCAACGCAGAGAATATATAGCATTTGCAGCCACCACACACAGTCTTGGTTGCACCACTTCCCATCATGCATTTGGGCAGAACAGTTAAGTCGCTACAGTATCATTTACTGAAAGCTCAACAAATACACTAGATGGCAATAATTAGTCACAACAATACTGTGTCAATGTTTACACTTGGTACTTAAGGGTATTTATTATATGGGTTTTGCAATTTACCAACTTAGTTGTATGGATGCTCCAAGCAAAGTTTCGTTGTGCTTTTTGCAACAATGACAATAAATATTCTGAATCTGAATCTGAAACATACAAACTCACATTTATCCTTTAAGAATTACAAGTCTTTCTACCCGTGGATCCCTTTCACAGAAAGAATGTTAATAATGTTAATGCCATCTTGTGGATTTATTGTTATAATAAACAAATACAGTACTTATGTACAATAGGTTGAATGTATATATCCGTCTTGTCTTATCTTTCCATTCCAACAATAATTTACAGAAAAATATGGCATATTTTAGAGATGGTTTGAATTGCGATTAATTACGATTAATTCATTTTTAAGCGGTGATTAACTCGATTAAAAAATTTAATCGTTTGACTGCCCTAGTTAAATGTACACCTTATGCCTAATATATACATAACACAATAAAACAGAATTGTTGTGGAACTCAAAATGTTGACTGGACAATTATGGACTATGCACATTAAATCATTAGTAACATCAAATATTACACAATACACCAAAGTATATCAGTAGCCGTGTCCTTAAGTCTTTCTGATAGTTTTCCCCTGACTTTTTTACTGCAATAATATAATGAAAACCTGAAATTATGGCTTTTAGTTTTGGCCACCCCAAGATTTTAAGTGGCCCCATCTGGCCACCCCTAGGAAAAATTTCTGGAGGCGCCACTGGCCTTCTCGTAAGCGATCAAATAGTGGAGGAAAAATGACTGCTAAAGTAAATAGCACACACTGTACTAGTATACCACCTTCTTTAGTTTTCTTATTGATGGTCTATTTGTCGACGGGCAGTACCATTTCATCAAGTAACATCAGATTGAAGCAACTCGTGAAGTCGGGGAAACTTTTTTTTTTTTTCTCCCGACTTCCCGACTATGGCCTCCCAGTGGCGTTCCAAGGATTTTTTTCCTGGTCAGAGGTTGGAAAACTCCAACGTCCCACCTCACTCAAATGCAGCAGCGATCTACTGAGTCTTGACCAAAGAACGGCAACATGGTGAAATGAGAATTTAGAGGCTGTGGAAACAGACGAAATTGGCAAATGAAAGTTTCCACAAATTCCTTATGAAGAACGAGGAACAATATAAACTGTGGTTACTTGCTGCTGGTTACGACATAAGCACACCGGTGGAAAAAAATTCACTCCACTCTGCAGCCTCTTCCCTGCAGGGCTGCTGGATTACAAATGTTCCTATTCATACTAAAATTATTGACATGCAATGGTAAGTTTTAATAGCTTTATCCGTAAAACATAGCCAATGCTATTGATTGCATGGGTCATCGGTGATTCGTATGCTTGCATATGTTAGTTTTTATTGGTATGTTAAGATGGGACTAGGGATGGGAATCGAAATCCGATGCCAATTCAGAACCGGTTCCTAGTGTATCGAGGCCTTGACATCACAATGAAAAAGCCTTAACGATCCCTTTAACGATTCCTGAAGACGCGTATTGCGTCATCACGTGACGTAATGTGTCATGTTGTCCAGACGCATCAAACTAGCATGGCGCCAAGAACCACTCGCTCCAAAGTTTTGCTACACTTCACCAGGAAAGAGGGTGAAAATGAAAGGTTACGATGGTTTAGCACGAGCATTGCAGCCGTAAACATAACAGTGACAGCACGTAGTTTCAAATGCTCGAAAGTGTGTTTTCACTTCAAGAGGAAAAATTACAACAAAACGACTTGCAGTCATTGCAAGGTGGAGATAACTGCATCGGGAGGGAATACGACTGCACTGTCCTCACCGAAACGCTAAGACTCAGTCCTGGCTATACAGCGAGCTACACTCCCAAATGACGATGCAGAAGACGTTTGTATAATTTGCTGACTTTATTCAACCATCACTTGAAGAGTGAAACTAGAAATAGAAATGAAACAAATCAATTTTGTCCCCAATAACAAAAAGGGTCGCATCAACGTAAATCAGCGATGATTAGCTGCTAATGCTGTAATAACACAAACGCTTAGCATGCATTCGCTAGCATTAGCACGTCGTTCAAACCACTACTTAACTGGATTTAAGTGTCCGATCGCGATTGGAAACACGCAACAACAACAACACAAAAGATGATACATACAGGCGTTGCCTCTGTAGATATTTTACAAACATTAAGAAAGAACGTAGGCTCGTAGCAGTTTCCCTCTCTCACTAACTCGCTTGGATGCTTTGTAGCCACACTTCTTCTTCGCTTGTAAGCGCGCTCTTCTTCACGTGAGCGGGTTCTTCTTCGCGTGAGGAAGCACAAGGGCGCCCCCACTTGAGCGTGAAAGCACGCTAAAAACTAAAAGGCATGTATTTTAATATAATGGTAAATAATACACTTTAACAAGTATTGCCAAAGGCAGAACAACGACCTATATGCCAATATATACCTATTTTTTTATTTCTATTAGAAAAATGCTTCAGTAAAATGTTACACATTCTTGTGTATTTGCCACTTATTTCCACAGTTAACATTGAGACCTTGGGCCTCTTTTGACCTCGTTGTGAGTTTGTACGGTTGTGACGTCTGATTAAACACACTCGATGCCAATCAAAACGTTTGTTCTTCTTTTTCCCCATATTAGAATCGATAAGAGAGTCGATAAAGAATCGAATCATTAAGCAATATCGATAAGGGAATCGGAATCGTAAAAATCATATCAATTCCCATCCCTAGATGGGACCATTGACTCGTGCTAGCTTAGCCACTCGAGAGCCCTGAAACTAACAAATAACTGACAAACTGCATGGATTTAAAAAAAAAATCAAATCCAACGACTAATTAAACCCCCAACAACTCGAATATTAAGCCTAATATCAAAAATTCTGAACTTCCTTTCACCCTTTTAGGGTGATTCAAAGATGAGCTCCAATGTTGGAAGTTTTGCTTTGACTGTCTTAAAGGTTTCCTTTTTTGTCCTGTGACAAGCACACACTGTATGTGTGTAAAAATGATCTTTGTAATGTGTAGTGTTAGTATTTTGTGAATTTGTATCCGGAAAGATGCTAAAATTTTCTAATTTCATGTAACATTTACACAACTGAGTGATTAGCGTAGGCACGCTAGCCAAGTGTACCTTGTTATCATATGGCGGAGTTAGTTTTTTATTTTTATGAAGCAGCATGCAAACGGTTAATTTTTTTTTTTTTTTTTTTTTTTTACAGTTTAATACTTAGTCATTTTCATGGTGATTTAAGTCACAAGAATCATCAACTCATGCCATAATCTGAGGTGTTTTTATCTGTCTAGCAGTAGCGTCAAATTAGTAAGTGCAACTGAAGTCACAGGGATCATCAACTGTTGTCATAAGTGGAGGCATTATCTGTCTAGCTCTAGCACCAAAGTGCAAGTGCAGAACACCTAAAGAATTTAGGGATAAAGAAACATTTTGAGCGCAAGTGTGATTACCAAACTCGTTTGAATTGGTGATTAAATCATACAGCGTGATTTGATATTCAAGACTAACACTTCTGAAATGGTACAGTTTGCTCGGCTTAAGGCAACAAAAGGGTGTGGGTGGCTCGTGAGGAAGGAGGATTTACTTAACCCCAACCCTAAGCGATTACAACTAAAGATGGCAGAATCATGAACGTAATTAAATCTGTACAAATCCCCCTTTTGCGTTGGGTCTCCGAGGCAAAAGGCACCAACGAAGGGAGGGAGGATATCCCTGCAGCGTTTTAATGTGGCACCAATAGAAGGATTTGTTTGCTGTGTGTGTGTGTGTGTGTCTGTGACAGAGTGCTGTCTAATTACACAGAGGCTGTGTTATTGAAGGGTCCTTGAAGCTGGCCAGTCGAGCATGGTGGGGGCATGGGGGTCCTCTGTTCATAGCACCTTCTAGCTATCGCTCACCTCGCAATCCTTTTCCTGTCACGCTGCCTCAAGGGGCTTGATGGTAAACAAACCCCCGCCAGTCCAGTGTAATGATGTCCTGACTGTGGATTCTTCTAGAACATACGCCTCTTAATGAAGATAGGGTAGATTGTGTTTGCTGAGCCTTTACAGCATAAAACCTGTGGCAGTGAGTATTGCAATGATTTTTATCACCAGGGCCAACATCACTTAATATCTATCAATATGTTTGTTTCTCAGGATTGGCATGATTTCAGAATATGTCCAATTGAGCTAAATCAACACTGCTAATTAAATTTGATGTAAAAATAACGGTTCAAAACATTCATAGATTTACACATCTAATAAAGTCAATTCGTCATCTTGCCCCTGTAGAATAAGGTCTTTCCTACTCTTTTCATTTCCTGGGTATATTGAGTCATATAGACAACAGACAATTTTAATAAATATTATCAGACTTTTTGACCTTTCAAGTTTACATTCTAGACGCCGACTCAAGATCAGGCGAAGGCTTTGATCAATACTGGAGCCTCCTCCTCATAGTTCACACAAGGGCCATGTTGTTCATGTTCCTGTCCTCAGAGCAATAACCAACACTAATTGGGCTAGTATCTTCAAAATTGGGAAAATTACTCTTGAAAAAATTGTAATCCCCAAAATTGCTGTACTCCAATTCATCCTTACTATATCATTTCTTGCACATAATTAAGGGACATAGATGATTTGTAGTGATAACTTGCTGGACGTTACCGTTACATCATTTAAAGGGATTCACCGATAGAAAGACTTGTAGTTCTTAAAAGATAAACGTTATTATGAGTTAATAATAATAATAATAATAATAATAATAATAATAATACATCAAAAATAATTTGGTAGTGGAACCCCCCTTTATGTGTTTGTTTTTATACAATTTCTAAAATTAATTTAACTAGTAGGTTGCCATTGTTGTTGACGTCTCAGGACGGTGACGTCACATTGTTACGCTGCCAGGCTTCCAGAGTTTGACTAAACATGTCATCTGTTCAACCCTTTCAATTTGAACCCGAGACGAACATTAATGAGCATGACAGCACTGTCGATATTTCACAAAACGAGCAGCAGAAGCAAAATGAACAGGAAAGACTGGATGAGACGAGACGAAATTAGGAAAAAAACTGTTCTGCCAAAATGTGCTACACCGGCGAATCGTCTACAAGAGGCGAATTTAAAACCCAAAGTACTACCATGCGCTTTCAGTTTGTTTTGTTTAGATGCATACAGGCAGAACATACTAAAGATGCCTTAAGAAAATACTTAGACGTTCTAATATCAAAAAAGGGTGGTTTAAATATGCTATGTGACTAATGTTGACGGTAAACTCCATCTAAGGCTAAACACCGGCACTAGACCGATAATCGACAAGTAGCCGTCTTCCGACGGAGCCCGCCGCTCTGGCCAGTCTGGCAGGCTGCGGTCGCCTCACACTTAGCGGGGCAGGCAGGCGGGCTGAGCCCGGTTCCCCGGCGGCGGGACCTCTGGTGAACACCCCGGTTTCTGGAGTGTTCCCCCACGGCATGCGGGACGCGAAGCGCGTGCCTCCGTCCGGAACAGAGCCAGGCCCTGAATACGCCGTGGTGAGCCGGCCGGGGCGGGCGGATATCCGGTACGAATGTAGCTGGCGCTGCCACTCATCTCCGGATCAACTCATCTAGCATTGGCACAGGCGGGAGGGAATGCAGGACGAGTGACGTTTTTTTACCGAAGTGACCCGAGAGCCATTTTTCGTGAAAAACATGCCGATCACATCAGTTTCCCCACGGACATTTGGACAAGTGATGTCAAGTAAGCATGCTTATCATGACTGCACAGTGTTTGGTTGATAATTTCAACATGCACCAAACCACACTCACAAAGAAGTCAACCAGTCAGTAATGCGTTCTGTACGCTGTAAATTTATGACGTCTTAATCATATCATTCTTCTTAAATCTAGTCAAATAATTTTCCCCATCTTGTTTTGAGTGTTAAAGACTAGTTAACAAATGAATGCGCCAGATTATTCCACTTACTTGAAGTAAATATTGCCATTTGTTTTTATTAAGCCCATTAATCTAATAAATTTGGTCATTTTTCACCTAAATCAAGGAAAAATTGCTTTCAAATAATATTTTGAACCATATGTATTCTTTAAATAAAGAACTTATATGACAAACAAGTTTTTTTAGGATGAAGTTTAATAATTTGTTGCTTAATATAAGGCTGTTAAGGTTATTTTCAGCTATTTTCAAGAAATCTGAGTGAAATACACTTGAAGCACTGGCACATAATTTCCTTTATTTTCAATAGATTTACACTGAAAACAAGGAAATTTAACTAGTTTTAAGGAGGTGTTTTTTGCAGTGTAGTAATGTTAAACAGTATGTTAGGAATGGTTTACTTTCAAAGGCATTTTTGTGCAACTTAGGTATTTACTCTGTAAGTAAGTGTTGCCAAACTTTTACCATTACATAATGTCAGACAATCTTGTCTTTATTTAGATGTTGGAGTTTAAAACCTGTTCACATTTGATGTTGAAAAAGAGCAATAAATTATATTTTTGCACAGTAATATATTCTCTTGTGTATACTTTAAAATTTTACATAAATCTTTTAATAGAATTATCGGCTTGACATTATTGGTTATCGGTTGGAACGAGGAGGAAATTATCGTTATCAGTTGAAAAATGTATTATCGTTTTACTAAATATTATAGATTTTTAAATAAATGACAATATTTTATGTGTTTTTAATTACATATTTTAACTAAAGAGAACAATTGTGACTTATTAGAGCCAACAAGTCTTAAAGTCTGAGGTTCCCTTTAAAAGTAGTAGCATCTAAAAAGCTATTCTTCCTAAAAATATAAAAGCTTAACTACTAATTTCATTTGAATGTTTTAGAGATGCATGCAAATGCTATTTTTCATGGAAAATGTTGATATTATACAGTATTTATTACAAATACTCCATGTTTTAACTGATATTTTAGTGAAATCAAGCATCCTCTGACCAACCAATGGTTAGGTGAATAAATAGTCACACTTCAAAGTTACTTTAAGGACAATCTCGTGCCATTGTTGTGCGTATTTATAGCCCGTAACTACGTCTTAGCCCTTTTTATGAGTGCTTTTATATGGTAGTTGCACTCTGGGCCTGGAATGTATTTAGTGTCAACCCAGCTTGCCTTCTATTAACATTTAGTATATTTTGGTTGTATACCATGAGCCAGACTTGTGATAAGATAAAATGACTCCGTTGTGTTATGGCTCCTCTACAGGGATGCATCAAAGTTGATGTTAATAGCCAGTACAAAGAGATGATCTTTATCAAACATCTCTGCACCCCATCACTCTTCTATACTGTAGCAGATTAGAGGGGGAAAAAAAAACAGTCCTTTCCCTGTTCTTTCTCACTCACTCACTCATTTAGTCAGTCACCCCCTTCATCCAGCTTGGTATCACTTTTCCCCTCCCTTACTGGAACTGATAGCAAAGTGTTGACGAGCAGTTTCATCTTACCTGGGCGCTATTGACTTTCTGGACAATGGCCCGTTCTTCTCCACCCACGCTCGGCTCCCTGCGGACCAGCGTGACGGAAACTTGAGGTATACAATGTGGCTGCTCAAATAAACACAACCTGTTCTGCTTGTAGCCGCTTCTGGGCTTCTGTATTGTGCAGCATTCCAGTTGTCCGTGTCTCCTTCCTTCCGGCTATTTGTTGGCCATTTCCGAATGCGCTGCGCCTTTCATTGCCAACATTAAAACAGGTTCAACTCATAAGTAACTCATAGCTTGCATTGCTAAAAAGTTTTTTTTTTTTTTTTAAACTGACATGCCAAAGAAATACACTGTGTACTTTAATTATAGCTTGTCCAGTACATACAGGTCCTTCTAAAACAATTAGCATATTGTGATAAAATTCATTATTTTCTGTACCGATGCAATGTACTGATAAACATTATACTTTCATATATTTTAGATTCATTACACACAACTGAAGTAGTTCAAGTCTTTTATTGTTTTAATATTGATGAGGAAGTTGAGAGACAAAAGACCCAACACTGTGGATGAGCTGAAGACCTCTATCGAAGCATCCTGGGCCTCCATAACACCTCAGCAGTGCCACAGGCTGATTGCCTCCATGCCACGCCGCATTGAAGTAGTCATTTCTGGAAAAGTGTTCCCGACCAAGTACTGAGTGCATAGCTGATATAGTTAATTGAAGGTTGACTTTTTTTGTATTAAAAAACACTTTTTTGTATTGGTCAGATTAAATATGCCAATTTTTTGAGATAGGGATTTTTGTTTTTTCTTGACTTTTTTTTGCCAAAATAATCAATATTAAAACAATAAAAGGTTTGAACGACTTCAGTTGTGTGTAATGAATCGAACTACTTCAGTTGTGTGTAATGAATCTAAAATATATGAAAGTCTAATGTTTATCAGTACATTACAGAAAATAATGAACTTTATCACAATATGCTAATTTTTTTTTAGAAGGACCTGTACTGTGTTTCATAAGGAGAAGCTTTGAGTTAAAACTATCACTCTAATTGGGGAATTCACAGGCATTTGAAATTTATCAATAGATGATGAATATGTTAAATATTCAGGTAAGTGCAAATAAAATACAGCATTAAATCAAACATCTTATTGTAACATAATTTTATTCTTGTAAAATCAACTTGTCATCTCCAAGTTGTTCCCCCTTGATATTATGCTAAAATGTAAATTATTGTTCATTCTGAGAAACAGTAATATAGACTTTTTCTTTTCAAATTAAATCATTTTAGCAGTATAGTTGTAGTCATGTTAAATAAATAAAAATAACACTTGATGGGGGGGCAAAATCGTGCTTTTCCTTGCTGTTACATGTTCTTCTTTGGGGAAAAAAAAAGCCAACTTTTTTGGGGGGGAGGGGGGAAAACGCCAAATAGGCTTTATTCTATAAAAATACTTATTTGTATTTTTTTATTTAATTATTTTTTAATATAAAATATTTTATCCAGTTACACTGGTACCTCGACATACGATCGGTTCGACACACTTTTCAACATCCAACATAAAATTTGCCTCGCCATTTGTTTCTAGATCCGACGACATGCTCTAAATACGACGATCTATGACAGCACCACAGTTTCTTTGTTTTCCCGCAAGACGGACGCATGGCAGGTTTTCTTGTGAGAGAAATCAACATGGGCTCCAACAATGTTAGTGCAGGTGGTGAAAAAAAAAAAAAGGAAAAAGGTGATGCTTACCGTTACCATTGACATGAAGATAGCTATGATAGAAAAATGTGAGCGTGGGGTGAGTATCAGTGATATGACTCGCTCAACAATACGGCCGTAGATGGTCTATGATGGTCCTCATTAGTTCACCAATTATTATTGTGGTAACATTGCCAAAGAAATCGCCAGCTTCGTCAGGTTTCTAATCATTTATTCCATCAACTTCTGCAACACAACACGCCTAGTGTCCCCCGCAGCAAGTAAACAAAAGTGAAAGTGAAAAGGCTCACTCTTATCAAGTCAGCCACGCGATGAGTTCAGGTACACCACGCAAACACATTCGCCACATGAGGACCCGGTTTGTTACATTATTACAGGTATTATTGTTATTATTATTCCGATTTTTATTTATAATTTATTTGTTTTGCTCTTTGTAATTGATATTTGCAATAGTAACATCAGTATTTATTGACAATTTAGTTGAGGGTTTCGGGCTGTGGAACGAATTAATGGATTTACAATGTATTCTTATGGGAAAATCCTGCTCAGCGTACAGCCGTTTCAACTTAAAAACAAGGTCCTGGAACGAATAAACTTCGTATGTAGCGGTACCACTGTAATTAGCGGCGCACGATATCCATTTTTTTGAAACCGATACCTATATCGATAACATCCTGCTCCTCAAGACCAATACGATAACCGATAATATGTATATTGTTAAAATGTATATTCACCTGAGTTTTTGAACAACTGTAGGTCAAAAATACTAGAGGTGGATTCAGCATACTGTAGATTTGCCTTTGACCTAACCAGAATTTTCATGATGACATGAACATTATTATAATGAACAAAACAAAGACAAGAACAATTTTGACTTCAAATAAATCATTTGAGTCAATCACAATCAATCAGCCAATTTCATTGACGATGCATTCCCCTGAACAATGAGCACTGAACTAAAACATACCGAAATTTCCCGAATATAACGCCCCCCCAATCAACTTGTAAAATCATGGTGCGCATTATAAACGGGTGCATGGATGGAGACAGAAATATATATAAACCGTTTTTTTTTTTTTTTTTTTTTAATTGACACGGCCACGTTGTGTTGAAGAAACGTATGCGGCGACCTGTTGCCGACCATTACGGTACGTGACGTCACCATTTTGTTTCGGTAATACTTCACTCTAATCCAGGGGTGTCCAAACTTTTTGCAAAGGGGGGCAGATTTGGTGTGGTAAAAATGTGGAGGGCCAACCTTGGCTGACGTCCTTTACGTAGAACAATATGTTAAAGCAAATATTAGCAAGCCATTTTGTGTGTCACATTTTCTTTTTTTAATTAATAATTTCAACAATCTCGCAACTAGCCTTTGTGGTGTTCTTTCGACTCTCGGGCTCTTGTGAAATACTGCTGCTGTGAAATTAAACTAGCTTCGAGTTGCTTCAATTTCTCGCTGCGTCTCTTCCCGGTAATCTTGTCATACATGTCAGCGTGTCTTGTTTGGTAATATCGCGACTGCAGCGACGACAGCGACTGTCTCTTTGCAAATAAGGCAGACACACTTGTTGCGTATTTTAGTGAAGAAATAGTCCAATTTCCACCTATCCTTGAAGCGTCGGACATCACTGTCAACTTTTTGTTGTTGTTGTTGATTGTCGCCATTCTAGAAAATTGGGAGTAAAGGGTCACACGGGGTAATGTTGCTGAAGGTGCTACTGCCTTTTAGTGGGAAATGAGGGGCAGCATTTAGTGTGTAAGCTGCTTCATATACTGGTAGCAGTACTGCTGTCCAGTTTATTAGGTCTGTGTGCGGGCCAGACGTTATTGATTTTATGACAGAGGCTGGGGGCCGGATGAAATTTGACCAAGGGCCGCATTTGGCCCCCGGACCGGACTTTGGACATGTCTGCTCTAATCGGCTGAATGATTTCGTCGGTGTTAAATTCTGCTTTTTTCACTCTTCATAAAGCACAGAATTTAGTTTCTTGAACTCGTTTGAGTCTACGTTTATTGCAGCTCCGCAACTCGGACCATAACAAACGTAAGCACACAGACTTCCTGTGTCCGTCAACTATATCTGTCCCTCGGGAAACTCAAACCCAAATAAAAATAGTTCCTATTGTTCCTGTCGTGTCGACAGCGATGAGCTCTTACGGATTTCCGACTTACGTTTTCACTTTCATTTTACCTTATCAATCCATGGAAGAAACATTTATTCAACATGATGAAATGAGCAAGTTATACAGCAGCCTTTAATAGAAAGATCACATCTGTTTTGTTTTCTCCTAGATTCTGGTAAGATGGAGAAGTTGTCAAATCATGTTATTACCGTAAATATTGTCAGTTTATGGTAATGTTTTGAACTACCAATGTGCTCTGCTTGTGCTGTGTTTCACCAGTCAGTAAAATGACATTTCTGTATCTGTACACAAGCTCTGTGTTCTTGTATTCTTCTATTTATTGGTGCTAAAATTAGGGTATGCGTTATAAACGGGTACAATAATTTTCCCTAGATTTTACAAGTAAATTTGGGGTGTGCATTATACACGGGTGCGCCTTATATTCGGGAAATTACGGTAATCCCAACATGTTTTCTGCTTTGTCAGCAGATAAAACATTTGGTGCAACAGGAGAGGTGACTTTTGTGGTCTTGGTCCATGAAACAACTTTCTTAACCTGGTAATTATAGGACAGCAAGTCTATCAACAACCAAAAGGCCTCTCAAGAACTTGTAAACATTCATAAAACTGTAAAATGCAAACATTTACTAATTGCCATAGTAAAGTTTATCACTTAGTGATGAAAAAATATGGCCTCTACAACAGTAATAAAACTTTGCATACTGGCAAAACAGGAGTGGAAACAAACACACACATCCCAATCAACCGACACAGTGGTAAAGATATTATATATTATCGGGCCTATTAATTATGTTATCGGATTTATTGGGATGACGTCATCATTCTTATCATCGGACCAATAATTATCGTGCACCTCTAACTGTAATACACTTTTAATTGATGTTATTGCCAAATCTATGAACGACCTGGCCTAAAGTATATATTTGGAAAAAAGCACAAACATTTGCCCATATCTGGTGTAGCGCATCTATTTTTTACTCAAAATGGCGCAAGTGTGCAGTCTCCCAGCATGGACACGCTGAAGGTTTGTCTTAACATGCGCAATAACTTAATGAGGAGCAGCCGTAACAGTTGTTTGGAACATAATCTTCCCTGGCGTCCTCAAATATTCCCGGCTTCACCTTCTTTCTCCAAGCAAACACACACACACTCATCAGTAATTCAATCCAGCTGGTCGTCGCTGGATGTTGTGACAGACGCGATCATCAGTTTATGACAATATTTCAGCAGTGCTTTTGTGTTTGTTTACTTGTTGTGTCTGACCTTCTGTCTCCCATATGGCCGCCATTGATTTTGCTACCCTGCGGTGTGGCCCCACCCCCCCGGTAGACTGACAACGCTTAATGCCCTAGCCTCTGTCTTATATGACAGGACTGTCTCTTTGTTTTCAATACTTTAATGTGATGTATGAACTGGAGTGCTCCTCCTTGTGGTGTCTGTCCATGAATGAATGACAAGCTGAAGTTGACCAATCGCGTTGGTTGGGGGGAGCTGTCGCTGGACTATTCAAAGGAACGAGCAGCTGGGAAGTGAAATGTACTCCCTCAAGGTGGAGCAAAGGTGACCGAAACAACAACAAAACCGCAAAACACAGCTGTGTTTAGATCCCGAGGCGGTGTTGTCATGGAATTTCTCTCACTTTGAGGGGCGGTACCGCATTAATTCTCCGAAAAGGATCACTTCGCGGTCCCCCCCTGAAATATCCGCTGACACCTCTCCAGACTCTCACACCCACCAAAATAGGACGTATAATCACATTATGCTAACACATTGCCAGGATGGATGTGCGCACAAATACACAAAGTGATGGATTAACGCACACACACACCGCAAAGGGAGCATTTGTTGAATTACCTGGCACTGTTCTCCATTTGTGTACTTGTGACATTGCCTTTAATTCATGAGTGCGTACGACGTGCGAGCACTTCCAAGTTTGTACGTGAGCGCATAAACATACTCCCTATTGTGATGTGTGTGTGAAAGATCGTCTGGCAAGCGCCCTGTCAGGCCTGATAAAAAGGTGCAAGGCCTCCACATGAGCAACGGCAGCGCAACGGAGATGCTTCAAACAGGGATGACCTCCACACCGCCGTGAACTGTGCTTGTACAAAGCTTTGCATTGATTCTTGAATTTCATTCTCCAGCTCTGTTCCTCACAATACTGTGGAATGTGTAATGCAGGCTGAAATGATGAATGGAATAAGTCCATTAAAAAAGGTCAGAGAAAAAAAATTCACTCTGATTTAAGTTTGCAACAAGGACTGGTAGGAAAGATGTACTTTATATGTTGTTTATCTTTACAGTACAATATTTTAACACTCATTGTGTTACTTTTGAAAAATTTCCAATACTAAAAATTACACATCAGTGGTCAAAATGTTTGATCAGAATTGCAGACAAAATGCAAGAAAAATGCATTTTAATTTTTTTTGCTCATCCTGATTTTTAAAAAAAAAAATTTTTTTTTTAAATTCAGCCTCCAAAATTGGGCTGTACCAAACGACGATTTTTTTCCCGATTAGCCAGCAGACTTTTTTTTTTTTTTTTAACGATTAGTCGACTAATCTAATCTAATCATTTTTTAAAAAAACTAATCTAGCAATTACATTTTTGTTGACACGTATTAATTCACAAAAACATTTTGGAACACGTAAATCTTTATTCTTTAAGTACTAATAAACATGTAAATAACAATATTTAATCACAACTGAACAATGAGGTCAGATAGCATTAACTAGTGCAAAAGAATGGAATGCAAACAGATTCAGAACACTGACTTCGCCTTTCCGACATGATTCAAAACAATTCTCAAAAACAAAAAAAATCTCGCATTAATATATTATACTACTATACATAATAGCAAATCTGATTGGCAATGAATAATTATTATAAAAGGTGTCATTTTAAAGCTGTTCTTAGTGTAGAATTTGAAGTATGTGAGATTAACACCAGAAATCATTGTTTATATTTTAAACATGACATGCTTTTATTTTGAAATCTTTAACGGAAGTACCTTTGCTAAACCGCTAACCGTAAGTTTTACACTCCGCAAAAAAGGGCACTTTTCGTCATTGCATGTGGTGTCAGTAATATTTTTTTCTTTTCTTTTTTTTTTTTTCTTTTTTTTTTTTTTGCAAATGCTGTTAACCAGCGATTTTTCATGTTTGAAGTGTGACCTTTTAACCGCAAGCTTGTGTTTTGGAGAAGACTGCCGATGTTTTATAGCAGGTTTGTAGGTTGTCTTTTTTCCCTATTAGCTTCAATGTAGCAATGCAAACGTTTACAGTGTTTAATATCCATGCGTTTCGTCATTTTGTATGTCTGAACTTTAATTTTACGGCATTTTGATAACCAACAAACATCTGTGAAAGAAACTGGAGTCTCATATGCCATCAACACGCACTTGTACATGCACGCACAAATGTATGCATGCACACACGCGGCTATAAAACGCAGTCGTGAATATTACCGCTCTCATTTTTATTTACCCTGCGATAAATGGACTTATTGCATATCGCGACAGTATGGGTGTAAGGGTACACAAAAATCTCGTTTCGGTACGAACCTCGGTTTTGAGGTCATGGTTCGGTTCATTTTTGGTACAGTAAGAAAACAAAATGCAAAATATAAATCTGCTAGTTGTTTATTTACACACCTTTGTGCTTTCAACAATAGGAACATCAGCCTATACAAAGCTAGAATTCTGCTCAAAAAGTAGCGGGTATTTAAAAATAATCCAACAACAATTTGCTTTTCAGACCCCGCGTATTGGTCAGCTTTCTATCTGAAAGAAAGAAGAAAAAAGAAGTCCTGTGCTAAAGAGGAAAGCAATCCCAATGACAAAGATTTTAACATGTATTTTACAAATGAAATGCCTCAATGAATCATAATTTTTTTCTTATGAATGGTTTTCAAAAGCTTTATTGGTTGATTTTCTCAATTTAAAGCGCCACACAGAAATTAATAAATTGTGTAAGCAGGATCTGTGTATTATTATATTTAATTACAGGTGTTTTAGCGCATTTCAATTTATTTTATTTAAATGGGCTATTATTTATTTTGTTATGTGTTTTTATTTGACAAATGTGATGTAGTATTCATTTATGTTGTATATTTTATGTTTTATAACTTTAGTTCCTATGTGAATATTAGTTCCTACTTGTTTTGTTGTGGTAGGAGGGTTTTGTATTGAACGGGGCCGTGTTGGTTATTATTATAGTAGAGATATTATAGTAGAGAAAACAGCAGTTAATCAACAAAGACAAGTCAACTGTGCCCCGATCTACCACTCAGGAGATCTGATGGACTCAAAAAGTGGGTTACGATTGCATATTAGTTTGAAAATCGACCGGATCCACCGTATTTTTTACGGGAGTGACTTCTGGTCTACCTGATCCTAGCTACCAGTAGTAGTATTGACGCTAAAGATGCACCGATACCGATACTAGTATCGGCAGGGGGGCGCCGATCCGGCCCAAAATGGTGGTATCGGTATCGGCGAGTACCAACAAAGACGGCGCCGATACCATTTACCGGTCCATTATTATAACATTTGACCACAGCCTTTTTTTTTCTCCTGGCGCTCACTACACTTTGTCTCTGTGTTGTGTGATGACACGTGAACACCACGCAGCTATCGCTATTGGCCTGCTCCAGACCAATGAGAACGGGCCAATAGCCACTCCTGACCAATGACAAGGCCGCTATGTCGGCGCCGCCAACATGGCGGCGGTCGGGGAATATTTCAAAATAGAAATCCCGTAAATTAAAATCAATGGCTGCATGCAAGATTTGCGGCCTGAAAGTTTGGAGATGTGGAGTTAAATCGGCCAGTTTCAATACCTCGCACCTGATAAAACATTTGAAGACGAAACGTGAACGAACACAACGAGTTTGAGCCTGCAAGAGCAGGACTGCTCTCCAGAGGAAGGGCGCAAGACCGGAGCAACAATCTCTGGTCAGTTTACTTCGTCTACTTTACTTTTATTGTCTTTTACTGAAAGAAATGCCGCAGTAATTTGGGACCTGTTTCCAAAGTAGGGTTGCCACCTTTTAGAAATAGAAATAAGGGACCCCCCCTCCCCCCCTCCCCAAAAAAAGGAGGCTAATAGAGAGACGGGATGCTGTGGTCAATTATTATTACTTATAATTGTTAGCGTCCGCAAATGCGGAAACAAGGTTGGATCTCGAAGCGGACATCAAGCGGGGGATACGTACAAGGGTTTAATTGCAAACAAAAAATTACACGCGATCGCGGGATAGTAGAAATAACAAAAGGAGTCTGTGACAGCAGGTCGACGGAGCTCAATACTACAAACTCGAAGGTTAACTAAGACGATAGGCAGCGAGCCAAAAAGCCAAAATAAAAACACTCAAATACCTGCACAGGGTAGAGGTTACAAACGAGTGCAGCACACTAACAGAAAAAAACCCCAATGCAGGGGCGTAACAAGCAAATGTAGCGAGACTATAGTGCGAGATGTCAAATGGCAATCAGCAAAACAAATATCACGGCAGCCTTCTCTGAGCTCACCCGTGCTTAAATGCTGCGTTGATGAGCCCGCATTGGATTCAGGTGCGACGTCAGGAACGCCCCCACTAACAGCCCAGCAACAAAACACAATCTAACCAGCAGCAGAATGTGACAATAATTTCATGAAAGTTGCACTGTTTGGCCTTTGAGAGGTTTAAAAAAAGTTTACTCAGTTCATTCAGAGTTTATTATTATGAACTTATTTTTACTTTCTTACTGTTGGGCTAGTATTATACTTTGTACTAGTCTTTTTCCTATTTTGCAAAGGTAAGCAACAGCCTGACAAAGACTTGATAGCAATGATTTCACATCCAATTATGTAGCTCTTTGGGGGGGAAAAAAAAATTATATATATATAAACGGGGTGGTATCGTTATGGTATCGGTATCGACCGATACTGCACAGCCAGCTATCGGTATCGGGACCAAAAAATAGTATCGGTGCAACACTAATTGATGCAGGACGGTCGCGTCTCGCGTCAAATAATAAACTCTGCCGTTCTTTTCGCATGCGTCGTGTTGAGCCGCTTCTGGGACGCGTCTAACACGCGGCCGCACTGCGACTGGTGTGCATTGGCTGATTGACTTTAACGCCCGCGTTTCACAGCGTTCTCGCGGCGGCCACGTTGTAGTGCATTTGACGTTTCTGGGTTATACTGTCCTACCGTGTTGGTCCTCATTATAGTAGAGAAGACTGAGTAAATGCTGTATAATCTACACAAAAAAACTGTAACCCGATCGACTCACAGCCTCGAAAAGTAAGGGTTACATTACGTCAGAAACTCGTTCGGTATGCCTCTGTTCCGAACCGAGCACTACGTACCGAAACAGTTCAATACAAATACATGAACCGTTACACCCTTTCGTGACAGGCTTAGCAACTTCAATAAAATATGTTGTTAGTTAATCAGATGGACTTGCGATCTGCCAGCTTGTTGTCTGCTGTTGTCTTCCAAAGTTACAACTGGGTGACAGCGCTTTAGGTGTTCATTCATGGGCGACATGCAGCCTGGTATGCAAGCTTGGCAATGAAGAGACTGGACCCAACAGTGAACACTCTTTTGTTTCGTTGAAATAAGTCAATGTTTTGGCCACTTTGGTGTGCTTTTTTGGCTTTGTGCCGCTTTCCCCGCTTGCATGCTGAGCCTTCGCCATTGTCAAGATTCCACGCATATTTTTTAACCCTTCATTAACAGTTGATGGGATGTTGTGCTCGTCCAAGCGATGACGTCGACTACGTTGACTGGTCAGGACAGCTCTCCTCCAGAGTCCAAAGCCAGTTTCACCTCTTAGGCCTACAAAGGTCACAAGCCATGTTCAAAAAGACACACGAACATTTTGTCATTCAAATATAGACATAAGACAAGCATTTTATCTGACTTCCTTCTGATTTCAAGCGAGGCTATATACATTTTTGACCCCTCTATTATAAATGTGGCCTCTTTTATGGCCTTTTCATCCATAATTAACCTTAACAGTGTTGAATTGTTGCTTAGAAATGGAAAAAATACAAAAATCAAGACCTTGCGCCTGCAGATTTACGTTTCCTGACAGCAACACAATTGGAAATCCAAACAAAAATGGAGGTGAAGCTTTTAAGAGCTTTTTCTCCACTGTATTTTATCTAGAGAAAAAAAATTCTCATGGCTAGTCCAATTACCATGATGCGCGCTGGCACACAGGTCTTGTATGAAGAAGCCAGACAGAAAATGAATCAGCCGCTTCAAAACGAAGGGAGAGTAGAATGAGCCAGAGGGATAAAACGGATTTGTTCCAAAATGAAAAGACAGGACGAGGCTACATAACCAAGAAGAGGGAGTGTGTGTGTGTATAGAAAATAATAGAACGAAAGAAGCGATGCGGTGGAGGTAGACTGACGTGAAGGGTCCGACAAAGCAGATCCAGGAGCCGTGGGGGAACTGGGTGTCTGTCAGCCGTCCAGCCTCTAACTTATTCAGTCACTTATTCAGTGCAGTGTTTGTCCGTCTCAGGAGGGCTCTGCCTTTTTCTGGACACACTACACTTCCGCCTGTAAGACTTTTACGGACCCTAAAGCAGCCTCAGCCAGCCTGTTAAACTCTCTTCTTGTCATCCAGCCTTCTTTGTTTTTTCCCTTGTTCTGCTTTTTACTGCGTTTTATTCCAGCCAGTTATTCTTTTATTGCCGTCTTTTGCGTTGCCCCCCGCACCCATGTGCCTCTCCGCGCTCTCTCTCCTGGGTCAAGTACAGTGTAGATGTTGCTGTTTATCAATAATGAAGAGATGAGAGCAGGAGGAGGAGAGCACAGTGCTTTCGTTCCAACCAGAGTATGAATTATTCACCCAGTGGAGAAGAGTGCCTCTACTACCCCCGCCACCCCGAACCTCAATGTGTGTGTGGAAGAGGTGTGGTGGTGCACTGGCTATCGTGTGTATGCTCGGGTTTTGTTTCAGTTCTACCTCACGCACATTATTTTGCACCTACACTTTGTCTATTATGCAGGTTTTTTCTTGAGCTTGAGTGTTAAGTTTGTTGTACTAACATGAAGCAAAGTGTTGTTTTGTTTTTTTATGGTAAAACCTCCATAGTTGACCACAGTCCATTTAGTGTAACTGTTAGACTATGAATTCATTATCTGCACAAATGACACATGGGTGACTTTAAGACAAGTTATATGATGAATATGTCCAAATCGGCCAAGTACAGCCATGTTTAAAGTAACATTTTGACATTCTTAACTCATTCACTCCCAGCCATTTTCACCGGAGCAAGGCCCTTCGCTCTCGGCCGTTTTACTGGATTTTGACTGATTTTTGCAAGGCCCACAGAAAGTTCTGTTCTATTGCTATATAAACATGGAACCCACCAAAAGAAAGATTAGACTCTCTTCTTTCAGCAGAAAAAAAAGTTAGTTCATATCTTTTTCCATTCTTTAGAAATCAGCATCAGAAAATAGCTTAGTTTGAGCAATTTTCCAATTTCTGATGAAAAAACGGAGAAATTGAGCTTTTTGTGAAAGCATACATTTCAAACTTAACTTTGACTTACACAGCTATTTTTTGCTTTAGTTACATCCCAAACATCTGAATGTTTTCCTTTTACTAAATAAGATAAACAACAAGACAAATAAAGCTTTTGATAGCAAAGTAACAATTTATATACACATACACACATATACACTGCCAATGGGTTTTCCCATTGGCAGTGTATCAAATACTTGTTCTCCCCAATGTAACTAACTGAAAGATGACGCTGTTCTGGCCGCGACAGCCGGTTAAACTTTTCCCTCATCGCCATCTGTCTCATAAAGATGAATCTTTTTTGAGTCTCTGCGGGCTCTGCTCGCGAGCAGCTCAGACTCAAAAGCATCGTCCTTAGTGGTCCCGGTCGTTCTGCTCGGTCGTCCAGCGCCTGGTAGCCCGGGCGTCCTACCGGTTGTCCGCGGCCTGGCATCCATTCGGTCGTCTTCCGCCGGCGCACAGTTCGTTGCCGTTGAATCGGGTTGCGGGTCTTACCAAATGCGCTACTGCCCTCCAGTGGCCAATTTTATTGCTTTAAAATGGATTTTCAGCTTTTTGCTTTGGAGCTAAATTGAATCACCACCCAGAGATGTCTTTTTGGGGGGGGGTTATAAGTCTTTGGAACACTGAAACAATTAAAATAGAATGTATTTATACGTTTTTGGGAGCAAATGAGTTAAGCAAAGGAGTGGAATGACATTCAATTACTTGACCTAAATCCCCTTGAGCATGCATTTCTTCTGCTGAAGACAAAACTGAAGGTATTCGGATTTGAATTGAATTTGCAACCACGTATTCAATAGTTTAATTTACGTCAAAAGGGATTGGAAGAGGTTTGCTGATGCGTTTCTTTAGTTTGAGTTTTGTTAAGTAGTAATAAGTAAGTTACTGAGTGGCCAATGTGAAATAAAAAATGTTCATCTTTAAAGCAACTCCGATATATCTATCACTATTGGCAGCCAATGAGTTAACCGTCATATAAATCTGAAGGCAAAGTGAAAAATCAAAGACTATTTGATGCTCTACATGAATGAAATGGAAAGTAATTGGAAATAAGGCTAATGAACTGATCAGGTAAAATATATACAGACTAGAGGAGCACTCAGAGAGCAGATATCTGCCTAAGAAGCTAAATTCAAAGCATCGCCAAATTTGTTACAGTGGGCACGCTCTTCCCGCATTCCCCAAAATATTGTCACTCATCATGTCACCAACCCTGCAAATTTAGATTAAATAGGAAAACCAGTAATCAAGTAATAGCGAAATTCCTTTTTTGACCTCTGTGACCTTTGATCTCCAAAACTTAATCGCATCTTCAATTTCATATTACAATCATATCCTGTAAGTTTGATAGTAATCCCTGTATTCATTCTTAAGTTATCTTGAACATAGACATATGGAACCAATTTAATAACCTCCAACTTCAGTACGTTTCACCTACTGATGGAGGTAATAAGCAGGGAGATTTCACAAATCACAAAAAAAAAAAACCTAAATATATGAACACTGTACTGTGTGTGCTGGGATTTGCTGTCTTTGACTGACTTCAAATATGAATGAGGTGATGGTTAAGAACATTCCTGATCACCTTTTCAAATGTCAGATAAGTGCCAGAGGTCTATTTCTTCTGTGGTGACAACCTACATTTAGGAGCAAAGCTATGAACAATCACCACCCGACATTAGCGCTAGGGTTGTTCCGATCATGTTTTTTTGCTCCCGATCCGATCCCGATCGTTTTAGTTTGAGTATCTGCCGATCCCGATATTTCCCGATCTGATTGCTTTTTTTTTTTTTTTTGCTCCCGATTCAATTCCAATCATTTCCGATAATTTTTCCCGATCATATACATTTTGGCAATGCATTAAGAAAAAAATGAATAAAACTCGGACGAATATATACATTCAACATACAGTACATAAGTACTGTATTTGTTTATTATGACAATAAATCCTCAAGATGGCATTTACATTAACATTATTTCTGTGAGAGGGATCCACGGATAGAAAGACTTGTGACTTTGTATATTGTGACTAAATATTGCCATCTAGTGTATTTGTTGAGCTTTCAGTAAATGATACTGTAGTCATGCCCAAATGCATGATGGGAAGTGGAACCATGACTGTGTGTAGTGCTACCAATTGATATATCTTCTCTGCGTTGGCAAATAACATAACGTGTTAAGATAAAGATCAATTGCTACCTTGCTTCCCCTCATTGCTTCCCATGGTATTTCTAATCGTAGGGAGAGGGATTGTAAGGTTTTAGCCAATTTAAAAAAGGCTCCAAAGGCTGCCAAAATTCACTCTACTCATTTTACGCTGCCTTTTATCTCTCCATATAGGTAAGACGGCACCATTGCAGATTGAGCGCGACAATGCGTGAGTGGGTCGTGCAGCGCATGCATTAATTGCGTTAAATATTTTAACGTGATAAATTTTTTAAAAAATTAATTACCGCCGTTATTAGGATAAATTTGATAACCCTACCGTAAGCCTAAACTAAAGACTCTTGAAGAGTGAAACATATTATGTCTGTAACGTTAAATACAATTAGAAAACGATTTCATAAAAAAAAAAAAAATATATATACATATTAAAAAAAGGCATGGCCGATATTTATTTTTGCCGATTCCGATACTTTGAAAATGACGTGATCGGACCCGATCGATTGGGACATCTCTATTTAGCGCAATAATAAAATTTGAAATTTACTAAATATTTCCACGAAAACATGTATGGTCCATGAATATTTAACAATTAAAAAAAAAAAAAAAAAAACATTAGTACCACAGTTACTGAGCTTTCTGATATTATTCTATGCAAAACCAGTTCTTGGCACACCATTTTAAACCTAATTCCAAATACAGAGCATCCCATGTATATGTGTGAAGTCATTCAATTATTAAATTTAAACGTCCAAACACAGCACACACCAAAAATATTTTTGCCTGAGTAAAGTTGCATACAAATTTACATACGTTGCCAACGTAGAAGCCAAAACTGTCATAAACCCGGAGCCATTTAAAGCAAAACACACGACAGTGTTGATGATAGCTGACTTGAGGTCAAGTGAAAAATGATAATGTCACGTTTACAGTGCAACGTGTATCAGGATCACCTCACATCATGACCTCGTGGAGTTCACTCGCGCCACCATTGTACAGCCATTAAAATGACAATTAATATAAATCAGCACCTCTGTGAAATACAACCAATAAAATCGCAATGTCACAGCCTCCACAAAGGCTGGCGATTTACTGCGCGACTGTTGCATTATATTGCCTCTTTTCCTCTCCTGAGATGTGCCTAATTAATTGACATGTGAGGGTATTTCTTTTCCAGTTTCATTCACAGACTCATCATTTGCATCACATTTGACGGGCCAATTTGTTTGTGGTCTATGGTGTGCGGTCTCTGCAATCATATTCTGATTTGTTCATATTTTGTCACATGGCTCCCATAGGAATTTCCATAGAAATGATGTGTCACCACCAGTAAGCCTTTATGAACTGTACGAGCAATGTTTTAGATGGAAGTTTAAACATTCAGAACTGACACATACTGGGAGGAAAAGAGCAAGAAAGTTGCTCACTTTACATTCTTGTTGTACATTCTTGTACATTTTCCACTCTTGTTTTACTGTTGATTTAAATGAGATGATATGGAGCAGTATTACATAAGAAGCATCTTGCATTTTAGTTTTTTCATTTGTTGAGAGACATATTTCTAAGTTCTTTTGCATTGGTCTGTAAAAATCAAAGCAGAAGGCGACAAGACCTTACAACTTGCCTTGCCATGGAAAGCAAAAATCTCTAATTCTCAGTCTTTTCTTCTGCTGCCAAATGTCACACTTTAAAGCAGTATCATAAATAAATACCACGGATAGTGTTAAACACAGTTCTACTAAACTTTAACAGGTTTCATTGGATTCATATTTGAGGCAAATTGCCTGTTTCCGCTTCATTGACAATAGCACCTTGTTTTGTGGTTGAATAGTAAATGACTGTAAATCTTGCATTTTAGAGCACACCAGGCTATAAGTCGCACCGCTTAAAATTTCACAAAACACAAATCCATACATACAGTGGGGCAAATAAGTATTTAGTCAACCTCCAATTGTGCAGGTTCTCCTACTTGAAAAGATTACAGAGGCCTGTAATTGTCAACATGGGTAAACCTCAACAATGAGAGACAGAATGTGAAACCCCCCCCCAGAAAATCGCAGTTTGATTTTTAAGAATTTATTTCCAAATTAGAGTGGAAAATAAGTATTTGGTCACCTACAAACAAGCAAGATTTCTGGCTGTCAAAGAGGTCTAACTTCTTCTAATGTGGCTCCACTCGTTACCTGTATTAATGGCACCTGTTTTAACTCATTATCGGTATGAAAGACACCTGTCCACAATCTCAGTCAGTCACACTCCAAACTCCTCTATGGCCAAGACCAAAGAGCTGTCGAAGGACACCAGAGACAAAATTGAAGACCTGCATCAGGCTGGGAAGACTGAATCTGCAATAGGTAAAACGATTGGTGTAAAGAAATCAACTGTGGGAGCAATTATTAGAAAATGGAAGACATACAAGACCACTGATAATCTCCCTCGATCTGGGGCTCCATGCAAGATCTCACCTCGTGGCGTCAAAATGATAACAAGAATGGTGAGCAAAAATCCCAGAACCACACGGGAGACCTAGTGAATGACCTACAGATAGCTGGGACCACAGTAACAAAGGCTACTATCAGTAACACAATGCGCTGCCAGAGACTCAAATCCTGCCCTGGCAGATGTGTCCCCCTGCTGAAGAAAGTACACGTCCAGGCCCGTCTGCGGTTTGCTAGAGAGCATTTGGATGATCCAGAAGAGGACTGGGAGAATGTGTTATGGTCAGATGAAACCAAAATAGAACTTTTTGGTGGAAACACAGGTTCTCGTGTTAGGAGGAGAAAGAATACTGAATTGCATCCGAAGAACACCATACCCACTGTGAAGCATAGGGGTGGAAACATCATGCTTTGATGCTGTTTTTCTGCAAAGGGACTAGGACGACTGATCTGTGTAAAGGAAAGAATAAATGGGGCCATGTATTGAGAGAAAATCTCCTTCCATCAGCAAGGGCATTGAAGATGAGACGTGGCTGGGTCTTTCAGCATGACAATGATCCCAAACACACAGCCAGGGCAAGAAAGGAGTGGCTTCGTAAGAAGCATTTCAAGGTCCTGGAGTGGCCTAGCCAGTCTCCAGATCTCAACCCCATAGAAAATCTATGGAGGGGGTTGAAATTCCGTGTTGCCCAACGACAGCCCCAAAATATCACTGCTCTAGAGGAGATCTGCATGGAGGAATAGGCCAAAATACCAGCAACAGTGTGTGAAAAACTTGTTAAGAGTTACAGAAAACGTTAGGCCTCCGTTATAGCCAACAAAGGGTACATAACAGAGTATTGAGATGAACTTTTGGTATTGACCAAATACCTATTTTCCACCATGATTTGCAAATAAATTGTTTAAAAATCAAACAATGTGATTTTCTGTTTTTTTCCCCCTACATTGTCTCTCATGGATGAGGTTTACCCATGTTGACAATTTACAGGCCTCTCTAATATTTTCAAGTGGGAGAACTTGCACA
Source organism: Corythoichthys intestinalis (assembly GCF_030265065.1). Classification (NCBI taxonomy): domain Eukaryota; kingdom Metazoa; phylum Chordata; class Actinopteri; order Syngnathiformes; family Syngnathidae; genus Corythoichthys; species Corythoichthys intestinalis. The sequence goes on along the minus strand of NC_080398.1, from coordinate 24,414,235 downwards.
ATTAGTGGTTGACTACTGTATACCACACCTGAATATATACTGCAGATGTCAGTCTTAAAATAGGATTACTTGCATAGATTTTACACAGAAATATTTGAATGATCAAAAATAGCGTGATGTTAATTAATCAAGATAAGTTGTGTGTGCCTCATTCATATGCAGTGGCCTGTCAGGGGATCCAGACACCACAACTTGTGTTTCTGAGGCACTCTGAAACCATACAAATTTAACTTTAAGGTAAAAAACAACAACAACAACAACAAAAACTGGTCGCTTCATCATAGACCTCATAATGGTATTGACGGGACACTGGGCGCGGAGCCGATTAATAGGGAGCCCATCTCCGTCAAAGCTGACCAAGTGGAAACGCAGACAAAGAGCTTTTTACGTTAAAAAGATTATTGTGAATAAATGCCTAGATCCCTCAATTCTTTATAGATATGGACGTAAAACAGTCAATTCTTGGTTAAAAGCAAAAAAAAAAAACCAAAAAAACTGCCAGTTAGCATTTATCTTGACTAAATATGTCGAATGTGCTGCTCATCTTCAAATCACACTTTGGCGCCGCCTTACCACAACAAAGAGCTTTTTACGTTAATATTCTTGTAAATAAATTCTTAAATCCCTCAATTCTTTATAGACATGGACGTAAAACAGTCTCAATTCTTGTTTAAAAGCAAAAAAACTTGCAGGTAGAATTTATTTTAAGTAAATATGTCGAATGTGCTGCTAATCTTCAAATCACACTGTGGTGCCGCCTTACCCCAACAAAGAGCTTTTTACGTTAATATTCTTGTGAATAAATACTTAAATCCCTGAATTCTTCATAGATATGTACGTAAAACAGTCTCGATTCTTGGTTAAAAGCAAAAAGAAAAACAAAAAAAAACGTGCAGGTAGCATTTAATCCAGCACCCACAGCGGCCCAATGTTGAATAGTTTGGGAACCCCTGATTTAGAGGTTGTGGAAACAGACAGAAGAAATGGGCGAAGGAAAAAATCCCACAAATTCCCTATAAAGAATGAGGAACAATATAAACTGTGGTTACTTGCTGCTTGCTACGACACAAAAAAATCAGCGGTGTAAAAAACTATGCGATATCACTCCGCCCTGCTCCCTGCAGAGCTGCTGGATTACAAATGTTGCTGCTCATACTAAAATTATTGGCATACAATAGTAAGTTTTAATAATTTTATCCTGAAAACATGGCCAACACCATTGATTGCATGGGTCATCAGTGATTTTCATGTGTGCATGATGTTTTTTATTGGCATGCTACGATTGCACCATTGACTCGTGCTAGCTTAGCCACTCCGGAGCCCTGAAACTAACAAATAACTAACCTACTGCACGGAATTTGTTGAAATCCAACTCCTACTCCTAATTAAACCCCCGCTAACTCAAAGATTAAGCTTAATGTGAAAAATTCTGAACTTCCCCTTTAAATTTGTCAAAGCACCCACAGCTAGCTGTAAACTGTTCTTTTGTACTGGCATTATGCATTAGATGGAGTAGGAAAATGGCTAATTGGCGCTAGCATAGCGTCCTCACCACCCATTGTTAAACTGAAATCATTCTTCTGTAGTGGCAAATGACATCTGATGGAGCCCTGATCGTCTATAAAATCCCCAGAGTTTTTGATGAAGACTGCCAAAGTGGCTGGCAAGCTTTGTCGCTACTAGTGTATATATCTAACCCGCCATGGTTGGCCTTACATAAATGGTTCTTCTGTAGTGGGCTCTAGGGTTTTTTCTCCTGACAAGTCGGCATATACAATTAAAAAAAAACAAAAAAAACTTGCCTCCTCACAAACAAAGCCTTTAGAATGCGATACTAGCTCAGGGTGCATTGAAGAATATACATAGAGTGCGTGTGGATACACATGGTAACTCAGGAGAGTTGTCATAATGGAACACTGGCTCTAGCTGGTAGAGAGTAGTGGCAAAATGGAATGTCATCATGATGCTGTGGAGTAATTTTTTTTGTTTGTTCAGAAAACGAAGGTTGTTTGTCCCCCAAAAATCCATATATAAGCCACTTTGTTATTAAAACCACAGCGTTCCAATTGAGAGAGAAAAAAGTAGCGGTTTATATTCAGCAATTTAAGACAATGGAGTACACCAGATTCTTATCTGGAGCATCAAACTTAATATAGACTCATAGTTTTTCCCGTTTTGAAAACTACTCCGTGATAGTAATGTAAATACTGTGTATTGTGTATTAAGGACACTACCGCTACCTGGAAATGATAATTCATTCTAATTCATTCATTTTCTGGTTCTCTGTCAAACCGCTCACAGCTTGGCACACTTGTGCATTCTATATACTTTGTTTACTTAGCAGACCTTTAACTGTATTATATATATATACTACACCCCCATAGCCAGACTTAAAAGTCCCGCTCCACCACATGCACCAAGGAGGGTTTTTAGCATTTCGAGGTAAAGTTCATGCACTTTTTATGAGCCATATTTCCATATATCTCTCCCTGGGCATTCTTAATAATGTGATGCACTAAATTGAATTGGTAAACGCTTATTTTTGCAAATAATATCCTCTCTTTTTCTCGGGGCATGTTTGTATAAACAGGCGACTTAATAGGAATATGCATCAGTGTGCGGATGCTCGCTGACTCGCTGTCTCTCACTCTTGCTCGCTCACGCACGCACGCACACACACACGCACACGCAAGCACGCATGCACATCCCTGTGCAGGTTTCTCCTCCAGCTGTTCATTTCTCCTTGACGCTTTGAAGCCTTTTTGTGTCTCTCTGTTCCCGCCCTGAACGTCTCCTCCACTCGGCTCGTCTTGCATGACTTTTCCTCACTTCCCCCCATTCTCGCATTCACACATTCAGTTATCAAATATTTCATCATATCACGTCGAACAAAGTGAAAATGAAGGCCTTCGTCTGGTTGCGTCAGGGCTACCACATGTTTCAATTTTTGGTACAGTGAAACTCCCATTTATTGTGGGGAATACATTCAAGACCCACCCACGTTAGTTCAGAATCTGCAATCTAGAGAATCCATACAGTTTGTTCTTTCACAATATGGCAATAAGCATTATTTTCCAGTTTTAACAGTAATAATTGATGGCTATTTTCGATTAATCGTTTAGAGACAATATGGACCTAAAAATTGTCCAAATACTAATTTTTTGGGTCACTCTTAACTCCTAACTCATCGCTGCCATTTGTTGCCAATCTATTGAACTGGGAAGTGCTGGCAGCAATCGTTGAATCCTTGACAGCCCTCCGACTCCAACTGGATTGGACCTCTGTCGTTGGCAGCGTCAGTGAATGAATTATAAAATTTTAAACTATGAAATTTTATGTTATCTTTGTTAATTTGTTTGACATCTATTGCTGTCAATAGCAGCCAATAGATTAATAGTAAAAAATTGAAGGAAAAAAAAAAAATCCTTTTTTATATTACAATATCAACCTTGAGAATATAAATATTCACCATATTCATTTTTAATTGAGACATGAAAACAAGTACAAAACTGTATACTGCTTTATCGTTTAATATATTTTTTTTAAATTGAAAAATAATCTTTATTTTTATTTGTATTCATTTTAACTTTAATACAGAAACAATAGGAAAAAAACTAATCTGTATTTTCATTTTAAAATTGTTTAAAATACTTCAATTTTTAACTTTTCTTTATTAGTCTGTTTTTGTTAGGTTTTATAAAAAAAAAATAAATAAAAAAAAAGTAAATATTCTGTGATCTCTGTAGTCCTCAAGGCAGATAATAACCCTTATAACAAGTCAGAATTATGTATAGTGTGTCAAGTTCATACAGAAATCCTTAGGATGACAATAAATCTTACACAAAATAAGTAGAGAAAGCACACAATTTTTGTGAAACTTGCAAGGACAGTGGAAGGGAACTATACAATGCAATACTACACTACACAATACACTTCCCAAGTTGTTCTAAGCCTACCCCTTCTGTGACCTTTCTTTTTATTTGGGTTGGCCCTAGCAACAGATGGATATCTTCCCCTAATAGGGAATTGGGGAAGCTAGCTGGTGAAACCCCGTGAAGGTTTTTTATTTATTTATTTATTTTTAAGTTCATTTCAGGCAGTTACATTCAGTTTACAAACAGTTTCTCTGATTTCAACAACAACAAAAGAAACCAAAAAATGCCTGAAAGGGAGTGGGACGAAGAAAACTTATTTAATCCCACTCAGACTTCCCAATTATCATGCAAATAAACAAAATATTTCCCTGCAATCAGTCAATGTGTGTGCATGTAAGTGTAATTAGTACATGTGTACAGATCGCTCATCTCATATTTGTGCAAATCATTTATCAAACATCTGCAGCATCTTTTACTTCTTCTTTCTTCTTCAGCATACAGGATAAAACTGGTTGGTACCAGTTTAATAGAGAAGTTGATCATTGTGACCTAAAGAATCATTAATTCAATGAGCAAACTATATATGAAATACAGCGGCGATTTACTTGAGCAAATGTATAATAAACCTAATCATTATCTCAACAGGTAACTCTACATACGAGTTAGTTCGTTGCAGGACCTTGTTTGTAAGTCAAAATGGTCGTATGAGGATTTTGCCATAAGAATACATTACAATTCCATTAATTCATTCCACAGACTGAAAACTTTGCGTGCTGTACTTGAACGCACCGCGCGGCTGATGTGACGAAGTAAGAAAAATGCGGCAGAGATTTTACTTTTAATATTTTGTTCGCGTCAACTGTACAACAGTAGGAGTGCTGTGTTGCACAAGTTCTGAAACACAAGTTATGAAATAAGTGATTAAAAACCTGATGAAGCTGGTGATTTCTTTGGCAATGTTACCACAATAATATTGTCACCTTAACTTGACTGACTAACGGAGGTCGGAGGAGGACAGTCAAGATCGTAGACATTTTACGGCCGTATTGTCGAGCCAGTTAACAGATGCGTGCACCACGTTCATATTTTGCGAACATTTCCATCTTCATTTTCAATAGTAAGCGTCACCTTTTTTCACCACCTGCACTAACCTTCTTGGAACCGGTGTTGATTTCTCTCAAGAAAATCTGCCGTGCGTCTTGTTTTGGGGCAAAACAAAGAAACTGTCATGTTGTCATAAATCGTCGAATTTTGAGCATGTCATCGGATGTAAAAACAAATGCCGTGTCAAATTTTACGTCTGATGTCGAAAAGATCGTGTGTCGAAGTGATCGTATATCGAGGCACCACTGTATCTGCTTTTGCACTGGAAAACCAATGGGTGTTATATAATAACCTGATTTATGTAGGCGATTAATCAACTCATTGCAAAAACAATTTGAGATTAGTCCAATTTAGGCCTGTCGCGATAACAAATTTTAGTGTGTGATAATTTGTCTCATAAATATTGTGATATACGATATTATTGCGCACCCCCAATTTTTTTTTAAAACCAATTTACAATAACACAGTGAGAATACAGTATAGATCAAGTACACCCATTTAAACACGATCTTTACTCTTGAATTAAAAAATACTTTTTTTAAGAAGTCACAACTAAAAACAATGGACCATATCTCTTTTAAGAAAAAGACAACAATATTAATACTGCACAGAAACACAGAAGAAATGTCTTTTCAAGAAAAAAATAAAATTGCACCTAATAACTTAAAGTGCCTGTGACACGAAAAAGCATGTTTATTTCATAATACACGCGGTATTTTATGCTCCTGAATGATATGGACCGCTTGGATGTGTGTGGAGGCGATCGCTATATTTATTTAGTTTTTTGAATCCCGCGCCAGGAAAATGAGTGACTTCCGGCTTCGGTCTTGCATTGAGGAGGAGGGCGCTGTGACGTGTACGGTAGAAGACGTCCTCTTCACTATACAGCGTACTGTTGTGTATGGGGACGAATGATTCAGCTGATTTTGCGGATTAATACGTTTATTTTTCGCATCACGCCAGCCAAACGGCTGCAGAAAAATCCTTCTGTATGAGGGAGAGGCGTATGCGCCTTTTTGGAGTTTCAAAAGGTTCCCATTCACCGTGGATATTTACTGTGGGACCATTGGACTTACGAGGAAGTGAGTAAACATCTTGTTTTGTATTATGTCAAATACGAATACAGCCATTACAAAGTAAACACTACAAACTTCCTTTAAATGAAGGACTACTTACGTTTGATAGGCATATAAAAAGCTGTCCTAATGGTCATTAGCAGCAGCCCGTTAGCTGCACAACAACTCCAGCCACCCTCCTCCGGGGAACGAACTGTAAATTGCTCTCCGCCGGGCAGTTTGCCTATCCGCGACGACAATAGACAACCGGGTCGTCATGTCAAATAATCCAGGATAGTTATGTGTGATTTTCCGCTTTGAAGACTTTGAAACATCACTCGGTTCGGGTTAGCATGTCGGCTAGCTGTCAGGCCTTCTGGTTTGTTTACATTCTCCGAAGCCGGGGAAGGGAAATGACATATGTCCGATTTAGGTGTCATAAAATATAGTTCGGGAGGTGCGACAGTAAAGGTGAAGTCGACAGTTTTGACCATTATGGAGTAATTTTGCCATGTCGTCCTGAATAAATGCATTTTTATTATTTCATATTCCATTCAGCACAAGACTGTTATTTGTCATGACCATGCCATTTATTTAGCAATTGGGGAAAATACTTGGATAAAAAGAATATCCTGTAAAAATATTGAAGTAAAGAGACAGAAACAATGACATTTTGCCGCTCTCTTCGTCGCGTTTTCCTCATTGTGAATAGTTCCCCCTGGACGGGCTGACTGGTCCTTCTCAAGCCATTTATATAGCTATTGGGGAAAAATACTTGGATAAAAAGAATATCCTGTAAAAATATTGAAGTAAAGAGACAGAAACAATGACATTTTGCCGCTCTCTTCGTCGCGTTTTCCTCGTTCTGAATAGTTCTCCCTCAACGGGCTGACTGGTCCTTCTCAAGCCATTTATATTGCTATTGGGGAAAAATACTTGGATAAAAAGAATATCCTGTAAAAATATTGGAGTAGAGAGACTGAAACAATGACATTTGGCGGCTTTCTTCGTCGCGTTTTCCTCGTTCTGAATAATTCCCCCTCAATGGGCTGAATAGTAAAATCGATGAGACCAGTCTACCGCTGACGTCATCCACCTGTTGGGGACGCTAAAGCCCTATAATGGTAGGCGTGGCTAACTGGCAGATTAAAAGACTAATTTCTCGTCATCTGTGCTTTGCTAAATTGTTGTATATAGTCGAATCGTCTCAAAATATGATTCTAATTCACATAATAATGCCATTTAAGACTTTTTTTCTCGTGTCGTATGCTTAAGCATTTAGGCAAATGAAAACGTTTGCCCTCATAGCTTCTGCTATGGCGTTCCATGTGTAATATTCTGATTGGATGTTTTCCGAGGCACCCTGAAGTGCACGCAGCGGTGATGTTGTTATGTTCATGTGACGCGGCACAGCCTGCCGAGAGTCGCAGGTTGAGGAAGTGCTGTTAGCGCCGTGTGTTACTAAAAAACAAAGTTGTCAACACGTCGTGTGTTTGATATCATTGCCAGAAAAACGCACATAATAAGACACCATTTTAATGGTCCTTATAATTATGATCTGCTGCATCATGAATCACTTTGTGACTTTCCACCTCCATGATGGAGCGTTCTTCGTCCATGTTCGCTGGTTAAACAGTGAATAGGCAACTGGACTGTTGACTCCAGGCCTGGCTCCGCCCATTTTTACGGATGCGTCTCCGGCAAATATAAAAAAAAATAGCCATCCGGCGGGCTCCGGCATGCCGGAGATGGTCCGCATTCAATCCGGAGCACTGACGCAGCCGGTATACGTTGAATAGGATGTAGTGGGAACGGATTGGCTCCGGCGCTATTTTTTGCCGGACCCGGAACGAAGATGCATTTTGCGTAGTTGGTAACAAGGAAGCTGAACTTTTTAACAGCACGTCTGCAACACGTGCACACACGAGGTGATAAATAGCAGCGGAAAAATTACCACCTTCATTTTCATCTACCGTGCAATAAATGTAATTATTGTATATTGCGACAGGCTTAGTCCAACCACTGTATTAAACTACTTGTTTTCGGCAACCCTCGTCAGAAGCTGACAGCACACATGGATTATACGAGGGACGCCATTGGAGATGCTGTAAATGCACAGGCGGCTGCTTGCAAAACCTGGTCGCGTGCTATTGATTGGAGAGTCCATCGGGAAAGGTCAATAAGGAGATGACACGCGCGGCTCAAGTCTTCATTTCCGAGTTTTATTCTTGGCTTGTCAAACCGCCTCGCCTGTCAAAGCTAAGCTGCCTTTCTCCACTCTGCTCCTTGCATACCAAAGTACATGCGAGTGCATGTGTGGAAGGGTTTGTGTGGTAGCTCACACATCTGTGTGTGGATGTGAAGGTCAGAGGAACCAGTGCTGTGCTGTTCATGGGTTTGTGGGAATTTGGTTTGCCTCTATGCCAAGGGCAGTGGTTTAGGGTTTAGTTCAGCTGGTGTATTTTCTGTTGAATAAAGAGCAGAGTCTTCCAATAGTGTCCTGCAATGGTTGGCCTTATAGCTCTGCAATCATGGAGGATTTGCAGGCTGCCTCTCATACCAGAGGAAAGTGTATGGAAACAATAGATTGGATTTCGAAGGTGCATTGTGCGTTCCACTACAGTAGGCAGAATTGCGGAACTGAGCTTGTTCACTAGAACTTTTGCTAAAAATAATTAGCTAACTACATTTTAACTTGTTTAATATTACACTTGCTGAGTCGGCAAGCACTCAAGCTACAGGAGACTGTTTGTATTCATGACATTAAAAAATATAGTAAATAAAATATTAACAAGAAATTTTCAATGGATTAGGTGGATGTTTGCAGTAGTAGTTGCGCCTAATTATGCAATAGCTAACCGCTAATTACGCAGCTAACGCTGCTGTTTGCGGAACTATTAGTATTGGCATAGTTTTAAAATATGTCGTCAATTACTACTTAATTAACAAATGACATTTATGAAACTGTCTTAAAAAAGCACTACCACACGAGGAGTGACGCTAACTTAGCTGTAATTTTTGGCCTTTGACTGAATCACACGTGACAGTACAATACAGCAGCAATGACAAAGCACAACTTGCTAATAAAAGGGAACAATAGAAACTATTGATACTGTTTTTTTTTTTGTTTTTTTTTAAATTGATGTCTCTGTTGCTGTGTGAGTAACCAGGAAGTAAATGATGTGTGGCAGATATGAGAGCAAATAAAGTTAGTGTTTTGATGAGTTTGTCAGAAACAAAGCAATCAAAAGACAACAAAATCTAAGTAAAACACCTTCTGATACTGTTTTTTTTTTTTTTAAATAAAATTAAAAAAAAAAAAAAATTATTGATGTCTCTTTTGCTGTGTAAGTAACAGGTGATTGAGCAAGAACCAGGAAATGAATGGTGTGTGGCAGATATGAGAGCCAATAAATTTTGTGTTTTGATTAGTTCATCAGGCAGTAACACATCATCAATATTCAGTGTTTCCTCTAAGATTATTTTTCAGCAGTGAAAGCAGAAATAAATCAAAACTTTAAATTATTTTAAATTGATTTATTTTATGGATGCATGCTTCCATGAAGTATATATAATTAAATGTATTTTTTTTTAGATTATATATATATTTTTTTTTACAGAATTATAATGTACACTGTATAATGAGAACAAGTTTATCTAAAAAAAAATACTCACCATTCTCAGTGTTCTTGATCCATAAGTCAGTTACAAGCCAATAATACTTGACAATTCATCTTGATCAAGCGTCTTTCTCTTCTATAAGAAATATTTTCATAAGATCATAAGACCAATTCTATAAATTGGATATTTCATATTTTTTGGGAATGAGTTTTCACCGGGCCAAATTATCTTAAATTACCGATAAGTTAAGTAACTAAATGGTGTCATCCATATATTGGGAAGGTAATTTTTACTTTAATTGCTCAGATATTAGATGTGTAAAGTCCAGCCAGCACACGTTTTGCAACATTTACCGTATACTCGGTTCGACTTGCTAGTTGCTACCACAGTTAGCCGATATTGTCCTACGCCATAGGAGGCAGTAAAAAGTGTCTATGTCAAACAACACTACACTGTAACGTAAGAAGAGACCTACGACTTTCCGTTATAGCCATTAGCCAGTAATAACTCATCTGCCATACGCCCTTCAAACGTCCGTGGGGTTTGAAATGTGAGCAGATACGCGGTGTATTAGCAATATATATATATATATGTATTAAAAAAAAAAAAAGCGCGCGGTTACATTTGAAGGTGTGGCAGGCAGCTGCTCCTAAATGAATGTAGTGGGAACACTCATGTTTGTAGTGCATGTCTAAATTTTTTGGGCTCCTGTTTATGCTAGCTGAGACTGAATCAACAGCGCCTCTGCTTTTAGGCTAGGTTCATTCTGCAGGTCGTAATGCACGAATCTGATTTTTTTTTTTTTTTTCCGACTCGTGTGAGGCATTAACTTGACAGTGTGAACGGGACAAGTCGCATACAAGTGGACCATTTCAAATCCGATCTGGGTCACTTTCGTATGTGGTTTAAATCCGATCTGGGCCACATTTTTCCAGAATGTCGCGGCGGTCTGAACTGTCCAGTCTCCCAAATCAAAATTCATGCATCAATTACGTCAGCAAAGAGTGAGAGAGCGGCACGCAAGACTGCAGCGATGTAGCTGTTCATTAGCGTTAGCGCCTGGCTTTTACTGCGCAGGAGGTGGACTTGACCACAGCCATAAAAAAATACAATGAAGAAAGGGATAAGCCTAAAAATGCTCGGTTCCTTACTGTGTGCCAAATGAGCAATATTTCAATCTTACTTCCATGGCCGAGTTGGGGCAAACTGACGGACATACATATGGCTTATGTGTGTGCGTCATGCATACACAGTGTGTAGTTATTTGTTTTGATGCTTCTGCGCATGCAGGTCAGTTTGCTCAACGAGTGTCGGACTGAGAATTAAGCGCATGCGTAATAGTTGAACGGGCAGACAAAGGCAGTTTGAATGGGCACGCCAAAAAAATGATATGACAAAAAATCGGAATTGTGCATTAAGACCTGCAGTATGAACCTAGCCTTAGTGCACTCCATCCTGCCTCAGTTGTTTCATGGCACGTTAATCAGCAATTCGTACAATATAAATCGGCAACAGTGCGATAGTATTAAAAAAAAAATTTTTTTTTTACGTTAAGTGGTTGACTGATGTGCCCCAATTTTATGGTCATACGAAAATGTCAGTAAGAAGTCAGGTAATTTAAAGTGTCATAAATCTCATGAATTATTTGGTTTGGCATTTGACTGCCACTGAAGCGGCTAACATTTAGCAGAGCAAATGAGCATGCGGCATGTGCAGTCTTTTGAGCACTGGTTCAAATGAGTCAATGAATTTCTAAATTTGGAACGTGCTAGCGTGAGAAATGCGTCACCGCTAACACACTGCCTGGGGACTTAGATTAAAGAAACCTCTTGTGAACGCGTGCATATACAGTTCGATGTACTGTAAAAGATGTGGTTCTTTATGGAATGAAACTGTAAAAAAATTACCATTCTTTATCATCATAAAAGATTTGTTTGTAAAATTCAATTCAATTGGCTCGAGTAGTATCATATCCGAAGCTTGCTCTCACACACATTCTGACGCGAAGCAAATAAATAAAGAGATGGATCGTACCTTGGGGAAAATTCTTAAGTTGGGGAACTCCTAAATTAAGCTGCCAGTGTAAAATTAAATCATTATTTTGGTGTAAAATGTTAAAATGGCACACACCAAACAAATCTGGAGTCTTTAACATTTAAGTCATAATTACAGTTAATGTTAGTAGGATAAACATTACCTGTCAGTGACAAGTATTAAGTACAGCTACAGTGCGAAGTAGTTTCATCTTTCATAACCTGAAAACGCAGTATGACTGGACCATCCACCACTATAAATGGAGGATTCCCTGCACTGTACATTGAATTGGAGTTGTGCAAGTATCTTCAGTCGTCATAGAAGTGAATCAAGGACTTTTGCAAAACCATTAAAACATATATGGCAGAAAAATCTCGATTTAACGTTCCGCTCTGAGACCCCCAATTTAGCCAGCTTTCAAAATAGTCCAATATGCATGTGCGATACATCATTGGAAAGCTTAAAATCTCAATTTTCTGAAAAAGTAGGGCATTTTTAAAACAAAAAAAACAAGTTTTTTTAAACAGCAAAACCCTATCTGGAGGTGAGAGCACGCGAGAGCAGAATTACAGACGACACGACTTTAACAAGATATTACCGCGTACTTGTTTCGATCCAAAAACTCCATGGAGCATGTGTCACTGAGTGTAAAAACACAGCTGTGAATGGCCGCAGCGGGATTTTTGGGGGATTTTATGGGTGAAATATGTAATATAACAAGGGTTGCGATGCAGAAATTGCAGACATCAAGGAGTGGTCGAGATTTTCTTTTTCATATATTTACCCTTTTAAACGTTTTTTTTTCCCCAATTTTTCTTTGTTTGGATTGATTTTTTATCAAACATATAGGAGAAAATGCGACAGTAACATAAAAGTGAGTGAATAATTTTTTAAAGTCTTTTTTTTTTTTTTTTTTTTTTTTTTTAAAACAAAGACATCAGTGATTCTAAGCTAAAAACGACAGACATTTTGAATATTAAATATAATTAATTACCTTCCTTTTATGGCTGCGTTGAAACAAAAAGCGGTTGCGCGACGTCTGTAAACGGGGGTTTTCAGGGTTAAATGGACAAATTAAAAATAGTTCAGGGGCTTAATGCGCTATGAATCTGCTATGGCAGCATATCGACATATTGTTCTATCAAACACAACAGTTGTTTTGGCTTAAAATACAGCAGTTTCTTTTAAAGAGGAGTGCAAGAGCAGAAACTGCTTTTTCAGTATTGTCTGTGTTTTCCGCCATATATTTTTTTTAGCATATCAAGTGTCGTTGACGGTTATAAGAAGCTTGAAACCAAGGCTAGGGCTCAAACCATATGAACGTCAAGCACTGAGAGCAAAAAAAAGAAAAGAAACATATTTTAGCATTTTAATCATATTTGTGGATGTTTGCGTCGCTGCGGTCACTGGCAGGCAATCATTAAGCTGCCGACATTGACATTCATTGTGTTCCTGCCCAAATGGCTCTGGCGGTATCGAGGAAAAACCTCATTTCATTACACGGGTGCCGCCCTCGGGTGCAAAAATGGAGCTTGTCAAGTCATCAGCTTTGATAGGTTGGCCTGTGAAGCCATCTAGTTCCGCTTTAATAAAACGCCTCGCTTGAGGGAGGACGTAACCAGGCAGAAACTAGATTCCATCAGGGCAGAACAGTGACTGGCCACTCTGCCACCACCTATGTCAAAGCTGTTATTGTTCACCAGTGGAGTGGGTGTGCAAAACAACAACTAGAATTTAATAGAAAGTGAGAACTTTGTGTGCCAAAATAATGGATATAATTAGCTGTAGAGGAATTGGGGCACAAGAAAGACCAAAAGATGCCACTCCCACATCTTCCCTTTCAAAGTCTGGAATATGACCTTTGACTGTGGTAATATCGCACTAATGAAATATGTCAAAAATTGACATTAAACAGTAATTTCGGTGCAGGGTGTGTTTTACCGTGAACAGCCTAGAGTGGAGCTATTGGTAAAATAAGTTTCTTATAGCTGAGCACACAGAAGGTTGTTGGTATAGGACAGTAAAGATCAATTCAAGATTTTGACATTAGTAAGGTACACAGCGACTACTTTACACAATGGCTTAAAAACAGTCACTTGGCAAGAGAAGTCATGTTCAGTAACCAGCCTTCTTCTTATTCTTCGTTTATTTCATATTTATGGCCTTTTGACCAAGTATTTTCACAAAAAAATGTATTGTAGTTAGCACAGCATCGGTGCGTAATAAATTGTGCTATCAAACTGTGGCGAAATTCACACTGCAGGTCAAATCTGATTTCTTTAATGCGACACCTAACTGAATTTTCTTTCCAGGGAGTGTCAACAGTTCATTTTGATTATATCAAATCAGACCTGGGCTCATTCGTAAGTGGATATAATTTGTATACTTTGCCTCTGTAGTATGAATGCGATCTGTACATATCTGACATATACGTCATCAACCGTTTGTTTCGTCAAACAGCTGAGGTGAACGGACAACAAAGGTACATAAAATACATTTTCCTTTTTTGATACAACACGTGAGTCTGCCAGGTTAAAAAAATGTTAGCTCCAGTAGCATAAAATCCTCAAAATTGCCACAAAAGTGTGACTGTGGAGACTAGGGGTGTGACAAAATATCGAAATGGTGATGTATCCTGATCATTTGTATCCCCAAAGGTTATCGATATGCTCCTGTCAAGAATCGAGATATCGTTTTAAAAAGGTGTCAATGTCTAAAAAAAATAAAATAAAAAGGAACCAACAAGTTGCTACCAAAATCTTCCACTATAATAGTGTCTCAGTTAACTCTAAGGTTGCATTGACGGTGCTCGACGCCCAATCCATTTAGACTAGCAACGTTCGTTCATTCAAAACCAGAGCATTCGCAGTCATTCTGTCAGATTTTCAGGGCATTTACAGGTCACTTGCTGTTCATTTTAGGGCATTTAGGCATTTACATTTCCTGTTGAGTTTGAGTCACTGCCTATTAATTTGGGTGATTCTCAGGTCACTTCCTGTTATGTAACTCAAAATAAACAGGAAGTGACCCATAAAATAGCCCAAAATCAACAGGAAGTAACTGAAAATCAACAGGTACATGACCTTAAATGGCCCAAAATTACCTCATTGCCTGGCATTGGGTGCCACTGACGGCCATAGACGTTCAATCCGTTTGAAGTGGGAGGGATGGCAGTGAATGAACGAATGTTCATTTGCTGCCACCCTCCTATTTCAAATGGATTGGACGTCTACTAGTGATAAACTCATTCCAATTCACAGCAGAAGCTTGTTTTTCTGTTTATTAGTTATTGGTCTGAAAATCATTCGAGGATATTCTACAAATGTATTCATAATCGTTGTATCGCCATATCCTCAGATTGTTATCTGGAGCTTTGTATCGCAAATCGTATAGTATCGTGAGGTACCAAGCGGTTCCCACTCCTAGTGGAGAACTTCCGAGGGGATCATGTTAACTTCCATAGACACTGCAACATGTGACGATGTGTTACAGGGCATATATACGTGTCAGATCATGGACGCATTCTGAAGTTGCGATATGTTTTGTATCGTAAACGACCTACACCCAAAAATCGGAATTTGCAAAAAATCCATACTGAGCATCAAGCCTTGCGATGTACTGTAATTTTCGGACCATAAAGCGCACCTGACTATAAGCCGCAACCCACCAAATTTGACACGAAAACAACAGTTGTTCATAGATAAGTCGCAGTGGACTATAAGCCGCAGCTGTCCTCACTTTATTATGGGATATTTACACCAAAAGATATTAACCGGTAACTGTTCAAAAATGTCATGTGCTAATTATTTCGTCAGTTTCTGTTCCAGTTGTTTTATTAATTGCTAGTTATGGTATTTGGTAATGCTTTATGTGACAGTGGCGCCATAATTATAACATGAAACAGTCATGAGCAAAAATGAATGCTCATAACAGATGTTATTTAATGTCATCCAGCAAATTATCTCACTTTTGAATGGATGTGAAAGATTCAAGATGGACATAAATGGAGTTAGTGCCATAATTTGCTGGAAGCTTAATAACATCTGCCTTAAGCATTCAGTAATGCCCATGATAGTGTCATGGGCTAATTACGACGGTCTTTTGACAGTCTTATGCTGCCACTTTCAAATAAAGCGTTACCTATTACCGTATTTTTCGGACTATAAATCGCAGTTTTTTCATCGTTTGGCTGGGGGTGCGACTTATACTCTGGAGCGACTTATGTGTGAAATTATTAACACATTAATATATCATTTCACATGTTATTTTGGTGTTTTGGAGTGATACTGATCGTTTGGTAAACTTGTTAGCATGTTCCATATGCTATAGTTAACTGAATAACACTTAATAGCTATGTTACGTTAACACAGTGCTTCTCAATTATTTTCTGTTACGCCCCCCCAAGCAAGACGTAAATGTTTCGCGCCCCCCCAAACTCTCTGCCGCCATTGTAAATAGTATTATTTGTCTATAAAATTACTATTATAAATACGCATCTGCCTAACATTGTGTCCTTTTTTTCTAATAAAGAAAAAAAGTAACATAGATCAACTTATAATAAAGTATAACTTTATTAACATTGTTTTGTTTGTAACAGAGAAGACTTGACGTGCATCAATTTGCCCGAATTAAAAAAAAAAGTCACATTCAAACTGTAAAAATACACTCAAGGTACATTTTTGACCATTTGATACAGAAAAATAAAATGTAATAAAATCCGTAAATAATAACAAATTCAAATTGATTAGAAACATTCACTCATGAGGACAATATGCCAAGATATGACCGAAAAAACAAAAATGAATAAAGGAAAAAAAGAGTGTCCTTGGACAGAAGGACAGTTTTTATTTTTGCTGCTCACACTCAGTATTACCTCCTTTGCAATGGTGTGGAGTCATTTTGCAATGAGCATGCTAACAATGCTCACTGGTTTATTGATATAACACTGACAAAGCAGGACTATTGTTGGCAATATTCGGCACGTTTTCGCTGAAAAACAATCAAGCGGCTTATCAAT
This sequence comes from Corythoichthys intestinalis, assembly GCF_030265065.1. Lineage (NCBI taxonomy): Eukaryota > Metazoa > Chordata > Actinopteri > Syngnathiformes > Syngnathidae > Corythoichthys > Corythoichthys intestinalis. Next base: position 24,397,529 of record NC_080398.1, on the reverse strand, counting down.
GAGATTGGGGTCGAATGTCTTTAAGTGGCGTCTTAATTGATTTGGCTTCTGGCAGTCCGCTGTAATTATTTTTAGACACAGTAAACAGTGGTCTTTCCTCATCACCCATTGTATTAAAAGTCAAAGCTAAAAGACAAACGGCACGAAAAAAGCGCATTCTCGGCGGCCGAGGTAGAACCGTAGGTGAGGGCGGTCGTCGTGATGATCCCAAGCCGAAAATGGCACTTCTCGGGCGGCGACGTGAGAACTGGACAAGACAGTGGGTCGCTTCGTGAGTGAGTCCGGTCGGAAAACGGCTTTCTAAAACGGCGGCGGCGCGCTGCTCTTCATATCTGTTTTCTGTGTGCTGAGTGCTCTTCCTTAGTTCAAAAATACTGCACGCACTCTGAAAATGAGAGCGCCACTGCCACCCACTGAGTGGATGTGCAAGTACACTTAATTCCAGTCCGGCAAAAAAAAAAAAAAAAGAAAAAAGTATGTTCCCCGAGGACACATGCGCCCCCCCTGGCATCGCTCTGCGCCCCCCCAGGGGGGCGCGCCCCACTATTTGAGAAGTACTGCGTTAACATAACGGCCACGTTCACATTTCGTTGTTCATGCATCATGTAACATTATCATACTGTACAGTTATTCAGCATGTTGTTCTCTATTGTATTTTTACTTTAAATTGCCTTTCAAGATGACATATCTGTTCCATGTGTTGGATTTTATCAAGTAAATTTCCCCCAAAAATGCGACTTGTACTCCGGTGCGACTTGTATGTTTTTTTCCTCTTCATTGGGCATTTTATGGCTGGTGCGACTTATACTCAGGTGCTACTCATAGTCCGAAAAATACGGTAACCCAAATAGATCAACAAATAAGCCGCACTGGACAATAAGCTGCAGGATTCAAAATGAGGGGGAAAAAGTAGCGGCTTATAGTCCGAAAATTACAGTACATACAGAAACTGTACTGTACTGAACTGAACCTCTGCACATGCTCATGAATTTCCGCATCAGTTGTGAAGACGATGCTCACATATAGCCTACGCTACAAACCAATCAGGAAACCTTGAGCTTTTTAAAAATATTAAGAATGTTTTGGAACATTTTTCTCTAACATTAAATACCAGCCTTTTTCAACAAAGCAACTCCTTCAGCACCGGGCTTTTTAAAAGATTGCTTCCTGATCTTTCAAGGTCCACAGAATATTGTCAAATTTATTTAGACACCAAATTAAAAAATTGACTTTCTTATTTGAGCAAGAAACAAAGTTAAAATATTTTGTACCGCTTTCTGTTCTTTAGTAATTAAAAGTGGAATGTACTTTGTAAGTTTTAGATTGTTTTGCGATTCTCACAGAAACTTGAGGCCTTGAAACAACGTACATAGGGATGGTTGTAAACTAAGGACCTCCGTAAATGATATTAATTTATAATTAGGGCTGTCAAACGATTAAAATTTTTAATCGAGTTAATTACGGCTTAAAAATTAATTAATCGTAATTAATCGCAATTCAAACCATCGCTAAAATATGCCATATTTTTCTGTAAATTATTGTTGGAATGGAAAGATAAGACACAAGACGGATATATACATACAACATACTGTACATAAGTGCTGTATTTGTTTATTATAACAATAAATCCACAAATGGCATTATTAACATTCTTTCTGTTTAAGTGATCCACGGATAGTAAGACTTGTAGTTCATAAAAGATAAATGTTATAGTTACAAGTTATAGTAATTTTATATTAAAACCCCTCTTCATATTTTCGTTTTAATAAAATTTGTACGATTTTCAATCAAAAGTAGAGTTAATATAATAATAAGAAGAATAAAAATAACAATAATAAGAATTGAGTGACCAAACTCTGAGTAATGCCAGCAGTTTTGCACTTTGCAGTGTTGTTTAGCTATGTGAGAATAGGGCCTCATTACTACAGACTGAAGTGCTTTTCTTTTTGTGAACATGATTTTTTTTTGAGAGAGATAGCTATTTTATTTTTGTTGTGCTTTCACTAAATGATACTTCTGTTTGTTGTGAAGGAGTTGCAGAAGCTTATGCCAATAAACGGCGCAGCCCAAAGAACGCCTGTGTCCACTCGCCTTTATAACAGATATATCTCTGTGCATATCTTACCCAAAATACAACAAGAGACACATAATTGCCACTAAAAGAAAGCAAACTTACCGAAATATGTGTGGAGCACAAAGCAACAGCATAAACGTCTCACAACTACTAATTCTCCCACTATTAGAAGGAATAACATAAGTATGGAACGGCGCTGCGCTGCCCCCAAGCGGCCGGTGGCATTCTCTTCACTCTTAATGTCCATAAACGGCGTCATTGAAATCTGTTTGAGGCAATGCGAGAGCGGCTCATTCAGTGCATGCGTTAATTGCGTCAAATATTTTAACGTGATTAATTTTAAAAATTAATTAACGCCCGTTAACGCGATCATTTTGACAGCCCAATTTATAATATTAATTTATCTGTACCACTTCCGCTTAAAAGGGGGAAGGGGTGCTGGAGCCTATCCCACCTGACTACATGCAGAGTACAATTTTCTGCTAAACCACTTCCATGCACTAAAGACTTTGCTGCTCCTTTTCGGTGCCAAATCATCAGAAATGCTTGCAGACTTGTGATCCTTAGCTCATTTGCTCCCAAAAACGTATAAATACATTCTATTTTTAATTGTTTCAGTGTTCCAAAGACGTCTTTTACGTTTTTTTTTTTCATAAGAGAAATCTCTGGGTTCTGATTCAACTGAGCGCCAAAGCACAAAGCTGAAAATCCATTTTAAAGCAATAAAACTGGCCAATGGAGGGCAGTGGCGCATTTGGTAAGACCCGCAACCCGATTCAACGTCAACGAACGGCCGGGCCACACAGCTGGGGTGCCGGCAGAAGGATGCCAGGCGGCGGACGACCGAGCAGAACAACAGAGAGGACACCCGGGATGCCAGGCCTTGGACGACCGAGCAGAACAACTGAGAGGACGCCCGGGATGCCAGGTGTTGGACGACCGAGCAGAATGACCGAGAGGACGCCCAGGATGCCAGGCGTTGGACGACCGAGCAGAACGACCGGGACCACAGTGCAGCGGACGATGTCGTTGAGTCCGTGCTGCTCGCCGAGCAGACCCCGCAGAGACTCAAACAAATCCATCTTTATGAGACAGGCGGCGATGAGGGAAAAATGAACCCGTCTGTCGCGGCCACAACAGCGTCATCTCAGTTAGTTATGTGTAAATAAATTGTTACTTTGCTATCAAAAGATCTATTTGTCTTGTTCATGTTATTTTGTAAAAGGAAAACATTATTCAGATGTTTGGGATGTAACTAAAGCAAAAAATAGCTGTGTTAAAGTCAGTTATGTTTGAAATGTATGCTTTTCACAAAAAGCTCAATTCTCTGTTTTTTCATCAGAAATTGGAAAATTGCTTAAACTAAGCTACTTTCTAATGCTGATTTCTAAACAATGGAAAACGATATGAACTTTTTTTTCCCTGCTGAAAGAAGAGAGTCTAATCTTTCTTTTGGTGGATTCCATGTTTATATAGCAATAGAACAGAATTTTCTGTGGGCCTTGCAAAATCAGACAAAATCCAGTAAAACGGCCGGGAGCGAAGGGACTTGCTCTGGTGAAAATGGCTGGGAGTGAATGAGTTAATGTCTGATATTCAAATTTTGTATCGTGCTAAAAAATATCTATCAATTGGTATATTCCGAGGCACAGAAGAGTGAAAGCAATCTGAAGGAGCATGGACAATGCTGGCACTCTGCTGGCAGCCAACCTGTCAGTCTGCAGCCTCTAGCCTGATGAAGTGGCAGAGTGGGTTAGCTGTGAAGGCCATTGGATATTTTAGGTGATGGCCTCCGCTCGCTTTCCCCATTCGGATGCGCCGCTTCTTCTCCGTTATAGTGGGGATCACGCGGAGGGCACGGATGCCATTAGGCGTCAAAGTCAGCCTCGGAGGGAATGAGGCGAGGAGATTCCGGCTCAAGACTGTGTGTCTGTGTGTGTGTGTTGTTTTGTATGCAGACAAGCTGTCCTAGATAGGCGGGAGAGAAAATTGGGATTTTTATATTACATTGCCTGGTTTTCGGCGCTGGTATTTGTTATTTTTCGGAATTATACAAGGATGACTTGACACCAAACTTATTGCATTATAAGGGAATGAATTTTTGGAGCTTTTCTTCAATTTCTCTGTGACAAAGTTGTGGCTTCCAGCAAATTCACTTGAAAACATTGGCAGGAATCCATTTCACGGATTTGCAGGAGTTTGGTACCTGGAAATTAACCTGCTGTCCAACTGAGTCAGACTATGAGTTTGCTGTACTAAATATTAATCAACGCTAATACATTTTTTGCAGCATGGGATATGGGATTACACAAGAAGTATAGAGTTGACTTTTTTTTTTTTTTTTTTTTTTTTTTTTAACACAAAACTATAACCCAGATTTGTCCCCAAGTTGGAATACTAGTTGGGCTAGGATACTTTTAAGATCAAAGATGTTTTTTTTTTTTTTTTTTGGAGGGATCAATCTTGGTGATCAAAAGTGTCATATTTAATTTTTTTCTTTAATGACTTGAATGATAACTCGTACTACAAGAGGACAGGTGAGCTAGGCGGGAGGTGGGGTTCATTCTTGACTAGTGGCCAGACAAGTCATTTATGGACAAACCTACTTTCACTTTAATGGACAAATTGTAGTCTGGCATAAACTGGCGTTCATGTTTTTGGGCTGTGAGAGGCAGTGGCGTAGCAAGCGTCCCCGGGGGCGCCAGGCAACAAGCAACATGGGGCCTTTCGAGCGTGTGCAAGTAAGGGGGACCGTTGGACTTGGAGCAATAGCATATTTAATAAAAGTCTAACGCCTCGCTCTCATAGCGCGCTTTTTAGGACACTCAAAGTGCCCCCCCATTGCATTATTCATTCAACCTTGCTAAAAGGAGTATTAAAATTGCTAATACAATCGTTTAAGATTATTTTAGATGCATATATGTTATATTTTTCTTATAGAGTTTTCGACGAGGAATATGATACTCATTAATAGACTTTTTTGGAAAAATCACAATTTCTTTAAGTAGTCACATGAATAATGAGGTGGCCTGTGAAAATCAACGTAAAACAACTCAGCAAGGACTTTCCAGAGAGTACTTTGTGAGTCACTCTTTAAACAATCATGTGGTATTAATAGCTGATTGGACTGTCTTAAACATGTATAATCTACGTGACATGGTTATTGCTGATTGGGATTGATAACAGAATCGTTAGATAATCTGCCAAATGATTCCATGGTATTGAAAGACTCCCCACACTTGTTGCTGCGACAGTGCTGTAAAGCTGCGTGTGCTAAATCTGTTGGCCCTCTGGGGGCCCTAGGCAATTGCCTAGTTTGCCTAATGGGACGCGACGCCTCTGGTGAGAGGGAGCTGCCGTGCCTACTTGGAGCCTTTTCTTAAGTGACTCTCTGGCATTGATGCGCTTTCACAGATGTTTTCTCTCGTTCTGTGTTTGGTGGGGGTGTGTGACTTGTGTTTTCTACAAGGTCAGGCTCTCAGCCGCTTCGCTCTGATTCTTTCTTCCCGTGCCACCTCTTTCCATTCGGTCTCCTGACGAGCTCCATTTTTCAGCTGCTCTTCTTTTCTCTTTCTCCCTGCCTTATTTGTCGCTTTTTGTCCCTCCGGCCGTTTCCCGCTAACCTTGTTTATCACATTGTCTCTCCCTTTCCACGTCCTTCTCTTCCTCTGCCGCCCTTTCGCTCCTTCATTCCCTATTCCTGGCACAGTGTTCTCTTTCACACTCTTTTATCCACACCTACCCCTCGCTTCCTCCTCTCCTTGTTCATTTTCTTCTTCACACACCAATGGTGGGAAATATGGAAATGTCAACGTGACCAGCCAGGGGATCAGGCAGCCTGTTGTTAATGTGCGCCTTTGTGTGTGTGTGTGTGTTCTTGGCCATCTGCCATGAGACATAACCATAGATGACAGAAGTTGACGACTTGAAGATGTTCAGGGCATCCGTCGGTGTCTGCAGCGTCACTTGTAGGCGACACACGTCTTTGCCGTTCTCCTCCCCTCCAACCCTCCGTCCTCTCTTTGTTCTTACCCTTGAACTGCCTTTTTTATCCTCCAATTCCCTCAGTTCCGCCACTCCGCTTGTTTCCCTCTCTTCCTCTTCATACGACCGCCACTCTTTACATATTTATACTCTCAATTATTCTTTCAAAATGCCTTTTGCCTTGCCTTCGCGCATCGCCTCTACATGAATGACCGAATCTTGAAGGTTCAGGGACCATCAACCAAAAGGCCCTTTGTGTGTCTTTTTGTATGTGTAATATTAATTTCCCCAAGGCGGCGTAGCATCTCATAAGGCCAGCCTGTCTCTTCTCGACTCTGGCAAGAGTTGACCTGTGTTGGCTCTCTTCTTATTGCCCCTCGAATGACAGACAGGCGGCTCTGATTTTGCCGCGTGATGTGAAGACGCCACATCGTGGTACATGAATGTTTGACGGCCATAGTGAACGAGGGGGTACCAATCTTCCAGCTAAGTTTGGCAAATGGCAACAATCCAGTTGTTGAAAATGGTGGTTCTCAACTGGTATGTAAAAATACTGTAAATGTGAAAAGATTTTTTTTCGCCTGTGGTGAAGCCTTGTCTTAATAATTTTTAAAGAGATGTGTCTGAGATTGGGCAGTAGGCTGAAAAGAGACATACCTTTCAGCATTTCACTTTACTTTTAAATTTCAGAATGAGAAAAACAGAAAACGAGGCTATTTCCTTCTTTTATTCCCCCCCCCAAAAACGGTATTAAATCGTGGTCTATTTCCCGATTCATAATCAGTGGTGGGCAGTGTTGTTAATAACGGTGTTAGAGTACAACGGCGTTACTAACAGCATTATTTTTGTCAGTAGTGAGTAATAGAGGCGTGCAAAATTTCCGATTCTTAGATTATTCGCGATTCGGCCGTGGAAGATTCGAGAACGATTCACAAACATCCAAATTCAAATTATTAAATTATACCAGGTAAAGTGGAAATAAAACGCAGTCCGTGCGGTCTTCGGAATGCAATGAGGATTGGACCGAGAGTAAATATCATGTGCAGCTAATGCCGCTAGGTAAAAAAAAAAAAACAATACCGGTAATACTTGACTGCGGCCGTCAGCCGCTACAAACAGCGCCCAGTTGGTAGTTGCTACAAACATACGGCAACATACTGCTATGGTAGATATCGCATATATCTAGACTAGATGTGAAATGACACTTTCCCGCGCTAGTAAACAGGCGCAATCTTAAAGCAGTAGTAGTAGTCTGTTATGGAGAACCTAATTACTTTTAATCTAAAATACCCCTAAATCGGCAAAATCTTGACTTGAATCTATCTTTAAATGATGAAACAGTTTTAAAACTCTCACATGTCGAAAGTAGACATGAGGGAAATTATGGAATAACGGGGGCAATTTTAACAACTTTAACGGTTGATTCAAAACATTAAATTAATTTAATGTAGTTCAAAGCTGCTGATACAGAATGGGGACTTGAGTATTTTATTTACGGTTTTTAACCGGTAACTTGATACTAAAATAGTAGTTTGGTTCATTTAGCCTGAGAGGATTTTTGAACAATTTTGGAACAAATATACAAAACATTAAAAAAAAAAAAAAAAAAAAAAAAAAAAAAATGGAGGGGGTGCCATCTATAATCGATTTATAATCGAATCGGAGTCTCTGAATCGTAATCGAATCGTTAGGTGCCCAAAGATTCCCACCTCTAGTGAGTAATCTTAATTAATTACTTTTCTCATCTTAACAATGCCATCACTGTTACTGAGGGTGTGAAGCCGTGAGTTACCACAATCAAGGTTAGGTGGCTCGTAGCGTTAGCTTAGCATTCGCATTCTCGCTAGCATTAGCCTTTATCATTGCAACCGTTGTCTTAAACTCTCGCACTCCTTTTTTTTTTTTTTTTTTTTTTTTTACACACAGTTCGTGGCGTTTAGGTGGGTAAAATTAATTGAAAATAATGGACTGTTTTCCTTTTCAGGATGCATTATCATTACCAAGTGGGCGTTGTCCTTGTAAATGCTACAATATAATAATAATTTGTTTCTGTTTTTTATTACAAAAAATAGTCTCTTGCCCTAAACTTTTCTTGAATGACATATCCATAAACCTTGTGTGGTTATTTTATTGTATTTCTTTTTTTAAAATTTTAATATTGAAAAATATATCTACCGTATTTTTCGGACTATAAGTCGCACCAGAGTATAAGTCACATTTTGGGCAAAATTTACTTGATAAAATCCAACACACAGAACAGATATGTCATCTTGAAAGGCAATTTAAAATAAAAATACAATAGAGAACAACATGCTGAATAATTGTACAATATGATAAGGTTACATGATGCATAAACAATGAAATGCGAACGTGGCTGGTAGGTTAATGTAACATAGCTATTAAGAGTTATTCAGATAACTATAGCATAAAGAACATGCTAACACATTTACCAAATCATCAGTGTCACTCCAAAACACTAAAATAACATGTGAAATGATATAAAAATGTGTTAATAATTTCACACATATGTCGCTCCTGAGTATAATCGTACCCCAGGCCAAACTATGAAAAAAAACTGCGACTTTTAGTCCAAAAAATACGGTATCTTTATTAGCCCTTTACTGCCAAATGTATCATGATACACCTAAAATTTCATGATTTTGAGAATAATTCAGAATTTTGACATTTCTTTTTGGAAAAAAAAGATGGATGCAAGTCAATACATGCATCTGCAGGTTCCATGAGAAAAAACAAAACAGGATTTGGCTAGGGTTATAGATATTAGAGCGCTTATTACACATATTCATTTTGACATTTCTTTTTACAAATTTGAAAAAAAGGTTTCATTAGGACCTTATTTATCAAATGTTGGGATTATCTGATAATTGCTTCATGTTGCAGGTTTTTAAGGGTTAAGGGTGTGACGGTACACACAAGTCACGGTTCAGTACGTACCTCGTTATGGGGTCACGGGGTTCAGTACAACAGGAAAAACAAGGCTTTTTCTCACAGAATTGGATGGTTAAAAGTTTGTATACCATTACAGGGGAAATTTTACAGACGTTATAGAATGGATCGTGTAATTACGTATAGAACATGAAAAGTAACGTCAGTTACTTTGCCGAGTAAGTAATGACTCTTATGTTGAGGTAACTGAGTTACTAACTCAATTACTTTATAGGAGAAGTAATTTGTAACTAGCAAATTATTTTTTTAAAGTAAGATTAACAACACTGGTGGCAGGAAGGGCACAAAACCCCATTGAAGTCGCAGCAGAAGAAAGTCTTCTGGGTCATGGTGATGCAAAGGTGGGGAAAATAGATATTGGTTAATTTTTCTGTTGTTGTTGCATGTAAAACAAAGGAAAAAGTACAAGCCAGATTTACAGTGGTACCCAGATTTACGACTTTTTGCTGGTACATGTAATGGAATGTATTTGTTTTGTTTTGTAACAAAAATGAGTGAGTGTTTTTTTTCTTTTCTGGTGTTGGAAAGTGTAATGGCATTTTAATGGGGAAATTGATTTGATAAACAAGTAAACAAAGTCAAGGGTAATTACACTTATAGGTCAAAGCACCTCAGTTCTAGTGATTTGTGTTGCCAAAAGTGTGGGTTTTCATACATGGACTTAAAAAAAGGCCTCATTGTGTGTCTTTTTGTTATTAAATATTGTTTAGACATTTATACATACTGTTGCCATGGCCTAATTTGGTTTTATTTCTTGCCTTTTTGCGTCTTAATCATGAAACTAGCGCTAGGTTGTCTTTGTTTCTCAGTTTAGTAGCAGAATTTGTTTCAAATGAATGTTATTTGAGTTCACTATAACCTGCTATGCAATTTAATAGTCATTTTGTATGGAAATTGGAGCACACCTGGAGATCTTTTGTAAGAAACAACAATGGGGAAGTGACAAGTTAACGAATGTGCAAATTAAATTCTCTTTATGAAATATCTCATGTCCCAGTTCAGTCACTACTCACTACTGTCATTTGGTGTTGAAAATCCCTATCATATATCAAACCCATGCTCAACTCAATATTTAGCATGAAATACAAGAGCAAAGCAGCTTCAGTTTCCATTTTTTTTCTTTTAAATGACATTTTTGCTTGTCAGTTCCTCCAATCAAGATGCTTAATGAAGCGCTCTAGTGTTTCCCCTCTGTTTCTCCTGCTCCATCCTGTGGCAACTTAAGTACAAACTTGTTCCCAGAGCTAATCTGGAGCTAGTCCGTCTAGTTCAAGTTGATCGACAGAGCCTTCTCCTGCTGGCAAAATACTGCAAGCGCACGCAAAAATCACAATGAAGCCATCGCCAGGCCTTCATACGTAGGAATTTTGCGTGGTTTGCTGGGAAAGAAAAAATAATGGCAGAGAAGCGAGCTGGCGCAAGCCTCGGCGGGCCGCCGTCTGGTTCCTGTCCAAAGGGTCCTCTGTGGCTTACAAGGGTGTTGTTTTGTGGTTGCAAATTGGGCTCGTCCTCTGAGAGCTGCTGTTATTCTAGGAAAGGCCTTGTTTTCTTCCTTCTTGCTCTTTTCTCTTCCTCATTCCTCACCGCTCGTATTGATATCTCACATCTCCCCAGAGAAAATAAGGTGTGGAGTTTATTGCTCGTCAAAAAGAAAGACAGCGCTGCCCTTTTCCTTTTATCTCTCAGCCTATAGCTTTTCAGTCTTGTGTGTTTGTGTGTGTTTTATCAAGCCTCCTGATATTAGTTTCAACACAGCAACTTTGGCTTAACACGAACCAGTTGAACTAGATTTGCTGGTAATTGTTTATGTAAAGGTGGGACTTCACTATTTTTAGTTTGCACGTGTCTTGAGGAGAACTTACACTTAGTATTATTTTAAAATCTGAGGCACCAACACACTTTTGATTAGGGACTGACACTTACAGTGGGGAAAATAAGTATTTAGTCAACCACTAATTGTGAAAGTTCTCTCAGTTGAAAATATTAGAGAGGCCTGTAATTGTTAACCTGGGTAAACCTCAACCATGAGAGACAGAATGTGGGGAAAAAAAACAGAAAATCACATTGTTTGATTTTTAAAGAATTTATTTGCAAATCATGGTGGAAAATAAGTATTTGGTCAAGACCAAAAGTTCATCTCAATACTTTGTTATGTAACCTTTGTTGGCAAAAACGGAGGGCAAACGGTTTCTGTAACTTTTCACAAGCTTTTCACACACTGTTGCTGGTATTTTGGCCCACTCCTCCATGCAGATCTCCTCTAGAGCAGTGATGTTTTGGGTCTGTCGCTGGGCAACACGAACTTTCAACTCCCTCCACAGATTTTCTATGGGGTTGAGATCTGGAGACTGGCTAGGCCACTCCAGGACCTTAAAATGCTTCTTACGAAGCCACTCCTTTGTTGCCCTGGCTGTGCGTTTGGGATCATTGTCATGCTGAAAGACTCAGCCACGTCTCATCTTCAATGCCCTTGCTGATGGAAGGAGATTTTCACTCAAGATCTCTCGATACATGGCCCCATTCATTCTTTCCTTTACACAGATCAGTCGTCCTGGCCCCTTTGCAGAAAAACAGCCCCAAAGCATGATGTTTCCACCCCCATGCTTCACAGTGGGTATGGTGTTCTTCGGATGCAATTCAGTATTTTTCCTCTGAACACGAGAACCTGCGTTTCTACCAAAACGTTCTATTTTGTTTTCATCTGACCATAACACATTCTCCCACTCCTCTGGATCATCCAAATGCTCTCTAGTGAACCGCAGACGGGCCTGGATGTGTACTGGCTTCAGCAAGGGGACATGTCTGGCAGTGCAGGATTTGAGTCCCTGGCGGCCCTTTGTTACTGTGGTCCCAGCTCTCTGTAGGTCATTCACTAGGTTCCCCGTGTGGTTCTGGGATTTTTGCTCACCGTTCTTATCATTTTGACGCCACGGGGTGAGATCTTGCATTGAGCCCCCCAAATCGAGGGAAATTATAAGTGGTCTTGTATGTCCTCCATTTTCTAATTGCCCCCACAGTTGATTTCTTTACACCAGACATGTCCAAAGTCCGGCCCGGGGGCCAAATGCGGCCCTTTTTCAAATTTCATCCAGCCCCCAGCCTCTGTCATAAAATCAATATTGTCTGGCCCGCACACAGGATTAATAAATTGGTCAGCAGTACTGCTACCGGCATATGAAGTAGCTTACACACTAAATTCTGCTCCTCATTTACCCACTAAAAGGCAGCAGCACTCTAAGCAACATTGCCCCGGGTGACCCTTTATTCCCAATTTTCTAAAATAACAACAATCAACAACAAAAAAAGAAAGTTGACTGCGATGGTCAACACTTCAAGGATAGGTGGAAATTGGAATATTTCTTCACTAAAATACGCATCAACTGTGTCTGCCTCGTTCGCAAAGAGACTGTCGCTGTTTTTAAAGAGTTCAATGTGAGGCGATATTACCAAACAAGACAGGCTGACATGTACGACAAGATTACAGAGAAGATACGTAGCGAGAAATTCAAACAATTTGATGCTAGTTTAATTTTACAGCTGCAGTATTTCACAAGAGCCCGAGAGTCGAAAGAGAATGCCACAAAGGCTAGTTGCGAGATTGTTGAAATTATTAATTTAAAAAAATGATAAAGCAAATGTGACACACAGAATGGCTTGCTAAAATTTGATTAAATATATTGTTCTACGTAAAGGATGTCAGCGAAGGTCAGCCCCCCACATTTTTATCACACCAAATCTGGCCCCCTTTGCAAAAAGTTTGGACACCCCTGCTTTACACCAAGTGTTTTACCAATTGCAGATTGTCTTCCCAGCCTGGTGCAGGTCTACAATTTTGTCTCTGGTGTCCTTTGACAGCTCTTTGGTCTTGGCTATAGTGGAGTTTGGACTGTGACTGACTGAGGTTGTGGACAGGTGTCTTTTATACTGATAACAGGTGCCATTAATACAGGTAACGAGTGGAGCCTCGTTAGACCTCGTTAGAAGAAGTTAGACAGCCAGAAATCTTGCTTGTCTGTAGGTGACCAAATACTTGTTTTCCACTCTAATTTGTTTGATTTTTAAAGAATTTATTTCCAATGTGATTTTCTGTTTTTTTTTCGCCCACATTCTGTCTCTCATGGTTGAGGTTTACCCATGTTGACAATTACAGGCCTCTCTAATCTTTTCAAGTAGGAGAACTTGCGCAATTGGTGGTTGACTAAATACTTATTTGCCCCACTTTCACTGCTGTCGTTTACAGTTAGGCTAATATAAGACAACAGTGTTTTTCTTTGGGATCTAGTGAGCACTCAATTAGCAATCTGGACCAGTCAGAGCAACTTTATAGCAAAGTGCCATAAACTTAAAGCTGTTTCACAGTGATGCTAATTCAAGACATCAAAGGACCATTCTAGGTTCTAGTCAACTCTCGATTAGCATTCTGTACCAGCCAGAGCTTCTTTGCAGAGATAAGTACCGTGAAGTAAAATATACTCTTTTACAATGAGGGTAGACTTAAAACAACTTTTTTGTCACATATGGTTGGTTAGGACTCGACTGGAAATTCTTTTAAAGAAAAGTACGTACAATTGGCTCAATGTTGCGGTCCTTTATAGTGATGCTTATTCATGCGGTTCTGCAAAACATGGATAAACAGTGAAATAAAATAACATTATTAAGTGTTTTATTAAATTGTGGCCACATGCCCAAGTTTTTCGCCATGTGCGTCACCCACTTAAGAAAATTGTCTTCTTTAAATACGTAGACAGGAGGATGACAAACTGTAATGTTATCATTTGGTCGCTATTTTTCGCATCTAATATTAACACACTCCTGAGCCCAGCTGAATCCTGTTGCGAAATCAAAACATCTGCCCTCGCCCAAACAATTTATCCAAATAATTACTAAAGTGACAAGATAAAAGAAAAAATGTTTCAAGAGTGTTTTTTTTTTTTTCCATTTTGTTTCTGGGAAAATAAGCCATTGAGACAAATAGACGCAACTCAGTTTTGTGAAGAAGAAAATGACTGGGCGGCATCATTCGTAGCCACTTCTTTTGCATCTCATGTAATTAAAATGTAGTGGAAAATGTTCATTTTTTGTCAGACATTTCAGAACATGGAACTATTTTAAGCCTTTCTTTTTTAAACTTCAACAGTTCATCACATTAAACCAATCAAAAACAATGTTTCCACCATAAATTTAAGGCTTAAAAAAAAAAATCTATCTACTTCATACTTTGATTTGCATGAATTACTGCATAATTTTGCTGTGGAGGTTGATTAACCTGCGATTGCTTCAAAAACTGCTTTGATCTCATCTTTATTTGTTAAGTCTGGTGTCTCTTTGGGGTTTAAGTAAGGGGAGTTTGCCAGACAGGTAGGCACAGTAAAACGATCGTCATCAAACCAGCTTTTGGTACTTTCGGCAGTGTGGGCAGGTGCCAAATTCTGCTTGAAAAGAAAAGTAACATCTCGATACAGCTTGTCAGCAGAGGGTTTCATGAAATGTTCTATAATTCCCAGCAATGTATAGTGGTATGAAAAGTATCTGAACATTTTGGGAATTTCTCACATTTTTGCATTAAATCACTATCAAATGTGGTCTAATCTTTGTCAAAATCACACAGATGGAAAAACAGTGTCTGCTTTAACTAAAACCACCCAAACATTTAAAGGTTTTCATATTTTAATGAGGATCGCATGGAACCAATGACAAAAGGGGGAGGGGGGAATAAGTGAACACACTGCCTAAGGAGACTTAGAGCAATTGAAACCAATTTTTCCAAGCAATTCAAGTCAGATCTGTGCCCAATCACTGATGAGTGGTTCAAAGCTGCCCTGCCCACTATAAAACTCACACCTGGTAAGAATTGTCTTGATGAGAAGCATTGTCTGATGTGCATCATGGTTCGGTCAAAAGAACCGTCTGAAGACCTGCGATCAAGGATTGTTGATTTGTATAAAGCTGGAAAAGGATATAAAACTATGTCTAAAAGTCGGGATGGTTGTCAATCGACAGTCAGAAAAGTTGTCTACAAATGGAGAGAGTTTGGCACTGTTGCGTCTCTCCCAAGGAGTGGCCCTCCACCAAAGATGATGGCAAGAGTTCTGCGCAGAATACTCAGAAAGGTAAAAAAGAACCCTCAAGTGTCTGCTAAAGACTTACAGAAATCACTGGCACAGTCCAATATCTCTGTGCACACATTAACTATATGTAACAC
The DNA here is from genome assembly GCF_030265065.1 of Corythoichthys intestinalis. Taxonomy (NCBI): domain Eukaryota; kingdom Metazoa; phylum Chordata; class Actinopteri; order Syngnathiformes; family Syngnathidae; genus Corythoichthys; species Corythoichthys intestinalis. Next base: position 24,382,302 of record NC_080398.1, on the reverse strand, counting down.
TATGGCCAAGAATTGTGTTCATGGGAGGATTCTATGGAGGAAACCCCTGCTGTTTTGGCAAAATATTTTGTAAACTGATGAAACCAAAGTTGAATTGTTTGGGAGTAACACACAATGTCACGTGTAGAGGAAAATTAGAACAGCCCACCAACATCAACAGCTCATCCCCACTGTGAAGCACAGTGGAGGGAGCATCATGATTTGGGGCTGTTTTTCTGCCTCAGGGCCTGGACGACTTGCTATCATTAATGGAAGAATGAATTCAAAAGTTTATCAGGATGTTTTGCAGGAAAACCCGAGGCCGTCTGTCAGACAGTTGAGGCTAAAAAGAGGATGAATGCTGCAACAAGACAATAATCAAAAACAGAAGTAAATCAACTTCACAATGGTTTCAGAAGAACAAAATACACATTCTGGAGTGGCCAAATCAAAGTCCAGACTTGAACCCCATTAAGATGCAGTGGCATGACCTAAAGACAGCGATTCACACCAGATATCCCAGGAATCTGACTGAACTACAGCAGTTTACTAAAGAAGAATGGGCCAAGATAGTCCTGATCAATGTGCCTGACTGATCTGCAGCTACAGGAAGCGTCTGGTTGAAGTTATTGCTGCCAAAGGAGGGGACAAAATATTAAATGTGATGTTTCACTTACTTATTTTTCCCCCTTCTGCCATTGTTGGCATACTATCCTCATTTAAATATGAAAACCTATAAATGTTGGGTTGTTTTAGTTCAAAGTTTTTTTTATCTGTGTGATTTTGACAAAGATCAGATCACATTTGATGGTAAATTTATGCAGAAATTTAAGAAATTCCAAAAGGTTCAGATACTTTTTCATACCACTGTAAATGCATTAAAACCTTCGCAACATCTACAGGACGGAAGTAGAACAGCAGGGACTCCAGTAGTGTACGGCGTGTGAGCACTTCAATTGTCAGCTTAGACGTTCTGTCGCAGGCGATTAACTCGTATAGTGGGAGTTGGGATTTAAAAACAACACTTCTAACACCTTACAGTGTGGTGTGTACACTGTGAGCACAAATTCACAACTATGCACACACACACTGCAGTTGCAGAAATTTCAGATTGCGTATTTGCAGGTAATCCACTTTTACTTGAAACAGGTGCCATCTTGCTGACATATACTTATTGCTGGCTTACTCATACAAGTAATTACATTTTCACAGAGACCTGGATTACACATTCACGCATACACACATGCACAATTTACCCATATTGGCAGACTGTCATTCTAAAGCTCCGCTTCTGCAACAAAGACTATCTGTATCTTTTACTCTGTGCCGCTACTCAAGAATGTATTGGTATCTGCAAGTGGGAGGTGATGGAGCAGTAGGGCCGTCTAGATGATTTATGACTGTCTTCTTTATGTCCCCACTTTTTGTTGTTGTTTTTATATTTATTTCGGCCTCTGTCCACATGGGCTCAGTCATGCAGGGGACTGCAGTGTCTTGGCCTACTTGCCGGAGTTCATACGTTGTAGCAGACACTGTTGCGCTGTTCTCATTTATCACCAGGAGAGTTTATTTTGTGCATCTCTTTGCCTCATCTCCTCTCTGCGACTTTGAGCGGCAGAATTAATGTTTTCTCTCTTCTGTATGTTTTTTAGGGGTGTTCGGTCAGCAAGTGAAAGTGGAGCCCGAGGTGACCTCTTACCCTGGGCAAACAGTCAACTTAATTTGTACCTTCACAGACACTAATAAGATTCAGATCACAATGGTAAGTTATTTCCTTGTTTACTTTTTGATGGTCAAAAATACAGGGTGTTCCAAAATGTTTGACCCCGTTTCGTTGGCTCATAATTTTGACAATTTTTGTTGGAATGACCTCAAATTTTCACAGCATGTGTAGAAACGTTTCAAGTTTTCGTGTGTAACGTTTAGTGCTGCAACGATCAATCGATTAACTCGAGCGTTCGATTAGAAAAAAATGTTCGATTTAAATTTTGTTGCTTCGAGTATTCGTTTAATTAATTAGGCGTTGTATTGGTTTATTTTGAAAGTGTTTGCAAGTAGTTTTAATGATTTGGGTGGCAACAATGAATATGATATAACTCATTTCTTATGGCTGAAACGAGCTGCTCCCTGTTAAGACCAACATTAGTCAAGTTTTTGTTTGAGCTAATGTTTTTTAATGCATTCATGATTTAATTTATTGGTATATTTAACCGTTTTTTTTGTGGGAAAATGTTTCTGAACCATTTGTCAAGAGCATTGTAAACAAAACAAAAAAAACAAAACAAAACAAAATAAAAACTTTAGCATTTTATAGCATTTAAGCTAGCGGACTTTTTCTGTGTAAGTTAGCCAGTTGTTCTTTTGTTGTACATAGATCCTCATTTTAAGAAAAATTTTTTATACCGTTTTAGGCTCAGATCGGGTATTTTAATTTTTCATGTTCCTTATCCGATTACTCGATTATTCGAACTAACTAGTCCACCGATTAATCGACTAGTAAAATATTCGATAGCTGCAGCCCTAGTAACGTTTGGCATTTCTATCTTTTCAGGTTAAGAAATGCCGTTCACTTCAAAAGAAAAGGCATTTTGCGTGTTAGAGTATGCTCGGACTCAGATTCAGCCGAAGACGGTACAGTGTGCCTTCTTCACAAATTTTGCAAAGAAGGCACCAACTACAAAACAAATTAGGACTTGGCACTAAAGATTTCGAGAAATTTCAGCAAATTTGGCACAAGCTCAAATACCGACTCGATGTCTGCAGAGTCGCAGGCGGCACTCATATAGAACATTTATGAAAATCTGTCGTAGAACCAACAAATATTTGTGCTTTTCTTTGTAAATTTAACCAATAAGATTTATGACCTTCAACATAAAGTGTATTCTGTTTCATTTAGATCTATCAAGTAGTTTCCGAGAAATGGGCATTTAGAATGGGGTCAACCATTTTGGAACACCCTGTACATGTGGTTGCCTACTATGTTAATGAACAGGATGTAAGAAGATTCTCAGCATAACATATGTAATTTGGTCTGTGTGGAAGTTTTCAGTTTTATACTGGACAGGGGAAGTGGCTGGCTTTTGTAATATCCATGACGTTAAAACCCTCATTGTACAGTAAATTTAGGGATGCTTAAAGTTATGTGTAAGCATTCACGAGCAAACGGTACTGCTTCAAAACAAAAATGAACCTTTGTCCATGTGCCATATGTCAACAAATCTACATGAAATATGCTCCACAACTAACTTGCCTAGTTTTTAAAACATTTTAACAAGTAATTAGGGCTCACCCAATCACCCACACACACACTCATTTTTAGTCCTGATCCTATAGCTCGGCAAAAAGGAGAAAAAAATCTCTTTGGAATTTTTTTTTTTTTTTTTTACTATATAAACATGACTAACCCAACATGGTAACCATATCAAATAACCAATTGATAAAAAAATACAAATCCTTTTTTACACAAATCTTTTTTCCCACATCCGTTATCCAGATCAAAATAAGACTGCAAACAAGTTAGGTTTGAGTATTCATTTTTACATAAATAAACTTATACAAAAAAAGGAAATTCCACTCATCTTCAACAGCTAATAAATCACTCAATTTTCACATCAGAAACTTAATAGTTGAGGAAAGCATGCAGAATCATTTCAATTTTACTCAACAAAAGGAAAATTTGCATTTTTCTATATACAATCACAATTTATTTAGGTTGAATTCTGATGTTGCTTTTGCCTCAGCACGTCTTGCCGGCTATCTGGCCCTCGTCGTTTTTAGACTGAAATGTTACATATAATAAAATACGTAAGAGTTCAATTAGCTTTTTGTAAGGACGCAGAAATGTCCAAATGACCAATTTTCTGCCCAAAAATGAGTAGTTGGCTGAAAATTACCTGATTATTTGAATGTAACAAAGAACTTTTTAAATTGAAAAATTATTGGAAAAAAATTAAATCCCAGAATTTCTATAGAAATGAACGTAAAACCGTCTACATCCTTGGTTAAAAGCAGGAAAATGGGCAGTTATCATTCATTGTACGTAAATATTTCAGGCTAAAGTTATACTAATATTTTCCATTCATTTCATGTTTTTTATAATGTTTCAAAGTGCATGCATGGTGCTAATTTAATATAATAATTACCTTGAATCCTCAACCAAATCCCTCTTGAGACACTGCTGCCTGCTTGTATGCGGTAAAACTTCCATCCTGTTTCCACCTAAATCCGGCGTTAGAATGCAACGTCTGTTTGAGTTTGTCACAGTGAAAGCCACCAAATGCTCTGACTGGGCCGGCCTCCTACGGGAAGGCATGGCGTGATGTCTGTAGGAGCTGTCTCGTCAACGGATGCTGAAGTCTATGACCTAGCGTATGCTGTTATTGTGAAGTTACCCTGCCTGAAGTAGTGCGGTAAAACGTGAAGTAGTGTCACATGACCAATGCAACATACAAGCTGCTGCTGCGTGTCTGTTAAGCCCCTTTCACACACTCCGAAAACAATGTCGCGGGATTTAACCGTGCAACAGTAGTATGTGAAAACAATTTCCCGGGTCCACTGACATGGAGATTTCGCGGACATTTCATAGGTCGCGTCTTAGTATCATGTCCGGGATTCTTCCGGGAAGCAGTGTGCGTGAAAGCAGGCGTTAAATTCCCGGGTCACAGCACGATGGCTGATGACGTAAATATCATGGCGAGTTGATCGTCACTTCCTCTTCTACTCTACTTTCGCTACTGAAAAAAATATTATATATTTTTAAAATTGAAAATATATATTTTGATTGAAGCAACTTTTTTTTTTTTTTTTTTTTTTTTTTTTTTTTTTTTTTGGTTGAAGCAACTTTTTTTTAAGACAATGAAGACACAAATCTACCTACATATGGTTCCGCCTGGTATACAATTTTTGACTGGGGTAATGACATTGGCAGGACACCGGCGGGTGTACCATATTCAATGGATGACGATCTTGGTGAAAAGTACAGCTGTCCTAAGCAGCCTGATGTAGAATTCCCCTCAAGAATGATGGGAAACAAAAAAACGCTCATTTTCAACTTATTATTATAAATATTCTTGTCAGTTAATTTTATAGCTGACACTGCGTTTTGGGGTCATCAACATGTTTTGCCCCCCCTGCCCCAAAAGTCAAACTCAGCCTATGGTTACGACGTCAGGCACGCTCCGTCCGGAACAAAACACGATTTGACCAACATTGTGACAGACATTGATGCCGACCAAAAAGGACGTGATGTCCGGGTTATAAAATCGCGCCAGTAGCCTTTCCCCGCACAGAGAGCGCCAGTGGGCAACATGGGACAAGTGTGTAATAGTGTCCAACCCGCGTCATTCTCTGGAGATCTCTACATACGTGAAAGCAATGACGCGAGTAAATCCCGCGTCACCTTACACTGGAATTTTCCTGGATATGTGTGTGAAAAGGACTTTTTAATGCTGTTGCTGCTGTTTTAATGCAGTTTTAAATGCTGACAAATTGGTCGTAATCCTCACCTACGGATTTTTTAACATACGTTGTGGTGAACAGTATGTTGATAACTGTCTGACACTGAAACCTCAAAACTATTCCAACTGACTGGCAAAATGCGACTTTGCGTTTCATTAAACAGGCTTCTCTGTGCTCACTCTAAAGCCGTGTCAGTGTTCATCGGCAAATCAGTTGAAGCCTGAAGTGAATCTGATTATTTGATAGGGGTGTAACGGTACACAAAAATCTCGGTTCGGTACGAACCTCGGTTTTGAGGTCACGGTTCAGTTCATTTTCGGTACCGTAAGAAAACAAAATGCAAAATATAAATGTGCTAGTTGTTTATTACACACCTTTGTGCTTTCAACAATAGGAACATTAGCCTACAAAAAGCTACAATTCTGCTGAAAAAGTAGCAGGTATTTAAAGATAATCCAACAACAATTTGCCTTTCAGACCTTTGTGTATAGATCAGCTTTCTTTCTTTCTGAAAGAAGAAGAAAAAAGTCCTGTGCTAAAGAGAAAAGCAATCCCAATGACAAATATTTTAACATGTATTTTACAAATGAAATGCCTCAATAAATTATTTTTCTTTTCTTATGAACGGTTTTCAAAGCTTTATTGGTGGATTTTCTCAAGTTAAAACGCAACACAGAAATTAACAAATTTAATTGTGTAAGCAGGATGTGTGTATTATTCTTATTATTTAATTACAGGTGTTTTAGCTCATTTCAATTTATTTTATTTAAATGGGCTATTATTCACTGCGTTCTCATGGCGACCACGTTGTCATGCCGTTGACGTTTCTGGGTTATACTGTCCTACCGTGTTGGTCCTCATTATAATAGAGAAGACAGAGTAAATATAATCAACACAAAGAAACTGTAACCCGATCGATATATTTGTATTGAACCGTTTCGGTACGTGGTCCTCGGTTCGGAACGGAGGTGTACAGAACGAGTTTCTGACATAATGTAACCCTTACTTTTCGAGGCTGTGAGTCGATCGGTTTACAGTTTTTTTGTGTAGATTATATTTACTCAGTCTTCTCTACTATAATGAGGACCAACACGGTACGACAGTAAAACCCAGAAACGTCAACGGCGCGACAACATGGCCGCCGCGAGAACGCAGTGAAACGCTGGCGTTAGTCAATCAGCCAATGCACACCAGTCGCAGTGCGGCCGCGTGTTAGACGCGTCCCAGAAGCGGCTCAACACGACGCATGCAAAAAGAACGGCAGAGTTTATTATTTGACGCGAGACGCTACCCTCCTGCGTCAATACTACTACCGGTAGCTAGAATCGGCCAGACCGGAAGTCACTCGTGAAAAAATACGGTGGATGCGGTCGATTTTCAAACTAATATGCAATCGTAACCCGCTTTTTGAGTCCATCAGATCTCTTGAGTGGTAGATTGGGGCACAGTTGACTTGTCTTTGTTGATTTACTGCTGTCTTTTCTGCTATAATAATAACCAACACGGCCCCGTGTTCAGTACAAAACCCTCCTACCACAACAAAACAAGTAGGAACTAATATTCACATAGGAACTAAAGTTATACAACATAAAATATACAATATAAATGAATACTACATCACATTTGTAAAATATAAACACATAATAAAATAAATAATAGCCCATTTAAATACAATAAATTGAAATGAGCTAAAACACCTGTAATTAAATAATAAGAATAATACAAAGATCCTGCTTACACAGTTAAATTTATTAAGTTCTGTGTGGCGCTTTAACTTGAGAAAATCCACCAATAAAGCTTTTGAAAACCGTTCATAAGAAAAAAAAAAGTGATTCATTGAGGCATTTAATTTGTAAAATACATGTTAAAATCTTTGTCATTGGGATTGCTTTTCTCTTTAGCACAGGACTTTTTTCTTCTTCTTTCAGAAAGAAAGCTGACTAATACGCGGGGTCTGAAAGGCAAATTGTTGTTGGATTATCTTTAAATACCTGCTACTTTTTCAGCAGAATTGTAGCTTTTTGTAGGCTAATGTTCCTGTTGTTGAAAGCACAAAGGTGTGTAATAAACACCTAGCACATTTATATTTTACATTTTGTTTTCTTACTGTACCAAAAATGAACCGACCCGTGACCTCAAAACCGAAGTACGTACCGAACCGAGATTTTTGTGTACCGTTACACCCCCCAACCCCTACTGTTAAATTTTAGACATGGGGTTCTTGAGCCTTTTTGTCCTGTTGTCCTGTCATGTTGCCCACCCAATTTCCAAAGAGTTGTGATTTGAGTTTGGAGAAATTGTAATTCCAAATTGCCCCTGGTGTTCAGTCCATGCGATAAAGGATGCCCCCTCCCAAAATTATATCTCTGTGTGAATTTTTTGCATTTGCTTTGCTCGGACCTCAATTGTTGATGGAAAAATGGTTGTGGGATACAAGATTTACTTGCCTCCAGTATTAAATTTTAATCTAACAAATCATGGTTTGCGGAAATAATCCTAAGGCTAGTAATAGGTTTTTATCACATTTAGGCTTAACGTTTTATTTCGCCAAACAAACAATGCTAAGCTTCATTTTGCTTTAGGGGATTGAGTATGCTAATGGGAACACTCCTTAGTTGCATCTCAATGAAGTGGAAAGTCTGTGGGAGCAGCTGAGAAGGGGCTCTGAGGGGGAGGTGGCGGTGGAGGTAGTTGGAATGGCGTGCTGCTCCTGAAAATTCACATCCATATTCATACCTGCTCCACTTAGGTGTTTTTCATGTTCTCCGTGCAGCCGAGTGGAGTTTAGAAGAAAATTGAGACATTTAATGATGAAAGTGATTAATAAATGCTACCTAAAGCTTGCTACAAGTAGCTTTTCAACAACCAATGGATTTTTACGATGCAAAATTAGGAAAAGCTGAATGTTTTCTTAATGCTTTTATAATGTATTGTCAATTAAATGACCGACACATGCACACAAGAATGTTTTGTTGTTTTCCGTCCGTCCGTCCGTCCGTCCGTCCTCTTGCGCTTGCTCTGTTTTGTTGTTTTGTTCAATTTGTATGAGGGAGCATGGCAGGGCATCCACACATGAAAAATACAAACAAAAGAGAATATTTTTGGAAGAAGCTAAGCTAACGGTTTGCTATTTGGGTTACTACACAGAAGTTGCTAATACAGTTGTGTTAAAAAGTAGCTGAGTAACTTTTTAAATTCATTTAACTCAATGGCACTGAAAGATGAGCATTCATATCCACTCCTTCCGGTTTAAGGAAATTGGATGCCCTTAGTTGCCAATGGCAGGCAATAAGTTACATACTACGAAATAAAAAATCTACTATAGAGTGATATTTGTGGCCATAACCATGGTGTATTTAAAAAAAAAAAAAAAACTTGTTTTAGTTATGTTTTTATTATAATTGTGTTAATTTGAATTTTTATTTATTCATATAAAATACGATACAATAATTAATAATAATTGAAAAAATATATACAGTGATCCCTCAATACTTCGCGCTTCAAACTTCGCGCCCTCAGTCCATCCTTTTTTAAATTAAAATGTAAATACAAGCATAAAAGCAGTATTTAATAGAGCTGTCCCGATCCGATCACGTTTTTTTGGGGGGGGGAGTTGCTTATTAAAGTTAACGATGATTGACGGACATTAAGGTTTTAACTTGCCAGAGACGCTTACTTCAAAGCGCAGAATACGTCAATAATACTTTAACTTTTTAAACAGTTGCTGTTGCAACTCACTGTGTGTAAGTGAGCAGCTTGAGCGGATTTGAGTGCATTCACTCAATGAAGCATTTGATAAAAACAAGCATTTTTCTACTTTGTTCAAAAATAATTCGGTGGGACAGTAACATGTTAAAAACACAATTGTTACATTTGAAGTGATTGAAAACTATTAAAATATACTAAAATTAGATTTTGGCAAAAAAGTGAGAAAACATGTCTTATATGTATCTCTTTCCAATGCTAAATCTGAATGAATACATTAAACCAAAAAAAATAAAATAAAAAATTGCGCTACTTCATGGTTTTTCACTTATCGCAGCGGGTTCTGTTCCCCATTAACCGCAAAAAATTAAGATCACTGCATATAGAATTATCACTGGTGTTCACATATATCACATTTTGGGTCATGTAGGCCTCTTTAGATTGCAAAATAGTCACTTGCCCAACAAAGTCTGAAGAAGTTGGGTTGTTTCAGTCTCTAATTTGGTAACTTTGACCGGCAACGCGATCACTGGTATTTGACGCGTTCATGGCAATTTGTTTAAAATAAATGAATAGATTAGCAATTCCCCCTTCCAAATAACTTCACACTAAACAAAAATGAAATTATCCAATGGGCACTTTGATAAATCCGTTTATGCTACCGCTGTCACCGTTTTACCAACAAGTAATATTCCAATTTTCATTATTAATTTTAGGGCAAGTAATGCTGTTGAAGAGCACTGAAATTACTTTGACTTGTCTGCTTGGAGAACCATGCAGAGTTTTAGCAGTTCAAGTTTATTGGCCGATATTTTTAATAGGGCTTTTTACATGATCAGAAACTTCAGAGCTGATCAGCAACTTACAGAAACAAACAAAAACATACTAAAAAATATTTAAAAGAAACCTTTCCTGGTTAATTATAAATGGTTAATTATAATTGAACACTTAATTGTCCATCCCTATATGGAACTGGTTTATCATTTGCTATTTTCATCCCCAACTGAATTTTGAGCATTCTTCACACAATGTGATCACCTTTTATAGATATCCAATATTCATGACTTTGTTAACTTTGATGGCAAAGGAGGAAAAATGCTCAAATTTGATCTGAATGTCGGTTTCCGTGTACTCCGCTAAATTAGTGTCCTTCACTTGCAGGTCACCTGGATCTACGAGCCCAAGGAGGGGGAGCGGACAAACATTGCCGTATTACACCCCAGCTACGATCCCAACTACCCCGAGTCGCCGCTCAAGGACAGGGTCAGCTTCATGGAGAGCCCCCCCAACGTGGCCAGCCCTTCCATCCAGATCAGCAATGTTCGCATGACTGATGAGGGGAAGTACATCTGCGAGTTTGCGTCCTACCCCAGTGGACACAAGCAGGGAGTCACGCAACTGGTTATGCTCAGTAAGTCTCCATTTACTTTTTTTTTTTTTTTTTTTTTAAACACAGACATGCGTTCATATTTCTCAAAAATAAAAATGAAGTAAAATGAAATTAAATACCAGCCTTCCCAATTCCAATTTTTGCACATCTATTACCTTCATTGGCAGCTGAGATGCTAAGAGAGCTCAATCATTTTCTCCTTTTTTTCTTCACTGTTGGACGTTCTTTTTTTTCTTCCAATTTTTAATTTTGTGTGTGTGTGTGTGCATACACTTTCATAACGGTATCCGTGGCGATAGGCCAAAAGGTCTCATTTTAATGATGATATTGGGGCAAAGAAAGAGTCTTATTCCTGGAATTGCTTCTTGGAAGATAGAAATAGTGGCTTGTGTTATACTTGGATGACTTAACAATGTTACATCAAAATAGTTTAAAAGTGCAAGCTGTTACTCAGAGTCAGACCACATGTTTGGTCGCACAAATGAAATTTAAACAAAATTTCTGTGATGCTGGAGGACCACAGAAATCAGCAAAAATTTAACCCCCCCCCCCTCCCTTTTATAAAATGTGCTTTGCTTTGAAATTGAAAGGGAATATTTACAGAAAAAACTTTTAAACTTTTTGTTTTCATCATTAACAATACAACAAATGTAAATGAAAAAAAAATAGTATCGTATTAATTTTTTTTTTTTGTTTGTTAAAAATGTAAATAAATACAAAAATATATTAGGGCTGTCAAACGACTAAAATTTTTAATTGAGTTAATCACAGCTCAAAAATTAATTAATCGTGATAAATCGCAATTCCAAACCATCTATAAAATATGCCATATTTTTCTGTAAATTATTGTTGGAATGGAAAGATAAGACACAAGACGGATATATACATTCAACATACTGTACATAAGTACTGTATTTGTTTATTATAACAATAAATCAACAAGATGGCATTAACATTATTAACATTCTGTTAAAGGGATCCATGGATAGAAAGACTTGTAGCTCTTAAAAGATAAATGTTAGTTCTTAGAAGATAAATGTTTATACAAGTTATAGTAATTTTATATTAAAACCCCTCTTAATGTTTTCGTTTTGATAAAGTTTGTTAAATTTTCAATCAAAAAATGAACTAGTAGCTCCCCATTTTTGACGTCGCCAAGCGGTGACACCACATAAAAGATAAAGTGTCTTTAACTACGTAAGGTAGTGATTGAAATACACCACAAGGTGTCAATGGTTTTAAATTACTGAGAAATCAAGCCAAAGAGTGTGTTTTGTCCCTCGACTGACGCCGTAGTTCCCTGTTTACTGGTGCATTTATTGTACTTCACGGTCATTTGAGTGCAGGCTTCACAACGTACGAGATCTCTAATAGTTTGTATAATGTGACTAAACTTTGCCATCCAGTGTATTTGTTGAGCTAAACGAAATGTTTGAATCGAGTTTACCAAAATCTGAGTAAGTTTTATGTGTATTTTGCATAGCTATTTTGATTGGGAATGCCAGTTCTCTCTCAATTTAACTGTGTGAGAATAGGGCTTCAATTAAAGAATATACACGATAATATCGGTCACCGATAATTATCGGCCGATAATGGCAACTATGACGTCACACAGATAATCCAGATAATAAAAAAATTCAACCGATAATGCAATTCGATAATTACAAATTTGATTTAGCCTCCAAATGTACGTAACCGAAGAATTCAGCACGCCGCCTCCTCAACCCCTCCCCTCTCTGAAGCCCTTGAGGGACGAAGGGTTGAGGAGGCGGAGTTCCTTGACAAGAAGCAGTAGTATATTATGGCGACTGTTACTAAAAAAATGACGCTCTCGCCATCTGTGAAACATGCACCGCAGAAGTTCCACGAGACGGAAAGAAAGCGTCCTCATTTAGCACCACTAACCCAGCAACCATTTAAAACTGCATCACAAAGATTTTTGGAACGAATATGAGGCTGCTGCTAGCGGGAATGCTAAAGCTATTGTAAACACAAACCAAGCTAAACTACGGGGCTTGTGACGATACAGAGTCGGGTTGTTTGGGATTGCAGCCCAAGGCGGGTGGTAAACTCTCATCTAAGGCTAAACACCGGCACGACTCGAGACCGATAGTCGACAAGTAGCCGTCTTCCGACGGAGCCCGCTGCTCTGGCCGGTCCGGCAGGCCGCCGCAGCGGGGCGGGCCGAGCCCGGTTCTCCGGCGGCGGGACCTCCGGCGAACACCCCGGTTTCTTGAGCGTTTCCCCACGGCGTGCGCCTCCGTCCGGAGCAGAGCCAGGCCCCGAATACACTGCGGCGAACTGGCCGGGGCGGGCGGATTAGCAGGTACAAACGTAGCTGCCGCCGCCGAGATTAAACACGATTTTTTTTTTTTTTATACCTAAATGACCCGCGAGCCAACGCCCCGGATAAAAAAAATAATGCAGTTTATACGACCACCATTCTTCATGAAAAACATGCCAATCACATCATTTTCACCATGGACATTTGGAAAAGTGATGTGTCCAGTGAGCAAGCTTATCATGACGGCACAGTGGTTAGATGATAAGTTAAACATGGAGAAAACGAAGTCAGCCAGTCAGTGATGCATTCAGTATGTAAAATGACGAGCGGTCAGATGACTTTGTAACGCTGCCTTTATTTTCGGCTTAACAAAACTCACACAAAACAACACGCACGGGGATGCAAGCTCCAACTCCGTCCAAATAGTACTGCCGTGTATCAGTTTAGCTGCTGTAAAGCAAGTGTCGTGAGTGCCGCAAATGTAGACAAAGCGCTGAAGAATAGGTACATGACATCTTGCTCTTTTGAGTTAATCATTTTCACAGTGTGCAACAAAGCAGATAACATTAGCAATCACTTTTCAAATTATTTATTTGTCTGCTCAATTACAGTCACAGTAGATAATCAAAACTTATTTTCACTTATTAACACTTATCAATTTAAATATGCACATTCCTGTTGTAATGAAATAACAACAATATTCTGTAGCCACAAGTTTGTTTGTTTTTAGGATCAAGTATAATATTTTATTGCTTAAAATAAGGCTGTTAAGATTATTTTCAGCTAGCTATTTTTCTTCAAAGAAATCTGAGAGAAATGCACTTGAAGCGCTGGCAGATAATTTCGCTTTTTCCCAATTTTTTTCCACTTAAAACTGACTAGTTTTAAGGAGGTGTGTTTTTGCAGTGTAGTAATGTTATATATGTTAGGAATGGCTTACTTTTAAAGGCATTTTTGTGCAACTTAGGTATTTACTCTGTAATTGGTGCCAAAGGTTTACCATTACACAATGTTAGACAATCTGTCATTATTTAGATGTTGGAATTGACTACTTGTTCATATTTATGTTGAAAAAAAAAGAGCAATAAATTATATTTTTGCCCAGTAATATTTTCTCATGTGTATACTTTAAAATTTTACATAAATCTTTTGATAGAATTTTCGGCTTGACATTATCGGTTATTGGTTGGAATGAGGAGGAAATTATCGGTTATCGGTATCGGTTGAAAAATGTATTATCGTGCATCACTAGCTTCAATAATACAGATTGAAGCGCTTTTCTTTTTGTGAACATTATTTTTTTTGTAGAGATAGGAATATTATTTTGGTTGTGCTTTCACTAAATGATACCAATGTTTGTCGTGAAGGAGTTGCCGAAGCTTTTGCCAATAAACGGTGCGGTCCAATAAACGCCTGTGTCCACTCGCCTTTTGAAATATTCTGATATAGAATTATCCGAGGCACCCTGAAGTGCACTTTAGTTTACTCACATGATGCAGGAGTGAGTTAGAGTTGCGGCCTGCCGAGAGCCGTAAGTTGTGTTAATGTTGAAGCTGAATGTGCTAATAAAGAAACAGTGCCAGCACATCGCGTGTGGTATACATTTGTTAAGAAAAATCACAAAACGAGACACGTTTCTCTGCCTCTTAGCTCTCAAAGTGCAAAAAAACGGCGTCATTGTAATCTGAGGCAATGCATGAGCGGGTCATTCCCCACATGCGTTAAATGCATCAAATATTTTAACGTGATTAATTAAAAAAAATAATTACAGCCCATTAACGGGATCAATTTGACAACACTAATATATATAATATATATTACTGCACACTTGCTGCTTTTATGAAGCAAAACAAAAGTTTATGTGTTCAAAACAAACAAACAAAAAAACTATTGCATGTCCTGCGATGGGACTATTGCGCAGATTGTGATGTGTTCAAACGATATATTGTGCAGGCCTAATGCATACTATTCGGTTTTTCGGCCAAGTGTTCCCAATATTCGGTTTCCGGTTTCGGCCAAGTATTTTGCTTTCGGTATATCCCTGCTTTGTAGGTTCAGGTTCGGAGTGAGCTTTAGTTTAAGCCATGACTGTAGCTAAAATCACAGCTTATACTGCTATTGAGACTTAAATATTCCACTTAGAGATGAGGTCTGACCTCAAAGCCTTTAAGTCAAACAGAATCATAAAGCATTTTTGACAACCTTGATAAGCAAATTTGGTTGCTTATTTGCTAAGTCAGTCCTTGTCATAAAAAGTAATCTGTTGTGGCATACTTTATGATATTTTACTGGACGTTTTACTGTAAGTGCATGCAGAGAGGCAACATCTACATACCAATTTACATTCAGAACTGGTAGTTTTGAATGGCAGCGAACAGCATAGCCAATAAACACGGTTTATGAACTCATTTATCATATTTGAGGGCGTCTCTGGGTGATATTCGGTGTTGCTTTTCGATGAAGTCACCCAGTAAGCGAATAGGGAGACAGATTTCAAACGGATTTCTAGTTAAAGATGAGACATTTGATTTCCCAGTTTTCTGAAATGCTGCACAGTAGACAAACCACACCAGAGAAACATCCGCATATACTAGAAAACTCGTGCGGTTTTCTGTCTAATCATAGCCTTGTTGGACTTAAGTCAATTTTGGGATTTTGAACCATTTGAAAAGGCCATCCCACCATTGCACTAAAACGCATTTGTGGCTAAGTCTCCAGTTAGCGATGACAAAATACCGCACCAATGTCCAAAAGGACAGCATGATTGAGCATTGACATTTTCTAGCTGAAAGGTTAAACGCACAGACTCTCAACACGTAATCTTTTTTTCATGTTTTTTTTACTACTGCTATTGATCATCAGATGATTGACATCATACCTCTGTGTTTTGCTATAAGAGACTCACTATAAATACTCTGTGGATAATTGTTTGTCTGCACAGGATGTAATATATTATCTGCTGAAGTGAGTTGCAGAGGCATACAACAAGAAGCTTGTAATTATAGTCCAGTGTGTCTTTGTAATTAAAATATGCAACATCTTTATTCTCTTCTAATCTTAGTAGCCAATTTGCCTTAAATATGGAGTGCATACTAATCGTTCAATTTATCATGAAGTATTTGGTCGATTGTATTGAAATAACGGTTGGTGAAGAAATTAAGGCAAAAGCTCGTGCACAGGTGTCCAACTCCAGCCCCGGGGTCGAGTTGTGGCACCATAACGTTTTGTGTGACCCGCGAGAGTAAAACATGTGCATCAACTTAATGGTTTTTTACTAAAATAAAATGTAAATAAAATCTATGTAGTCCTCACTTAAGAGTGAAAGATTACAGAATTTAGAGAATATTTACATTTAAACATTTAAATTTTAAAATACATTTTTAAAAATAATATATATATATTTTAGCTTTAGTAAAACTGAAATAAACTGTAAAATGTTTTTTGCCATTTTTCCTCTTTTCTATTTTTATTAGATGTAAACATATTTGAAAGAAAAATGGGTTTAAAAAAAAAAAAAAAAGAAAAAAGAATACAGGTAGTCCCTTGGATAGAACGGACTTGACTTACGCGATTTTGACATTACGACGCCGGAGTCTCATCCGCCATTGTCTCCAGTCATTTTTTTTTTTCTTTCTTTCTTAAAGCTGTGTAAACAGTACTTTATTGTACCAGGCAGCATCTTATTTTTAACTTTATTAACCTGACGAGTTCTGTCCTCACTAGGCGTGTGCCGGTTACCGGTTTCACGGTTTACCGTGGTGTGAAAACGTCGCAGTTTCAAAACCACTAAAATTTTCCGTCAGACCGTAGTGCGGTATTCGCTATGTTTCTTGTGTCAAAAATGCAGCCAGAAGCGGCTTGGCGCAGCAGCGCTCACCCCCTCCCGTTTGTTGCTGTGTGTGAAAGTGGCGCTATCGGCTAGCCAGCCAGCTAACCCAAAAACAAATACTTCAAACATAAGGCGTACTGTTCTTCAATTTATTGAGCTCTCAAATCGTGCTAAGTGTAATATACAAAATGAATACATTTAAAATGTTGTACAATTAGATTTTTCCATGTGAGTAGCTTCAACAGATTAGCACCATGGTAAAAGGTTGCCAAAAACAAAACACACATTTTCCTTTCAAATTCAATATACAAACTAACTAAAACTTTGAAACTTTTTCCTTCACTTTTGACTTTTTTGTAAAGCTGTAACATACATATGTTCACTTATGTTCAAAACGACATACATTTTAACAACAAAACACCTGACACAAAACAATTGGTGTTCAAACGTCCATCTCATCTGATCAAAATGTAAATTTAGTAGATTAAATTTGGCTAATTTGCCTAGCAAAAGTCCTGTAGCTTAAATGCGACGAATGCTAACGTAGTTACAATTTTCATAGCAAATAGCTCGCAAATAACTCCTCAAACTTTAGTTCTAACCTTAATTACAAATGCATACACAAATATATATTAGCTTAAAAAACTTACAGCCTTATGTAGGAAAGAGAGCAGCTGTCCTATATCCATGTCAGACGAGTCTCCTACTGAGGCTACGTCTACACTAGGACAGATAATTTTCTCCAGGGTATTTTGCCGACTATATTTATATCTGTCCACACTTACGTTTAAGGCGCGTTTAAGGCAAGTTATTTGCGCAAACATGCCTTGAAAGGAGTGGCCTCATGTGTTACCTCATCGCCCGAGCGGTTTACCTCTGAACCGGAAACTCATTACTCGCTAGTGGCAAATTTCGAAATTACTACACCTTCTAAAATGTCATTATTTTGTGATCACTGTTTTTTTCCTGAACGCAATTGAACGCATCACTTAGGAGCGAGAGTGAAGGCCGAGTACGCTCGGCTTTTACGAGCAGTCGCCGAGTTGTGATTGAAATAAATCTTTAGAAAACAACGAAAGCCTGACATCATTACTTGGGATGTTACAATCGATTCTCAGTTGCGCTCTCACCACTTGGAAAATAACAAATAGAAGCATATGGTGTGGCGCTGCGTGTATTTCCTGGAAGCCGCAACCAGGAGTGCTTGTGCATAACAGTGGCGATCCTGGAAGTGGCGACAGGCAAAAATGTCATGGAAAAAACTGATCGTGCGCCTGTTTGACTGGGGGTACCACGCGGGTCAGTTTTCGGGGTTCAGTTTTCCTCGACACATTTTATATACTCATGTTTGATCGGCATTGAGTTGCGGGGGCCAGCCCCGCAGCTGGCTAATCGGAGACAATGCGATGGGAGGACCACAAATGGGCACTGAATTGAAGCCTATTATTGCGAAATAGTTTGAAGGTTCAAGAAAAATGTGTGTAGCAGAAAAGAGGAGCAGGAATGCCAAATCGTAACTGTCCACTTCCATTGTTTATGATGCCGTCATGCCGCACTAAAAATGGCGACGGCATGCACTCACTTCCTTAGTATCAGACTGTTGAATGGAGGCAGCAGTCCATATTTACATTATCCTTCTAACAACTGTTAGAGAATTCTATTCATGCTTAAAACACAACCATTATGCATCATATTTTGTATGCTTTTTGTTAGGCTTGCATGAGAACATTGTAGTATTAATCTGTTGAGTGTGCCTTCTCATGGCGTTGACTACTGCAGACTGTATCACCATATGCCCGAATATGGACTGTTATGTTCCTGTTTTCCAATATGCCCTGAATGAATACAATGAGTGACTGTGGTTTATCAGACTAAGCTTATCTTCGTTCTAGCCGGGACCGGTGTTCAAGGTCTCTGCTCAAAGAAGTTTTTGTATGGAAAAATACCTAAGTTTGTGAGATGATGAGTTTCGTTTCTTAGTAAGTTTTGTTTCACGGTGGGCTTCGGCACAGCCCTTTCAACAGCATAAATGTCCAGCCTCTATTGTACTTCTTCGTACTTTCTGGGTGATCTCAGCTCCTGGCTGGGTCACATCATTTTTTGCCCGAGAGCTCTTGTTTATAAAGCCTTCGAAGAAAAGCAATCCATGGTTGGGGTCGTATTCATTTTCTAATCAAACTATCGAGGTAACACTTGTCTTGGAGTTCAACTTCCCTGACAACAACTAATCCGGATAATAGGCCTACTAGTGCAGCCTACTGCGACTTATAGTCCGAAAAATACAGTAGCTATTCTTTTTAAGGTGTTAATTCCGATTTCCGTCGCCAGCGTAGGAACGGAACTCGTTCATAACCTGGGGACTACATTTATTTAGTTTTTAGGTTTTTAAAAAAAATAATAATTTTTTTTTAAAGTAGACAAAAGTTCGATATTTGCATTCAATAGGCTCAAAAAAGAGTTTGACCATTTTTAGGTCGTCAATGTCTCTAAACAATTAACTATCAAAAAAAGTTGTTGATTAATAATCGATTAGTTCTCCATTCATCGTGGCAGCCCTAGTTGGCAGACATAATAGCCCGTCAAAGCAAGGAAACTATAACTACGATGTGCCCCATTACAAAGAAGAGTTTGACACTCCTGGACTAGTGTTCATAATACTTGGATGCAACCAGTAGAGAATCAAACATTCCTTAAAGCTCCACTTGAGGCAGCAAACAACTTAAACCAGCACTCGATGGAGTAGCTTTCAAACTAGGCGTTAATCATCTAACTTGAGATTTGCTGTCAAGACTTGCCTTGCTGTGTGTGGCCAGTTGTCAGTATTGATCTCCTCTTTGCGTATTCATAAATACAAGCTGTTCCCAGGCGTGCCAGCGTCTCTCAGAGGTGCCATGGAGGTTAAAAGCCCGTCCCAGCAGCGGCTTAATTGCTATTATAAGTGGTATTGTCAGATCAATGGTGTTCTTGTTAATGCAATGGAACTGTTGGACTAACCTTGGCTCAACACCAGTACGTCTGGTTCTGCTCGCTTCACTCACCGAGGCAACACGCCTTCTCTGCCTCCTCCTTTGACTGCATATCGATCCGAGCTTGTCAGCGTCCATCTCCGCTTTGATCAAATTCCAGTTTCAAACAAAGCGTGTGGGGCAGAATTGGGCCTGTACTGAGTCATAGTTGGTGATCCATTATTTTATTGTAATGCTTTTCCAAGAAATAGTCAATGACTGAGACAGCCACTCTTCATTAAAAACATTTCAAAATGTGATTGCACTAATATCAGTAATTGTTTGTTTATGCAGTTTCTCGGTGGGAGGAGACAAAGGAGAGTGAAGCAATAGCGGTGAGAGGTTGCCAGGATACATGATTTTAAATAAATGGCATATCAGAAAATAAGGCACAGCCAGGAATTTAGAGTTTAATTTGTTCCGTTACCACGCTTGTAGCGACTCATATTACGAATCCTTCACAATTGAACTGACTTGAAATGTAATCTGTTTGAATCCTCGCATCTCCAAAATGACTTCTCAGAAAAATCGACCAAGGTGGCTTTATACCTTTTATTGCCATTTTATACCATTGCGCTTTAACATCAACGGAGCACCCCAAAATCATATTCATTTGCTAAGAAAGCAGGCCTACGCTATTGTAATTAACAAAAATATTAGTGTAATTTTTAGTTATAATTGGGCTGAGTGACGTGACCTGAAAATCTTTTTTTTTTTTTTTTTTTTGCCCCCCAATGACGCCCCACCCCCGCTTTAAGGGAAACAATAAGAGCCAAAGACAGGAAGCTCAAAACATTTGTTTAAAAATTGTTAAATGTTAAACAAAAGTAACATAAAAGAAAGTGTAACACGTCTATCAGCCCCCTAGCAGGAAATAATAACTACACAAAGAAGTCAACTTTCTCCTCAACTAATCTATTGACTAAGTGGTTGCCAGATCTCATTTTTTGGAAAAAAAAATCAAAAAAATAAAAAAAATCAGCAACAACAGCAAATCCCTCGAAACGAATAAATATTTTTTTGTAATTATTTGCAATAAAAAAACTCAAATTCATAAAAATGATTTGATGCCCAGGCCTAATTGTCCCCCCAAACCAAAAGCTTAAAATCCTAAGGAAAAGTAATGTTCCCAGTTTCCCACAGGAAATGGTGAAAAGGCGGAATTTTACAAACATTTGAGTGAGTATTCTATAATTGAGACTACATTTCGAAGCTATTGGTCGGCTCTCAGACTCGACTCCCGAAAGAGTTGATCTAAGTCTTTTTCTCAGTATTTTTTTATATCCGGCAAAAGTTGAAACCAACAATAATTCCGCAGTCACTTTTTGTAATTGTAATGCCCTGAGACAAAATTTCTAAATCGTGCTCTGAGGATCGATGCTTATACATTGCCAGCATATATCTACCAAATTTAATAAGTGAACCGTACACATATTACGGAGGAGTGCTGATTTTAGTTAGTGTCCTCATCAAGAAGAACATAACAAGAACAAAGTGAGTGAGAACTTGTGACCTCCCTTTTGGCAGTCTGATAAAGACAACACAACGCCTATTTGATTTGATCTTTAAAACATTTACTCAGATATTTTCATTTTCAATTACTTTTCTATTTTTCGCAGACCCTGTATAATTGAATTCAATGTGTAATTTGGTGTTGAAAATCTATGTTATCTACATTCAACATTTAAACTTTCCCACCAGCAAAACCCCAGAACTCTGCATCTGCCTTAACTGTGGAAGCGGGCCCCAAACCTACGGCGGTGGCGCGCTGCGAATCCCTCAACGGCCGCCCCGCCGCACAGATACGCTGGGTGACCACGGCCAATGGCAACGCCACCACGACATCCAAGCAGGGCCAGGACAACACTGTGTCTGTCACCAGCGAGTACCGTGTGGCTCCCACTGCGGCAGACAACGGCAAAGATATCAGTTGCATTGTTTCTCATCGGACGCAGACATCGCCGGAAAGCTTCCAGATGAAACTCAAAGTTTTATGTAGGATTTTTCAACTTTCATTCAATTGCTCAATTTTTTTTTTGTCTCCATCTGAGCTTGAAGTAATTATTAGAACTCATTGTACTGTGATATTTTCCCTAAATTCATTTCTCTCATTTTCTTTCCCCAGACGCTCCCCAGGTGACAATTGTGGGTTATGACAATAATTGGTACGTAGGCCGTACAAATGTGCTGCTCACCTGCCAGGCTGCTGGAAACCCAGTACCGACGACAGTCCTTTGGAAGTCGTAAGTACCGGCTCATTTCCGCACCCTTTCTATATATTTTTAGGATCCTTTGTCCCTCTCTCCTCACCCTTCATCTCCAAGTCTTCAATCAAGAAGTAAAGCTGTAATCAGCACTTTTTTTTTTTCAATTATTATTACCACTGCAGGTCTCTGCTGCGATTATGGAAATAGCCACTTAATTTCTCATAATGGACTCGAACCTAAAATTTAACCCTTCCCCGATGAGAAACACAATATGACTCGCTGCATTCGGCTACTCTGATTTTTCTTCAATTACCTTGACTGTGCCTCTATTGGCAGAAATAATCATCCGAAAGTGTAGAACTAGGAAACGATAGTGATGAGATATTGAACTCAGATCCTTGCCATATCTATCATATTTTAATATTGGATGTTGAGGAAGGCAAATGTTTCACTGATAAGATTAGCGGACTTGGATGACATCGCACAGTGAGTGCATTATGCAAATGAAAATCTTGTGTAAGCAGTCTGGCTTCTAAGGAGTTTGGTTTAGTGCATATATCCAACTGTCTATTTGTACAGTCATTTACAATGAGTCATGAACAGAATTCCATTGTGTTTGCATTTGAAACTTTGGATATGGACAAACACAGTCAAACACAAGCATCACCGTTGACAATCCATTCATCAATAATAAATACTGGGCAGTAGAGCTGTCACAATTACTGTATTTTCGGACTACAAGTCACACCTGAGTATAAGTCGCACCAGCCATAAAATGCCCAACGAAGAGAAAAAAAAAAACATATATAAGTCACCGGAGTATAAGTCGCATTTTGGGGGAAATTTACTTGATAAAATCCAACACATAGAACAGATCTGTCATCTTGAAAGGCAATTTAATATAAAAATACAATAGAGAACAACATGCTGAATAAGTGTGCATGAACAACGTAACACAAATATACTGTCCTCACCAGGACGCTACGGCTCGGTCCTGGCTATACAGCGAGCTAAACTCCCAAATGACGATGCTTGAAGTCGGTATAATTTGCAGAATCAATTTCGTTCTCGATACCAAACAGGTTCACATCAACGTCCCGTATTTTTCGGACTATAAGTCGCACCTGATTATAAGTCGCACCAGCCATAAAATGCCCAACGAAGAGGAAAAAAACATATATAAGTCGCACCGGAGTATAAGTCGCATTTTTGGGGGGAAATTAACTTGATAAAATCCAACACATAGAACCGATATGTCATCTTGAGAGGCAATTTCAAATAAAAATACAGTAGAGAACAACATGCTAAATAAGTGTTCAGTATGATCATGTTACATGATGCATGAACAACAAAATGCAAAGGTGGCCAGTATGTTAACTAGAGCTGAAACGAATACTCGAGCAACTCGAGTTTAAAAACTGATCGGAGTAATTTTATTCACCTCGAGTAATCGTTTACTTTGACAGCTCTAAGCATCACGTTTTGCTCGGACTACTTTTAATGCGGGACAACGCGCTGATGTCAAGTGCGTAGAGGAAGAAGAAAAAAAAAAAAAAAACTTACTGCAACCGACACTTACTGCAACCGACAGCCACTACAAACGATGCCGACGTTGCTAAATACTAGCCCGCACGATGCTACGTTGGTAAGTAGCGTCTGACGAGTCTCATAGAGATCACATGTATGTTGAACTAGATGCTAAATGATAGACTCGGCCGCGTCTGGGCAGCGTTAGTAAACAGCCGCCATCTTAAAGCAGTAGAGCGCTAAGCGCTAATAAAGAGCGCTAAGCGCTAATAAATAAAGATTAACGTTACTTATGACCACTGTCGATGCGTGGCTAACGTTTCTTACTTACAGGCTTTAACATAACATAGCGTTGTGGAGTGATAAGGGTGTAAAATGAAAACTCAATAATGCTAACTATCAATTTTAACTCAGTAGTCATTGCTGGATAAAACACCAAGTAGCACTGGTCCCTAATGTGCTCCAATACAGCCTGTATCATACATTTATTTTGAACACTGCAAAAACTCAAAATCCTATCAGGACTTACAGTTTAGACTAACTTAAAACTTAACTAGAACTTAAAAATGGCTTGACACAAATAGAAATTCAATTGAAACACTTTTAAGTGATGTGTGCTATCAAGCGTAACGGCATTTTTTATATATATATTTTTTAATAAGATCTAAAGGTTTTTTGAGTGAAAGCAGTGAATTAGTCTTTTTTTTTTATTCTAGTTAATCTGAGATGCAATTGTTGGATGTTTTCAACAATCTACATCGAAAATTAAGACCTTGATTGACTGAAAATGGTTCAAGATTAGATGAAATGTCTTGTTTTCTCATGTATATTTTTAATTGCTCTTCACCTAAAAATATATTTGTTTTATCCGATTACTCGATTAATCGATAGAATTTCCAGTCGATTACTCGATTACTAAAATATTCGATAGCTGCAGCCCTAATGTTAACGTAACATAGCTATTAAGAGTTATTCAGATAACTATAGCATAAAGAACATGCTAAGAAGTTTACCAAGCCATCAGTGTCACTCCAAAACACCAAAATAACTTGTGAAATGATGTCATAATGTGTTAATAATTTCACACATAAGTCACTCCTGAGTATAAGTCGCACCCCCAGCCAAACTATGAAAAAAAACCTGCGACTTATAGTCCGAAAAATACAGTAAATAAATGATGATTAGGTGCTGTTACAGCAATGACACAAACGGTTAGCATGCGTTCGCTAGCATCAGCACATCGTTCAAACAACCACACAACTGGCTTTAAGTGTCCAATCGCGGGTGGAAAACAGACAACAACAACAAAAAAGATGATAAACACAAGTGTTGCCTCTGTAGAGATGTTTTACAAGCATAAACAATGAACGTAGGTTCGCAGCCGTGTTTCTCTCTCGCTAACTCGCCCACTTACTCAAGCTGGGTAGCTGTTCTTCTTCTTCTGGCGTGTGAGCGATCTTCTTCACGTAAACAAGTGCGAATGCGCCCTCATGTGGGCGTGAAAGCGCCACAAACTAAAAGCATGCATTTCAATATAAAAAAGTCAATAATACAATTGAACACACATTGCCAAAGACAGAACGTGAACGTGGCCATAGCTATTAAGAGTTATTCAGATAACTATAGCATAAAGAACATGCTAACAAGTTTACCAAACCATCAGTGTCACTCCAAAACACCAAAATAACATGTGAAATGATACCATAATGTGTTAATAATTTCACACATAAGTTGCTCCTGAGTATAAGTCGCACACCCAGCCAAACTCTGGGGGGGGGGGGGGAGAAACTGCGACTTATAGTCCGAAAAATACGGTAATCGACTAATAAATTCTCAAATTAGTTGGTACCTATTATGTGAGCTGATGAATCGTCTAGAGACATTGTTCACCTTAAAATTGTCCAAATCCTCATTTTCAGTGTTAATAGGTAACACTTTATTTGACTGCAGCGTCATAAGACTGTCATAATTATCTATCATTGGGAATTACTGAATGCTTATGACAGATGTCATTAAGTTTCAGCCGGCAAATTGTGTCACTGACTCCATTTATGTCCAGCTTGGATCTTTTGCATCCATTCAAAAGTGAGATAATTTTCCGGATAACACTAAATGACATCTATTATAAGCATTCATTAATGGTCATGACATTGTTATGTCATAATTATGATGGTGTAATGACAATCTTATGGCGCCACTGTCAAATAAAATTTTACCGAATACCATAACTAGCAATTAATGAAACAACTGTAACTGTAACTGAATAAGTAATTTGCACAGAAAATGAAATTTGATTGTTATTTACATCTGTAGTGCTGCAATGCATGCTAGGAGGCATGTTGGACAACAACAATGTTGGTAGCAGGTGGCAGCAGAGGTTGATCGTGAAGGCCAAATGAAGCCGTTAGGTTCAAAGCTTCATGATGGTTAATTTGGTAATATAACAGTCGTGTGACACCGCTGTCAAATAGTGTTACCGGTTAATATCATTTGGTGTAAATATCCCATAATACAGTGAGGACAGCTGCGGCTTACAGTCAAGTGCGGCTTATCTATGAACAAATGTCATTTTCACGTCAAATTTGTTGGGTGGCGGCTTATAGTTGGCAGCGCCTTATAGTCCGAAAATTACGGTATAAAGTATGTTTATTATTTATTTATTTATTAAGGTTTTTATTTTTTTTATTATGAAAGAAAAATAGTAAAATCATTGTTTACATGTTTTAAATATCAAATTATACTGAAAAATATATATTTCAAATAAATTAGAAGAAAAGAAATACTACATTTTCTTAACTAATTTTACATTTTTTACAGAAATATTTCCCATAGGCACACCACCTTTGGGAGGGGCTAAAGCGGTCGGGTGCGTAGGGAGTTGGGCGGCAGCCAACAGCGGCAGCCTTGGTGGTCTGACCCCCAGCTACAGCAGCTAACTCTTGGGACATTGAATGTCACCTCTCTGGTGGGGAAGGAGCCCGAGCTGATGTGTGAGGCAGAGAAGTTCCGACTAGATATAGTCGGACTCGCCTCTACACACAATTTGGGTTCTGATACTAATCCTCTCGAGAGGGGTTGGACTCTGTTCTACTCTGGGGTTGCCCACGGTGGGGGGCGCCAAGCAGCTGTGGGCATACTTAATTCCCCCCGGCCAGAGGCGTAGCAAGGGTCCCTGAGGGCCCCAGGCAACAAGCAACATGAGGCTCTTCTGAGTCACGTGACACACATACATACTCGCGCAGTATAATTAACACAAAGGTGGGGGGGTGTGAGTGCGCGCTGCGTTCGGTCATGTTGGCCATAAAAGTGGCGAAAACTAAGCACTTTACACTGACTGATATGTATGTACTTACATTCGTTCATGGACGCACACATTTTAAAAGGTGGCCGTCCTCTGCTCGAAATGCGCACCTTACGCCTATTCTTGCTCCCAGAATACGCGGCGTTTGTGACGTAGGACAATAACAGGACTGGTTGCTATGGGAACGTACGCATACCCAAGGAACCTTGCTAAAAGGAGTATTAAAATTGCTAATAAAATCGTTTAGGATTATTTTAGATGCATATACAGTTGTGGTCAAAAGTTTACATACACTTGTGAAGAACATAATGTCATGGTTCTCTTGAGTTTCCAGTTATTTCTACAACTCTGATTTTTCTCCGATAGAGTGATTGGAACAGATACTTCTTTGTCACAAAAAACATTCATGAAGTTTGGTTCTTTTATGACTTTATGATGGGTTAACAGAAAAAGTGATCAAATCTGCTGGGTATAAAATTTACATACATGGATCTGAAAAAGCGAATCATTGACTTGAACAAGTCAGGAAAGTCACTTGGGGCCATTTCAAAGCAGCTGCAGGTCCTGAGAGCAACAGTGCAAACAATTGTTTGTAAGTATAACGTGCATGGCACTGTTTTGTCACTGCCACGATCAGGAAGAAAATGCAAGCTATCACCTGCTGCTGAGAGAAAATTGGTCAGGAGGGTGAAGATTCAACCGAGAATCACCAAAAAGCAGATCTGCCAAGAATTAGAAGCTGCTGGAACACAGATGTCAGTGTCCACAGTCAAGCGTGTTTTGCATCTCCATGGACTGAGAGGCTGCTGTGCAAGAAGGAAGCCCTTTCTCCAAAAGCGGCACCTTAAGGCTCGACTGAAGTTTGCTGCTGATCACATGGACAAAGATAAGACCTTCTGGAGGAAAGTTCTCTGGTCAGACGAAACAAAAATCGAGCTGTTTGGCCACAATGCCCAACAATATGTTTGGAGGAGAAAAGGTGAGGCCTTTAACCCCAAGTACACCATGCCTACCGTCAAGCATGGTGGTGGTAGTATTATGCTGTGGGGTTGTTTTACTGCCAATGGAACTGGTGCTTTACAGAGAGTAAATGGGATAATAAAGAAGGAGGATTACCTTCAAATTCTTCAAGATAACCTAACGTCATCAGCCCGAAGATTGGGTCTTGGGCGCAGTTGGGTGTTCCAACAGGACAATGACCCCAAACACACATCAAAAGTGGTAAATTTAACTGAACTGCACCAATTCTGTCAAGAGGAGTGGTCAAAGATTCAACCAGAAGCTTGCCAGAAGCTTGTGGATGGCTACCAAAAGCGCCTAATTGAAGTGAAAATGGGCAAGGGACATGTTACCAAATATTAGCACTGCTGTATGTATATTTTTGACCCAGCAGATTTGATCACTTTTTTCTGGTCACCCATAATAAAGTCATAAAAGAACCAAACTTCATGAATGTTTTTTGTGACAAAGAAGTATCCGTTCCAATCACTCTATCAGAGAAAAATCAGAGTTGTAGAAATAACTGGAAACTCAAGAGAGCCATGACATTATGTTCTTCACAGGTGTATGTAAACTCTTGACCACAACTGTATGTTATATTTTTCTGATAGAGTATTCGACAAGGAATACGATAGACCCATTAATAGACTTTTTGGGAAAAATCACCATTTCTTTAAGTAGTCACATGAATAATGAGGGGGCCTGTGAAAATCAACGTAAAACAACTCGGCAAGGACTTTCCAGAGAGTAGTTGGTGCGTCACTCTTTAAACAATCATATGGTATTAATAGCTGATTGGACTTTCTTAAACATGTATAATCTACATGACATGGTTAGTGCTGATTGGGATTGATAACAGAATCGTTAGATAATCTGCCAAATGATTCCATAGTATTGAAACACTCCCTACACTTGTCGCTGCGACAGTGCAGTAAAGCTGCGTGTGCTAAATCTGTTGGCCCTCTAGGGGCCCCTGCTGGCTGGGGGTTGCCTGGTTAGCCTAATGGGACGCGACGCCTCTGCCCCTGGCTTGGTGTACGTTGGGGTTTACCCCGGTAGACGAGAGGGTAGCCTCCCTCTGCCTTCGGGTGGGGGGACGGGTCTTGACTGTTGTTTGTGCTTATGCATCGAACAGCAGCTCAGAGTACCCACCCATTTTGGAGTCCTTGGAGGGTGTGCTGGAGAGCGCTCCTTCTGGGGACTCCCTCGTTCTGCTGTGGGTCTTAGCGCTCAGGTGGGCAATGACAGTGAGACCTGAATGGGTGTGATTGGGAGGAACGGCCCACCGATCAGAACTCGAGCGGCATTCTGTTATTGGACTTCTGTGCACGTCACGGTTTGGCTATAACGAACACCAAGTTTAAACATAGGGGTGTCCATATGTGCACTTGGCCACCCTAGGCCACAGTTCGATGATCGACTTTTTAGTCATGTCATGGGATTTGCGGCTGCATGTTTTGGACACTCGGGTGAAGAGAGGGGCGGAGCTGTCAACTGATCACTACCTGATGATGTGTTGGCTCCGATGGTTTATAACTGTTATGGACAGAATTTCTAGGTGTTGAGGAGGCCAGGTTTTGTGGCCTCAGCATTGCATCTCTGCTTCATCAAGCCGTGATCTTTAACTCTCACTGGAGTGGTTCGCAGCCGAGTGTGAAGCAGTTGGGATGAATATCAGCACCTCCAAATCGGAGACCATGGTCCTCAGTCGGAAAAGGGTGGTGTGCCCTCTCCGGGTCAGGGATGAGATCCTGCCCCAAGTGGCGGAGTTTAAGTTTCTTGGGGTCTTGTTCACAAGTGAAGGTAGGAGAGAGCGGAAGATCGACAGGCGGAACAGTGCAGCGTCTGCAGTGATGGACTCTGCAGCAGTCCTAGCTGAGCCAAAAGGCGAAACTCTCGATTTACCAGTTGATCTATGTTCCTACCCTCACCTATGGTCACGAGCTGTGGGATGTGAACAAAAGAACAAGATCCCAGATACAAGCGGCCAAAATGAGTTTCCTCCGCAGGGTGTCCGGGCTTTACCTTAGAGATAGGGTGAAGAAGCTTCCGGGAGGTACTCAGGGTTGAGCTGCTACTCATCCGCGTTGAGAGGAGCAAGCTGAGGTGACTTTCGGAGTCCTCCCTGGAGGAGGTGTTCTTTGTATGTCGCACTGGAGGGAGGCCCCTGGGACGACCCAAAGACATGCAGGACAGACTTTGTCACCCGGCTGGTTTGGGAACCTGCCGAAGAAGCTGGTTGAAGCAGCTGGGGAGAGGGAAGTGTGGGCTTCCCTGCTAAAGCTGCTGCCCCTAGGATCTGATCCCGGATTAAGCGGTTGATAATGGATGGACGGATGGATGGATGAAAGAGAAATTCAATAAATAACATAAATTTCCATTTATTCTATTCCTGTACTGTAGAGATTATACCAGGGTTATCCAATTCCGGTCCTCGAATGCCCTTATTCAGCTTGTTTTCCATGTCTCCTTCCTCCAACACACCATAATCAGGATTGTTATCAGGTTCCTGCAGAGCTTGCTGATGAGCTGATGATTTGATTCAGGTGTATATTCAGGAGTTGGATACCCCTGGATTATACAAATCATGAAGGGTTGCCAATAATCCTGAGTAGGACTGTCTGCTGGAGCTTTGAACAATATTGGGTTAAAATGAAGACGTAATGGCTCAATCAAGTATACCTAGTCATTATTATTATTATCATACTAATACTGTGAGGATACTTAGTCTGGGAATAGTAGGGTACCATGCAATTACTAAACAATATACAGTACATGTTTGCATGTTTCTAGGGTTGATTCAAATCAATGTAAATACAGTACCTCTTATATAATTACACCAGATCACTGTCGGTCTTTTAATGTCACATAACCTGCAGAAGGTCCTGTTGTGAATCCTTGGTCTATGCTTTTGCAAAGTTTTGATTTACCTTTTATAGTCGGTAGCTGTGTATTGCTGCGTTTGTGAGTACTCCATCAATCGTAGTAATGTCAGACTCGCACTACCAGGTTAGATTTGTCAGCCATCCGGTTCATATCTCATTTTAGGCCCAATAGAATTTATCTCCTGACCTATATCACCCTTATCCAAAAAGGGGGAACAAAAAAAATGTGTGGCTTGAACTATGTAGAGTAAATCCAGTCTGATACATTTTTCTCCAGTATGACAGGAGCGATGCCTGATACGGTGCAAATCAAAGACAACCAGCTGAAGGTACTGAAGGTGGACGAGGCCGTCAACACCACTTTTGTCTGCGAGGTCAAGAACCGCGTCGGGACCGGCAGGGACCAGGTCACTGCACTTGTCAGAGGTCAGTCAAATAACACGCTTAAACAGTGTATGCATGCAGGCCAGAGGATGTTAAAAAGAAAACCACATTTTCAACTAGTGTATGGAATCTCACCAGGGACAATTATTGCAATTGTAGATAATGATGCAAAAGTTGTTTCTTTTTGCATTCTGTGATGATTCAAAGCTGTTCTTTTCATCATCATCTATTCAGCAACACTATGCTGGGAGTGTCATAACATTGTTTCAAGTCAAAGAATCAAATCACGCTTTCAACAAATGAAATCACATGCCTTCATCCTAACAAAAACACTTAATAGGACTTTTATCACACAGGCAACACATTCCTGATGTAGTCAGCTTTTATGTGGTCTCTAGGGAGTGACGCACATACATACTCACACTTTCTGTAATGTAGCGAAAAGCCCAGCTGCTCAGTCCATCATGTGTGGGTATATACATTCGAGTGTGTATCACCTCCCTTCCTGTCCTACTTTTAATGGCATTTCGTTTTCTTGGCGAATGCTCCATCGCATACTCCCCTATTAATGTTTCTATGCTGACTGTTTGCCCTCTCCAATCCTTTGGCTTTCAACCATTTTCTTATTTTTAATGAGCTCCGTGAATCCTTCATCAAAAAAAAAAAATGTATATATGTTTTTTAAAAAGTGATTACAGGAAAGACTTAAGTAAAGCAAGCGAGTTGCGTTCATTAGAAGCAAGGCTGCAAACGTCGGCCGAGCTTTACCCAGATGGAAAATGACTCTCACATCTAGTGAACTTTTATGGTGCCTTGTGTGCGTACCTGCTCCATTAGTCCTTTGATTGCTGAGAATGACCACTTTTGTGTAAAATTGCTTCTTAAAGCAACTGAGGCAAGATGGAGTGCAGTACTCTTAACTACTGTGATTCCTGCACTATAGAGCATGACATCACGTGCAAGAAGTCAATAAGCCGCAGTTGTTCACGTTTGAATATGTCATATTTAAGAAAAAGATTTGATTGAAATAAGGTCTATTGTCTATAGTGCTTGATGAACTGGGCTAAGCACTAGCTTAGCAGTTTCGTCACAGCAAAGTGTGGCTATCTGCCATTTTAAAATCTGTATAACTACCCATAGCTAACTGTTCTTCTGTAAGCACACTAAGCCTAAGTTGAGGCCATTGGCTATTTTTGTCCTCACCCCGTTAATACACCAGGCACGTCTGTGGCGCGTCAACGTTGCCTTCGCGTCAACACACCACTGACAGTCGCCCCAATTTCCACAGGACACGTTTTACGAGCGGAGGGTCTGTGGAGCGGTTCGATGGGTTCACGCGAGGATTGCAAAACCGCACGAGAGTAGCGGGTATTTAAAAATACTAATACAACAATCATTTGCCTTTCAGATCCCGCGTATTGGTCAACTTGCTTTCTGAAAGAAAGAAAAAAAGTCCTGTGCTAGAGAGAAAAACAATCACAATGGCAAAGATTCAAACATGTATTTTACAAATTAAATGCCTCAATGAATCATTTTTTTTTCTTAATTATTAATTATTAATTAATGGTTTTCAAAAGCTTTATTGATAAATTTTCTCAAGTTAAAACGCAATGCAGAAAATAATAAAATTAATTGCATATTATTTTGAAAGTCAACCGGATCCACCGTATTTTTTCCGCGAGTGACTTCCAATCTGCCTGATCATACCTAGAAGTATTAAAGCAGGAGGGTCGCGTCTCACGTCAAATAATAAACTCTGCAGTTCTTTTCGAGTGCAACACGTTGAAACTCTTCTAGGACGCGTCTAAAACGTGGCCGCACTAGGAGTATGCCATCTTAGGAACCCCACGTTTCGATTCGTTTACGATTCAGGGTGCTACGATTCGATTATTGAGCAATGATCACAGTATTGATGATGATCACAGTTATCACGATTATCACGATTATCGATGCATCGTACATCACTAATAAATAAAATAGCCAAACAAATTTATGTCCATTATTTATTTAATATTGCCTAATGATTCAACGGGAACGATGGAAACATGCCCATACAACAAAAAGCTGCCCTTAAACTGCTTATTTTTTTACAAGAAAGGGCAAAAACATTAACCATTTTAAAGGCAGTACTTATTCCTCAACATGCCCATACAACACACAGCTGACCTTGAGATACTGTTTTTCACAAGAAGGTGTAAAAACATTAGCTGTTTCAAAGGAAGTACTTATTCCTCTCAACAATACAATAAAATTTACACTGGCGGAATAAAATCCACATTTTCTGGAAACAAACAAAGTGTCTTTAGAAATAAGACTTCTTTTAACCAATATACTTTGTTTTCACAGATTTCTGTACTATTTTGCATGTTTGTAGTGTTACCGCTGTACTCAATCCTGGTTTGAAACATCTGGAGTGACATTTGTATACACAACAAACAACACACAAATGGACATGGGAATATACGTTAGTGAATTCGCTAATTAGCTTAGCGCTCGGCTCTAACTGTTAACATCCCAAAAACAACAACAATCAAGGCTAAACAGTACAAGAGGGTTCGTGTACTCGTCTTATAGATGCACACGGGGAACACACTCAGGACATTTTTCAATAGACATGACTTGATACTACTGCTGGATAACTGAAAGACAAGGAGCAACGAACTATCTCTCTTCTATCTCTCTCTTCTCTTCTTCTAAAAAATAACTTGCGCAAAGAAGCGTGACCGCCGGGTCTCTGCCTGTTTCATACGCAAATTTATTTTCCAGTCTTTCGAAAAGGAGTAAAAGTCTCGCTCAGTAACCCGCGACATCCATCATAACGTTGTGTGTGCGTCCGTTAAAGGTGTCCGGGCGGCAGACGTGTCTTGAATTTCGTTCTGTTATGAGCAGCTGTCATAAAGTTATTAGGGAAAATCATCGTTTTTGAACATTTATGAATCAAAATCGAATCGTCACGTGTCAAATCGCGATGCAGCTAATAATCCATTTTTCGGGCGCTCCCTTAGGGCCGCACTGCGACTGGTGTGCACACGCTGCTTGACTTAAACGGCCGCGTTTCACATCGTTGATGCGGCGGCAACATTGATGCGACGTATACGTGCCTGGTGTATTACCGGGGTAAAGAGTGCTCAATGGAAATGGTTAGCCAATTGCCATGTGTCGGCACTAGCATAGAGGCTACTTGTAGAAAACAGTCCAAAGCCATCCTTTTTAACTCTGTCTAACCAGACATAGTTAGCCATAAAATAATTCTTCTGTAATGGTACATAACATCAAAGCCAGCCCTTTGTGTTGATAAAGTTTTTGATTTAGCCTGACAAAGCTAAACGCTAGCAGGTACCACCGCGTACTAGAGCCGGGTGGTAAACCGAAAATTTACCGTTACCGAAATTCTTCACGATGACCGACGTAATTTTGACCATGTCGGTAAAGTCGGTAATTTAATAAAACAAGAAAATATAGTCTTTTCATCCTGCTTTGACTCTGTGTTGTTCGGCTATGTTCATCAAGAAAGCAGTCAGTTACGTATGAAGTCACGTGGTTATCAGCAAATCAAACAACAGAAGCCCGGTAGTCTAACGCTAGCGGCTAACGCTACAGCAAACGTGATGGAGTCGGTCTTAAGGGAGCTTCACCCAACTTTCAACCGACATTAAGTAGACTTTTGGCGGCTTCCAGACAGGCTTTCACCTGCTGTCCTCCCTGGTTCTCACGATTTCAGGAGAGTGTGCTTTCAGTGCTTCCTACTGGTAGCCAGGCCACAGGCTAAAACTAGCGGCTAACGCTACAAATGAACGTGATGCAGTTGGATAGCGGCTCTAACCTTATCGAAACTGCTGAAATGAGTGGACTGGGCACGGACTGCATCTAGCAATCATTATGTCGCGTTATTTTGTGTCTCTCTGTGTGATTTCTCTGATAGCTCTTATGACGGTAAAGCACTCAGCATAAAGTATAATCCAACAGTAACGCCTATGTATAATATGACCGTTTAAAGGCCACAGCTTTTTTCCTGTATGTGCTTGCTTTATTCTGCCATCATAAAATCTTACATATTTCATTGGCGTAAGAGCAATATAGAATTAATGTGGTTGTGTCTGTGTGGGGGTGCATGTGTGCGTGCATGTATTAAAAATTGCTGTGGGAAAAAAGAACCTGAAACCTTGACGTAAAAACTTGTTTTGAGTACTTATGTCACAGCAGCCATTACCAATAAGTTGTCTGTTTGAAGTGTACTCTTAAAGCTGTAAGTCATTTGTGTTACAATGACATGTTTGCACAGTCGTCATATTGATTTTTATAATGTACATTTTTCGAGTCATACAAGCTGTTATAAATGTTCACACTAGAATTCTTATTGTTTAAGAAATGTTTGTATACTTAATGTTTAGACTGAATGAGCGATTGTCAACTTGAAAGCTGGTAAATACATTTAACGAGAAACTGTTAATTTGTATTTCATGCATTGATTCAGATTTTCAAATTATATAACAGTCCGCTTGGGCGAATTTATCGTCATTTATCGTTATCGAGGTAAATTTGCTCAATTTACCGTGATACTACTTAAGGCCATATCGCCCAGCCCTACCGCGTACTAGAGCTGCAGCTATCGAATATTTTAGTAATCGAGTAATCGACTGAAAATTCTATCGATTAATCGAGTAATCGGATAAAACAAATATATTTTTAGATGAAGAGCAATTATAAATATACATGAGAAAACAAGACATTTCATCTAATCTTGAACCATTTTCAGTCAATCAATGTCTTTATTTTCGATGTATATTGTTGAAAACAGCCAACAATTGCATCTCAGATGAAACTACAATTAAAAAAAAAAAAGACTAAGTCACTGCTTTCACTCAAAAAACCTTAAGATCTTATTTAAAAAAAATATATATAAATTATATACACACCTGAAAATGCCTTTACGCTTGATAACACACATCACTTAAAAGTTAGGATTTTTTCCCCACGTGTTTCAATTGAATTTCTATTTGTGTCAAGTCATTTTTAAGTTCTAGTTAAGTTTTTTCTAAACTAAGTCCTGATAGGATTTTGAATATTTTGCAGTGTTCGAGATAAATGTATGATACAGGCTGTATTGGAGCACATTAGGGACTAGTGCTACTTGGTGTTTTATCCAGCAATGACTACTGAGCTAAAATTGATAGTTAGCATTATTGAGTTTTTATTTTACGCCCTCATCACTCCACAATGCTATGCTATGTTAAAGCCTGTATGTAAGACACATTAGCCACGCATCGAAAGTGGTCATAATTAATTGAAACCTAGCCCTCCGCAGGGCTAACGTTACGTTAATCTTATTTATTAGCGCTTTGCGCTCTAGTGCTTTAAGATGGCGGCTGTTTACTAACGCTGCCCAGACGCGGCCGAGTCTGTCATTTCGCATGTAGTTCAACATACATGTGATCTCTATGAGACTCATCAGACGCTACCTGCTACCAACGTAGCATCGTGCGGGCTAGTATTTAGCAACGTCGGCGTCGTTTGTTGCGGCTGTCGGCTGCAGTAAGTTTTTTTTTTTTTTTGCTTCTCCCTCTACGCACGTGACATCAGCGCGTTGTCCCGCATTAAAAGTAGTCCGGGCAAAACGTGATGCTTAGAGCTGTCAAAATAAACGATTACTGGAGGTGAATAAAATTACTCGGATCAGTTTTTAAACTAGAGTTACTCGAGTATTCGTTTCAGCTCTACCGCGTACCAATCAGAACTTCCTAAATTCCAGGATGTCCAGCGCAATCCGGGACTGTTGGCATCCCTAGCTGAGAGCCATTTGTCAACATTTTGAAATCCAGTCTTTTAAAATGATTAACCAGCACTTCTATTGCTGAGCAGTTCCATCACAGTGTTGAGTTAATGGTTGCCATTCGGGAAACTGGCAAGCATAATAATAAGGTGGTAGCTGGGTCCCACATTTCTTTTGGCAGGTGGCTTTTTCAGTGGAACTGGTGTGCCTGTGTTCCCCCATCTTCACCCAGTGGTAGCCTCCTCTCATTCTCTTGCCCCACTCTTTGTCTGTTCTTTCCTGATGTCTTGTTTGGGTGCTGGCAGTGGCTACATTGCACTGAGTGGGTACGGGCCATTGCTCTCCCAGCGGCATGGTCCGCTCCTGTGTTGGTGGGTGTGTGCGTGGGGTGTTGTGCGCTTCCTGGTCTGATCCCTGAATGCTGGTTGAGTGTGATTCAGATGGGCCGGGGGATCGCCCTAGGACCCAGACAGTGTTCTAATTGACTATGGCCGTAGGCATCGGGGCATTTCGAGATTGCTACCCCTTTTGGCTTGATCATTTGATCGCGGCCAGCCCCTTCCTGTTCAAATGGATCGACGGTCTATCGCTGCCAATTAATTAATCAATTTAGCAGGTTTGTTCATAACAAGTGTGAAATGTAGACAACATTTATTGTCATTTACTGGGACTTTGACTATCACCATGTGCAATCAGAGCAATAGAATGCCACTTAAGGTGCAGAAAAATCAATACCCCCACCCTCCTGCCGATCCTCAACCGTTTTAATTGTGTCCCTCAATGTCATTCCCGCCTACATTGCAAAAATACGCCTCACCTCCTCCTTTTTACGCCACTCAAGAGCAAATTATTTTCTGCTGGCGGTGAATGACCGACCATGCTTTTCTTTGAGCAATCTTTGTTCCTGCCCTCGTTTAGTTCTTTTCTGTCTTTCTTCCATTCCCTGGGCTCCCCATACGGTGCCACAGCGTGCGTCACCCCTCCTGTGGGACCCCTCTGCTCTGGCGTGCATTCTATGTCGCACAAGCGATCACAACACATCCCGCTGCGGTTTTATAGGCGAGGAGCAAAGCCCCGGTGTAAAAAGTAAAAGTCCAGGCAGGCAGGCGGGCGGGGAGGAAGATTGAGGCTTTTTATGGACTGAGAAGTCAGCGAGTGTGCAGCAGGATGAATCAGTGCCAGCGTGCAATCCAACGAAGACACGAGGGGATGGAGAGCGAGAGAGAGAGAGAGCGAGAGAGGATGCTGAAGGCATTTAAAGCTCCCATGGGAGTCTTGTGCCACTGCATCCTATCTGCAGAGCTGTTGGCCTGCACTATCTGTGGCTATATAGCGTGTGTCTGTCTTGTCTCCAAACCTCTCAGAGCGGATCAGTCACCCTTTGCTGCTTGAGCTGCTGGCTGCTTTACTCGCTATTTCACCATCCGCTCACCACTTTCTCACTCCTTTCCTTTAATATATATTATCCCCACGTTCCTTCTTCTCATTTTTCTTTTCACCTCACCCTTGCTTTTTTTCCAGAGCTCCAGTTAAACTTTGTGCAGTTTCTCTCTGCTGTCATCTTCCTACTCCATCTCTTGTGGTCCATCACCTTCTTCCCACAAGTCTTAGTCACCAGCAGAAGAGCAGGGAGGGAGGTAGGGAGAACAAGATGGGACCTGAATTTGCAGTTAGAACAGACAGATGGAATGGAGCAGTTTGACTTGAAAGTGTTGGTTCAATTTTAAGGAGAAGGGTGGTGAAATGACTCACCGTGAGTGTGCAATCAAATCCCTGGACAATAATCCTGGAGTGTGACTTGAAGTGCGCTATCATGCTACATTTTGACTGACGGCTATTTGACACGTTCTGTAAAGTGCTTTAGAATAGCTGCAGCTGTTGTGAAAGCGATAAAGTGGAGTTTAATTATGTGTCGTGATGAAACTGTATGGATGGATCATTACAATCTTATGTGTATAGATGTACATAAACATTTTTACATTATTCTAAGACTAGATTGTTTGCTTTTTGCAGAATTGTGCCGCATATTTTAAACATTTTTGGAAAATTTGTGCAACGGCCTTGCTAACTGGTTTTACATTTTGCAGCTGAAATCTGTGACCATTTTTGTTAACCAGTCAAAACGGTCAACTTTGGTGTATTAAAAAAATCTTCTAGCTGTTTTGTCGTTGAATGTAATGCAAAGGTAAGCACGACTTTACAATACAAACCTTGAAGTGAGTTTCTGAGGTGAGGGTTTATACTAGGGGTGTGACAAAATATCGAAATGGTGATATATCGTGATACTTTGTATCCCAAAAGGTTATTGATATGCTCCTGCCAAGAATCGAGACATTGTTGTAAAAAGGTGACAATGTCTAAAAAAAAATAAATAAATAAAAAGGAACCAGCAAGTTGCTACCAAAATCTACCACCATAATAGTGTCTCAGTGAACTCTAAGGCTGCATTGATGATGCTCGACGCCCAATCCATTTAGACTGGGAACATTCGTTCATTCGAAACCAGAGCATTCTGTCATTCTGTCCGATTGTCAGGGTATTTACAGGTCACTTGCTGTTCATTTTAGGGTATTTACAGGTCATTTCCTCTTGAGTTTGAGTCACTGCCTATTCATTTGGGTGATTCCCAGGTCAATTCCAGTTCTGTAACTCAAAATAAACAGGAAGTGACTCATAAAATACCCCGAAATCAACAGGGAGTAACTGAAAACCTTAATTTGCCCAAAATTACCTCATTGCCAAGCACTGGCTGCCACTGACGGCCATAGACGTTCAATCCGTGTGAAGTGGGAGGGATGGCAGCGAATGAACGACGCTGCCACCCTCCCATTTCAAATGGATTGGACGTCTACTAGTGATAAACTCATTCCAATTCACAGCAGAAACTTGTTTTTCTGTTTATTAGTTCTTTGTAGAATATCCTGGAATGATTTCCTGATCAATGTATCGATAATCGTTGTATCGCCATATCGTCAGATCATCGTTATCGTGAGCTTTGTATTGCAAATCGTATCGTAATGTGAGGTACCAAGAGGTTCCCACTCCTAGTTTATACCATATTTTGCTTCATGATATTGATCCCAATGTAGGCTATGCGGTATAGGCCAATACTTTAGCCATATCACACCTTATGAAAAATAGCCCAAATAGATTTTTGGGCAGTTTGTATTAAATTACATAATTGAGTGATACAAATTGAAAAATGGCTGTTGTCATTGTCCTCATCTATAAGCCAAACTTGCTTTGCGTCATTGGATCGTCATCTCTACTATCATATCAACCAGGACTACTCTCACTGATGTCAAACATTTTTACAACATAGGTCGGTAAAAAGGCACTGAAATCAGGGACCAAAATGTTTTTGTTTTTATTCTGTTCACTACTGGTTACGTCGGAAACGGAACTCAATAGGCAGTGTTTTGGTACCCTACCCTACATGCCAGCACAAACCATCTTCCTCTGTTTTTTTATCGCGGTTGTAAACGTCATCTCGAAGAGTACATATGGCATTGGCGCGTTATTTGTTAGTCCGCGCTGATACTGATGCTTGCAGTTTGTTCTGTATCAGGGCACCTTCTGAAAATAATATCAATATCGGTAAAACATTACTTAATTTATGAGTAATTTAGAAAATAACACTGTGTGAGTGTCAGGGAAATTCAAATTTGAACTCAAAGACAAGTGTTACCTAGATAGCTCGATTAGAGAAATGAATACGACCCCAACCATGGATTGCTTTGCTTTGAAGGCTTTATGTACAAGAGCTCTCGGGTAAAGACGCGGAGCCACGCACAAAGCGCCTCTCCGCATGTGGACAAAAGAGAAATGCAGGGCATGCCTCTATTTATGGGTTGATATCATAGAAACACAACCGAAACTTACTATATCATCTCCTGGTAAAAACATCTCAAGTTACAGAAAAACATCTCTCCTAGGGGAAAACCACCTCAACTTATAACCTTGACCACCGGCTGGCTAGAACGATGATAAGAAACCACAGTCCTCCCTTGTAGTCATTCAGGGCATGTTGAAAAACAGGAACATAACAGTCCATATTTGGGAATAGCTACAATGTTCTCATGCAAGCATAACAAAAGTATACAAAATATGATGGATAATAATTGTGTTTTAAGGATGAATAAAATTCACAGTGAGAAGCTGTAGCTTTCCGAAGAACGGTTCATAGTTTGTATACATGTGAATAGGATGACTTTTACTCTAAGTGTGTATATGAATGTTGGTGGTGCGTACTACTTTGAACCTAGAAGAGATGCGGAATGACTCCAGATGGATTGGCAGTAAAAACCTGTGGATGCTAACGTGGAAGCGTGTAGACAAACGGAGCTAAGAAGGGCCGACAAGCGTGAAATGGCCAACACCTGCTGGATAGCTGGTCCTCCATCCCCCAACCTCGCCTTCCAGCCCACAGCTGCATGACACACATGCGCATGAGCTTACAACCAGCATGCTTGTATGGGTATCCGTGTCCTACTTCTTGTCCTGTGCACCTGCAGGCAGCCTTACACCCAAATATCCCACTTTCTCTCGGTAGTTTGCTGACATTTGCTTTTTCTATTGCGTCTCCTCCTGCTCCTTATCTCGCAGGTTGTCTTTCAGTGAGTTTGCGTCTGATCTCCCCCGCTGCTCAGAGAAGACTTCTGCCCCCCTAGAGTTATCTCTCCCTTCCCACTGCTACCCCCCCACCCTCCTCGTCTTCCATACCAGTATAGCTTTTTCTTAATCACAGCTAAGTAGTCTCCATCCCTTCGCGCATCCCTCTGCTAGGCTCGTCCCCAGAGGGTGTTCATGCGCTTCCATCCGTCCTCCGTCTTAGTCCGTACAGTGGTGACTCAAAAAAGTTAAGATGACCTCGTCTAAATCTGCACACATGGTCTGAGGGGCTTTCGGGTCTGTCGGAAATAAACGTCCTTTTGATTCGATGCGCGCGACTCCTGCTAGGAGGGAGCACAAGGGCAAAAGGGGGCCGGCGCGTCTTCGTCCTCCGGGTGGCTTCTGGTCGGTCTGAGTTGGTGCAGCTCTGTCCGCGAGTGTGTTTCTCCGGTCATGCGAGCGTTAGCCAGAGAACAGGTCCGGTGGAGCCAAGTCCGCCGGCGGAATCAAACTGGCCCGCTGCCAGCCGCCCATTAGCACACATGCACACACACCCCTCATTCGATAACTTAACGTGCTTGACAGTAAATGCTCCACAGCTATGCTCGAGGTGCAGACCGCCACGGTGGTATGCGTCTTTTTTTGGAAAGCTGCAGCAGAGGTTACTTCCACTCCATCTCTCTAATTACTTTCGGTCACTTGGAGCTTATGATCGCGCTGGACATGGCTTCAGAA
Organism: Corythoichthys intestinalis; assembly: GCF_030265065.1. Taxonomy (NCBI): domain Eukaryota; kingdom Metazoa; phylum Chordata; class Actinopteri; order Syngnathiformes; family Syngnathidae; genus Corythoichthys; species Corythoichthys intestinalis. The sequence continues at coordinate 24,340,234 of NC_080398.1, read as the reverse complement.
GAAGCATGCTGATTTTGGGTTGTTTATATATACCTTATTTTCCCGACAAAATAGTTCGGCTGTGTCATATGTTTTACTTTCTCAAACCGACAATTGTGAAAAGGGTGCTCGAGGTGTGCCCCCTACTTGCAGAATTAGCGGAGTTATTCAGAATTGACTCTGAAGTTGAAGATATGAAAAGATTTCAAGAAGTCGAAAACGATTTCAAGAAGTCGTGATTTCAAGTAGCCCCAAGTTTGGTAAACAAATTATTTTGTATAGGCTATAGACAAGTTTTCTGAGCGAAACATGGTCGGCGCCATCTCTTTTCTGGTCCGGACTTCTGGTTTAGACTAGTGATGCACGATAATGCATTTTTCAGCCGATACCGATAACCGATAATTTCCTCCTCGTTCCAACCCATAACCGATAATGTCAAGCCGATAATTTTATTAAAGATTTATGTAAAATTTTAAAGTATACACAAGAGAAAATATTGCTGTGCAAAAATAATATTGCTCTTTTTTTTTTCAACATCAAATGTGAACAAGTAGTAGTAGTAGTAAATTCCAACATCTAAATAAAGACAGATTGTCTGACATTGTGTAATGGTAAACTTTTGGCAACAATTACTTACAGAGTAAATACATAAGTTGCACAAAAATGGCTTTAAAAGTATGCCATTCCTAAAGTATAACATTACTACACAGCAAAAACACAGCTCCTTAAGACTAGTTAAAGTCCCTTGTTTTCAGTGTAAATCTATTGGAAATAAGTTAAATTAACTGCCAGCACTTCAAGTATATTTCACTCAGATTTCTTGAAGAAAAATGGCCAGCTGAAAATAAGATTAACAGCCTTATTTTAAGCAATAAATTATTATACATAATCCTAAAAAAAAAAAAAAAAAAAAAAAAAAAACTTGTCAGAAATGTTCTTTATTCAAGAATATGTATGGTTCAAAACATTATTTGAAAGCAATTTTTTCTTGATTTAGGTGAAAATGACCTTATTTTTTTTAGATGTTTGGGCTTAATAAGAACAAATTGCAATATTTAGTTCAAGTAAGTGGAATAATCTGGCGCATTCAACTAGTCTTCAACACTCAAACAAGATGGGGAAAATTATTTGACTAGATTTAAGAAGAATGATCTGATTAAGACGTCATAAATTTAAAGCGTACTGAATGCATTACTGACTGGATGACTTCTTTGTGTCGTTTGGTGCATGTTACAATTATCAACTAACCACTGTGCCGTCATGATAAACATGGTTTGTTGACATCACCTGTGTAAATGTCCGTGGTAAAACTGATGTGATCGGCATGTCTTTCACGAAGAATCGTGGTCGTATAAACTGCATTATTTTTTCATCCAGGGATTTGGCTATCGGGTCATTTCGGGAATTTCCTCCCGCCTGTGCCCTTCAGTCCGCCCGGCTGCCAAATTAGCACCCGCGCCAGGCCTCTGTCTTGAACCGGAGTGGCGGTGGCAGCTAAGTTCGTACCGGATATCCGCCCGCCCCGGCCGGCTCGCTGCGGCGCATTCGGTGCATGGCTCTGCTCTCATCCTCTACCCGCCTAGGGCGAGGCGGCGGCGGCCTGCCGGACCGGCGGGCTCCGTCGGAAGACAGCTACTTGTCAACTATCGATCTCGTGAGGTGTTTAGCCATAGATGGGAGTTTACCACTCGCTTTGGGCTGCATTCCCAAACACCCCGACTCCGGGAGGACCGCAGCGTCTCTGTGTTGTCACAAGCCCCGTAGCTTCCTTTATAGTTTATTTGTTAACAATAGCTTTAGCATTCGTGCTAGCAGCAGCCTCATATTCGTTCCAAAAATCATTGTGATGCAGTTTTAAATGGCTGCTGGGTTAGTGCTAGTGGTGTTCAATGAGGACACTTTCTTTAGGCCTTGAGGAACTGTTTTGTAGATGGCGAGAGCATCGTTTATTTCATTTCACACATGGGAAAAGCAACGCACGCTAGTGAGAGCGCCTCAACAGTGTCAACACTGATGTGTAACACTGCCTCCTCTATGACGCCGTACTCCTAAACCCCTCCTCCCACAGAGGCTTCAGAGAGGGGAGGGGTTGAGCAGGCGGCAGTGAAGAAGTGGAGAAAACTGCTTGGTTGCGCACATTTGGAGGCTAAATCAAGTATATAATTATCGGATTGCATTATCGGTTGATTTTTTTATTATCTGTATTATCTGTGTGACGTCATAATTGCCATTATCGGCCGATAATTATCGGTAGCCGATATTATCGTGTATCTTTAGTTTAGACAGAACACCATGAATTGCGGTTGAAGTAGACAAAGTTTTAAACTACCAAATCAAATCAGAGGAACCCACGGAATCTCCAAAAATAGATTCAGCATGACGTAGATGACTCTGGAACCTTCTGTGCAGTGCATGATTGTGTGAACTCCTGGAAGCTCCTATATACAGTGTCTATATGTGTGTATATATATATATATATATATATATATATATATATATATATATATATGTGTGTATATATGTATATATGTGTGTGTGTATGTATATATATATATATATACGTGTGTATATATATAAGGGCTGTCAAAATTATCGCGTTAACGGGCGGTAATTATTTTTTTAAATTAATCACGTTAAAATATTTGACGCATTTAACGCACATGCTCAAACAGATTAAAATGACAGCACAGTGTTATGTCTACTTGTTACTTGTGTTTTTTGGTGTTTTGTCGCCCTCTGCTGGCGCTTGGGTGCAAATCATTTTATGGGTTTCAGGCTTCAGCATGCTCTGCTGACGTGATTGTGTTGATGCGAACTCATACCAATACAGTGCTATACAGACCAGCTAACGTCTGCATCCAGTATTCAGTGGCAGTTCTCGCTGTCTCATCACACTGTTTGTCTCTTATACATGCATCGTTTGTGAGTTGCATTCTTTCTTTGTATATATTCATGAGCATTGTGTAATTATTGGTGATATACATTTCATTTTGTTTGCATATATGGTGCAATGTAGTTACATTATTTGCTGCTTGTGAGCTAATTGGCTAGTGCTACTGCTCAAATGGAAACGTGTGCGTATACTTTGTGATATTTTGTGACTTGTGCAAGTTATTGGCACAATGTTTATTATTTTCAATTTTACAATAAACAGAAACGTGCCCTTGTCAAGAGAATTTATGGCTACAGTAAAGCCCATTCAACTTTGCCTCAACGTCTGATTCCTCTTTGGAGCTTCTGTTGTTCGCTATCTGTCAATGTGTGTACTCACACACATTGAGGACAGAATACAGAGCAAAAATAACATTTGTATCTCTCAAAAAAATAATGTTCACAAAAAGAAAAGCACCTCGATCTGTATTAATGATGCTCAGACTTTGGACAAACTATTCAAACATTTCGTTTAGCTGTCGTTTAGCTCAACAAATACACTGGATGATGATAAGTTCTCCGCCACAGGTTTTGGCCATCCATTTTCCTTCAGTAAAATCTTGCAAGAAGAGACGTCACGAGATTTAAGGCTGTTTCCGAAAAACGGCCTTCGATGAAAACACGCTTATACTTTGCCGTCATTTTTAAAGTATGTCTTTTATTTTGAAATGGAATTTGGATGTTTGTGAATCGTTCTCGAATCTTCCACGGCCGAATCGCGAATAATCTAAGAATCGGAAATTTTGCACACCTCTAGTAGATACCCAAATACAATGCACACTTTTCCTCCCAAAATGCACTTGTAAAATCATGGGTGCGCGTTATACACAGGTACAGGGATGGAGACAGAAAGATTCATCATGATTCATTTTCCAGTGTCAGCATGGACCAGAACAATATTACCTGATACGAACGACAGTGTCAGTGATAAAATAATCAACTTTTATGTTCGTGTAAATCATTGTTTTCATGATGATATTTTTCACATCTAATAAAATTAAAATGCTTTTGTTGTACAATTATTCTATTATTTACTGGTATTTTTCTTACCTTATTGTCGCAACATGCCGGCTTATTGACACGGCCATGTTGTCTTGAAGGGAACGTATACAGCGATCCGTTTCTTACAAATGTTGACCGTGTGGCGAGCTAGGACAGGAGTCTGAGGAGCGTCGTATCACGGAGCCAAGCCGCGTTGTTATGTTGACATCGATACTCACAAAGTAACAATGAAAGTCTTGCATGCAACTCGCGGGAGACATCTGTTTACTTCCGTCTGTTCCCTTAACTAAACTCTCCCGGGGGAACTACACAACTTGTCAACATTAGTTCCGCAGGTGAATTCTGTTCAAACTTGCTACACCCGGGGAACTACACAACTTGTCAACATTAGTTCCGCAGGTGAATTCTGTTCAAACTTGCTACAACCGGTCACTTTGTGAAAATTATTACCGTAAACTGTGAGCAATTACTACAAAAAATTCTATTGTTAAAAAAAATATTTGACAAAAGAAATAAAAAAATGCAGATTTTACTGGTGTTTTATCATCATATCCGTGCCGACTATTACGGGATATGGTGTCACCATTTTGTTTCGGTAATACTTCACTCTGATTGGTGGAATGATGTCCGTGAGTTCGTTTCGTTTCTAGTGTGAGCCGCTCTTTCCGACCACCGGTAAGAAACGTATAAAAGTTCGAGACACGAGACTTATATTTATTGGTGACAAAATTAGGGTGCGCTTTATGCACGAGTACAAGAATTTTCCCTATATTTTACGGGTAAATTAAAGGTGCGCGTGATACACGGGTGCACGTTGTATTTGGTTATCTACGGTTTTAGTGGAACAAATGGTCTGGTTCAACTAATACCACATAAACATCACATTATCAGTGCAAGGTGTCAAAATAATGTGAAGCCTCCCAGTAAAGTAAGAATAAAGCCTCACAACATGGAAACAATTATATGGTGTTAGTTTGTATACAGTGGGGCAAATAAATATTTAGTCAACCACCAATTGTGCAAGGTTTCCTACTTGAAAAGATTAGAGAGGCCTGTAATTGTCAACATGGGTAAACCTCAACCACGAGAGACAGAATGTGGAAAAAAAACAAACAAACAGAAAATCACGTTTGATTTTTGAAGAATTTATTTCCAAATTCGTGGAAAATGAGTGGAAAATAAGTATTTGGTCACCTACAAACAAGAAAGATTTCTGGCTGTCAAAGAGCTCTAACTTCTTCTAACGAGGCTCCACTCGTTTCCTGTATTAATGGCACCCGTTTTAACTCATTATCGGTATAAAAGACACCTGTCCACAATCTGAGTCAGTCACACTCCAAACTCCACTATGACAAAGAGCTGTCGAAGTACACCAGAGACAAAATTGTAGACCTGCACTAGGCTGGGAAGACTGAATTTGCAATAGGTAAAACGCTTGGTGTAAAGAAATCAACTGTGGGAGCAATTATTAAAAAAAGGAAGACATACAAGACCACTGATAATCTCCCTCGATCTGGGGCTCCATGCAAGATCTCACCCCGTGGCGTCAAAATGATCACAAGAACGGTGAGCAAAAATCCCAGAACCACACGGGAGGACCTAGTGAATGACCTACAGAGAGCTGGGACCACAGTAACAAAGGCTACTATCACTAACACAATGCGCGGCCAGGGACTGCACTGCCAGACGTGTCCTCCTGAGAGCATTTGGATGATCCAGAAGAGGACTGGGAGAATGTGTTATGGTCAGATGAAACCAAAATAGAAAGGAGTTGAAAGTCTGTGTTGCCCAACGACACCCCCAAAACATTACTGCTCTAGAGGAGATCTGCATGGAGGAATGGGCCAAAATACCAGCAACAGTGTATGAAAAGCTTGTGAAGAGTTACAGAAAACGTTTGGCCTCCATTATTGCCAACAATGGGTACATAACAAAGTATTGAGATGAACTTTTGGTATTAACCAAACACTTATTTTCCACCATGATTTACAAATACATTTAAAAAAAAAAAATCAAACAATGTGATGTTCTGTTTTTTTTAGGGCTGTCAAACGATTAAAATTTTTAATCGAGTTAATTACAGCTTAAAAATTAATTAATCGTAATTAATCGCAATTAATCGCAATTCAAACCATCTATAAAATATGCCATATTTTTCTGTAAATTATTGTTGGAATGGAAAGATAAGACACAAGATGGATATATACATTCAACATACGGTACATAAGGACTGTATTTGTTTATTATAACAATAAATTAACAAGATGACATTAACATTATTAACATTCTGTTAAAGCAATCCATGGATAGAGGGACTTGTAGTTCTTAAAAAAATGTTAGTACAAGTTATAGAAATTTTATATTAAAACCCCTCTTAATGTATTCGTTTTAATAAAATTTGTAAAATTTTCAATCAAAAAATAAACTAGTAGCCCGCCATTCTTGATGTCAATAATTACTTACACAATGTAATGGGTGCTGAAGCCTATAAAATCAGTCGCACCCAAGCGCCAGCAGAGGGCAGCAAAACTCCATAAAACACAAGTGAGCGTTGCACTGTACTGTCATTTAAATCTGTCTGAGCGGGACATCTGCGTTAATTGCGTCAAATATTTTAACGTGATTAATTTTAAAAATTAACGCCCGTTAACGCGATAATTTTGACAGCCCTAGTTTTTTTTTCCACATTCTGTCTCTCATGGTTGAGGTTTACCCATGTTGACAATTACAGGCCTCTCTAATATTTTCAAGTGGGAGAACTTGCACAATTAGTGGTTGACTAAATACATATTTGCCCCACTGTACATCGTTTTTCTCTCCACCCCACCTCCTTGTTAACACAGTATACATATTGCAGCGTTTCATCTGCTTCATTCAGCGGCATGTGTTTCAGGATGTCTTCTCTCCCTAACCCACTTATTTTAATTCCATCTTTGGCTTGTTAGAAGGTGTCCGCATAGGGCTTGCACGGGGAGCCCCTGACGTCTCCATTACTTCACGCTGTTAAATCTTTAAAGTGTTGTCTCAAGAAGACAACATTTCACTAAAGGATTTGCAACAAGACTTTAGGGAGAGAGAGATGCAGAGCGCTGACAGGAGCGACACTGAAAACTTGAAATACAGCCAGACTTCGATAGAGTTAGAACACTGCGGTTAAGTTTTGGCATTGAAAATACACTTTGACATTGTAGAATGTATTGACTTAAAACAAGTATTGCGCTGGAAAAGACTGCTTTGAAAAAAATAACCGAGACATGAAAATTAAATCCTTGCGTTTCCTTATTTATTTGTATTATGTTTTTCAATGTCAGTCTGTACAGACTTTCCTTTCATAACATTTTTTTTCATTCAAAATTGCCTTTTGTCATCTTATTTTGTTGTCAATAGTCTTGGTTTTACCTTTTCATATTTTTTTCTGTCATTTTCCAAGTAATTGGCACCGTTTTGACGGGTTGTGAAGGTGAAATCTTAGGACTGACATCAGAAAAACACAATGTCAAAATACAATTCCATCATTTTCAGTGTCAGTACTTCACCTTGTTTTGCCTCCATAGACCTCTGCTGAGGTGGAAAATCTGGACTTTTCAAAACAGCACAGTGGTTTCTTGGATGTTTGAAAGATATATTTGTATTCACCTACTTTAAGAATCGTTACTCCTGCTTTCAAGGCAGGTTATATTGCAATAAGCGTCAATCATACTAAAAGCCGTTAACTCAAAAATATCTGGATAATATCATCAGTAAGGATTGTCTTCAATATTTCTCTGTTAAGATGCAATATGGCTAAATTCGTTTTAAACATGGATATAATGGTTGTCACATTTTGTATGGCTGATGTGGAAGAGAATCAGGTCAACTAAGAATTTGGCCAAGATTGGTATTTCACTATGGACTACTTCCCCATTGATATGAATGCAGAATGTATTTTGGTAGAGATTACTGTCAGGTTGCATGTAGCAGTCCTCCTCGGAGCCTGAGGTGATAATGCACTTCTTGTGTTCTATTCGCGAGCAGGCGCCAAGGGGCAAACTGTCGCCATTGTGTGTGTGAATTGTGATGTTTAGTGCTGCCCTGTAGGAGAAAATGAGGGTCAGAGGGTGTTTTTCAGGTAAGGGGGGGCTATATTGATTATTGAACTAAATGGGGACTGTACCAAACATTGAGAAATGTTTTCCATTGTGTTTGCAGCAATTCACACACCAGTTTCTACTTTGCCGCAGTTCTTGCAATCTCTGGATGAACATTTTTCAATGGGAAGTGTTATTTTTTTACGTTTTTTTATAAAAGTACTGACGAAACAATATTTCTGCTGTTCAATAAAAAATAGGAATTATTTTGTAGTGTTATGTCTGCAAATAGTGGCCGGGTGTTTACTGATCTTCAACATTAGCTGGATTTGTGCAAGCTAATTTTGGGAGTGATGTTAAACAATTTTAGTAGTATTCTAGGTAATGCTTTCATGCTGGTCATTAAACTCCCACTCACTTCCTGTTGAATTTGGGGCAAATTCGGGTCACGTCCTGGTGATTTTGGGTGAAATTATAACAAGTGAAACTGAATTTCAACATTGAACTAATAATGGAGAAACTGCACAAACCTAGGAAACTTAATAAAGAAAGTAAGTTCCTGCTATTTTGGTTGGCAACAATTAAAATAATTGTTTGCCGAGATTCCAGGAATGTAAACACAGAACATTGTGGAGTGATAAAATGGGTGTACTGAAAAATTACCTACGTAGGTTTCAATGTACTCCAACAGGCTGTTTCAGCAAATGGTGCCATCACGAGCATAGTAACAAAATAGCCAACAAAAAACATGCTAGTTTGATAAATGGAGAGCTATCCGATTATTCTGCATCCACTTTCGAGCACTTGCATCACAGGCAATTTTGCGTACAATAGTTCATAAATGATCAAAAGTGTTGACCGCCTCAATAAACTTGGTAAACAGAGCACAGGACCTTATAGTTTCTGAAACGCAAAAACTCTGATCAGTAACCGAAGTGATATAAAGTACTATGGTTAGCTGTAGTGCACGACTGATGTGGCGATCTAGAGCAGGGGCGACAAATGTGAGCGGCCCGGCAGGGGATCCATTTTGGCCCGCGGGGTTGTTCTGCCTGCTAGGCATGTTGTAGCTCCTTCATACTGTACAAAGGGTGCGTACACCTTTTTCATGGCCAAATTCAAGCACTTTTTAAAGGGAAACTTGGACATAAAGACTAGTAAGCTCTACTAGGCCACAATTAGGTGCACTTTAAGATTTGTTTGAAATGTAAAGTGCGTTATGAATAAAAAGCATTATTATTATTATTATTATAATTGTTCTCTTTTACTAAAATGTGTTTTTAGAAACAAAAAAAATATTCCCATTGATTTAAAAATGTATAATATTTAGTACATGTTTTGACCTACGGAGGGCGCCATGTTTTATGCGCGCAGTAGACGCTCGGGGTGATGACACTACCGGGTTACTGCAATTCCCTCTACGCGGCGAGATGTCCAACACATGCGCACATCAGTTAAAAGTAGCGAGTACTTACTATCTTATTGGCCCGAATATAGGATGTTTTTTTTGCATTGAAATAAGACTGAAAAACTGGGGGTCGCCTTATATTCGCGGTCTAGACGTTATACCCATTCACGACGCTCGATGGCGCCAGATATCAATGAAGCGATGTTCTGTCATGACAGATCTCAGCTACTCTCAAGTTTAACCAGTTTGCATTATTTTATAGCAATGTTTTTCCTTATTCAGATTTGTTTCAAGACTACAGTTACAGTTAGACTTCACTTTGATGGTTAATGCAGTTATTGCAATTTTGTTGTTTTATCCCAATAGATTGGTTTATTTACATTTCAAAAACCTGAAGCCATTCATTTACGAATGTGATTGCACTTTAGTTTACTTTCAGATATTAAGATTTGAATGAGGCAAAATAACATGTTTTTTCGCTCAAGTATATTGTTATAATAATTTGTTTCAGATGTACTGTAATTATTTTCTGTATAAAAATTAATTTGGTGTTCAAAAAGTCTTTTTTTCAAACTTGAGTCTTGAAAAAGAGGGGGTCGTCTTATAATCAGGGCCGTCTTATATTCGGGCCAATACAGAATTTGTGTTTTTATTGAGTCTTTTATTACCTGTTCATTGCCTTAAAATACATTTATGTATGTGTTTCCCTCTCATACTTTTAGGCATTGTGTTTTCTTGTGGTAGCTTTAAAGCAGATTGTTGATCTGTAGACCACATTAGTGACGCAGCGTATTTAAACCACCCTTATTTGATAATACTATTTTTAAGTATTTTCTTAAGGCATCTTTAGTATGTTCTGTCTGTATGCATCTAAATAAAACAAGCTGAAAGCCCAAGGTAGTACTTTGTGGGGGTCAAATTCGCCTCTTGTAGCAAATTTCGCTGGTGTAGCAAATTTTGGCATAACTTTTTTTTGTCATACTCTCATCTTGTATCATCCCTCTTTCCTGTTCATTTTGCTTTTGCTGCTCGTTTTGTGAAATATCGACGGTGCTGTCATGCTCATTAATGTTCCTCTCGTTCAAATTGAAAGCGTTGAACAGATGACGTGTTTATGTCGCTAGTAACCATGTGACTTCACCGTTCTGCAACCTCAACAACAATGGCGACCTACTAGTTAAATTAATTTTGCAAATTGTATAAAAACGAAAACATCAAGAGTGGGTTTTTATATCAAATTATTAAGTCACAATAACGTTTATCTTTTGAGAACTACAAGGTTTTCTATCTGAGGATCCCTTTAAGGACTTTTAAGACAAATTGTCCAGTTTTTCTAGTACCTTTTAAACAATATCCCAATGTTTTGTTTTGTTTTTTTTTACAATGAGGCAGTAATAAAATACGGTACCTTCTCGCAAGTACGCAAACGTCTTCCAAAATGTTCTAAGACCTGGGAGGCTGGAGAAATTATGATTTAAAGGCAGACAGGCTGCCGAACAATATTGTGTACCAAACACTTCCGAGGATTTTCAATGTCTTGGCACAATATTCAAGCATTTTTCAAACCTTGAAAACACGACAGTAAAATCCAAGCATTTTCAAGGACCCATACGAACCTTGTGTACATACAAAATCAGATTAGTGCCGTAAAACCGTAGATTTGGGTGATCGAGGGCATGCACGACTTCAATTGGTTCACTTCCGTGTCCGCAGTTAAATTTGTTCATTTGCCGTCTTTCAGTCAGAATGGTTGGACGTCTAGCACTGTCAATGGCACCCATGTGTTAACAAGGAAGTGATCAAAAACTAGGGGTGTGACAAAATATCGAAATGGTGATATATCGTGATACTTTGTGTCCCAAAAGGTTATCGATATGCTCCTGCCAAGAATCGAGATATCATTTTAAAAAGGTGTCAATGTCAAAAAATAAAAAAGGAACCAGCAAGTTGATACCGAAATCTTCCACCATAATAGTGTCTCAGTGAACTCTAAGGCTGCATTGATGATGCTTGACGCCCAATCCATTTAGACTGGGAACATTCGTTCATTTTAAACCAGAGCATTCAGTCATTCTGTCCGATTTTCAGGGCATTTACAGGTCACTTACGGTTCATTTTAGGGCATTTATAGGTCATTTCCTCTTGAGTTTGAGTCCCTGCCTATTCATTTGGGTGATTCCCTGGTCACTTCCTGTTGTGTAACTCAAAATAAACAGGAAGTGACCTGTAAAATATCCCAAAATCAACAGAAAGTAACTGAACATCAATAGGTAAATGATCTTAAATGGCCCAAAATTGCCTCATTGCCTGGCATTGGCTGCCACTGACGGCCATAGACGTTCAATCCGTTTGAAGTGGGGGATGGCAGTTCAAATGGATTGAACGTCTTCTAGTGATAAACTCTTATCTAATTCACACCAGAAGCTTGTTTTTCTGTTTATTAGTTGTTTTTAGAATATCCTGAATTATTTCCTGACCAATGTATCGATAATCGTTGTATCGCCATATCGTCAGATCATCGTTATCGTGATCTTTGTATCGCAGATCGTATCGTATCGTGAGGTACCAAGAGGTTCCCACTCCTATCAAAAACCAACTGCCATTCACAACAATGGATGTCCATTTCACTTATACTGGAAGGACTGACTGTGAATGCTCATCTTCCAGTGCCATTAAGTTCACATAGGCTATGTTCATATCGCAGATCTTAATGCAGAAATCAGATTTTTCTTCATGTTTTTTTTTTGGCGTGCTGGTTCAGACTGCCTTTTTCCATTGAGCCCATAAATGTAGCACGCATGCGCACTAGTCCGACCTGTGCTGAGCAAACTGCCCAGCATGCGCTCAAGCGTCAAAACAAATGCCTACAAATGCTGGCTCTACGTCATTCTAGGGCGATCATATTTTGATTTCCAAAAAGAGGACACAAAGAACTGACATAAACATTGCCCGTTTAGTCTTATATTCAAAGTTTATACGGCTTGATAGAACACATGCATGCACTGTGCGTGCATGACGCACACACATATGGGCAGTTTGCCCCGACTCTCAGTCATGTAAGCCAGGGGTCCCCAACCTTTTTTGCACCACGGACCGGTGTTATTTGGGTCTTTTTTTCACGGACCGGTGTTCTGACCAATTTTGCAACCCATCAAAATTGCAACGATGCGGTTCTGCGCATGCGTGTAACGTTAAACATAGCCGCAAAATGCGCAAATGCACCGATTCCAAAGTAAACACTACAAACTTTCTTGAAAGAAAGGAATATTAACTTACGTTTGATCATGGAAGGACTTGTAGAAAAGTTCTCCTCAGATACATCCTGCCATGTAAGCTGCACACAACAACTTCACACCGCTCTCACCATTAATGACTTCGCCTTGTCATTAAACATTAATTAAGAAGCCCGCTTCACAAAGATACGATGTTGGAAATTGTAGCAAGGTTTTCAATGCTCTTGTAGCGATTTCAGGGTATTCCAGAATGACTTTAATCCAGAACCTCAGAAGAGTTGTTGTCTCAAATGTACATTTAATAAGGTCGCCGTCATTTGCGATCTCTACAAGTTGATCTTCCTGTTGTACAGACATGCTCGAATCACTCGGTTTATTCACAAACGGGTCACGAATCCACTCCTTCGCAGTTCGTGGGTCTTCAAGGTTGTAGGCTCGTCAGGTGCCCTTTTCGCCGTAAAAATATCTCCAAAGACGTCTGTTTCCCAGTCATCTTCGCTCGTGTGGGGGCTAATTATTTCCGGGAACAAATGTGCTGCGCCCGCGGCCGAGCAATACGTTATTATCGAGGACATCAGGACAAGCGCACTTAGAAATATTGCTCATTTGGTGCACAGAAAGAAAACCGAGCATTCTCGGGGTTTACTCCCACCAAAAATTTTTATTAATTTTTTATGACTGTTGTCGACCCTAAAAGCCAAGATCAAGCTAGGCGCTCATGCATAGCGCCAAGCTGACGTAGCTCCCTGCCTCTTTCGCTCTTTGCTGACGTAATTGCGGCATGAATTTCAACCACATACGAAAGTGACCTCGATTGAATGTGAAATGGTCTACTTGTATGCGACCTGTCCCGTTCATAACGTCAAGTTAATGCCTCACTTGAGTCGGAAAAACACAAAAATATCAGATTTGTGCATTAAGACCTGCGGTATGAACCTGGCCTTATTTGGCCAAAAAATAACTAGTCCAGCCCACATGAGATCAAATTGCCATAAATGCTGATCCTCGAACGAAAATGAGTTTGATACCTCTGATCTAGAGTAATGTAAAGTAGTCTAGAGATAGGCCTGTAATTATTACTTCTCCCTTTTTATGCAGGGAAAACATTTTCCCAAATCCTCAGGACAACACAAGAGGACAAGGACAGCTTAACGATATGTGATAGTGATTTAGCAATTAAGTGGGCAGAAAGATGGGGAAAGGATCAAGATTATCCTTGCCGGCCGATTTCTTAGAACCAATTGCTAGAAGAGCCTCCAACAGCACATGATCAGAGGACTGTACAATAGGAGCGAGCCCAAAAGCACAGTCATTAAAAATAAAGCTTGAGAACGATAAACCGATATGACCGGATATCTGGTTTTACAGGTGAGAGATACAGCTGTATCGATAGTAAAGTTACCATTCGGCAGTAATTAGTAGAGACGTGCGAAATTTCCGATTCTTAGATTATTCGCGATTCGGCTGAGGAAGATTCGAGAACAATTCACAAACATCCAAATTCCGATTTATAAAAGCGGAAATAAAATACAGTCAGCGCGGTCTTCGGGACGGAATGAGGAACGGAACCTGACTGCGGCCGGTAGCCGCTACAAACAGCGCCCAGTTGTTAGTTGCTACAAACATACGGCAACATACGGCTATGGTAGATATCACATATATGTAGAACTAGCTGCGAAGTGACAGACTTGCCGGCACTAGTAAACAGCCGCCATGTTAAAGCAGTAGACTTCTCAAGAAGGCTCTGTTGTAGCGAACCTATTTACTCTTTATCTAAAATACCCTAAATTGGCAAAATCTTGACTTAAATCGATCTTTAAATCATGAAACGTTTTTAAAACTTTGACATGTCAAAAGCAGACAGAAGGGAAATTATGGAATAACGGGAGCAATTTTAACAACTTCAACGGTTGATTCACAACATTAAATGAATTGAATGTAGTTTAAAGCTGCTGATACAGAATGGGGACTTGAGTGTTTTAATTACTTTTTTTAAACCGGTAACTTGATACTGAAATAGTAGTTTGGTTTAGCCTGAGATGATTTTTGAACAATTTTATAAATAAATGTACAAAACATTAAAAAAGCGGGGGGGGGGGGGGGATCAATAATCGATTTATAATTGAATCGAAGCCTCTGAATCGTAATCGTAATTGAATCGTTAGGTGCCCAAAGATGCCCACCTATAGTAATTAGCCATTAAATATTCAATGAACCGATACTAGAGAGAGAATTCAGCTATCGCGAGCACAAGAATCGGCTTCTAATGCCTAGTTCCAATTCATTGCTTAATATAATAATAACGTAGCTTTTACTTCACATGCTGCGCTTGTTTCATTCACCACACAGCGCACTTAGATTGTGACTGCACGCATGATATAATATGGACAAGCACCACTCACAGTAGTAGTTGCCTTAACTTCCCATGCATTTCGGCAGAACCGCTAGTAGTCGCCGTCATTACTCGATCGTGACGGGCGTGTCATAACAACGCGAGACCTAACAAAACTACTGTAACGCACACTCCGTAGCGTTTTCTTCACAGCCCAAAATGAAACGAGTAGTGGCAACGAAGCAACATGCTAAAACAATGGACAGTTTGAGCACCATGCCAGCGACGTGCAGCAATTGATTTTCAACGCACCCAGGAAAACAAAAGTCCGACTTTGAAGTGATGAAGGCAGCCAGATCTGTTCGCATGGGACAGAGCTAGTGTGAAGCGGTAGAGAGATCTTGAGTTTTTAACCCTGAAAAATAACCCACTACAATGGTGGAAAGGGCGGCATATTGTTTCCATGAAACAGTCTACTTAAACATGAACATGAGAATCAGTTCCCAATTATACTAGTGGTAAAGCATAATTTATTATTTATTTATGATAACACTAGCAGGTTTAATTATTTTTTTCTAGAGCTGCTGCGTATAATTAATATTTTTTGCTTGTCAGATGTTTACGTTGAAAGTTTGCACTTAAATTACTTATTGTGTTCAAAACACTAGGAAATACAGTAATTAAATTACTTCACTTTATTGCTGTCTGTCACTGGAGTTTTATTTTATTATCAATCCCATCCAACAAAATGACGGTCATGTAGTAAGGTTTATTTATGTATTTATTTATTTATTTTCATTAAAAAATGAAGCATAACATTGGTATGGAATTTTGTTGTTTAATCTTGCTATTAGAAATGTGGTCTTTTTTATATGTTTGAAATACTGTACGAACACACACAACAAATGTTTACGATCATATCGTTCTTAAACTGTATCGAATCGTATCGACTCGCTCGGCCTTAAAAATATATCGTTTTTTTAATCGAATCGTAACCTGTGTATCTAGATACATCGGCTTCATGCCAGAGATTCCCAACCCTATTAGAAATATGGACAGCTGAAGTAAAATGCTTATTACTACTAATTGGAAGTTATATGTTGCATTGTTAGCTGGCATGTAAGCACACAACTTCCTGGAGTGCTCGTATCGGTATTCTGGAACTCGCTTTGTAAAACATAAGATCATCTTTAATACTGCACAGGGAAATAATGTGCAACATGCCGTAGAGGCTCCATACTGTTTTGGTCAGTGCTGCGTTTTTGGTATGACCTAGTAAGTCGTGTAGTTACCCGAAACATAAACACAAGAATAAGAGAGGGTGATTTGTAGAGCTTGGGTGAATAGTAAAATAATCATGAAGTATAGCCACATGACATGATTAATTTCCTTCCGAGGGCTTACGTCAAGGGACGAGCGCGGCGTGAGGGAGTGCAAGGAGACGTAACATGACAGAAACGCGGGTGTAAATTAAAGATGGCATGGAAAATGGGTTTAGAGGAGACATCTGCTAGAGCGTGAGCTGAGATGGAGAAAATGGGATCCGGAGGAATGGAGAGAGGCTTCTATAAAGAAGGGCAAGCGCAGGTGTTTGACGGTAGCATTACTAGCAATTTGTTTCATTAAAATAATCGCCGTTACCAAAATAATTCAGTTGGCCCTCTCCTCGTATTCATCGAGAGGGCTCGTGTCATATTGCATCACAAAATGAGTGAATGACAACAAGAGGACAGGGCTGATTGGTTTTCCACAGCGGCTGCCGGTTAATCCTCTGCAGTGGCTGCCGGAAATGCGAAAGCCGGAGCAACCGAGGGAACGGTGGTGAACTTTAAGAGCAAAGGGGTTTTGATCAGTTTGGCAACCGGGAATACATTTGAAACGTGTCACCCGGAGTTATTTGCTTTTCATTGTGTAGCATAATCTCACAGACGAAAGAAGCGTCGGTTCTTTTGTCTGTTTTTCTGAAAAGAGAAGCCTGTGTTCTTTCGTTTGATGCGGTGCGAAGAACATGCAGTATTTGACACATTGCACAATAAATATCCTAATGCACTATATGACTGATAAAGACTTTTCTTGTTATCAAAACCTCTACATAAAGTTCCTAACTTGATGAGGCTGTCCTGTTGATAGTCTTTGGAGAGGTTTATGTTAGCATTTATAATGGAATGTATATATATAAATATATATATATATTTTTTTCTTTTCTTTTTCTTTTAAAACCTAACAAATAAAGGGGCAGCCTTGCATTCAATTGCCAACACATATTAGATAAGTCTACAAGCGAGCTAGATGTTATATTCATAGCCAGAATTCATTGTTGGAAAAAAAAAAAAAAAAAACATTACAACTGGATGAAGACTGAATATTTCATTTTTAGCCAAAGCCTTATGGAGCTGATGAAAAAATACGATGTGAATGTACTTCCTCTGCCCTGCTAACTTGTGAGGTTAGCAGACGAGCCTTATACTGTATATTAGATTAATGGGAAATTGGTCTTTCAAAAAATAAGTTTCAAGATTATATTTGTAGTCCTATTGAGCTGGCATAAAACCACAAGCTCATATTAGCTCATGTAGCATTAGCTTAGAAGCTACATCTTATTTATACATGTTACATTGATATGAATGTTTTATGATCAATGAATTATTCATCTTACAAAAAAAGCCACAAGCTTATATTACCCTTTGTAGCATTAGCTTTTAAACATAGCAGACACACAGCTGATGTTATATTTATTGAATTCATTGTTAACCAATCATCATTAACAATGCATGATGGAAGCAGGCATGTTTTAATGTTATGTATGAATTCAAAGTCTGATCAAGCTTTAAAAAAAAAAAAGAGTACCATAGTTATGGTATTAAGTTAGCTTAATACCCCTGTTATGACGTAGTGCTAATGTGAACTCGGTGTTAAAATGCCTTTGACAGCATAAAAAAATCTTAAATAGCATTATTATGTGAATTACAATCATATTTTGAGACGATTCAACTATATACAACAATTTGGCAAAGCGCAGATGACGAGAAATTAGCCTTTAATCTGCAGTTTAGACCCACCTGTCATTATAGCACTCTAGCGTCCCTAGCTGGATGATGACGCCGGCAGGGTCACGATTTCATCTGATTTAGAATTCAGCCCATTGAGGGGGAAGATTCAGAACGAGGAAAATACGACACAGAGCAGCAAAATGTCATCGTTGTTTCAATCTCTCTACTCCAATATTTTTACAGGATATTCTTTTAAGTATGTTCCTCCAATTGCTAAATAAATGGTATGGTCATGACAAATAAGTCTAAAAATGCATTTATTCAGTACAACAGGGCAAAATTACTGCATAATGGTCAAAACTGTTGACTTCTTGCACCTCCCGAACGGTATTTCATGCCACCAGAGTTCGTCCGGCGTTTGTCATTTCCCTACCCCGGCTTCAGAGACGGAGGAAAGAGCGTAAACAAAGCAGGAGGCGTGACAGCTAGCCGACATGCTAACCCGAACCGAGCGGCATTTCCAAGTCTTATTCACGCCTTTCAAAAATGAAAAAGCATACAAAACAACCCCGGATCATCTCACACGGCGGCGGGGTTGACTGTCTTCACCGACAACTTGCGGCGAGCAAGTTACAGCAAGTCGTTCCCCTGCTGCGTGCAGGAGTGCTCATTGACGGGGAAGCAGCTAAAGAATGACCGCCGGAAAAAACGGCCGACATCGGAGGAGTGCGTGGCTGCCTGAGCCCAACCCAAGGATAGTGGTCTATTCCTGGGCACACGAAGAGAGCAGAGGGGGCTGGAAGTCTGGACGATATGGCGAACCGCAGACAAGAGCGGGTGGCTTCACGAGCATAAGCAGAGTATAGCGTTCTCTCAGCGGGCACGAGAAAAAGATCAAGGGAGGTGTGCGACAAGCCGCCGGTCGTCAGCCGAGTGGCCTTCTCGGTGGACAATTAGCTACAAAATGCAAGCTACCTCTTATTAAAACGTGTGCCATGATCCCAGTATTTGACATAATACAAAACAGTTAGTTACTCACTTCCTCGTAAGTCCAATGGTCCCACCGTTGTCGGACCTGTTTTGGCAAATCTCCGGGGTGAACGGCAACTTTTAGAAACCCCAAAAGGCTCACACGTCTCTTCCTGGTGCAGCAACAGAAACCTGCAGAACATTTGGCTGGCGTGATGCAAAAAATAAACAAATTAATCAGCAAAATCAGCTGAATCCGCAGTCCATCTGCATGCAGTAAAGCAAAGCCATACTGTGAGATGCTGACCCGGGTGACGTCACATTTGCATTCGTCCTCAACCCGAGAATGGAGCCGGAGGTCACTCATTTTCATGGCGCGGGATTCAAAAAATTGAATATATAAATTGATCGCTTCCACACACATTCATGCGGTCCATTTCATTCAGGAGCATAAAATACCGCGTGAAATATGAAATAAACATGCTTTTTGCTGTCATAGGCATTTTAACTCATTCACTTCCAGCCATTTTCACCGGTGCAACCCCCTTCGCTCTCGGCCGTTTTTACTGGATTTTGACTGGTTTTGCAAGGCCCACAGAAAATTCTGTTCTATTGTCATATAAACATGGAACCCACCAAAAGAAAGATTAGACTCTCTTCTTTCAGCAGGAAAAAAATGTTAGTTCATATCTTTTTTCATTCTTTAGAAAACAGCATTAGAAAATAGCTTAGTTTGAGCAATTTCCCAATTTCTGACGAAAAAACAGAACTTAAGTTTTTTTGTAAACGCATACATTTCAAACATAACTTTGACTTTAACACAGCTATTTTTTGCTTTAGTTACATCCCAAACATCTGAATAATGTTTTCCTTTTACAAAATAACATAAACAACAAGACAAATAGAGCTGTTGTTAGCCAAGTAACAATTTATGTACACATAACTGAGAGATGACGCTGTTTTGGCTGCGACGGCCGGGGTAAACTTTTCCCTCATCGCCGCCTGTCTCATAAAGATAAATTTTTTTGAGTCTTTCCAGCACGGACTCAACGGCATCGTCCGCTGCACTGGTGGTCCTGGTCGTTCTGCTCGGTCGTCTTGCGCCTGGCATCCCGGGCATCCTCCCGGTTGTTCTGCTCGGTCGTCCGTCGCCTGGCATCCTGGATGTCCATTCGGTCGTCTTCCGCCGGCGCCCTGGCTGTGCAGCCGGCCGTTCGTTCCGTTGAATTGGGTTGGGGGTCTTACCAAATGCGCTACTGCCCTCCAGTGGCTAGTTTTATTGCTTTAAAATGGATTTTCAGCTTTGTGCTTTGGAGCTAAATTGAAGCAGAACCTAGAGATGTCTCTTGTTAAAAAAAAACGTAAAAGACGTATAAATACATCTTTGGGACACCGAAACAATTAAAAATAGAACATATTTATACGTTTTTGGGTGCAAATGAGTTAATACCACTGTTATGATATAGTACTAATTACGAGTGGGAACCTCTTGGTACCTTACGATACGATTTGCGATACAAAGCTGACGATAACGATCTGACTATATGGCGATACAACGATTTTCGATACATTGGTCAGGAAATCCTTCTAGGACATTCTACAAACAACTACTTTACAGAAAAACAAGCTTCTCGTGTGAATTGGAATGAGTTTATCACTAGTAGAAGTCCAATCCATTGGAACTGGGAGGATGGCAGCGGAAAAACATTCGTTCATTCGCTGCCATCCCTCCCACTTCAAAGGGATTGAACGTCTATGGCCGTCAATGCCAGGCAATTAGGTAATTCTGGGCCATTTAAGATCTCACTGGAACAGCACCAAACCAAAGTTCCAGCATCATCACCTTGTCCAATGCAGATTCTTGACCCTTGATACCTTGTCCAATGCAGATTCTTGACTCTTAACAAGGTGATGATGCTGGAACTTTTGTTTGGTGCTGTTTCAGTGAGATTTACAAAGATTATTGCCTGAAGAAGGCATCAAAATTCCCTCAGTCCTTGATGATATGGGGCTGCGTGTCAGGCAAAGGCACTGGGGAGATGGCTGTGATCAAATCTTCAATAAATGCACAAATTTACATTGAAATTTTAGACAGCTTATCCCTTCAATTGAAAATATGTTTGTCATTTTCCAAGATGACAATGCATCATGCCACAGAGCTAAAACTGTTAAAGCATTCCTTGGAGAAAGACTCATCCAGTCAATGTCATGGCCTGCAAATAACCCTTGACACCTTTTTAAAACGATATCTCAATTCTTGGCAGTAGCATATCGATAACCTTTTTGGGATACAAAGTATCACGATATATCAACATTTCGATATTTTTGTCACACACCTAGTGCTAATGTGGACTCTGTGTTAAATATCCATCACTAACAAAGAAGTTCAGATAACATACAAGCATGGATGTAATTTCATTCACAGTTTTATCACGCTAACAAGGAAAGAAAATATTTTACTTGATTAGCCTATGACTCGGCAAATAGTAATCAAGAACTGGAACTGCAATTATAGTGTAACATTGTGTTGTACATATGAGTAACTTACAGTTAATGAAGCACTGATTGAAAAACATCTTCAGGGTTTAATTTGGTTGCTTGTTCTCTTTCCTGATGACACTTGTAATGCACAACAACCCATTTTGTTTGGAGGACGTTTTTAATCTGTTGCCTCACAGTGGAGTAAATCCTGACGAGGCAGGGTTAGCGTTTGCGCTTGCTGACAACCGGGACTGGACAATGGTCGCGGGGTTGCATGCTGGGCAACTGGCTGGCCTCCCAAAGAGCACCTAGAGCCCTGAACCCTTGGCACCCGAAAGTCGGCGCCTGTGCCAAGCAGTCTCGCTGCTGTGCTGTGTTGTGATTCCTGTGGCTTTACTCAGCTTCTAGCACACTCTAGTAAATCTCCTCCTTTATAGTGCCAATTGAAGCACGTCTGTGGTGCCAGATATTGCTAAACGCAGAGCAGCGGATGCTCGCTCGGATCTCCTGACCTAAATCATCCGACACGGTGATAGGAAGCTGACGATTACAGCGCGTCCGTACTGTTGACTATTCCGCCGGCAAAAGCACTACCAGCTTCAGAAATTGAGATTGTTGTTCCAGTATGTTTCCTATTTTGGAAAAATGCGTGAATTTGTTTACTTTGGTACATATTTGTCCAAGTAAATGTCATGCGTGGCGACTAACTGGGGCTCGCCAGAAGGAAGATTAGGAGCGTTATTGTTTGAGTAAATATGGTAATTTAATGTCTTGCGTTTAGTTTTTAGACAAAACAATTCAAGTTCAGACTGAGGCTAGGTATTGCTTGCAGAGTTTCAATGTTTAGTCTTTTTGCTGTCAAACATCCTTTTTGAAAAAATATTGCGTTGCACATGGGAGAGGAAAGTATGAGTTGCGAGAGAGTGAGCGAGCGCAGTATATGGCTGACGAGTCATCCGGGAGCTCTGATTTAGACGCTGCCGCTTCTTCTCTGCAGTGTTCACGCGCCGGAAGAAATACTGCGCTGTGGATGTCAGCGTCCTTGCCTGTTGAGACTCCAAATAAGTCCAAATAGAATATAAGAGGCTTCTTTTTGGGATTCTACCAATCAAATGGACACTCGTATTGGGAAAGGGGAGAGGAGAGGAAAGAGAGAGGGACCGGTTGTGGTGGCGGGGGCTCTCTGTCGTGCTTTTCCTGCATGCCTTCCAGGAGGCGCTGTCATTCTGCTGCATCACTTTGTCACTCACTCACCCTCTTCCTTCACCTCCTCCTGCTCTTCTTCATCTAATTCCCACCCTCCGCTGCTCCATTCATCATTATCAACCCCCGCATGGCCTCCACCTGTTCCGCCGCGCACACACACAAACACGTGCCATTCTCTTCTACACTCCCGAAAATTGCGCGTGACTCGCAGCAAGCACTTCCCACCGGCCTCGCCTACTCCCCTCCGCCACCAACGTCTCTGCTTCGTGATTTGTGGCCAGGCGCTGCGGCGGCCTTGTACGGATGCTTGGCGGATGAAGGGCAAAGTGTCAGAGACCTCTTTGTGACATGGTGGTGGGAATGGGGATGTGAGCAGTTGGTAGGCAGCAAGGGAAATGTCAGAGTAGCAAGAGGCTACCTGGATATATGCTACTTAACCCTAGAGCATCCATGCTGTTCTTTTGCTTAAAGGCACACAAAATAATTTTTTTTTTCTTTGTTGGAGAAACTGTCTGACCTACTTGACTAGCCTTATTTGGGTTGTACTTACAGTTCTGCACAAAAGTCAACAGTAAACAGTGTGAATGTACACTTGGCAGGATGACACACTATAGACAATATCTCCTCTAATCTCAGAAGGGGAGCAGGGGCAGGCAGGGTTCCTACTTGGATACGTAACCGATTAAGAATATTTGTTCCTGTAAATGTCCCCAGCATCTCAGGGTTCAATTTAGGGCTGCAACTATCGATTATTTTAGTAGACGATTAATTGATGAACTAGTTAGTTTAAATAATCGAGTAATCGGATAAGGAACACAAAAAAAGTAAAATACCTGAGCTGAGCCTCAACCGGTTTGAAAAAAAGAAATAAAAGAAGGTCTAAGTACAAAAGAACAATTGGCTAACTTACATAGCAAAAGTCCGCTAGCTTAAATGCTTTAAGATGCCAACTTTATTATTATTTTTTTTTTTACAATGCTCTTAATGGTTCGAACACATATTCCCGCAAAAAACGCGCTAAATAAACCTATAAACTAAATTACAAATGCATTTAAAAAAAAAACAACAACAAAAAACATCAATTTAGCTTATGTTGGTCTTAACAGGAAGCAGCTGGATTCAGCCATGTGAAATGAGTTGTTTTCATATTCACTTCACAGGCAGTATATCCACCCAAATCAATAAAACTAAATACGGACACTTTCAAAACAAACCATTACAACGCCTTTATTAAACAAATACTCAAAGCAGCAAAATTGTATCTTTTTTTTCTCAATGAATAACACTAGTTAATCGATTAATCGTTACAGCACTAGTTCAATTGATGCTGATTCTGAGTTGCAATTAGCATCCAGATACTGTAGATAAAGCCGACATAGTAACCATACAAAATCAGAAATCTTTCACCTACAGTAGGGTTCGGCAATTTTAAGATTGCGATTGAAAATCGGAAAAATATTCATCTTAGTAATCGGACATGTTATATTTAATCAAGCATATGCAGAGTGCCTAGTATGCCGGATTTTGAACAGTCCCTTTTAAATGTTAGTGGTTTTTGGTGATTTTTAAACTCAAGGTCATGTCAACTAAAAAGCTAAATATTTGAGCTGTCAAATGATTAAAATCTTTAATCGAGTTAATCACAGCTTAAAAATTAATTAATCGTAATTAATTGCATTTCAAACCATCTATAAAATATGCCATATTTTTCTGTAAATTATTGTTGGAATGGAAAGATAAGACACAAGACGGATATATACATTCAACATACGGTACATAAGTACTGTATTTGTTTATTATAACAATAAATCAACAAGATGACATTAACATTAACATTCTGTTAAAGTGATCCATGGATAGAAAGACTTGTAGCTCTTAAAAGATAAATGTTAGTTCTTAGAAGATAAATGTTAGTACAAGTTATAGAAATTTTATATTAAAACCCCTCTTAATGTTTTCGTTTTAATAAAATTTTGCAAAATTTTCAATCGAAAAATAAACTAGTAGCTCGCCATTGTTGATGTCAATAATTACACAATGCTCATGGTGCTTAAACCCATAAAATCAGTCGCACCCAAGCTTCAGCAATGGGCGACAAAACTAAAAAAAAAAAAAAAAAACACAAGTAACAAGTGGTCATGGCACTGTGCTGTCATTTTAATCTGTTGGTGCGGGGCATATGCGTTACTTGCATCACATATTTTAACGTGATTAAATTAATTACCGCCCGTTAACGCGATAATTTTGACAGCCCTACTAAATACACATTAAAAAAATACTTTTTTAAGCACTAAAATATGAACTATAAGTTAATACGAGTATACTGTGGTGGATGAAATAAATTTTTTTTAAAAATTAAAAATTAAAAAAAAAGATCGGAAGATGTGTTAATCTCCATGAACCAGAACGTTTGGTAGACAGTGATGTTTGAGTTGGGGGTATTCCAAAAATCATCAACGCTTCTAATGCCCAAGCTAACTGGCTAGCTGTGTGGCGTGACCAAACTGTCTTCCAGATTGCAGTGTTATTGATTGACACTTTGTTGGGTCGATCAGACTGGGGCGCAAGCCACTACACTAACACATGAAGAGTTTTATATCAAGACTACAATGACATCAGCGAAGCCCTTCCACCTCCATTTCTTCTTTCTCTTTTGGTGTCTGGTGACTTTCCTCTCTTGGCACAATTTACACTCTTCTTTCTCTCCCACCCTTCTTCCTCTCCCTCCTACAGAGCCTACAGTGAATCCGTCCAATGCCGGCGTGGTGGCGGGGGCTGTGATCGGCTCCCTGCTGGCTCTGCTTTTGGTGGCCGCGCTGGTCGCCGTGCTGGTCACTCGTAGCCGCCGCCAGCAACAGGGCTACCGCGCCAAAGGCGGCAGCGACTTGAAGGCGCGCATATTCGGTGGCGGCAAGACAGCCAACAAGAACGGCACGGGCGGCGTCGGCGGCAACAACAACGGCCCAATATATGTGTACGACGACGGCTCGGCCAACCAGGGGGAGAAAAACAACCACGGGCCCCTCACTATCGGGGGCCGGCCCGAGGTAGTCGCCGGCACTCCCACAGCCCAGGACATCCTACTTAGCAGCGAGCTAGACGACGCCGAGAGGCGGAAGTTCGACGAGCTGGAGGAGGAGGAGCGGTACGACCACTTCTCCGGTGTCGCCCCCATCCTGCAGCTACGCCCACCCAACGAGCAGGAGGAAATGATCGGGGTATACCTAGACGACGACATGGAGTCCCAACGGGATGGCTCGGTCATCTCTCGGACTGCTGTTTACGTATAAAGCAGAAACGAGAAGTAAAGAAGCGTTGAGGAGGAGTCCCGGGAATATTTTGTGCCTCCGTCAGATAGATAGAGAAGGAAACCACTCTTATTTTAAAACAAAAATCATGTATTTTCCATATATGCTATTATTAAGTGTAGCCCCAATCTGGACTGGAAGAGGACATTGTTGTGTAGTGTTGTGAGTGGAGTTTTGCTGTCTGTTTCACGGTCTATCACAGAGATGGAAGAAATCATGTCGTGGCCAAATGACATCAAAACTTTAGAAAATTCACTCTTATTCGCTCCGTGACGCATCGCAATTGTCACACAGTATGCTCGGCGTTCTCAGGTCTCCTGTAGAAAACCGTGTTTTTTTCACCCCCGCTTTTAGTAATCTGTCGTACTGTAACGTGCGCCGGGTGGGTTAGTCGCTCATGATGGGTTTTGAAGGCACCAAATCTTTAAGATTTGTGTTGGTTGACATCTGTTTTTTTTTTTTTTTTTTTTTTTTAAGTCCCGTGCTCCATAGTCTGCAGCTATCGGTTTGATTAATTCAAACTGGAAGTAGACGTGAAGCCATGAACTCAAAGGTTGACTCTTTTGATTCTGTGGATTTTGTAATATAACACTCAACTTTTAAAAAGGAATCTACTACGGGGGTCCTCAGTTAACCCCGGGATAGATATTTCACGTTTTGAGGTTACGAACGGCACCTGATTAACTCATTTGTACAGCGATGCAAGAATAATCCACCACATATTCTTACGCCAGAGGCCGTACTTATTCTTTGTGTGATTGAATCGTTCGGCCTCGAAAGAACTAAAAAGGAAAACTCTACTGCCCATTCATTTTAAGTGCTCTCTGCGTGTGTAACAGCTGAGCCTTTATTCCGAGTCCTGATACCGCCATATGACATGTTGCTTTCATCACGCTTCTGTCTGTCCATTCACATAAATGCCTAACGCAGAACAAAATGACTTGAGCCTCGCAGCCACGGGTCTTTATGTGCTGTATAAACCCGAGCGCTTTTTGGCTATGAAGCGCTGACACAGTGTTCACATGCAAAACCGTCATGCCGTGCGCCGCCAGCTAAAAGGTAGACGGTAAACAAGAGAGTGACGGGAGTGAGGCGTAGTCGAGTTGACGGGGTCAAGGGGGACGAAAGGAGTCCGGGGAATGGCAGAGGGGAGCGTCCGGTCACGAGTGTTCCTGACAGGAGGAACTTGATTGCTAATGAAGCGTGAAGACGCTTAGCTAGGACCAGCAGATTGTCACCACTTTATGACCTGGCCTCTGTATTTAATGTTACATTTTTTTTGCGTTTGTGACCACTGTGATTTAGACTAGGGCGGTTTTCAGGTCACGGACACTTGATGTGTCAAACAAGCCCACTTAGACTTTTCCATTCTGATGCGGCCTGACACGGCAGCACTGACGAATCCACCTGCGGCAGCCCTCCGCCGCCTAACGGTAGCTTGACGGATGGCGCCAGGCATCGGCGCATTTGCATCTATAGATTTTCCTCTGAGATCATGCAATATTTTTCTCCATTAGCGGATGCCGTTAAGTGTGGAGAATTGATTGGGGGACATAAAAGCTTTGCCTCGGCCGGCGGAGTTATATTGACTAACAGGCAACACGCGGCAAAATGGCCCTTTATGATGCAGCTCCAGGCCTGATTGTCTCCTGACTGTTAATTCATCTCGCTAATGAGCCACGGGAGGCCCTCCCGGGCGCTCCCTTGCTGCGTCTGTACTTGCCGTTTAGTCACCGTATCGGCCGCATCGTGAATTTTCCTGACCTTCTGATCAGCTTCTTTTTTTCAACGCCATTGGCAAATGAGTCTGTACGGCCCAGCAGAGTCCTGCTGCACGCCGCCGTTCGTCAGGTCAAACGCTGGCTAAAGTGCTGCCGAAGGCAGCGGTGACTATATTCGCGCTTTTAACCTTGACTAACGGAAGAGACCTTGTTTAGCCTCTCGGGTACGTAACCTTCTTGAAGGCAGAGAGGGGACGATGAAAGATTTTTTTAGACATCTGTTATTCGAGGAAAGGCTTGGCATCTCAGTAAGGCTATTTACAAACTGCAGGGTGATTCAGATTTTTTTGTGCGTTTTTTTTTTTTTTTAAGCCGTTAGGGCTGGCAATCGGGACCCCCAATTTTTTTCATTATCTGATCATGATTTGTTTTTCCTTTTAATTGGTAGTTTTTATCAAATGACGTCAACCATTGTACAGTATGTTAGCATTAAGCTAGCTGGCTTTCAAAAAGTTATTTGTATTTCTGTGCACAATCATAGACTTCACTGTCAGTTGACGGGAAACTGGACGCGCGGCCTCTCTGTAGAGGGGCTATTTTCACAGACTTAAATTATTTTCAAAACCAAAGCCGCTAGCGACCTAAAACCAAAACAGGCACTTCCCTGAAGCATATATGAGTTGAGCAGCGGCATCAAAAATTCAGTTATTACCGAATAAATTCTTGATTATTACTTATATAACAAAACTTAAAATAGCTATAAAATTCTCAGATTGTACGCTAGATGCATAAAATCACCAAATGCAGAGATAATCACTGATATTTTCATGATCAATAGCACTTTTTTTATTTAGTGCAAATTTTGAGTTTTCTAAAGTTAATGAATCACTCAATTTTCACATCAGAAACTTAATACTTGATGAAAGCATGCATAACCTTCTTAATGTTACTCAACAAAAGCAAATTTTGCATTTTTCTATATGCAATCACAACTCATTTAGGTTGAATTCAGATGTCACTATTGCCTCAGCACATTTTGCCGGCTATCTGGCCTTCGTCATGTTTAGAGTGAAATGTTACATAAGATGAAACACGTAAAGGCATAATTTTTTTTTAATGGATGCAGAAATGTCTAAATTACTAGTTTTTTCTTTTTTTGCCAAAAAACAGGCAGTTGGCCAAAAATTACCTGATTATTTGAATGTAAAATATACACTATTGTGTATGGATACAAAATCCAACGTGGTGGCCATCACCAAACAGAGCTTTTTAAGTTGAAAAATCTTGTAAATAAATGCGTCAATTCCAGAATTTCTATAGATATGAACCTGAAACAGTGTAGATTCTTGGTTAAAGAATCAGTTATCATTAATGTGACGTGAACATTTCAAGCTAAAGCTCCGCTAAGTTTTTCCATTTTTTTTCCCCACGTTTCCAAGTGCATGTATGGTGCTATTTTATATAATAATTACCTTGAATCCTCGACCAAATCACTCTTGAGACACTCCTGCCTGCTTGTATGCACTAAAACTTTCGTCCTGTTTTCCCTAAATCTGGCCTTAGAACGCAACGTGTGTTGCCACATCGCTCAGCCTGGCCTGGCGTATGGGAAGCCGTGGCTCAATGTCTGGAGGCACAGTCTCGTCTACTGATAGTGAAGTCTATGGCACAATATATGTAATTTTCTTTGTGCGCTTTACAGTTGACCTCACTTTTGAGTGTAATGAACCTGTAAATCATCTACATTGGACTATTTTTGAGTGACTGTTCAAATTCTGCAAAATTTATCAGTTTGCATCTCGTAAACACTGACACTGCTGATCACAGAGAGTGATTGGAAAAAAATATTCCAAACTTTGATCTTGATCTTAAAATCACATTACCCTAGCAGTTGTTCATATTGAAAAACAAATGCGACTTTTTGGTGAATAGAACACGTCGGTTAGTGACATGCGCACAAAATATGTCGTCATGTGTTGCAGTGTGTTCACAGCAGGTCTCAGATTTTTCAATTTTGTCCAATCGGAGTCCAGAGTCAGAGTCTTGCTAATAGCTTAAAACATGGCATCAAGAAAAGTACTTTCGGTACCTTTGTCCGCCGTTGCTTGTCCAGGCCTGACGTTTGTTTTGTGGAACTGTGTTAACGGCTTTTTCCTGTTGATGATGTATACGTTTACGGTTGAGTGTTTATGCTGCAGGAGCGTCACATAAGCCCCTTTCACACATACCTAAACACCATCGAAATCCGGGGATTTTAACGGGGAGCCCTTATGTGTGAAAGCAATTTCCTCGGTCGACTGACACTGAGATAATGCAGACATTTACTGAGTCGCCTCTTAGTCTAATGTCCGGGACTTTCCCCGGTATGTGTGAAAGCAGACGTCAAATTCCCGGGACACAGCACGATGGCTGATGACGTAAATATCACAGCGGGCCGATCGTCATTTCCTCTTCGCAGTAAGACGAAAAGCGGTAAACGAACATCGCAGTTATCAACATGGCAAACTGGAAATAGCAAAATAAAACTGAAAACAACGAAATTAAAATTGCTACTGGATCGTAGAGCCGAGAGTCCATCTTCCATTTTTGGTTTATTTTGTCGCCGATGCCGACAAAAAAATGACGTAATGTCTGGGTTATAAGAGAGAGAGAGTGCCGAGTCGGCAACATGGGATAAGTCTGTGAAAGTGTCCAACCCGCGTTGTTCTCGTGATATCTCTATGTGTGAAAGCAATGACGCGGGTAAATCCCGCATTACCTTACACGGGAATTTACCAGGATATAAGTCTAAAAGGGGCTAGACGTATCTGATTTAGTATATCCAGACACAAAGGAGGCCCAGTTCAAATTTAAAAATATTGGATTTACTGTTCACATGGCATGAAAAAAAATCAAAAGTGTGTTACAGAAAGAATTGGAAACTGATCTGATGTGTAAACATAGCCTAAAACAAAGGTGACCAATAATTTCGCTTGTGTTAGAATCAGAAAAACAGGAAGTACAGTGATAGCTGAGTGTGCCTTATAGTACTGTGATCACATTTACACGTTGCTGCGCTAAATATTTCATTGCTCGTTCTTCGTAACCTCGAAACTTTGTGTGGCGGGAACCTCAAACTGAGGATTCCCCGTACTGTAGCACAAAATCACATCTCTCGGTGAGAAAGGAACTAAAGCAAAAGATAGAACCCGTCTGACTCTGACAAACGTCAGTGTTGCCACTACAGGTAGTCCCTGGTTTACGAACAAGTTCCGCTCCTGCGCTGGCAATGTAACCCAGATTTCCACGTATCGGAATTAACCCTATAAATACCTCTACATTAAAATATATTACACGTGAAAGCACTGTCCTCGCCAAGACGATGGAGCAAAGTCTAGCGAGACAGTGAGCAAAGCTCCGAAAAGTTGATGTCAGATGTCCGTGTGGTTTGCTGACTTTATTCAGCTGCTCGTGACCGAAACACTTGCAGAATGAAACTAAAATAAAATAAAATGAAATAAAATCAGGGGCTGTTTACACGGTGACTCTCTGAGAATACGAAAAATTTCAAATTTGCATTTATATGGTTCAGTCTCCATTCGTACAATGTCACAATTCTGCATGAAAACGATGTAGTATTCATGCCAGGCCCTAGGGGGCAGTGCAGATTTACAAGGTGACAGCGAATTATGCACTTTGACCCCACCAAGCTCCTCAGCCCGGAAAAAAAAACATGCCCGCCCACTCCAAGCAATGGCATTTTTGTTTTGCTCCAAAAGGCACAAAAAATGGAAACATTCAACATATTTAAATTTAAAAATATTATTAAAATGGTCAATTAAAGCAGACGTTCCGCCATTTGCTGTTTTTAATGTTTAATAGCACCGCTGCGCACGCCCATGTGACGTGTGCGAGTGCTTGCGAGTGCTTACATCAAAGAAGCGAAGGCGGTTTCCATTCGTATGAATGTGCTGCGACCCCCATAATCGAATTCTTCCACTTTGGAGGCAGGATTCAGAATTTTTCGTCTTTGCCGACACCATATGCATGCAAGGCCATTAGTCATTGCGTCTTCATGTCGCAGAGTCGCCATGTAAACTGCCCCTCAGTCTCATCTTCAATAAAAGCAATTCAAGTTTGCTTTTACAAGTAGTTGCTGATGCGGCAATAAGAAACGATTAGCATGTCTCAATTAGCGTCCCCACATCATCAATAAACACATAAACTCGCCCCAAGTATTCGACCACAATTGAAAACCCACAATAAACAGTACAAAAAGGGGTTATATACAGTGGTCGCCTCTGGATGCTTCACAAGCAACAAATGTGCACGCAGGCTGTCACCTCTGTCTCTTGGCTGCTTTCTATGTGCGTGGAGGCCGGGCGCATCTTTAAATGTGCTGGCTTCCTGTTCCGTGCTTCCTGCGCCAAAATAAAAGCATGCATTACAAAACAAAAGTCAACATTAAGAAAAAAAAACAGAAATGACAAGACGCAGGCCTCGTAAAATCGAAATGGTGTTAGTCGGGTCTGTCGTAACACGGGGCCTACCTGTATTTTTATCAGCGACCAATTGGAGGACACTTTGTCCAGAGTTAAATTCACGAATTGTGGCCTGTCAGTAATGGGGATGTCCCGATCGGATCACGTGATCTGAAATCGGGCCGATGGCGCCGTTTTTCAGAGGATTGGAATTGTATGAGAAGATTCGGGTTTTTAATTATATTTGTTTTTCTGCTTCATGCTTGTACAGCGTCACAGCCTCTCAACATCCCTCCTGCTAAGCAGTGCGGCCAAACTGTCCAGCTTGTGTTTGGTACTTAAAGTTGACTATGATTGACAGGTTTGTAGCTTTAATCTTGCCAGAGAAGCTATGTAGCTCTACGATCAAAGGCAGAAATCTGTCAATTATCGTTAAACCTGCTTAAGTGTGCTGTGGCAACTCGTTTTGGAAGTGAGAGGTTGTACCCTGCAGCGTAAGTGGACTCACTCAATGAAGCATTTAATATAGGCAAGCATTTTTCTACGTTATTCTTGTTAAGAAAAATTTACATTTTGACTGTTGGAGAGTAACATGTTTGGAATTTCTGGAAGTTCGGCAGATTCTAAAAATCAGGTGACTCGTGTGCAAAAATATATGATCGGGACATCCCTAGTCAGTTATGCTTCTTTTTAAAAAGCCCAACACACAAATACGGGAAAATGAGATTACCACGACCCACCCCAAAGTAGGAAAAAAAGTAAAAAAAAAAAAAAAAAAATAGAAATATTTTTGCACTTGTGTGTGTGTGTCATTGCTGCAAAAAGAAATGTGCTCTTAATGTTTGATGTCTGGGGGGTGCAAATTGCGGCGGGCGGGCCAAATGCTCCAGCTCTGTACAGTTTTTGGTCTTGAGGGTGTTTTTGTGTATACTATAAATGTGAGCATCTTTATTTTTATTGTGAAAACAAACAAAAAAAAGTGCATATTTATGAAAATGTAAATACCAGCCAGACGGAGCCCATGTGGCGCGGTGTAAAGGCAGTCCTTGTGAATGTACATCTTTACTGAAATGAATAGCACGGTGGGATTATATGTTTGCTGAATTTACGCGCCTCTTTCCACAATTCCACACAATAAGCACACTGTTGTTTTGCACAGTTGGCTCTCTGAGGGGACGAGGTGAACCTCTTAAGACGCACACAGTTACAATTTACCAACTAGCGACGTGAGTTGCGAGTAAACTTTTGCAATCAAGTAGGAGTGGGGTTTCCGTCGGCCAACCTTTTATTACAGTACGGGAAAACATACAAAAACAATTGGCAAAGCGAGCTTGTTGTACGTCGTCACCGAGTTGCATTCGCCCACTCGCAAACGCCCCGCAGCCGCTCTCATTATGCTCAACTCCCACAGCCAAACTGTGCTGAAGAAGCCTCATACCTGCCATAGCCTGACACAGGCCCACACACACAAACATAAGGGGGAAAAAAACACTTCTTCCTCCTTCTTTGCACATTATTCTGTCAAGGCGCGTATTCTGTATATACCCGCTAGTTTGGAAAGAGTCCGATTTGTCTCCTGCGCTCTGTTGCTTTCCATCACCGAAGTAGTCCAGCCGTTGGCTGAATCATTCGGAAAGCCTCCGTGCACTTTTTCACCCCTGCTCTTTTTTTCCGAGAAGTGGTTTGTCCACTCCACTGTACATCTACACTGGAAGTCTGTACGGTGGGGCAAATAAGTATTTAGTCAACCACCAATTGTGGAAGTTCTCCTACTTGAAAAGATTAGAGAGGCCTGTAATTGTCAACATGGGTAAACCTCAACCATGAGAGACAGAATGTGAAAAAAACAAAAAACAAAATCACATCACATTTTTAAAGAATTTATTTCCAAATTAGCGTAGAAAATAAGTATTTGGTCACCTACAAAAAAGCAAGATTTCTGACTGTCAAAGAGGTCTAACTTCTTCTAACGAGGCTCCACTCGTTACCTGTATTAATGTCACCTGTTTTAACTCATTATTGGTATAAAAGACACATGTCCACAACCTCAGTCAGTCACACTCCAAACTCCACTATGGCCAAGACCAAAGAGCTGTCGAAGGACACCAGAGACAAAATTGTAGACCTGCACCAGGCTTGGAAGGCTGAATCTGCAATAGGTAAAACACTTTGTGTAAAGAAATCAACTGTGGGAGCAATTATTAGAAAATGGAAGACATACAAGACCACTGAAAATCTCCCTCGATCTGGGGCTCCATGCAAGATCTCACCTCGTGGCGCCAGAATGATAAGAACGGTGAGCAAAAATCCCAGAACCACACAGGGGGACTTAGTGAATGACCTTCAGAAAGCTGGGACCACAGTAACAAAGGCTACTATCATACCCTTTTCCCACTGGCCAAAAAACCCATGTCAACCCACTAACAATCGGCTTTTGGTGGCAGTGGGAAAGATGCAGCGACCCGCCTCGACCCGTGTCAATCAACCCGCCAAGCGACCCGCGTTAAAATCACCTCGGCTCTGATTGTCATGCAGTGTGAAAGCAAAACCCCGGGTCAACAGTCAACACCCTAATCTACGTGGTGACGTAGGCTCTTACGTGATGCGTCATAACAACATGCCAGTCGCCTCCCATTTAACACGCCCCCCAACTGTAGTTACGTCGATGCTCATAACAAAACTAGTAGAAGAAGAAGAATTCACGTCGCCTATGTTGCCTCAGCACAAGCAAAGTGTTGATCCTTTGCTGCATTTCGATCATTTTGAGGGCAGTAAAAAGCATGAAAAGAGAGAACACAAAAGGAAAGGAGGGTTCCATATTGCTCTGCATTGTTTACTTCCTTGAACTGAATGAATTCGGTCGCACTTGTCGACGCGCATTTTAGCGTGGTGACGTCACGTAACCTTACGCATGGCTGAGGAGGGGTGGGGGGTTAGACGGGTGGGGAAAAAAAAAAAGACAGATTTTTTTTTTGTCAATGGGAAAGGTGCCAAATGCCAATTGCTAGTGGGTTGCATCGGCTTGGAAAAAACACGCGTTGACCCACTAGTTTCAGTGGGAAAGGAGCATCAGTAACACAATGCGCCGCTAGGGACTCAAATCCTGCACTGCCAGACGTGTCCCCCTGCTGAAGAAAGTACACGTCCAGGCCCGTCTGCGGTGCGCTAGAGAGCATTTGGATGATCCAGAAGAGGACTGGGAGAATGTGTTATGGTCAGATGAAACCAAAATACAACTTTTTGGTGGAAACACAGGTTCTCGTGGAGAAAGAATAATGAATTGCATCCGAAGAACACCATACCTACTGTGAAGCATGGGGGTGGAAACATCATGCTTTGGGGCTGTTTTTCTGCAAAAGGACCAGGACAACTGATCTGTGTAAAGGAAAGAATGAATGGGGCCATGTATTGAGAGATTTTGAGTGAAAATCACCTTCCGTCAGCAAGGGCATTGAAGATGAGACGTGGCCCAAAACATCACTGCAGAGATCTGAAGAGATCTGCATGGAGGAATGGGCCAAAATACCAGCAACAGTGTGTGGAAAAACTTGTGAAGAGTTAGAGAAAACGTTTGGCCTCCGTTAGGGTACATAACAAAGTTTTGAGATGAACTTTTGGTATTGACCAAATACTTATTTTCCACCATGATTTGCAAATAAATTCTTTAAAAATCAAAACAATGTGTTTTTCTGTTTTTTTCCCCACATTCTGTCTCTCATGGTTGAGGTTTACCCATGTTGACAATTACAGGCCTCTCTAATATTTTCAAGTGGGAGAACTTGCACAATTAGTGGTTGACTAAATATTATTTGCCCCACTGTACATGGACACCAGTTTTTTGAGGTTATTTTTTTTTAATTACCCAAAATAGTCACATGTCCTCTAAAATAAAACAGTCAATGCACAGAATTTGCTTTCGTGGGCCAGATCTGGTCCCCGGGTTTGACACCAGTGGCTTACGCTCAGACACTGCAATGTTGATAGCTCATGTGAAGATTTTTTTTATTTTTTTTAATTTGCTAAAAGCTAGTGGTTTTGGGGATTTGCCGACAATTCGAAAACTAAGAAATGGGTGATATATAATTTCCCCCAAGAAAACTGAACATAAATGTGAAATCCAGTCCAATCATTACGACTGAACATTCACACAATAGCAGTTCAGCCGGAACGAACGATGCATCGTAATATTGATATTTTGTCCGACCCTTAGTAGATACTCAACTTGATTTGCAAGTTAGTCTGCTAGCTACTCATCTGCTATTCTTGGAATTGATATTCAATATTTACACCCGACCGACAGATATCATTCTACACTAAATTATAATATTGATACTTCATCCCACCCGGCAGCCACTAGCAACTCTTTTAATGGCATCCCTATTTGATGTACTACTTCTGTAGTGCGGCAGTAAGTGATAAGAAGCAGCATGATATTGACATTTTGAGCTCCACTTGCCATCAGTCAGATATATAAAAATTCCTCATTGTTAATTAAAAAAATTCACATCATAATATACACAACAGAAGCATCCACACCGACGTCTCCAACTGTTTGAATTGTCAGCAAACGTCCTGTGATATTACAAAGCCTTAACATCCTTCATCTCACCTTGGGGAAAAAAAAACAACAAATAATCATTCCTGTGTAAATAGTATAAATATATAAATATGTAGCAGAGAAGAGGAAAAAAAGCAAAGTACTAATTTATGGTGTCACGTTTTGTGTATCGCTCAATGACGGCAACGCATGAAGGATTTATTTTCATTTGCTGTTTTCAGTGCTTTATAATTTAAACAGTTTTTCTTTGCGAGTGCTTTATTCCCGACTGGCGTGCTGTGATTGCTGCCAAAACGCCGGCAAATATGCTTCGTCGTCTATACAATTTGAAATGTACACACGCAGCAGAACAACTCTTATTCCGAAATGTGCTTTTTATCGACTGCTCTGTGAAAGTTGTTTTTCTTTGTTTTCACTCGATGCTTTTTTTTTTTTTTAATTTGTATTTTTGAAAATGGATTTTCAAGCAGCTGAAGAATGGAGAGAGAAAAATTCAAGCAGGTGAATTAGACTGGTTCCCACTGCTTCTGTCATGTCTTGATTTTTTGTACTTGGTTGTTATTATTAAAGATTTGTTGATTTTTGAAGTGTTTCACATTTTGGTGTGTCTCTTTACTGCAGCTAAGATTGATGCAGTTTTGAAGTAGGGTTTCTTTCCTGGTGTTATTTACGGTATAGCCATGCCTCTTTCACCCACTTTCAGTGCCATTGACGGCAATAGGCGTCCAATCATGTGGCTCTTTTCATCTGTCTGATGTGAATTTCAATTAGTTTTAGTTGTAGACATTCCAAAATAACAGGAAGGACTGGCAGTTCATTCGTTGCCAGCCCTCCTAGTTCAAATTTATTGGAGGTCTATTCCCGTCAATGAGTTAAATAGACCCATACACAGGGGTGAAAGTGGCTAGAATTTTTTGCCGGAACTCCCAGACAAAAAGGTCGCCACAGAGCCAGATTTCTTTATTTATTTCTTGATTTATTTGCAAACCTCCTAAAACGAGGTTGCGAAACAAAAACAACAAAAAATAGCTTTTACACATGCTTTGGGCGACTGCATTACCCTGTTACCAGGGGTTAATTTGTGCCGGAACATGTTCCGGTACCTCTTGATTTTACACTCGACGTGTTCCGGGACTTCTTTGGTCCGTTCCGGCACCTTTTGAGTGTAAATATTCATGATAATAATATGCCAGGTATTTTAGAGGAGAGCGTAAAGCGACAATCGTCTCCTTTAATGCTGGCGCCCTCTTCAGTACATTACGCCACGACTTACGGTAGTTTGAGACACGGAGCTTACATTAAATAACACTGGAAACCAACCACCACTCTAAAGTCATGGTTTCCCAAACTTTTCATCGAGCATTTGGCCTTAACAGAAAACAGTTGCTTTAAATTGTAACACTTGCTAGGTGAAAGCTTGGCAGCGAAAATAACACAGGAACCTTGACGCTTTTTACCCCCTCATTTTATTCTTCTTTCCGCCACCCTAATGCAAAACAAACAAGTCACTGGCGGGCGGCTATGCAGTCCACCAATCGGAGCGTCGTGCTGGCGCACCAATAAGAGCCCATAATATTATATAAAATTTTTTTTTTTTTTTTTTTTTTAATTCATAAAAAAATAATAATGTGCATAAATTCATTTACAGAAAAAAATCCCAACAATTGTATGCTGTTTATTTAAAAAAAAAAAAAAAAAAAAAAAACGTCCTTTGAAAGAGTCGGAGATTTGGTGATGACAAATTACGCCCCTCCCCGACATTAAAAAAAAAAAAAAAAAAATTCGGCGGCATCTGGAAAGCACGCAGCCCGGAATCGGATTAAACATTATTTCAACATGCCAAAAAGGCAATTGAATTTACAGTTTTTCTTTCAAAATAAGGAAGATTCAAAACGAGTCAAAAAAGCCACAGCCGGCGAACAGGGAAGCTGCAGCAAACATGCTAACAGTGAGAAGCAGGTGCAGCAGGAGGCTAGTGCCGCAGCAGGTAGCCAGGTTCACGGGGAGCCAGCCAAGCAGAAGGCTACTACCGTGGCAGCAGCTGGTCAGGTTCAGCGCCACCCGGATTCGGGACCAGCTACAGCGCCAGCAGTCAGCCAGGTGAACCATGGATATTATCTGAAATTGAGGCTTGTAAGTCCCACAGTATGGCAAGTGGGCATTTGCGTGTTGTTTTTGACAGCAGTTTTTGCCTGTGTTCCGGGACCTGTGCGTGTCTAGTCATCCCTGCGCTGTCATATGTACTTTGCGTTCCGGCACCTTATGATTTATAAATTAAGCACTGCCTGTTACTTAGAGGAGTTCCAAAAAATCGATTATTAAATGTGTCGATTACGATTCATAAAGGTTCAAAAACGATGATTTTCACTCATAACTTTATGTCAGCCGCTCGTAGCGGAACGAAATTCAAGACACGTCTGCCACCTGGACACCTTTAACGGACGCATACACAACGTTATAATGGATGCTGCCTGTAACTGAGTGATAGATTTACTCCTTTTTAAAAGACTGGAAAATAAATTTGTGTATGAGACAGGCAGGAGCCAGACAGGCAGAAGCACGACTGGCCCTTCTGTGTGCACTGTATTTTTT
This sequence comes from Corythoichthys intestinalis, assembly GCF_030265065.1. Classification (NCBI taxonomy): domain Eukaryota; kingdom Metazoa; phylum Chordata; class Actinopteri; order Syngnathiformes; family Syngnathidae; genus Corythoichthys; species Corythoichthys intestinalis. The sequence continues at coordinate 24,300,997 of NC_080398.1, read as the reverse complement.
AAAGCGAGAGGGGAAGAGAGATAGTTCGTTGCTCCTTGTCTTTTAGATGTCCAGCTGTAGTTTCAAGTCATGTCAATTGAAAAATGTCCTGAGTGTGTTGCTAAGACCAGTGTGTGTCTATAAAAGGTGAGTACACGAACCCTCTTGTACTGTTTAGCCTTTATTGTGGTTTTGAGGTGTTAATAGTTAGCGCCAAGCGCTAAGCTAATTAGCCAATTCGCTAACTTGTATTTCAAATGCAGAACGTGTAAAATCATCAAGTACAGCGGTAACACTACAAACATGCAAAATAGTACAGAAATCTGTGAAAACAAAGTATATTGGTTAAAATAAGGCCTATTTCTAAAGACTCTTTGTTTCCAGAAAATGTGGAATTCATTCCACCTGTGTAAATTTCATTGTATTGTTGAGTGAAATATGTAGTCCCTTTTAAAATGGTTAATGTTTTTTCACTTTCTTGTATAAATAAATAAGCAGCTTAAGGGCAGCTTTTTGTTGTATGGGCATGTTTCCATTGTTCTTGTTGAAACAAAGGGACATTTTAAATAAATAATGGACAAAAATTTGTCAACATTATTAATTAGCAATGTACGATGCATCGATTCGTGATAACCGTGATCATCGTCAAAACAGTGATCATCGTTCAAGAATCGAATCGTAGCACCCTGAATCCCTGCCTAAGATGGCACACCCCTACTGTTACTGTAACAAGGTGTACATGAGAAACTGATTGTAATTCAAAATTGTATTTTAAAGTAATACATGAACAAAATAAGTACAAATGACTTACATTATGCACAGTGAAATGCAATATATTTTGAAGATGACACAAACATTGACTTTTTTTTTTATATAAGGAAATAAGTAGCCCAACATAGGTAAATTAACAAAAATAAGTCCAAAGTGCGCATTAATTACAGTGAAGAAAATAAGTATTTGAACACCCTGCTATTTTGCAAGTTCTCCCACTTAGAAATCATGTAGGGGTCTGAAGTCTTCATAGTAGATGCATGTCCACTGTAAGAGAGAGAATCTAAAAAGAAAAATCCAGAAATCACAACATCTGATTTTTTAACGATTTATTTGTGTGATACAGCTGCAAATACTGTAAGTATTTGAACACCCGAGAAAACGAATGTTAATATTTGGTACTGGAGTCTTTGTTTGCACACACTGCAGGAGGGATCTTGGCCCACTCCTCCACATAGATCTTTTCTAGATCAGTCAGGTTTCTGGGCTGTCGCTGAGAAACACTGTTTTAGCTCCCTCCATAGGTTTTATATTGGGTTTAGGTCTGGAGACTGGCTAGGCCAGGGGTGGGCAAACCGGTCCTCGAGGGCCGCAGTGGGTCCTGGTCTTTGTTCCAACTGACCAAGCACAGATAGTTTAACCAATGCGGTTTCAGCAGAAATGCAAAGCACCTGACTTTTGTAAAACAGCAGATTGGTGAAAAGGTGTCCTCTTAATGGGTTGCAACAAAAACCCGCACCCACTGCGGCCCTTTGTGGAATAGTTTGCCCATCCCTGGGCTAGGCCATGCTAAAACCTTGATATGCTTCTTACGCAGTCACTCCTTGGTTCTCCTGACTGCGTGATTCGGGTCATTGTCATATTGGAAGACCCGTCTTCAATGCTCTGACTGAGGGAGGGAGGTTGTTCCCCTAAATCTTACAGTACAGGGCTCCAATCATTCTCTCTTTAATAAAGTGCACTAGTCCAGTCCCATGCGCAGAAAAACACCCCCAAAGCATGATGCTACCACCCCCATGCTTCACAGTTGGGATGGTGTTCTTGGGATAGTACTCATCATTCTTCCTCCTCCAAACACCGTTAGTGGAATTGTTATCAAAAAGTTGTATTTTTATCTCATCTGACCACAAAATCTTCTACCATGACTCCTCAAATGGCCGTAGGCAAACTTAAGACGGGCCTTGACATGTGCTGGTTCAAGCAGGGGAACCTTCCGTGCCATGCATGATTTCAAACCATGACGTCTTAGTATATTACAAAAAGTAACCTCGGAAACGGTGGTCCCAGCTCTTTTCAGTTCATTGAACAAATCCTGTTGTGTAGTTCTGGGCTGATTCCACACCTTTCTTAGGATCATTGAGACCCCACGAAGTGATATCTTACAGTTGGGCAAATAAGTATTTAGTCAACCACTAATTGTGCAAGTTCTCCCACTTGAAAATATTACAGAGGCTTGTAACTGTCAACATGAGTAAACCTCAACCATGAGAGACAGAATGTGGGGGAAAAAAAAAAAACAGAAAATCACATTTTTTGATTTTTAAAGAATTTATTTGCAAATCATGGTGGAAAATAAGTATTTGGTCAAAACCAAAAGTTCATCTCAATACTTTGTTATGTACCCTTTGTTGGCAATAATGGAGGCCAAACGTTTTCACAAGCTTTTCACACACTGTTGCTGGTATTTTGGCCCCTTCCTCCATGCAGATCTCTTCTAGAGCAGTGATGTTTTGGGACTGTCGTTGGGCAACACGGACTTTCCACTCCCTCCACAGATTTTCTATGGGGTTGAGATCTGGAGACTGGCTAGGCAACTTCAGGACATTAAAATGCTTCTTACGAAGCCACTCCTTTGTTGCCCTGCCTTTATGTTTGGGATCATTGTCATGCTGAAAGACCTAGCCACGTCTCATCTTCAATGCCCTTGCTGATGGAAGGAGATTTTCACTCAAAATCTCTCGATACATGGCCCCATTCAATCTTTCCTTTACACAGATCAGTCGTCCTGGTCCCTTTGCAGAAAAACAGCCCCAAAGCATAATGTTTCCACCCCCTTGCTTCACAGTGGGTATGGTGTTCTTCGGATGCAATTCAGTATTCTTTCTCCTCCAAACACAAGAACCTGTGTTTCTACCAAAAAGTTCTATTTTGGTTTCATCTGACCATAACACATTCTCCCAGTCCTCTTCTGGATCATCCAAATGCTCTCTAGCGAACTGCAGACGGGCCTGGACGTGTACTTTCTTCAGCAGGGGGACACGTCTGGCAGTGCAGGATTTGAGTCCCTGGCGGCGAATTGTGTTACTGATAGTAGCCTTTGTTACTGTGGTCCCAGCTCTATGTAGGTCATTCACTAGGTCCCCCCGTGTGGTTCTGGGAGTTTTGCTCACCGTTCTTGTTATCATTTTGACGCCACGGGGTGAGATCTTGCATGGAGCCCCAGATTGAGGGAGATTATCAGTGGTCTTGTATGTCTTCCAATTTCTAATAATTGCTCCCACAGTTGATTTCTTTACACCAAGCTTTTTACCTATTGCAGATTCAGTCTTCCCAGCCTGGTGCAGGTCTACAATTTTGTCCCTGGTGCGCTTCGACAGCTCTTTCGTCTTGGCCATAGTGGAGTTTGGAGTGTGACTGACTGAGATTGTGGAAAGGTCTCTTTTATACCGATAATGAGTTAAAACAAGTGCCATTAATACAGGTAACGAGTGGAGCCTCGTTAGACCTCGTTAGAAGAAGTTAGACCTCTTTGACAGCCAGAAATCTTGCTTGTTTGTCAGTGACCAAATACTTATTTTCCACTCTAATTTGGAAATAAAATCTTTAAAAATGTGATTTTCTGTTTTTTTTCCACATTCTGTCTGTCATGGGTGAGGTTTACCCATGTAGACAATTACAGGCCTCTCTAATCTTTTCAAGTAGGAGAACTTGCACAATTGGTGGTTGACTAAATACTTATTTTCCCCACTGTATATGGGGCTCCACTCCAATTGAGACTGAACGTCATGTTTAGCACATTCCATTTTCTAATGTTTTTCTAATGTTTTTTTTTTTAAGTTTTTCCATGTCTTGTTGAGTCAGAATGACCCTTAATTCTGGCTATATTTTTTTAGGTGGTAATAAGCAGATTTAGTGACAGACTTCAGATGGCTATCAAATTTTAGGTTTGAGTCAATAATTACGCCAGGGTTTCTGACTTGATTTGTAGCTGTAAGTGACATTTTGCTAAGGTGCCTGCTTATCTTTGACCTTCCCTTTTTTGGTCCAAAATCAGAGCTAACTATCCCTGCTAATCACATGTCAATATGTCAGCCAATTGAACAGATAACTGGAGTCCAGGCTAGGGAGGGTGGTTAGCTGAGCGCATGTGCACATCGACATGACTCGGCAGACTCCGATATCTGCTGCAGCTGTGGAGCTCCGTGCTGTCCGTGGAATGAATAAATAATAAATATCGATGGAAATGGATGACGCTACACAAGCACTTTATTAATCTTGTTTTTCACACTTGTGTATGTAAATATGACGTTAGTAAATTGTTTTCTTCTTGGAGATGCGTGTGGCAGTCTGGCATTTTTTTTTTTTTAAAATGGAGGTTTGACAGTTGCCATCATATTTTCGGGATCAAAGCAACGTTCTGCGCTGTTCCACCCCAGAATGTCATACCGGAACACTGTTCCAGCCCACTTTAACCCCCGCCCATACTGCTGGAGTTTTTTAGTCCACACAATCGGCACACTAACAGGATAAAGGCTGTTAAAACATGTCTTCTAATGGCAAATTCATAATCTACAGAAGGATGCCTGCTACTGGTTAATAATTCTGTGAATATTTAATTAGTATGGATTAGAGGTGTGCAAAATTTCCGATTCTTAGATTATTCGCGATTCGGCCGTGGAAGATTTGAGAACGATTCACAAACATACAAATTCCGATTATTGAAATATGCCAAGTAAAGCGGAAGCACAAGACACTCAGCGCGCCGCGTGGTCTTCGGAACGGAGCGAGAGTAGCTAAACATCATGCTGGTCATTACCCAGCCCCTCGGGTAATGCCAATGCTCAACTCACGGCTCTAGCTCAACTCATGCCACGAGATAAAAAAACAGAACAACATACCTGACTGCTGCCGAAAAGCTGCTACAAAGTACATCCACATAATGTTACGGTAGATATCATTTATATAGGACTAGATGCATTATAGATTCGATAGCGTTAGCAGCACATCTACAAAAAGCTAGATGCGGGCGTAGTAAACGGCCGCCATCTTAAAACAGTACACTTCCCTGCAAGGCTGTTGTAGCGAACCTTCCAAGCAAACCTAATTAACTTTTTATCTAAAATACTCCTAAATCGGTAAAATATTGACTTGAATCTATCTTTAAAATAGTTTTAAAACTTTCACATGTCGAAAGTAGACAAAAGGGAAATTAAGGAATAACGGGAGCAATTTTAACAACTTTAACGGTTGATTCACAACATTAAATTAATTGAATGTAGTTTAAAGCTGCTGATATAGAATGGGGATTGGAGTTTTTTATTTACTGTTATTTTTGTATATTTTTTTACTGCTATATGTTAACTTGATACTGAAATAGTAGTTTGGTTTAGCCTGAGAGTATTTTTGAACAATTTCGGAACTAATGTATAAAACATTAAAAAAAAAAAAAAAAAAAAAGGAGGAGGGTGCATCAATAATCGTTTTATAATCGAATCGGAGCCTCTGAATCGTAATCGTAATCGAATCGTTAGGTGCCCAAAGATTCCCAGCTCTAGTATGGATACAAAAAATAAAAATCAGGCTCTGTAAATCGATTAAATACTGGCCTACGCTACATAACTACCAAGTTTCAAGACGATAGGTTCAGAAATGATGTAGGAGAAGGACTTCAAAGGTGATGTCCACAAAGAACAACAACCTCAGTGGCGATTTGACAGTGTTCAGCCTGTAAAAATAGAAACATGTCACAAATATATGCCTCACTTCAGCGTGGAAAACAGCTGGTCACACTGCTCCTTTTATTTGCCCCGCTCTCATTTCCTGCCATTTGTCTTCCTTCAACCTTGATGAATCTGTTCACGTGTCAACTCAATCGTGATAACGGTCTTGTGGGAAAGTGAGCGTGGCAAGAGGAGAAGCCATTTTAAAGATCATTTTCACCTTTCTCTCATTTGTCGCCATCGAAAGTGAACGCGCCTTTTCGCTAACACGTACTCGACGAAGTGGAGCGTGATGACAGTGTGTTATCCAGTGAAGATAAGGTGGCGCGGTTAGTGTTGTTATTCGGAGAACGTGGATTTCCAATTAGTCTTGCGGCGTGGGATTTTGCTCATGTAAAATATTTTCCTTGGCTCAATAAAGATTAGCAAACACCGCTAACCGAATGAACTCGACATAGAAAGGCCGCATTGTTCGGATTCTGGCTCAAACTAGATTTGTTCAGTCAAATTTTAACAAGTGACTGACTTTGTGGATGTTGGTCGAACAGTTGGTTAATGGCGACGACGCCGTTGTTTGCCGTCGCGTACCCGTGACGCGTGTCATCGCTGGCTCCCATTTCTTTTGTTTGTGTGAGGCGTCTTCTGTCAATGCATAGCTATTTACTGCCAGTCCAGGAGCGCCATCTGGACAGTCTAATTGCTTTGGATTGGAGGCTGGTGACTTCTAAAAGCGCTTGGGCGCACACACAAACGTTCACTTTGGTTTGCCAGATGAATGTGTGGAGTAAAAGCCTCCGAGCATTTTGGGGTGGGGGGTTGCTAGAGACAAAGGTGCATATCTGATGTGAATAGGGTGACCTCTATAGCATACAGTAGAACGTGTCCGTCCAACCCCCCGATGTGAGCCTGGGGCCGTTAACCTGGATCTGAAGCCAAAGTGACAGCAGCACCACCAATGCGGTCTTCAACTGCACTTTACAGTGATGAGACATGCTGGTGCGTAGGCCCACGGCCAAATGGCGTGCTGGCCGTGGTCATTCCTAAATGTACGTATATGGCTGTTAATGGCTGCATGTCTGTGTTTGTCAATTGCACCGGGGAACAATTTGAAAAAAGAATCTGTTGAGTTAGATTATCTTGCGGGTAAATCTAAAAATGCCATGCTGATTCCAAAATTGCAGGCACTTTTTTCTTTGCGTTTTTACTATACACACACAATTATAATGTTATACAGGTTATACAGTAGTATGAAAAAGTATCTGAACCTTTAAGAAGTTTTCCCATTTCTGCATAAAATCACCATCAAATGTGATCATATCTTTGTCAAAATCACACAGATGAAAAAACAATCTGCTTTAACTAAAACCACCCAAACGTTGACTGTATTTTTCAGACTATAAGTCGCACAAGCCATAAAATGCCCAACGAAGAGGAAAAAAACATATATATAAGTCGCACTGGAGTATAAGTCGCATTTTTGGGGTAAATATACTTGATAAAATCCAACACATAGAACAGATATGTCATTTTGAAAGGCAATTTAAAATAAAAATACAATAGAGAACAACATGCTGAATAAGTGTACAGCATGATGTTACAAAATGCATGAACAACGAAATGCTAACGTGGCCAATATGTTAACGTAACACAGCAATTAAGAGTTATTCAGATAAATATAGCATAATTAACATGCTAACAAGTTTACCAAACCATCACTGTCACTCCAAAACACCAAAATAGCATGTGAAATAATATAATAATGTGTTAATAATTTCACACATAAGTCGCTCCTGAGTATAAGTCGCACCCCCAGCCAAACTATGAAAAAACTGCGACTTATAGTCCGAAAAATACGGTATAGGTTTTCATATTTTAATGAAGATATTAAGCAAACAATGACAGAAGTGGAGGAAAATAAGTAAGTAAACCATCACATTTCATTTTTTTCCATATTTGATGCCTAAGTCGATGTTTTTCGACCCGCTGTCTTCGCCGTCTTTGCCTGACATCTGCTGCCCTGATATTTACAACTATCTTGTCCACACAAAATCAGCCTATTCTCACGAAGGTTTGAAAAACTTTAAGAGCTTGGAGGCTTATAAATACTTCGTTGCTGGTTGGGTGAAACAGGTCCTCGTCCACGAAAATTCGGCAGGAATCTATCTTGTGCTCGGGAAGGTGAGTTGCGAAATTTTCAATTCAAAATCTTTTGTTCTTGCTACTGTCAAGTCTAATGTATTTCATGTCATTTGTCAATGGAGCTAGGGCTTTTAATGTTTATATGGTTTAGCGATAGCACTCTCACTACATCAGTGCTTCTCAATTACTTTCTGTTACGCCCCCCCAGGAAGACGTAAGCGTTCCGCGACCCCCCAACTCTCTGCCACCACTGTAAATATACTATAGTATCATTTGTATATAAAATTCTTATTATTATAAGTATAACTCTGCATAAAATAGTGTTATTTTTAATATTAAAGAGTAATAATTAATTAAAAGTAATACAGATCAACTTACAATAAAGTGTAAAAAAAACAAAAAAATACATCATTCTGTAAAAATACACCGATAATTTTTTTGACCATTTAATTAAATCAATAAATAATAAAAAATTCAAATTCATTAGCAACATCAAGCATGAAGACAACATGCCAAACAATTAGACCGAAAAAACAAAAAATTAATAGAACAAAAACGACATGGCAGTTGGCAGAGGGACAGTTTTTATTTTTGCTGCAGGCAGTATCAGCTGCTTTGCTATGGTGTGGGGTTATTTGCACTGAGCAACTTGGTATGCCACCTTATATGATGCTAACCGTGCTCGCTGGTTTACTGATGTAACACTGACAAAGCGAAAAAATAATTCCTGCTGTCCGCTGCGAACATTTTTAGACAAAGTAGACGGACTGGTCTTTCCTCGTCTCCCACTGTACTAAAAGACAGCCAAAAGCTAAATGCTACATATGCTTCGTCATATTTCCTTGTCTTAGCTTTTCATAGCTTCAGTTCTCTTTGCTGTGTGCTCTTGTTTGGTTCAAAAGTACTGCACACACGCTGGAAATGAGAGCGGCACTGCCACCCACTGAGTGGATGTGCAATTACACTTTCTCTAGTATGACAAAAAAGGATGTTCCCCAAGGTCACATGCGCCACCCCCAGCATCGCTCTGCGCCCCCCTGGGGGGGCCCGCCCCACTATTTGAGAAGTACTGCACTACATACATATATAATATGTAATAAATATGAAGTGTGATAGCACTACTCCAGATTGTCCCTAGTTGAATTTATTTTTTGGCTTTTGACCTCAATAGTGAAAATGTAAATGAATTGTATAACAACTGTCTTATTATCCCCTTATAATTATATATTTTCAGGTAGTTCATTCACAACGTCTGAGTGTATGTTGTCGGCGATAGCCTAGCAATGATCTTAATTGTGGTTGTCAGCCCAAAACCCTCTAAATATATATTAAATGCATCTTACCAGATATAAAATGACTACTACATAATCTGTAGTGATTGTTTGGAGCACAGTTTTCTCTTCGAATTGCAGCAGTCCATCTCGTTCTCCTCTCCGGGTCTCTCGGAATACGGTAAAACTTCAAGTCTCTCTGTCTATCTTCTCTGTTTTTGCAACCAACCGCCACACACGACTTCACCATTTTGATTATTAATGTTAACGAGCAGAAAAACACGCCATAATAGGAGGAATTTACGAAGCGCTAATGCATTAACATGACGAGTAGACGGACAACATGGCGCGGGGGCGTGGCTGTGACGTCACGTGAGTAGGGTCTATAGTTCGGTCAGATTCCTGGGATATCTGGCATGAAATGCTGTCTTTAGGTCATGCCACAGCATCTCAATGGGGTTCAAGTCTGGACTTTGACTTGGCCACTCCAGAACGTGTATTTTGTTCTTCTGAAACAATTCTGAAGTTGAACTTGTGTGTTTTGGATCATTGTGTTGTTGCAGAATCCATCCTCATTTTAGCTTCAACTGTCTGACAGACGGCTTCAGGTTTTCCTGCAAAACATCTTGATAAACTTTTGAATTGATCCTTCCATTTTGATTGCAAGTTGTCCAGGCCCTGAGGCAGCAAAACGGCCCCAAATCATAATGCTCCCTCCACCATGCTTCACGGTGGGGATAATAATAATCAATAATAATACATTTTATTTGTAGAGTGCTTTTACCAATGCTCAAAGACGCTTTATAGTAGGAACAAAAACAGCAAACAACGTGAACAGAACAAAACAAGGAAAATAATTATAAGTTGAAAGCTAGTTTAAAAAAGGTGCGTTTTTAACAGTTTTTTGAATGTGGGAAGGTCTGAACAGGTACGGATGGGTTTAGGGAGTGAGTTCCAATGGGAGGGGGCAGCAACGAAAAAGGCTCTGTCCCCCCAAGTTCGGTGTGTTCTTTATTTCGGCGGTGCGAGGATGTTTCCATTAGAAGAGCGGAGGTGACGGGAGGGGGTGAGGGGACAGAGAAGGTCTGTGAGGTAGGGAGGGGTCAAGTTATTGAGTGCTTTGTAAGTGAGAAGGATGATTTTGAACTGAATTTGGTATGAAATAGGAAGCCAGTGCAGTTTGTGGAGGACGAGGGTCATGTGGTTCCTATACGGGGTCCGGGTGAGAAGGCGTGCAGCGGAGTTTTGGATATATTGTAGTTTATTGATGAGTTTGGATGGAGAACCGATAAGAATGCTGTTGCAGTAGTCATGTCTGGAGGTTATGAAGGCATGAATGAGGGTTTCAGCAGCAGAGAAGGTGAGGGAGGGGCGAAGACGGGCTATGTTCTTGAGGTGGAAGAAGGCAGTTCTGGTGATATGGTTGACGTGGTGGTCGAATCTTAGTTTATTGTCAAAAATGATACCAAGGTTGCAGGAATGTGTTGAGAGAGGCAGGGTGCACTTGTCGATGGTGAGGGAAAATTGACTGTCTATGATGTGGGCTGCAGGGTCGAAGATGATTATATGGGATGAGGTGTTGATGATTGTGAGCTGTTCTATTTTTCCTCCACACATGATGTTGTGTGTTACTCCCAACAATTCAACTTTGCTTTCATCAGTCCACAATGTTTTTTTTGTTTTTTTTTTAAGACAGCAGTGGCTTCCTCCGTGGAGTCCTCCCATGAACACCATTCTTGGCCATAGTTTTACATATAATTGACGTGTGCATAGACATACTTTACTGTGCCAGTGATTTCTGTAAGTCTTTCGGAGACACTTGAGGGTTCTTTTTTACTTCTCTGAGTATTCTGCGCTAAACTCATGGCGTCATCTTTGGTCGACAGCCACTCCTTGGGAGAGAAGCAACAGTGCCAACTCTCTCTATTTGTAGACAACTTCTCTGACTGTCGATTGATGAACATCCAGCCTTTTCGAGATGGTTTTGTATCCTTTCCCAGCTTTATACAATCCCACAAACCTTGATCGCAGATCTTCAGTCAGCTCTTTTGACCAAGCCATGATGCACATAAGACTATGCTTCTCATCAAGACAATTCTTACTAGGTGTGAGTTTTATACTGGGCAGGGCAGCTTTCAACCACTCATCAGTGATTGGGCGCACACCTGACTTAAATTGTTTGGTAAAAGTTGGTTTCAATTGCTCTTTAAGTGTCCTTAGGCAGAGGGTTCACTTATTTCCCTTCTGTCATTGTTTGCATGCTGTCCTCATTAAATTATGAAAACCTATAAATGTTTGGATGGTTTCAGTTAAAGCAGTTTTTACATCTGTGTGATTTTGACTAAGATCAGATCACATTTGATGGTGATTTTATGCAGAAAGGTAAAAAATTCCGAAGTTTTTTCATACAGCTTTAAATATAACTGGGTTGCACGAGATAAAGTGAGACAGACAAAAAAAATGGTCTGTCAGCTGTTTTTAACTAGCTCAATAAAAAAGTTTTCCTCAGAGTTAATTTATAGTCGTTCACTTGAAAATACTGCCGCCTGTGTTGCAGTGTTATTCATTTGAGAAAGGAAATAAATACAGTAGATGCAACCATTGTGTATGCATGTCAATAAATTTGTGGGTGTGTCATCCGCTTGAAGAAATAAACTTCTCTCAAATAGATGCCTCACGTGTTTGTGTGCACGTCAATCACTGATGGCTTATCCACTCCGACTTGCTCAAATGGGTTATGTGTGGGTGTAAGAGATAGAAAAAAAAATCCATGTTTTTGTGCGCATGTTTCAGAGTCGGTGACGGCGGGAGATGTTCAATCTCATCAGGTATTTGAGTATGTTTACATGGCCGTGAAAGAGTTATTGGCTGCATGTAAACATGGCCAATATTTACTTAAAAGTGGTCGAAGTCCTCTACTTTGCGTCTCAATTTTAAATATCTTCTTACATTTCCGTTGTCCATCATGAAACAAGACTGATTATCATTGTAATGAATCAAAAGAAGATACTGTATTTGCAATCATACTGTATGTTTGTTTTGGAAAACAATGATAGTTACATAGTATTCTCAATGCTTTTTAGTTTCAATGCACAGTTCCAGCTCAAATGTTAAGCCCAGAGTCAAATAACAATAAATGAAATGGATTGTAAATGTCAATTGATTGTCTATTGCATGATATCAAACTCAAGGCTCGGGGGCCAGATCCTGCCCGCCGCATTGTTTTGTGTGGCCCACTTGAGGAAATCATGTGCATTGGCTTCATGTTTCATGCTAAAATACAATTTTTTAATGTCATTTATGTCGTCCTTATAATGTCTAGGACTCCGGAATATATGCAATGGTTTGTCCTTTTCTTTAAAAAAAAAAAAAAAAAAAATTGTTTAACCATTTAAAACGTAATATTCTCGGTTTTTAATTAATCCCAAAATGGGAAAAATGTGTTTGCCCTTTTTTTGTACATATATAAAATACAGAACATACAACTGAAGAATAAACAACTCGATGAAAAGAATATATAAATATTAGGGCTGTCAAACGATTAAAATTTTTAATCGAGTTAATTACAGCTTAAAAATTAATTAATCGTAATTAATCGCAATTAATCACAATTCAAACCATCTATAAAAGATGCCATATTTTTCTGTAAATTATTGTTGGAGTGGAAAGATAAGACACAAGATAGATATATACATTCAACATACGGTACATAAGGACTCTATTTGATTATTATAACAATAAATAAACAAGATGGCATTAACATTATTAACATTCTGTTAAAGCGATCCATGGATAGAAAGACTTGTAGTTCTTAAAAGAAAAATGTTATTACAAGTTATAGAAATTTCATATTGAAAGCTCTCTTAATGTTTTCGTTTTAATAAAATTTGTAAAATTTTCAATCAAAAAAGAAACTAGTAGCCCGCCATTGTTGATGTCAATAATTACTTACACAATGCTCATGGGTGCTAAAGCCTATAAAATCAGTCGCACCCAAGCGCCAGCAGAGGGCGGCAAAACTCCATAAAACACAATTAACAAGTGAGCGTTTCACTGTACAGTCATTTAAATCTGTCTGAGCGGGCCATCTGCGTTAATTGCGTCAAATATTTTAACGTGATTAATTTACAAAATTAATTAACGCCCGTTAACGCGATAATTTTGACAGCCCTAATATATATATATATATATATATATATATATATATATATATATATATATATATATATAATAGGGCTGTCAAACGATTGAAATTTTTAATCGAGTTAATTACAGCTTAAAAATTAATTAATCGTAATTAATCGCAATTCAAACCATCTATAAAATCTGTAAATTGTTGGAATGGAAAGATAAGACACAAGATGGATATATACATTCAACATACGGTACATAAGTACTGTATTTGTTTATTATAACAATAAATCAACAAGATGGCATTAACATTATGAACATTCTGTTAAAGCGATTAAAAGATAAATGTTAGTACAAGTAATAGAAAATTTATATTAAAACCCCTCTTAATGTTTTCGTTTTAATAAAATGTGTTAAATTTTCAATCAAAAAATAAACTAGTAGCCCGCCATTGTTAATGTCAATAATTACACAATGCTCATGGGTGCTTCAGCCCATAAAATCAGTCGCACCCAAGTGCCAGCATAGTGCAACAAAACTCCTAAAAACATAAGTAACAAGTAACATTGCACTGTGCTGTCATTTTAATCTGTTTGAGCGGGGCATGTGCGTTAATTGCGTCAAATATTTTAACGTTATTAATTTAAAAAATTAATTACCGTGCGTCAACGCGATAAATTTTAGTCTCCTTTTTATATGTATTTCAATAGACTTTCAAAATAGTTGTCAATTCATTTGCTAATCGGTTAGTTCTCGATTTGTCTTGGATTATTTATGTTTATGTTCAATCCATTTTGATTGACTGGGAGGTCTGAATATTTATCGCTGCCAACCCTACCTTTCAAAATTGATTGGACATCCAGCACTGTCAATCCAAAATAAAAGCCCTCCGAAGGAAACCAGAACTACGATATGCCCCCCCCCCCCCCAACTTAAAGCAACACTCGGTAACTTTTCCGTTTTGGTCGATTCTAGCCACGCCAGTAGACAAAAGCGAGAATGTTTTGCCTTCAAGAAGACTGCGTTTCCCATGACGGCCAGCGCACATCCGCATAGTGTCGTAAAAGCATGATCTTCTTGTCGCCTCCAGATGTATTAAACAACATTTCTTTTTCCAACGGATGTGTGAAAGATGAAGGTGGTGAATCCAGTTGTGGCTAAACAATAGCAAATGACAGTTAGCAATCGTGTGGCTAGCCCCCCTACCATACCCGAATTTGGCAGCGATGACGAGTTCGGTTGAGGGGGGCCGGCGTCACGCCAGCGAGTGAAAGCCGGGGCAATATTCTTGAGTATCCTGGTAGCCTCCCTTTTTTTTTTCTCCTCGGACAAAACTTTTTGTCTCTTTTTTGCTCTGCCATCTTTGCAGAATTCGTGCGAAAGCGTTCGCATCGTCCTTATAATGAATGGGGAAAGGAGGAAGTGACATATTTCATAAAGCAGTCTGCACATCTTTTTTTTTTTTTTTTGTGTAGCAGGGTTCCTGCCACCCTCCTCAAAGTTAATTAGTGCTGGTGAAAGCAATACAGACCCCCTTAAGATATAAAATACGTGTCATTCAACTAGCTGTCAGTCAACATATCACCACAAATTTTATGAAAATATTTTATAAAGTTTGAAAAGTTACCTGGTGTTGCTTTAAATGAGTATGACAGGTGCTGTCATCAATTTAAAGAGAGAGGGGAAAAAATATGGTTCCTTTCTTCAATTGTTTTTTTTGTTTTGTTTTGTTTTTTTTAACTACTTTTTTACTGCACTTTCATTTGACACCATCTGTTATCTAAATAAAGTCTTCCTCTCCATCTGCAATTAAATGAATAAACATCCCCGGTTACTATTTGCAGAAATTCACCTGTGGCAGCTGCAACCACAATGTTGATTAACCACGTTGTGTGCGTTTGCCTGTGCGTGTGTGTGTTCTAAAGCACTTTAGGCTGTTTGGCGATAAGAGTTAAGACAATGCCTCCTCGCTTAACCTGTGGCCCAAGTCAGTCCCCAGACCTGACTAATACATCCCAGAGTGAGTGACGAACGGTCTGGCCTGTTTTCTGGGATGTGATGGATGTGACCACCAGCCCAACCCGTCCTACTTCCTTCACAGGGATTAAAAGAAATACTGTATCTGCTCTGACCTCAATTATGAAAGTAGACTGGTGCATATTTCCTCATGAGCGTTGAAGATGCCTTCACACTTACATTCTCGCCCGAGGCGATGAATCATCAAATATTAAGGCCCGTTTGTCTGACACTTAAGTACAAACGTTGCAGTTTGTATTTAATCAACGCTGTCATTGTTTTGCCTGTTTAGCTCTTTCTGTGAATCTGGTGTGAAATGTTTACAGCAGTGTTTTCCAACGTTTATTTGTCAAGGTAGCGCCTTGACTTATGAGGTTAATTCAGTGCTTTCGCCATCCAGTGGTGGAATAACGATGTGTTGAATGGTGTACCGCAAGCAACACGTCACTTCCACTCATTAATATTCATGACATTAGCTACTGTTGCTAAGTAAGGACCAGCCACCGTTTGTCCCTAATAGGAAGTGAATGGAAATCGTGTACGAAGGAGATGTTTACAGAGTTAAACCTACCAATTCTCTCCGAAAATGATGTGCCTGGTGCTAAATTCACTGGCAAAGATGTGGAAGAACATAAAAATGTTCAGTTAAAGAGATGGCTTTAGTGTCGAAGGCTGAAAAAGACGAAAAAAATGAGCCGACCTAAGCATAGCTTTAGCTTTTTTATCGACGCGACTGACAATGACATTCTCCTGTTTCAACAAGCTATCCTTTACCATCAGCCCTGTCTTTCTTATATATCTTCTGGTTGTCCTACGTCTCTTACCGTTCTTGGGGGTAATTTAGTCAGCTTTGTGTAGCGATCGCAAATGCTACTCAGTGACAGCCAATGAACACTTTTAATTTTTTCATTGATAACACATCTTAATCCTATAATTTATTTACACTTCCCCTTACTAAAGTTGTTTTTTTATATATATATAACAGAAACGGTAACAGTGGCAGTCAGATACCATTGTAATTCTTTTCAGGTCATTCATTGTCAGACAGAAGCAGTACGGCACAACGTTACGCTAAAAAATTAAGTTAAAAATATAAAAATGGCTTACCTCTTTGTCCTCTGAAAGACCATGCCAACCCAACATAATGTTTACTGCATATGAAACGTGAATGGATTCGCCGAGCTGGTGTTAAAGTCCGCGCAAATTGATTTGGTCTTCACATTTTTTCCTCTCGAGTTTTTGGTTTCCGGAAACGTATGAAGAAAACATCCTTCATGTGTCGTAATGTCTAGAGTCGTTTCTACAAGTTCCAAAAAAGCAATGCGTGATCGGCATGTTCATTTTTGAAAGCTTACCGGAGAAATGTAGCACTTTTTACGTTGGGTCTATGCGAGGGCGTGTCTATATAATGTCCTATTTCAGCTTTACTTCCGCTTTACGATGCTACGTCACGTTCTAAAAATAGCCTGCGTGCAGGACGCCATTGAACATATTGGAGCGGTGGAAAAACAGTATGCTAGCAATTAACTCATTGTACGCCATTGATGGCGATAGACCATCAATCCATTTTGACTGGGAGACGCTGGCAGCAATGTCAATAGGTTTTTTTTACGGATTAAAGGCCTGTCAAATTCCTGCTTATGTTGTTGTTGGTGTGTACACTATCATTTTGAGCTAGTTCTCCGTTACTTGTGGATGGATCACTATGACATTTTGTAGGCATATTCTAGGAATGTATACGCATCCCTCCTCAGAGCCCGATATTTATTTTTTTCTTTCAGGGCTGATTAACTAATTGCCCATTAATCGTTCCCTGTAGGTTAGGAGTTGGCCAATAGCTCTTCGGGTAACAGCATTCAGCCACTGGTAGCACAATTGTACTTGTTAACAGTGTTGAAAAAGATTACTTGAAAAAGTAATCTCCTCACTGATTACATTATCAAGTAAGCTAGTTACTTTATTATCAAAGTGACTAAGTTACTTTAAAAGTAATTTATTGGTTTTATTAATTTTTACCAATTTTTCTCCCTTTGATGCGTCAACATAAGAATGAAAATGGAAAAATGTCATCACATGTAATTGACTTTCCGATAATTGAATTTAAAGAGGAAGATCAGAATTTTTCACTTAAAGCTTAATCTTTGAGTTAGCGGGGGTTTCATTCGCCGATGGAGTTGATTTCAACAACCATTGACCCGTGCTAGCTTAGCCACTAGGGAGCCCTGTAACTAAAAAATAACTGACAAACTGCATGGATTGTAGGAGTTGAAATCAACTCCGACTAATTAAACCCCCACTAACTCGAAGATTAAGCCTAATGTCAAAATTCTCAACATCTGGTTAGAGTTTAGCATATGAGTGCCTATGTAAAACAATGCAAATTGACTGCACGGTAATCAACACACAAATAAATTGTGCAATAAACAGTGCAATAATCACAAAGGTGGAGCGGAAGTACGCCGTACACACACGCGATCAATTTGGCAACAAAACATGGCGGCAACTAAGCACTTTACACTTAGTCGGACTTACAACACATCCCAAAGATGCTAAACGAACGTGTAAACAATGTTTTCCGACTTGGAGCGATGACTACCCACTGATGCAACGTAAAAGCTACGAAACGGCCACGCATGTAGCAGCTCCAACCTATCGCTGGAACCCGCCAGAATGAAGGAATAATACTCACGTTCATTCATGGACACACACAGATCAACATTCCCTAGCACATCTAAACAGGTGGCTGAACTTAGCTCAAATGTGCACCGGAACTCAGCTCAAATGTGCAGCTGCGTTCGTCACGCCTTTCTCAGTCCCAAAGCACTTAGCGCGTGTAACTCGAGACCCCAAACAGAAAGTAACTATGAGCGGTTACCATGGAAACGAATGCGTAGCGGGAAACTTTCTAACATTTTCTATTCAAAATGCTCTTCGTACATGACTACAATCTTCGAGTCCGATCACATCATTTTCAAAGTATCGGAATTGGCAAAAAAATATCGGCCATGCCTTTTTTTAATATATATACAGTATATCTTTTAATTCAATCGTTTTCTAATTGTATTTAACGTCACAGACATAATATGTTACACTCATCCAGAGTCTTTAGTTTAGGCTTAAGGTAGGTTATTAAATTTATCCTGATAACGGCGGTAATTAATTTTTAAAAAAATGTATCATGTTAAAATATTTAACGCAAATAATGCATGCGCTGCATGACCCTATCAGTCATTGTTGAGCTCAATCTGTAATGACGCCGGTTTACCTATATAGAGAGATAAAAGGCATCGCAAAATGAGTAGAGTGAACTTTAGCAGCCTTAGGAGCCTTTTATTAATTGGCTAAAGCCTTGCAATCCCTCTCCCAATGATTAGAAATATCATGGGAAGCAATGTGGGGAAGCAAGGTGGCAATTGATCATTGTCTCAACACCTTATGTTATTTCCCAACGCAGAGAAGATATAGCAATTGGTAGCACGTTGCACAGTCATGGTTCCACTTCCCATCATGCGTTTGGGATGGCCACAGTATCATTTACTGAAAGCTCAACAGATACACTAGATGGCAATATTTAGTCACAATATACAAAGTCACAAGTCTTTCTATCCGTGGATCCCTCTCACAGAAAGAATGTTAATAATGTAAATGCCATCTTGAGGATTTATTGTCATAATAAACAAATACAGTACTTATGTACTGTATGTTGAATGTATATATTTGTCCGAATTTTATTCATTTTTTTTCTTAATGCATTGCCAAAATGTATATGATCGGGAAAAATTATCGGGAATGATTGGAATTGAATCGGGAGCAAAAAAAAGCAATCGGATCGGGAAATATCGGGATCGGCAGATACTCAAACTAAAACGATCGGGATCGGATCGGGAGCAAAAAAAACATGATCGGAACAACCCTACTCTGAATACTATCCATATACTTCGTCTGGCAGTGATTGAGTTAAAAAGTAGTAAAGATCAATTAGACTGGACATCTTTTGCCATCAAAATGTGTTTTGATAGACTTTTAATTTTTTAACTAATTAGCTCATCATCAATAAATTGGCGTGACACCAGTTCATGGCTACCACGCCCTTTTCTGCCTCCCCGCCATCACACTGCCGGGCTGAATTCAGAATATAATGTACCGTCTGGGCTGGGAGCTACAGAGCCAATCAAACATGTTTTCCATGTGGAACTTCATGTTTTTTTTAGAGTGATGTTAAATTTGCAGGCTGCAACACATCAGACTTCACAGGGGGAAGCACATCAAAAAGCTTCAACACAACTAATTTAATTCCACATTCGAACAAACACCTGGCAAAATATAGTGAGACAGACGAGCTGGGCACAGTCAAATGGTGGCTAAACAAGACAGTCTACTCTAAGATGGAAACATTGTGATAAAAAGTATCTGAAGGCAGTATGTTTAGGATTTTCTTTTTATTAATCAAAGCAAATGCACTTTAATTTCACTTGTGCCCTTTTGTTTGTCTTGAGATCTGTTAGACATTATTAACTTGATTATTAAAAAAGAAAATTGGCCAATTTTACTTTGTAAACTGAAACACAGAGTCATTATATTTATGTGCACAATTACTGAAACGTTTACTTGAATAAAACCTGAAACTGACGTCTTTTAAATTATGTGAACCAAGCAACGTCCTTGAGGCATTTTTAAAATTTGATATCTATGGGTTTCTAGAGTCCGTTTAAAGTCTAGTTATTTCCATCTCTTAATTGTTACTAAAAGAGTAAATTAACATTTTTCTGTTATCTTTTAAAAATGAATCATCGCTACAGATTTTGTTCTGTATTCAAACAGGAAATTGAAGTCAAGTAAAATTTTTAGATGGGGACCAGAACCCGCTGCAATAAGTGAAAAACCGAGAAGTAGCGACACACAAATTTTTGACATATTTATTTATTTATTGTCATCATCATCAGTATCATTGACAGTTACAAGATGTCTTTGTGATATGATTAACCCGAAGAAAAAAAAAAACTTAGAAAAGACAAGGGCTGACAGGAGAAGCATATGCTCATCAAGTCCCGTCCCCTTCAACCAAGGACGCACAATCAATACATGGTAGAGTAGGCATTATACATTGCGGTACATGAGCAGCGTTTTTTTGTTGTTTTCACATGAATTTTCTTCCCAAAAGTCATTGATTCGACGTAACACTTGGGTAAAGTTGTCGATCAATTGTAAGTTCATCAATTAGGGTGATTGTCAGATTTGTGTAAAGAAGATTAGCCGAGGGAGTCATGGAGCCCCACCTCCGCCTCAATCCGGTCAGGTGGTTTAGTCTGCATCCGCCCTGGCATGGTTCCCGCGAGCGAGCCTCTCTTGGTCCCGAATCTCCGTAATTATTTTTTTGTCACCATTTGAGCGGCGGCAACACTTGACGCTGCTTGGTCCATCTTCACCTGGGACAAATCATCACGGGCCTTGTTGAGGCTGGCACCCCCGCATTGATAGTGTCGCCGATGTTGCGAGCAAGCTCCATTGTTTCTCTATGGTGCCGCATCACTCTCACCGAGAAACGGTGCATCCAAAGGGCACCAATAAGCAGCAGTAGGGCGATAACCAGCAGTGTGCCGAAAATGAAAACATCTTCCACATCCTCGATCTGAAGCGCCGTCAAACATATGGGCCTCCATTTCCCCCAGCCATCCTCCGTAGATCCAGACATGAAGGTGTTGGCTGGACCTGGGCGTTGGCTCAATGTAGGTCGCATTGTTGAAAAAATTCTGTCCAGTGAACTCGGCAACCAGCTTAGCAACTCCATTATACACAATTGTTACAGTTCAAATTGAAGTGAACAGCATTCACGTATGTCAGCAGTTAATGTTCAGTCTTTACAACGGGGCTTATTTTTAGGGCATCCTGTGTTGTGTTGTGCATTTTCTTTTGTGTGTGTGTGTATGTGTTTTTAAGTTTGTGTTTCAAGTGTGTTTCAGATTTAGCATTGGAAAGAGATACACGTACGACATGTTTTTTCACTTTTTTTCCCCAAAGTATAATTATTAAAAATACATTTGAGTGCAATTTAGGAGTTGCCACAGCAACTATTTGACAAGTTAAATGATGATTGACGCATGCGGCGCTTTGAAGTTTCGGCTTCAAAGCATCTCTGGCAAAATCAAACCTTAACGTCTGTCAATCATCGTTAACTTTAATAAGCAACTCCAGTGCACTGCCTGACCAAGAAAAGTGGCAGGAGAGAGAGTGAGAGACAAGGTGATCGAATTGGGACAGATCTATAAAATACTGCATTTATTTATTTATTTTTCAATTGGAAAAAAAAATCTGAGGTCTGTGAGGTTTGAAACGCGAAGTAGCAAGAGATCACTGTAATCGCGAATTATCAAACATATCTTAAAGGGCTTCACAGACTCACATCAGTTCACGATAAACATTTAAAAGCGCAAGACAACATGTGGTTTAAATAACATTCATTTGGAAGATATTTGATTTTAAACCTTAAATGATGGATTTTTTTTTTTTTTTTTTTTTAACCGGCAGCCATTTTTGTGTTGTCAATTATACCCAAATACATAGACAGTAATATGAACAACCGCATGTGCATGTGATCGTGGGTATTAATGACATAATGAGAAACTGCAAGTCATTTCGGATGCTCAAATTTGATTGGCTAAAATATTACCTGGACTGATTAAATGGCTGGTACCATGCCGGGCGGCCACTTCTTGGAAATACTGGCTTTTTTTGTCTGCACCATTACACATCAGAATTGTTTTTTTAATTCAGGTTTTTCTGCCAGGATAGACATGATAAAGGCGTTCTCGTCCCCTTTAAATAATCAATGAATAATAAATATAATAAGTAAATATAGAAAGCAATTCACGCAATCAATAATTACATCTCCTGATCTATAAAATAAAGATACAAAATACAAAATAAACATATATCAAAATCTGTTATACTAATTTCAAAATAATATATTAAAAAAATACATATATGTGTGTTTTGGTTAAATGAAGGTGGTCTTTTTTAAGGTTAACTAAAAACAAAGCTAAAAGAAAGAACAAAAACCTACAGTAATCCATATAATCAGTAATGGTATTGTGATCAGCAGATCTTACTCACAGATGATCGGTAACATAATCAGTTGGAAAAAACCTAGTTTGGAGCATCCCTAGTTAAAATGAGTTCGTCAAGCAGTCACCATGGTGCCTGGCAAGATGATCTTCACTAACATAAAATCATAGACTTCACTATCAGTTGATGAGAGTGCTCCTACAGACATTTCGCCACGGCTTCCCGTAGGGGGCCGGGCCAGGCAAAGCGTCCTGGTAGCTTTTACTGCGATCAACTCAAACACACGCTGCGTTCTAATGCCGGATTTAGTTGGAAACCGGACGAAAATTTTGGTGCATACAAGCAGGCAGGAGTGTCTCTAGAGTCATCTGGTCAAGGATTTAAGGTAATTATTATATAAAACAGCACCATGCGTGCACTTTGAAACATTCTATGAAAAAAATAAAATGAAAGGAAAAAATTAGCGTAACTTCAGCTTGAAATATTTACGTAAACTAAATGATAACTGCCCTGTTTTTCGCGTTTAACCAAGAATCTAGACTGCTTTACGTTCAAATATACATATATATATAAATTCCGGGATTTATGCATTTATTTGCAAGAATTTTCAACTTAAAAAGCTCTTTGTTTTGTGATGGCCACCATGTTGGATATTGTATCAATACACAATAGCCTAATTTAACGCTCAGATAATCAGGTAATTTTCAGCCAACTTTCCGTTTTTTTGGCAAAAAACTAGTAATTTGGACATTTCTGTGTCCATCCCAAAAAAATGTGGCTTTTACGTGTTTTAGGGAGATGCCTGTTCACTAGCTGCTTTGGTTATGATTTCTAAGTTTTTGAAAATCTGCCCCATATACGAATCGGCCTGGCATCCCGTTTTCCGTCAACTGATAGTTTAGTCTATGATAAAATAATCTTTTAACAATCTTTCCAACTTGTAAAACTCCATAGACGAATTATCGCTGACAGCCTTCCCAGTCAAAGTAGATTGGACGTCTATCGCTGTCAATGGCACAAAAACAGGATTAGGCCTCTTTGGTTTAAGTTTTCCACAAAGTTAGGCGTGTTGCATCCACCCAAAATGCAAAGTCATTACCATTCAGGGAGAACCGATGCGCCTTGTACAAACCTCGATTGATGAATTGATCACTGGCGCAGATTTTCCTCCTAAATGTGCACCCAGACGAGAATTCATTAGATGATGTTTACACTGGCTTTGTGTACTTTCTTTGTTTTAGTAAAGATGAAAAATGCCAGTGTGCTTTTGGAGCAAGTTGTCTCGCTGCAGTAAACGTTGAATATGATAAATGTGGCCGCGTCCTTATCGTCGAGCGCCTGTCGTCAGCGAACGCGCACACGCGCGCGCGCGCCAATCTTTTTCTCCTCTTCATGCTGATTGTCATCACTCCAAAGCAGTCATCATTTTCCCCCCAATGGGTTTGTTGGTAAAAGCATTACATTTATGGGTGATTGCAGCCATTTTATTCATTGCACCTTGTTGTTTGCTACACGTGTGAAAGAAGAATAATTAAAGTGGCAAGCAGTGATGAAATGGAACGCTTGCACCATTTTTTTCATGGCGCAATCGTCCAAGAATATTGAATAGACTCAAGAAAAAAAACAATCATGCATGTTTAGTGTATTCTTTCTCCAAAAGCGTACATCGGAGAGCAATTTAATGCAGGAACCCATACCATATTTATTACTAGAGCTGGGAATCTTTGGGCACCTAATGATTCGATTACGATTCAGAGGCTCCGATTCGATTATAAAACGATTATTGATGCACTCCTCTCCTCTCCTTTTTTTTTTTTTTTTTTTTTTT
Organism: Corythoichthys intestinalis; assembly: GCF_030265065.1. NCBI lineage: Eukaryota > Metazoa > Chordata > Actinopteri > Syngnathiformes > Syngnathidae > Corythoichthys > Corythoichthys intestinalis. The sequence continues at coordinate 24,276,860 of NC_080398.1, read as the reverse complement.
AATGTTTTGTACATTAGTTCCAAAAGTGTTCAAAACCAAACTACGATTTCAGTATCAAGTTAACATATAACACTAAACAAATATACAAAAATAAGTAAATAAAAAACTCCAGTCTCCATTCTGTATCAGCAGCTTTAAACAACATTCAATTAATTGAATGTTGTGAATCAACCGTTGTTAAAAGTTGTTAAAAATGGCTTTCGTTATTCCATAATTTCCCTTTTGTCTACTTTCGACATGTGAAAGTTTTAAAACTATTTTAAAAATGGATTCAAGTCAATATTTTACCGATTTGAGAGTATTTTAGATAAAAAGTTAATTAGGTTCGCTTGGAAGGTTCGCTACAACAGCCTTGCAGGGAAGTGTACTGCTTTAAGATGGCGGCCGTTTACTAACGCCCGCATCTAGCTTTTTGTAGATGTGTTGCTAACGCTATCGAATCTATATAGTCCTATATAAATGATATCTACCGTAACATTATGTGGATGTACTTTGTAGCAGCTTTTCGGCAGCAGTCAGTTATGTTGTTGTGTTTTTTTATCTCGTGGCATGAGTTGAGCTAGAGCCGTGAGTTGAGCAGTGGCAGTACCCGAGGGGCCGGGTAATGAGAAGCATGATGTTTAGCTACTCTCGCTACGTTCCTCATTGCGTCCCGAAGACCGCGCGGCGCGCTGAGTGTGTTGTACTTCCGCTTTACTTGCCATTTTTCAATAATCGGAATTTGGATGTTTGTGAATCGTTCTCGAATCTTCCACGGCCGAATCGCGAATAATCTAAGAATCGGAAATTTTGCACACCTCTATTTATTACTCATTCACTTCTAGAGGCGTACGAAATTTCCGATTCTTAGATTATTTGCGATTCAGCCATGGAAGATTCGAGAACGATTCACAAACATCCAAATTCCCATTATTGAATTATACCAGGTAAAGTGGAACTAAAACACAGTCAGCACGGTCTTCGGGACGCAGTGAGGAACGGACCGAGAGTAAATATCATGTTCAACTCATGCTGCTAGATAAAAAAACAATAATACTTTACTGCGGCCGACAGCCGCTACAAACAACGCCCAGTTGCTAGTTACTACAAGCATACCTGTCAAGTTGTACGGTTTCGGCGTAATTTGTACAATTGAGCACAGATTTCTAAATGTGTACGCCGTACGTTCTAAATCTGTACATTTTTCGTGCATTAAGTTTTTTTCGCTCGGATTTTGTCACCGTTTCGGCAACGAGACATTGTGCATTACTATGCGTTGCCAGGGTACCCGCAGGTTATTAAAAGTATTAAAAAAGCATTGAATTTAGTTGTCCATTATTAAAGGTATTAAAAGTATTAAATTAGCTGTTGTAAGTCTGGAATTTTTTTCACCGTGGTTTTAATTTTGAAGAACATCTCAGTGCAACCTAAATTATATCCGTGGCGAATTTTTTTTTTTTTTTTTTTAAAATCCATAACGAAGATGACGCGTAGAATTTTTACGACGCACTGCACTACAAATCATAATGCACCTCGTGCGTGCGCGCTGTTAGCATCATTAGCCTCAACATCACAACAGCAGGCAATCGCACAGTACTGTGTGCTAACGTAAGGAACTGTTCAGATGCCTTAGTTGTTATGTTCGACGAAAGCCTCAACAAGACAACCAAGTCCAAACAGTTGGACCAGCATGTGAGGTATTGGATCGGCGACCAAGTCGCATCCAGATACTTTGGGTCGCAGTTTATGGGTCATGCGAAGGCAGTGGACCTGCTTAACATTTCAAAGTAAGTTGCCAATTTCTCCAATTAAAATGTGTTAGATGCAAAAATGTATTTCTGCACGGTTTGCCTTTCGAATGAATGTGAATTTCGTAGTTTTAACTCAAGATTTAGCCATGTTCAATTGGGTATTGGCAGGTACACTAGCCTTAGCATGGATAAACCGGAGTCGTAGATCCACCATCACCCTCAGATACACAACACGGTTGACACTATTATTGGAACGAGTGCGGGGTAACGTTGATCTGAATAACATGGCATGGTGATAGGCAAATTATTATATAGGTGATAGTAAAACACCTCCTGGTATATTTAAATGTTTTTCTTGATTGAATAAGAGTATGGATTTTCTCTTTCTGATTAAAAGAAATGTCTTCAATAGCTAACAAAGGATTAACATGTGTTTTGTATACTTCTTGTAATGTGATTAGAAAAAAACAATTACCAAGGGAAATGGTCGCGTGTAGCTTTTTTATTTTGTGGTAATTAATGGTAAACTACTGCCATTTAGTGGCTGTTTTTTAAACTTTCACTGCCAATTGCAAGATTTTCCCAAGCACTTTACAGTGAAGGTGACCAACTTGACAATCACCAGTTAAGGTGACTAACTTGACAATCACCAACCTACCACCTTGACTAGGTCCTCTTAAAAGGGAAACCTGTTGTATTGCAAATGTAATTTCTGAAGTTGCTTTACAAAAATAGTGTAAAATCCATTTTATCCTGGGAAAAAAAAAATCTGAAAGACCTTATATTTAAATGTGTTTTAATTGTATCTTCAGTAAATGTGCATTCTTTTGTCAAACACACTTAGTAGTTGAGGTTAAATTTGATGTTCTGTGCTTTATTTTTTTAATATGATTCAATATTATCTAAATAATGGGTGCGAGAAAAGTATTAATTTTCAGTTGAAATGGCATTAAAAAATGTCTTAAAAGTCTTTAATTTAGATTTATCCATCCTGGGGGGACCCTGGTTACGTTGAATGAAAGACACGAGAAGTCAGACACGGAGAGAGACGCCTTAGTATTATGTCTGTGACTTTCCCCGTACGAGGCATGTGTGACAGCAGGCCTTAAATTTCCTGGTCACAGCACGAAGGCTGATGACCTAAATATAATGGCGGGCCGATCGTCATTTCCTCTTTCTTCGCAGTAAGATGAAACTTCAATGAATTTGTTCCAAAGCCCAAAAACCTTAGTAAATACTGCAGGTGCAATTACACATCGCAAAACAGATAAATTATGAATACATCGGAAATTTAAAAAAGCATTTTTATTGTCACCTTAACCTATTGAGACTGGTGTTCTAATTTAACAAATACATTAAAGTAGACACATGTAAAACAAATAAATAATGAATAGATAAGAAATTAAAAAAAAAAAAAATGCGTTTTTATTGTCAACCTTAACTTACTGGCAAATACAGGTCGGTGGAAACAGCAGGGTGTGGTGGTAGAGGAGGATATGGTGTTCCGTCTAATTCCAGTACACTCACATGCACACCACGCTCATATTTTTCTATGATTTATTTCTTCATTTCAATTGAAAGCGTCACCTCCTTCCTTTTTAACCACTACTACCACCTGCATTCACCTTCTTTGACCCGTGATTTGTCTCACAAGAAAATCTGACGTGTGCCGTCTTGCGGGAAAACAACGACATTGTGACGCTTTCGTATAATGTCGTATCTCGAGCATTTCTGTCTCGACATATGACATGTCAAATTTTACGTCGTATGTCGAGAAAAATTTATGTAGAGGTACCACTGTAGTTGCCGATTCATTTTATAAACGCTGAGTTTCCTCCCGGACCCTTGCCCATGTCTTCGGTAGCATGGGTGGGTGGCGTAAGTGCCTGATTGCCAGCTGTTCAATGTCTATGTCCTCCGTGACGCACCCCTCCCACCTTAAAACCGTTGTATATTTGTCTTGACTTCTTTTTGTTCTTTCCTGTTGCTTTTTGGTATGCTGTATTTTTTTTAACCTAGTTTACTCAATTTTCTTCCAAAGATGTAGAGTGAGGCGTCTTATACCCCCTCCCCCCCTTACCCTCCTGGATCCCATTTTTCATCTTTTGAACTAGGGCGTCTGTTTTGCAACCTGGCAGGCATTCCATTCTATCCACACTGGGGTATACTTGAAATGACATTGCCCTTTGCTGTCTACTTAAGATGTGCAATGACAAAGAGTATTTTGATTATTAGTATTAAATTAGTTGATTATTTAATCGCATCAGCCCTTAACAGCTATTGAGATATCCAAGTTAACTAGGACAGTAGGCAGTAAGTGAGTTTCAATTGAATGTTTTTTTCCCCCCTAGTTTTCGATATGTCTTGTTAAAAGAGACACATCCACTCAATTTCATGTCATCCGTTTGTTCATTCTGCTATTGTCCGCAAATTTTCCTCCGCCGTAAAGCTTCTCGGCATGTCGATCACGCCACATTTATTCCCACAGCCTCTGTTGCATTTGCCAAGCGATAGCATTCCGTGAAAACTGGACTCCCTTGAGCTGAACTCCCCACAGGGGGAAAATCCACAATTGAACCTTCAATCATTCTAAACGACACTCCTGGGGGGAGAACATAATAAAACAAACTTGTTGTTCTGTAGCGCCGCATCGATCAGGCTTACTGAGGCGAATGTTTCGAGCAGACCAGAATTTCTTCCTGTCATCAACGTACATGTGCTCTTATCTCCTGTCCGTAATATTTGGGGGGGCTGGTTGCCCTTCACGCATGTCACTTGTTGCTAGGCAGACTTTAGAGGGCTTCATCTTTGAGTTTTAGTTGAATGACAAACCAGAAATTTGTGAATGGATGCAATTATGCATCACAACAACACTAAAAGGATGTTGAGACAGCATTATGTAGCCAAGTGTTAAAATGTTAGCTCTGTATTAACTATAAATATTTAAAAGTAAGTTCCCCCGGCTACTACTTGGCCAAATTTCTAATGTGTTTGTATTGGATAAAGTTTGCTTATTTCAAGATTCAGTGTATATATATATATATATATATATATATATGTATATGTATATATATATATATGTATATGTATATGTATTTATGTATATATATGTATATGTATGTATATATGTATATTAGGGCTGTCAAACGATTAAAAATTTTAATCGAGTTAATTACGGCTTAAAAATTAATTAATCGTAATTAATCGCAATTCAAACCATCTATAAAATATGCCATATTTTTCTGTAAATTATATATATATTCTGTAAAATAATTTGTTGGAATGGAAAGATAAGACACAAGATGGATATACATACATTCAACATACGGTACATAAAGACTGTAGTGGGCATTTCACTCTACTGTCCTTTAAATCTGTCTATGCTGTCCTCACTCCGAAGCGTCTACTTTTTCCAAAGCTAGACAGCTAGTGAACAACGCCTTAATAATCAGACTTCTTTCTTTTTCATCTGATTTATTAATAAAATGGCCTCAAACCACTGTCCTCTTTAGACCGTAGTGAAACTACAAAAAAAAGTACACAAGCATGGCATTAACAACAACGTTAGCTTAGCACGCTATACAGGTTCACTAAACATAAACAAAAAGCGTCTCATACAAAAAATATAACATTTCGCTTACTAACATAATATGTACATTCTTTACAACAACCATACTTACGGACAAATCTTGTCCAAGGATCATATAAGCACAACATTACAATGTAGGCGTCAGCCCGAGACGTCGTGCAGCCATATTGAACTGGCATGAAAGCAATAAACCATGTCGCAAAGCGACCACAAGAGTTCGCTGTTAGACAGCACAAAAAACCTTGCTGTAAAACTTACCAAAAGGCAGAATACTGTCTGAGCGGGACATGTGCGTTAATTGCGTCAAATATTTTAACGTGATTAATTTAAAAAATTAATTACCGCGCGTTAACGCGCTAATTTTGACAGCCCTATATATATATATATATATATATATATATATATATACATACATGGTGGAATGAATGAAATGTTTATTGTCATCATCATCGGCATCATTGACAGTTACAAAATGTGGAACAGGTTCCGTTTGTGCATTGGTTGAAATAGACACAATTACAGCAGGATTGTTTGGGTTTGACACATCCGTTAAGCTAGACATTTCTGGTATTTTTGGCACATCCGGTAAGCTAGACATTTCTGGTAAAATTACACTGCTAGCATCATCACAATCAATAGACAGTTCTGGAGTAGTGTCTGGTGTTCCCAACAATTGATCCACATGGCGACGCCAAACACCATCAGCTGTCTGAACTGTGTAGGAAACAGGCCCATTTTGAGCAATGATGGTGGCAGGGGCCCACTTTTCCTTACTCTGGTAACTACGGGCCATAACAGAGTCACCAGGTGCAAAAACTCGATTCTTGGAACGTAGGTCTCTGTACTTGACTTGCTTTCGTTGATCCATTTGAACAATCTCGCTCAGGGTTGGTGGTTTCAGAAGCTCCAATGCCAGTTCGTATCTCTCGAGAAAACATGAGGCTCGCTGGCGATACCTTGGTAGTTGCATGCACAGATGTTCGGTATTTGAGGAGAAATTCTATGATGGAGTGTACTTTGCCCTTGTGATGCTTTCAGAGGATGTTTGAGGGTCTGCACAAACCTCTCTGCCAAGCCGTTGGTGGCCGGGTGATAGGGAGCCGACTTATTGTGTTGAACCCCATTGGCTTGCAGGAATTCAACCATTTCTTTTGACACAAATTGGGGCCCATTGTCTGACACGAGTTGTGCAGGGGCTCCGAAACAACTAAACATCTCCCCTAACTTCTCAATTGCCTTTTCCAATGTGGTTGATTTCATGATAGCTACCTCTGGCCACTTACTATGGGCATCGATGGCAACCAGAAACATTTGATTTTCAAAAGGCCCCGCAAAGTCAATATGAATATGAAGCTTACCGGATGTGCCAAAAATACCAGAAATGTCTGGCTTACCGGATGTGTCAAACCCAAACAATCCTGCTGTAATTGTGTCTAATTCAACCAATGCACAAACAGAACCTGTTTCCACAAGTGGAAAATCGGAAGTGACTGTGGAACGTCGTTATCCTGCACGCGACAGGCCTGATAGATTGGATTTATAAGTAATAAGTAATGGGGGAAAAACAGGAGGTATTTTTGTGTTTATTTCTGGGACATGTTATGTAAGGGGGGAGGAGATGTGACATATTTATGTCACACTGCTGTTGCCATAGTGTGCACTTCCTGTGGGTGTAGTATTACGGTATAAAAAGGAATCTCTGTGATGTCTCTGTGACATATATGCTGAGAAGCACACTGAATAAAGTGTTGTTCCATTCAAGTCTCGGCCTTACATGTACTTAGATTAAGGAAGTACATAACAAAAGTGGTGTGGAATAATTTGCGAAGAAAGGAAGGAAACCGTAGACAGACAAAGGCAGATGGGAAAAGCATATGCTTATCAATACCCATCCCCCTACAGCCGGGGACGCTCAGTCTAACATGGTAGAGTTGCATACATCACATTACATGAGCTTTTCTTTTTCGTTTTTTTGTTGTTGTTGTGTTTTTGTCCTTTTTCACTTCCCAAAAGTTATTGATTGCCATGGCACTTGCAATATTGTAAGATTCTGTCCAATGAGCTTAGCGTCCAGTCAAGCAGCTCTATTTCGAGCGAACGTTAAAAGCACACAGCGGGCATTTACACTTGGAGATTTGTGATCTGAGTTTGCTACAGGGCATATCTTCAGGGCGTACAATGTTATGTCTATGTCTCTGTCCCTGACATTCAATCATCTTTTTGTTGTGGGAACATTTTGTTGTGGATGTGTGTGTGCCAGTGGAGTTATGTGTTATTTTGGTTCGAGTAGCGACTCAGAAGGGTTTCCTTATAGATCTTTTTGAAGTAACTAAATGATTCTATACTCATAAGCGCTGCATCACATATATTCCATAGGCGAGCCCCAATGTTCGTAATCGAGAAAGATTTTGAGGTTGTCCTAATTGTCCGATAGGAAAACAATCTGATTCCTCTTAGGTCGTAATTTGATTCCCTCAGTTGGAATCGAGCTTGTAGGTTAGGCGGGAGACAGTTTGCGTGGGCCTTGTACATCATTTGAACAGTTTTGAAGTTTATCAGGTCATAAAATTTTAATAGCTTGGATTTGATGTAGCGCTCATTTGTGTGTGCTCTGAACGGTGTGTTGTGAATGATCCGAATTACTTTTTTTTTTTTTAAGGATAAAAAGAGGATAAAGGTGAGTAGTGTGTGTGTGTCCCCAAATTTCCGAACAGTAACTAAGGTGCGACAAGACAAATGCACTGTAAAGAGTTTGGAGAGCCTTCTCATCTAGCATATTTTGGGCTCTAAAGAGAATGGAAATGCTCCTGGCAAGCTTGTTGCGCAGCTGTTCCACATGGGCCTTCCATTTTAGTAAGTCGTCTAGTACTAAAACAGACAAGACTGAAAAAGCAGTTTCTGCTCTTGCACTCCTCTTTAAAAGAAATTGCTGTATTTTAAGCCAAAAGAACTGTTGTGTTTGATAGAAAAATATGTCTATATGCTGCCATAGCAGATTCATGGCGCATTAAGCCCCCGAAGTATTTTTAATTTGTCCATTTTACCCTGGAAACCCCCGTTTACAGATGTCGCGCAACCGATTTTGTTTCAACCCAGCCATAAAATGGAGGTAATTAATAATACTTATTGTTCAAAATGTCTGTCATTTTTAGCTTAGAATCATTAATTGATGTCTAATATTACATTTAAAAAAAAAAAAAAAAAAAAAAAGACTTTAAAAAATTATTCACTCGCATATTTTAAACTTTTAAACAAATTACATCACAATGAAAAAAATGGCGTCTGTAAACAAGTTACGGATATCTACCTCATAACTATCACTTATTGTATTTTCATTTGTTACTGTCGCATTTTCTCCGATATGTTAGATGATAAATAATTGATCCAAACAAAGAAACATTGGGGGGAAAAAAACTAGGGGTGTCAAACGATTAAAATTTTTAATCGAGTTAATTGCAGCTTAAAAATTAATTAATCGTAATTAATCGCAATTAATCGCAATTCAAACCATCTATAAAATATGCCATATTTTTCTGTAAATTATTGTTGGAATGGATAGATAAGACACAAGATGGATATATACATTCAACATACGGTACATAAGTACGGTATTTGTTTATTATAACAATAAATCAACAAGATGGCATTACCATTATTAACATTCTGTTAAAGCGATCCATGGATAGAAAGATTTGTAGTTCTTAAAAGATAAATGTTTGTACAAGTTATAGAAATTTTATATTAAAACCCCTCTTCATGTTTTCGTTGAGATAAAATTTGTAAAATTTTCAATCAAAAAAAAAACTAGTAGCCCGCCATTGTTAATGTCAATAATTACTTACACAATGCTCATGGGTGCTGAAGCCTATAAAATCAGTCGCACCCAAGCGCCAGCAGAGGGCGGCAAAACTCCGAAAAACACAACAAGTACACCTTTCACTGTGCTGTCATTTCAATCTGTTTGAGCGGGGCATTTGTGCATTAATTGCGTCAAATATTTTAACGTGATTAATTTAAAAAATTAATTACCGCCCGTTAACGCGATAATTTTGACAGCCCTAAAAAAAAAAAAAAAAAGTTTAAAAGGGTAAATATATGAAAAAGAAACTCTCGACCACTCCTTGATGTCTGCGTTTTCTGCATCGCAACCCTTGCTATATTACCATGTTTCACCCATAAAATCCCCAAAAAATCCAGCTGTGGCCATTCACAGCTTTCACAAAGGTTACTGTCTAGTTATCGCAATATCCGCAATTCCCCTGTGTCAAGTTAAGTTTAGGGTAAAGAATTGGGAGAGGACCAATTGTCCCAAAAACCCTTTAAACTTCACATTGTGTGACCTGTTTTTTTGTTTTTGTTTTGTTTTTTGAGAAGAAAAAAAAAAGAAAATTATCACCAGTTACTTTGCTGAGTAACTAATGACTCTTACATTTAGGTAACTGAGTTACTAACGCAATTGCTTTTTGGGAGTAGTAATTTGTAGCTGTAATTAATCAAATTTTTAAAGTAAGATTAACAACACTGATTTTAACACTGCCTTAAAACATTTTTACAGGTAGTTGTTTAACTGTGCGACTTTAGACTTGCACACATGTTGAATTTAGAGCTGAAACGAATACTCGAGCAACTCGAGTAACTCGAGTTTAAAAACTGATCCGAGTAATTTTATTCACTTCGAGTAATCGTTTATTTTGACAGCTCTAAGCATCACGTTTTGCTCGGACTACTTTTAATGCGGGACAACGCGCTGATGTCACGTGCGGAGAGGAAGAAGGCAAAAAAAAAAAAACTTACTGCAGCCGACAGCTGCTACAAAAACGACGCCGACGTTGTTAAACACTAGCCCGCACGATGCTATGTTGGTAGCAGGTAGCGTCTGATGCGTCTCATAGAGATCACATGTATGTTGAACTAGATGCGAAATGACAGACTCGGCCGCGTCTGGGCAGCGTTAGTAAACAGCCGCCATCTTAAGGCAGTAGAGCGCTAAGCGCGAATAACGAGCGCTAAGCGCTAATAAATAAGATTACCATTACTGTCACTACTAGCTCACGTAACATTAGCCCGGCGGAGGGCTAGGTTTCTATTAATTATGACCACTGTCGATGCGTGGCTAACGTGTCTTACATACAGGCTTTACCATAACATAGCATTGTGGAGTGATGAGGGTGTAAAATAAAAACTTAATGCTAACTATCAATTTTACCTCAGTAGTCATTGCTGGATAAAACACCAAGTAGCACTGGTCCCTAATGTGCTCCAATACAGCCTGTATCATACATTTATTTTGAACACTGCAAAAACTCAAAATCCTATCAGTTAAGACTAACTTAAAACTTAACTAGAACTTCAAAATGGCTTGACACAAATAGAAATTCAATTGAAACATGTGGGGAAAAATCCTAACTTTTAAGTGATGTGCATTATCATGCGTAACAGCATTTTTAGGTAAGATATATATATATATATATATATATATGTATATATATATATATTTTTTTTTTATTAAGATCTAAAAGTTTTTTGAGTGAAAGCAGTGAATTAATCTTTTTTTGTATTCTAGTTACATCTGAAATGCAATTGTTGGCTGTTTTCAACAATATACATCGAAAATAAAGACAATGATTGACTGAAAACGGTCTTGTTTTCTCATGTATATTTATAATTGCTCTTCAACTAAAAATATATTTGTTTTATCCGATTACTCGAATAATCGATAAAATTTTCAGTCGATTACTCGATTACTAAAATATTCGATAGCTGCAGCCCTAGTTGAGTTGCAATCAATTTCACTCCACAACACCTTATAAAAACTCCATCGCTTGAATCAGCAATCAATTCAACACGAGTGACCTATAAAAATAAAGGGGGAAGTTGTTTTTGTGTGTGTGTGCTTGTGTTAGAGCCCACTTGCTTGAACGCTTATTTGTGTTTCCCCCGTCTTGGACTCGTGTTGGACTTGGACCGCAGATGTAAGAACATGCAGGAAATTGAAAATGCTATCATGCCCGCTGTCTAGCAGTAAACGATAACATCCGATCTTCTGTTTTTTTGCACACACACACATACACACAAGTACAGTGTATAAATACACAGGCTGGGCGTTGCGAGCGAAAGAGAGGAAATGGATGCTCCTGTTTCCCCTGGAGGCCCCTGCTCGTTTACCTCTTCCTGTTCGATGATGATGATGAGGCATGTCTTTCTCACAACAGCACTGAAGGGCAAGCAGTATATCATATATTACAATACAGTTGTTGCTTTTAAAGGTTTTTTTTTTTTTTTTTACAGAAAATCCACTGTAGAATGCTTGTCGACAATACTGTAGTTTGCTATCTGGTGTTCCTTACAGCGTAGGTTATTAGGTTCCCGCCTCAACGTTGAAAATGCATGCATGAATATTGCAAAGTGGCTTGGAGAAGAGATGTGGGAGCAAAGGGCAAAATGGAGAGCAGGGAAAGCGGGCAGAAGGCTGATTAAAGTCAGCGCAGACCACTCATAGCGGAGATAAGAGTCACGAAGGCTGAGTTGTTGCAGCTGTGTTGATTTAGCCTCCCACTCATCTGTTTGCGTGTGCGCGTGCGTGTATATGAGGTGGATAAATAAGTCAAGTCAGAGAAGTTATCTGATGACATAAAATGTGTGATATTTCTCCTCTTGAGGAAAAAAAAAATCTGAAAAAACACTTTTGCGGTGGTTGCAACAGTCCCGACTCCCGAGAGAACAAAAATGTCCATTCAGATTTAACGATACGTGCCGGTCAATTGCGTACTCATTTGGGGGGTGTTTGCTAGTGAATTACTTCCTTGTTAGGGCCCGAGCACTAAGCGTGCGAAGGCCCTATTGTTTTGCAAAGGATTATTATTATTTATTTATTTTTTATTTTTTTCAGGGCAAATGAAAACGGCCAATTTGGAGGCCTTAACATGCACGAAAAGTCACCAAAATTTGCACATACGTGCGGAAAATTGTAAATTTCGATAATTTTGCAACGTTGCAAAAAAATAACAAAATGGCTCAGTGGCGCCCCCTTGAAATTTTAAAATTGGCCTATAACATTAGGGTCTGTCAACGTAGAGCGATGAACTTTGGGGAGTCTATACCTTGTCCAAAACCGCTCCAAAAAAGCATTTACATCCATATTCCAAACCCAACAGGAAATCGGTTATTTTGGATCGAATATGAAATTTTTATCGATTTACAGGGTGCACATTTGAGACCTTTTCGCGGAGGGAGTTAGTTGGATGGTCTTCAAAATTGGTGAGACTGTTCAGGAGACATATTAGATCTTAAGTTTTCAAAATGGTGCGTTTTCATTCACGGGTCTGACCTGGGCGTGGTGCCAAAGTCGTCCATTTTTTCGGCAAAATGACAAGTTCAGTAAATGACTAATAGTTCCTTGACACAACGTTCAATCTTTTTCATATCTGGTATGTATGTGCGGTATCCCACCCTTAACACGAGTGCATTGAAATATTACCCATTAGGCCTAGCGCCCCCTAGTGAGAACAGGAAATGCCTTTTTTTACCGACAGGTTCCTCCTCCAAGGGAAAAAAATCTGTTGACCTCAAACCTGCATCAGGGGAGCCTTAAGACCTGTGTTCAGGTGTCTGATGAAAAATATTGAGGTTTCGTTGAAGCGGAGGGGTCCAAACTGGAAAGTGAAAATGACCGTCATAACTCAGCAGATATACAACATATCTGCGCCAAACTTCCCGTGCTTGTTGAGAGTCATACCCTGAAGGGTCTTGTAAGGGTCATTTGCATCAACTCTACAGTGCCAACTAGTGGCGACAGAAAGGAGTTTTAAAAAAGGCCTTTCCTATTGGTTTTTTTCAACGTAGAGCAATGAAATTTGGGGAGTCTATACCTTATGCAAAACTGTTCCAAAAAGTCTCTTGCACCCATTTTCCAAATCCAACAGAAAATCGGGTATTTTGGATCAAATGTGAAATTTTTATGCATTTGTAGTATAGTTTACATTTGGAGGCCTGAACATGCACGAAAACTCACCAAATTTTGCACATACATGCGGCTTTGCGTGGATTTTGATAATCTTGCAACATTACAAAAAAATCTAACAAAATGGCTCAGTGGCGCCCCCTTGAATTTTTCAAAAAGGCCTTTCCAATTAGGTTTTTTTAACGTAGAGCAATGAAATTTGGGGAGTTGATACCTTGTGCAAAACTGCTCCAGAAAGTCTCTTGAACCCATATTCCAAACCCAACAGGAAATCGGGTATTTTGGATCGAATGTGAATTTTTTATCAATTAACAGGGTGCACAATTGAGACCTTGTCACAGAGGGAGTTAGTTGGATCATCTTTAAAATTGGTGAGACTATTCAGGAGACATAGGAGATCTAAAATTTTCAAAATGGTGCGTTTTCATTCATGGGTCTGACCTGAGCGTGGTGCCAAAGTCGGCCATTTTTTCGGCAAAATGACAAATTCAGTAAAAGACTAATAGCTCCTTGACACAACGTTCAATCTTTTTTTTTCATATCTGGCATGTATGTGCGGGATCCCACCCTTAACACGAGTGCATTGAAACATTACCCATTAGGCCTAGCGCCCCCTAGTGGGAACAGGAAATGCCTTTTTTTACTAAACAGCCTCTTCCTCCAAGGAAAAAAAAAATATATTCACCTGAAACCTGCATCAGGGGAGCCATAAGACATGTGTTCAGGTGCCTGATGAAAAATACTGAGGTTTGGTTGAAGCAGAAGAGTCCAACAGGAGAAGTGAAAATGGCTGAAGCCATTTCGTCTCACCACAACTTTTGAACAGTCATAACTTCTACAACATATCTGCGCCAAACATCTCGTGCTTGTTGAGTCATACTCTGAAGGGTCCTGTAGGGGTCATTTGCATCAACGCTATAGCGCCAACTAGTGGCAATAGAAAGCCACTCATTTTTCGAACATATGTCCAGTTCTTTTTAGGTTGGTAATTGTAGTTTCAAGACCTTTTAAAATACTTATTTTACGGCCCATGTCCACATGTCTCTGTCTGTTGCCGTGATGACCCTTTATTCGCTCCTTTTTTGTAGTACTCTCTCCAATAGGGGTTTTTATCTCTTAGGTGTGTGAATGTAAAGAGGCAACTTTCGAGCATGTTTGGTTCTAATGAGATGACTAGAGAGGACGATCTGCCACCACCCTGACCTGCACACTGTCCGGGTTGCGTGACGTCCGAGTTGCGCTAGATTGCGAGGGCCCGTTCAGTCCTGCTTGCAGGCCTAGTTGGATTTGTTTTTGATTGACATACACGTAAATCAGTAAAATTTTAGAGGAACTAATGTCAGAGCCTCTTTAGCTTCGATCACTAACGTTAACGATCACTTCGACACACGATCTTTTCGACATCAGACGTAAAATTTGACTCACCATTTGTTTCTACATCTGACAACGTGCTCGAAATATGACGATTTATGACAGCACCACAATTTATTTGTTTTCCCGTAAGACGGACGCACGGCGGATTTTCTTGTGAGAGAAATCAGCATGGGTTCCAAGAATGTTAGTGCAGGGGGTGAAAAAAGGAAAAAAAAGTGATGATTACCACTGAAATGAAGATGGAAATGATAGAAAAATACGAGCGTGCGCGTGTCCGTGAACTGGCTCGACAATAAGGCCGTAGAATATCTACGATCTCGACGGTCATCCTCCAGCCTTAAGGTGACAATCAGTGCTTAATTTGTAAATCATAAGGTGCCGGAACACAAAGTACATATGACCGCGCAGGGATGACAAGACGGGCACAGGTCCCGGAACATACGTAGAAAATGGTGCTGAAAACAACACACAAATGCCCACTTGCCATGCTGTGGGATTTACAAGCCTCAATTTAGGATTATATCCATAGTATAAACGTTATGACAACAATTTACAATTATTTAGGCTTATTTACGGACTTACAGTATGCAGTCAGCAATTAGTTTCTCAATAGGTCTAACTTGTAAAACATAAATTAAAAAAAAAAAAAAAATCTGTGATTAGAATAAATAACACAAACCCATTCTTTTGAGAGTTTCATCCCCCACCCGTCTTCTCTGCCCCCAAAGTTCCCACCACCTTACAAACCCGAATTTCCCATAAGGGTACTGGCCTGTTGCGCCAGCTGTTGGTGGTCCACCTGGCTGACTGCTGGCACTGTAGCTGACCCCCATTCCGGGTGGAGCTGAACCTGAGCAGCTGCTGCCACGGTAGCAGCCTCCTGCCCCGGCTTGGCTGGCTGTCCGTGAACATTTTATCTAGGAGAGCAGGATCATGGTCCTGAGCGTGGTGGGATTCTGACTCATAGAGCAGCAGGATTTTATGGCGCGACTTTTAAAATTTTCTGCCAGCGGGATTTGTTTATTTCAGTACGTACTATCTTTCGTATGCTGAATATTATCAATATATGAATATTTATGAAGTGAAAAAAATCCTCACACATCTTTTGTGAAAGGAATTTTTCGCGTACTGAGGCTTTCGTATCCCGAGATGCCATTGTGCTTTACACTGTATTCAATTTCTGTGTCCCGAGGTACCATTGTGCTTTATACTGTATTCAATTTTTTGTGTTACTAACATTCTCCTGCCCGTAAAAACGACTGCATTAGTTATTGTTTTTTCATTTTCCTTCTTTCAATTCTTCAGTTTCTTACATTGATTTTAGCATGTACCATATTTTTCGGACTATAAGTCGCAGTTTTTTTCATAGTTTGGCTGGGGGTAAGACTTATACTCAGGAGCGACTTATGTGTGAAATTATTCACACATTATAACATCATTTCACATGTTATATTTTATGTTTTGGAGTGACACTGATCGTTTTGTAAACTTGTTAGCATGTTCTTTAAACTATAGTCATCTGAATAACTTAATAGCTATGGCCACGTTCGCGTTCTGCCTTTGGCAATGTGTGTTCAATTGTATTATTGACTTTTTTATATTGAAATGCATGCTTTTAGTTTGTGGCGCTTTCACGCCCACGTGGGGGCGCACTTGCACTTTACGTGAAGAAAAGCGCTCACACGCCAGAAGACCGAAAGCTACGTAGCTCTGAGTGAGTGGGCGAGTTAGCGAGAGAGAAACAAGGCTGCGAACCCACGTTCATTGTTTATGCTTGTAAAATATCCCTACAGAGGCAATGCCTGTGTGTATCATCTTTTCTGTTGTTGTGGGTTTTCCACCCGCGATCGGACACTTAGAGGCAGTTGTGTGGTTGTTTGAACGATGCGCTAATGCTAGCGAGCGCATGCTAACCGTTTGTGTCATGTCATTGCTGTAAAAGCACCGAATTATCATTTATTTACGTCGATGCGAACCTTTTTGGTATCGAGGACGAAATTGATGCAGCAAATTATATGGACGTCCAGCATCGTCATTTGGGAGTTCAGTCCGCTGAATAGCCAGGACCGAGCCGTAGCGTCCTGGTGAGGACAGTATATTCGCATTTCGTTGTTCATGCACTGTACACTGTACACTTATTCAGCATGTTGTTCTCTATTGTATTTTTATTAGGGCTGTCAAACGATTAAAATTTTTAATCGATTTAATTACAGCTTAAAAATTAATTAATCGTAATTAATCGCAATTCAAACCATCCATAAAATATGCCATATTTTTCTGTAAATTATTGTTGGAATGGAAAGATAAGACACAAGATGGATATATACATTCAACATACGATACATAGGGACTGTATTTGTTTATTATAACAATAAATCAACAAGATGGCATTAACATTATTAACATTCTGTTAAAGCGATCCATGGCTAGAAAGACTTGTAGTTCTTAAAAGATAAATGTTAGTACAAGTTATAGAAATCTTATATTAAAACCCCTCTTAATGTTTTCGTTTTAATAAAATTTGTAAAAATTTCAATCAAAAAATAAACTAGTAGCCCGCCATTGTTGTAGCCCGCTCATGGGTGCTGAAGCCTATAAAATCAGTCGCACCCAAGCGCCAGCAGAGGGCGGCAAGACTCCATAAAACACAATTAACATGTGGGCATTTCACTCTACTGTCATTTAAATCTGTCTGAGCGGGGCATGTGCGTTAATTGCGTCAAATATTTTAACATGATTAATTTAAAAAAATAATTACCGCCCGTTAACGCAATAATTTTGACAGCCCTAATTTTTATATTAAATTGCCTTTCAAGATGACATGTCTTTTCTCTGTGTTGGATTTTATCAAGTAAATTTCCCCCAAAAATGCGACTTATACTCTGGTGCGACTTGTATATGTTTTTTTTTTTCTCTTCGTTGGGCATTTTATGGCTTGTACGACTTATACTCAGGTGCGACTTGTAGTCCGAAAAATACGGTAGTCAGGTTTTGACTCCTGAGCTAATGGAGATTTGCTGTATAAGTACACCATCTAGTGTTAAAGCTAAGAGATGCAACAAAATGTAGGTTTCATTTAATCTTCTTGTGCGGGCAATATTCTGTGGTGTTTTCATTATTATCTGGAGGCCAGTAAAAAACTGTTCAGCGGGCTGCAGTTGGCCCGCAGACCGTACTTTGGCATTCAAACTCTGATTTAGAAGAACAAAGAAGCTTAAGTAACATCTAAGCATTCTTGATTTTATGCATTTTTATATCCTAATTGTGCTACTTCAGCACAAAAAACCAAAACAAAACAAATCTCAATTGTGCAAGATGC
This sequence comes from Corythoichthys intestinalis, assembly GCF_030265065.1. NCBI lineage: Eukaryota > Metazoa > Chordata > Actinopteri > Syngnathiformes > Syngnathidae > Corythoichthys > Corythoichthys intestinalis. Next base: position 24,258,888 of record NC_080398.1, on the reverse strand, counting down.
TGGACTTTTTCCACCCATAAGCATGAAGTTTCTCAACAGCTGAGGACACTCTTGCATCTGATTATTGTAGTAGCTCTTGTGTGTGTGTGGCGAGCATCTGCAGCCCATTTCCACGCGCACATACACACGAACACCATCACGACACACTTGACACTCCCCAGCTGACGACGCAGCCATTCCTCAGACCAAATATTTAAAGTCTCTTCATCTCCATATTCCATCTCAGATTCTCCGTGTTTGTTTCTCTATATGTGTGTATGCACGCGGTGCCGCGCACGCCCCACTGAGCACGTGCACTTTGTAAGAGCTGCCTGTTGAGACGGTGAATTAAACAGCAAGTGCATTTGATCTGCAAAGCACTTCGGGGCAAATACACACGAAATGAGACAAATTCTGCACACGCGCACACATACACGCACAGAGAGCGGCTTGCACACAGCATCGAAATCATTTCCGTCACAGAATCTATTCTTAGGCGCTCCAACAAACCATTCTTTCCCTGATATAAATCTCTTTTATTTCGACTCACGCTGTCACGCTCACAAACACACACCCCCACCGACACGCACAAACACACACACACGCAGTCCCTGGTGGTCATAGTGCATTCAAGTAATGTTCTTTGTTTTTTTAGTTTGTACCACAACAGGTTTTATCTCAGGTAAGTCGCATCAGTAGTAAAAGCCTACGCAAAGAAACAAGCTGTTGTTGTGTTAAAAGGGTCATACATGTATAAAGACCCACATAACATTGTAGCGAAACCACTACAGAGTCAACTAAAATGCTTGTCATTACATAATGTAAGATCATCTTTACTACAACCAGTGTTGTTTTTGGCAGCCCTTTTCATTTTCGTCATAGTCGGAGTCTTTTGGATGAAATTACTCTGACTCATATTTTAGTCATTTCAAAATGTGTTCGTCTTTGTCTAGTTTTAGCAGAGTGACCAAACGTCATGTCCACTTTTCACATCCTGTCCGGAGCGTCCGGCAGGGTTTTATAAATTAATGAAAATGTCCGGTTTTCATTATTTTTCACGGGACCAATTAGCTTGTGTTGAAATTGACTGACATTTTGCACGGAATACTATGATACTGTGCTGCCTGTGGCATGTTCTCAGAGAGCCTGCCCAGTTGTTAAAACTTTTATTACAATCAATACGTTTATGATCAAATTAGAGGTGCACGATAATTATCGGTCCGATATTATATAATAGGAATTATGACATCATACCAATAAATCCAATAACATTATACAGTGGGGCAAATAAGTATTTAGTCAACCACTAATTGTGCAAGTTCTCCCACTTGAAAATACTACAGAGGCCTGTAATTGTCAACATGAGTAAACCCATGAAAAACCAAGAAAATCACATTGTTTGATTTTTAAAGAATTTATTTGCAAATCGTGGTGGAAAATAAGTATTTGGTCAATACCAAAAGTTCATCTCAATACTCTGTTATGTACCCTTTGTTGGCAATAATGGAGGCCAAACGTTTTCTGTAACTCCTCACAAGCTTTTCACACACTGTTGCTGGTATTTTGGCCCATTCCTCCATGCAGATCTCCTCTAGAACAGTGATGTTTTGCGGCTGTCATTGGGCAACACGGACTTTAAACTCCCTCCACAGATTTTCTATGGGGTTGAGATCTGGAGACTGGCTAGGCCACTCCAAGACCTTGAAATGCTTCTTACGAAGCCACTCCTTTGTTGCCCTGGCTGTGTGTTTGGGATCATTGTCATGCTGAAAGACCCAGCCATATCTCATCTTCAATGCCCTTGCTGATGGAAGGAGATTTTCACTCAAAATCTCTCTATACATGGCCCCATTCATTCTTTCCTTTACACAGATCAGTCGTCCTGGTCCCTTTGCAGAAAAACAGCCCCAAAGCATGATGTTTCCATCCCCATGCTTCACAGTGGGTATGGTGTTCTTCGGATGCAATTCAGTATTCTTTCTCCTCCAAACACGAGAACCTGTGTTTCTACCAAAAGGTTCTATTTTGGTTTCATCTGACCATAACACATTCTCCCAGTCCTCTTCTGAATCATACAAATGCACATTTCAATTTTTACTGTCAATCCAAAAGGCATACAAAAACATACAGCTTTAAATACATTTATAACCTCATTGGCTGCCGTTGACGATGACTCACGTCCAATCATGTGGCTCTTTTTTCATCTTTCTGCCCTAAATATGAAAGAGTTTGTCATCAGTAGACGTACAATCCATTTGAACTGGGAAGTTAACGGCAATCAATGAGTTAAAGAGGCACAATTGTGTTTACTATTTTCAGCTTATTCTGGAGCCTGTGCAATGTTGCAACTTATCCTAAATGGGCCAAGTCATTTCAAAACAGCTAGAAGGAACCAAATTAGCTTCTCAAAGCTGAGGCACTTGCTGTTTCACAATACTAATCTTAACTATAGACAAGCCAAGTAAAAGCTGTTTTTGCCCAATTTTCTTGTGTTGTTGTTTCATTTTGAAGCCTTCACAATTAGTTCACCCACTAATAAAGAATGCGAAAAGGTTTAATTGTTGATAGACATTTGTTAATGTGTTTTATATTTTTGTTTTTTGTAGCACAAAGAACACCAAAATGGTGCGCGCAAGGTTGGAACACAAAACACACGTCTGTTCTAAAAAGCTATGGCAACTTGTGATATAAGAATTTTGATTAGCATGGAAAATGTTATTGTACCTAATATTCAATATATACGGTGGTGCCTCTACATACGAAGTAATTTCGTTCCAGGACCTTGTTTGTAACTCGAAATGGTCGTATGTCAAGCAAGATTTTCCCGTAAGAATATATTATAATTCCATAAATTTGTTCCAAAACCCGAAACCCAACACTAAATCCTTAATAAATACTCATGGTACTATTACAAATGGCAATTACACATGGCAAAACAAATAAATTATGACTGAATAATAATAATTCCTGCAATAATGAAACGAATCGGGCTCTAATGTTTTGTGTGCTGTACCTGAACGCACCGCGTGGCTGACGTGCCAGAGTAAGAAAGGTGTGGTAGAAATTTTACGTTCTCTTTTAATGTTTTGTTGTTGGCGTCAACTGTGGCGGACAGTAGACCTCCCTCGGTCTTCTTCACGTGCCCGCCGAGAAAGCGCTATGCTCATGAAGCCCCTCACTCTCGTCCGCGGTTCGCCATATCTTCCAGACTTCCAGCCCCTTCTGCCCTCTTTGTGTGCCCGGCAATAGACCGCTATCCTCGGGTTGGGCTCGGGCAGTCACACACTCCTCCGACGGTCATTCTCCAGCTGCTTCCCCCTCAACGAGCATTCCTGTCCGCAGCAGGGGAACGACGAGCTGGTTGCCGCCGACCGGTGAAGGCTGTCACCCTCGCCGTCGTGTGTGATATGAGTTGGGGTAGTTGTGGGGCTTTTTTTTTATTTTCCAAAGGTGAAAAAGATTGGAACAACCGCTCGGTGGTCATTGTCCAGCTGCTTCCCCCTCATCGAGCACTCCTGCACGCAGCAGGGGAATGACGAGCTGTAACTTGCTCGCCGCAATTTGTCTGTGAAGACTGTCACCCTTGCTGTCGTGTGACATGATCCAGGGTAGTTTTGTGTGCTTTTTCGTTTTTGAAAGGCGTGAATAAGACTTGGAGACGCCGCTCGGTTGGGGTTAGCATGTCGGCTAGCTGTTAAGCCTTCTGCTTTGTTTACGCTCTTTCGTCCATCTCCGAAGCCGGGGCAGGGAAATGACAAAAGCCGGACGAACTCCAGTGGCATAAAATACCGTTCGGGAGGTGCAAGATGTCAACAGTTTTGACCATTATGCAGGAATTTTGCCCTCTCTTGCTGAATAAATGCATTTTTAATATTTCATATCCCATTTAGCACAAGACTGTTATTTGTCATGACCATACCATTTATTTAGCAATTGGGGGAAAATATTTAGATTAAAAGAATAATAAGATTTTTAAAAAATATTGGATTTGAGAGATTCAAACGATGACATTTTGCAGCTTTGTGTCGAATTTTCCTCGTTCTGAATCTTCCCTCTCAATGGGCTAAATTCTAAGTCAGCTGACATCGTGACCCTGCCGAAGTCACCTTCCGGCTGGGGACGCTAGAGTGCTATAATGACAGGCGTGGCTAAACAGCAGATTAAAAAAACGGATTTCTCATCATCTGCCCTTTGCCAAATTGTTGTATATAGTCGAATCGTCTCAAAATATGATTCGAATTCACATAATTATGCTACTTAAGGTTTTTTTTATGCTGTCGCAGGCACTTTAAAGCGGAAATGTGAACTAAGGTTGGCCAACCATGTTTCTGAATAATATCAATGGCTAAACAATTATAAGCATATTTTCATTTTTTTTTTTTTTAATGCAACCCTTCCAGATTCTTTGTTTAACCCATAGCAACGCCCTTGACAACGAAAATGCTTTTCTTCGGAAATCTTTGGAAATTACGTCGCACCGGGAAGTGCGAGGGAAGTCCGCCATAGAACAGTATTGTTTGTTGCATTGCTTCTCGGTAAGATGCCACGGCGGTGTGTGGCGATGTTTTGTTCTCACTCAAACGAAAAGTTGTATGAGTGGCCAAAGGATAGCACGGCACGTAAATGGACATCTTTCGTTCGCACGAAGCGAATGAATTTCACGCCATCATCGAGTAGTGTTCTCTGCTGCAAACACTTCGAAGATGCCTGCTTCCTTAACCGGTCTGCTTATGATCAAGGATTTGCCAAAAAATAAGTGTGATTTTTGGATAGATGACTGATGACTTTGTCAAAGCAGAGCTGTCAACTGTTGTGGAATGAACAGTATAAGCTAGCGACGTTAGCCGAAAGTTTACTCGTGGCAATCCCCGATCTTAGTTGTTGTTGCGTTCGCTAGGTTAAGCATGTTTAAATTGTGCGTCATCTACGATCTTGTCCGAAAGGGTTAATCCACTGTCAATCGGGAAAGGGGTGTGGATGTGCATATTAGCGGGCCAGCGTCGCAGTAATTCACGGTCACGTTGCCGTAAGAGACACACACCGCCGGTGAGTTTGTGCACATTTATTTGTATTTGTATTATGTATTTCCAGCTTCATGCGTCCAGGATTGCATTGCATTTGTACGGTTCGGCGTTTCTTTCACGGTGATCGCTTGATAGCCTTCTAGTTTGTGCTTTACGTACGAGAGCCGCTGACAGGTGACAACAACAAAGCGTGTTGGTTTTAATGTCTGACAGCGAATCAGCGAGCGCGCAGGTCACGCAATGAATCATGGGAAATGTGGTCTCGGGACAACACTGAAGTGGTGCTTTGCAATCTGTTCACTTGTGTGAAAAAACTACATTTCCTCACGCCATTAGACGCCACTTCCTGCAGAGAGCCCCAAACTGTGTTCATAGTGTTAGCTCCATGTGTTAATAAAGAAAGAAAGTTGTCAGCACGTTGTGTGTTCGATACATTTGTAAACAAAAAGCTCATAACAAGACACTATGCATGATCCGTTTAAGAGACGCTGGAGTAGTAGGAGGCGAGGAGGAGATCAGCGAGAAGAAAAACTACGCGGTCGAATGTGGCGGCAGTCCGCTATTATTTTGTTTTCTTATTTTTGCCACAATAAAGTGGAGAAAGCCATCAATGACTCATCTCCTTCTTTCCCCCCAATGTTTTTATATTATTATTTTACATGCACGAAGGCTGCCAGATCTGCCAAAATGAACATGAAGTCTGATTATTATTTTTTTTTAACAATGTCATCAGATAGACAAAACCATAAAATTATGTGCAAATGCCTGCATCTTCAAATCATGAAAATAATAACAGCCTATATCTTATCAATCTTGTAATCTCGATGGGTCTTGTATCCATTCCATGTCAGGTAGTCTAGGCACATTTTTTGCATCCTGATTAGCGTCTGGCTAATACATGTTAGGTCCAACATAAAATTCCAACCTCCTCTTCTTCCTCCAACTCTTCAAAAACTTGGATCCCCTCCCTTGCGCTCGTTCTATCGCTTATATCGCTGTTTGAATCATTGTTTGAAGGGCTTTGTATGGCGGCCGTATGTATGGAGCTGCCATCGCTGTTCCCGGTGTGACGTATCACTTCCGGGTTCGTCCCCTTTTAGGCTCGAACTTCGGAAACTCAATTATTTTGTCAAATATACATCATATAAATTATTTTTTCATGCTTTATTTGTTGGACAATGTTTAATTACTTTAATTGTGACCCTATTTGGCATGTTATGAAATTACTTCACATTTCTGCTTTAAATATTGCGTTCCTAATGCGCCACAGGTGTGTTGCATGGCCCCGGCTATCCGGTTCAATCAGGTGCTAAATGCCAAAAAAGAAACTAGGTAAAAGAACACACAACATGACAAATCCAGTGAACATTGGCTACCACTGATGGTGATAGATGTGCAATCCATTTGAACTGGAATTCGCTGCCAGCCACTCGATTGAAACAAGATCATTCTGATTTTGTGTTTAATGTAGGGCACAATGGGTGACTTCTGAATATACAGTACATGTGAATTTGCACTTAAATAGACTCCACTTGAAATCCCCTCTTGAGGAACATCACTTGAGGTGACGGGGTGGTTGATGTATTTGATGAGTTATGGCCCACGCAGTATGTAGGGTATATAAAGACGATATACATGCAAATCCTTCCACTGAAAGCCGCGTGTGTGTGTGTGAGTTGTCTCGGTGCAACGAGCCAGGCCTTGAATTAGGCAGGTTGGGCTGCAGGGTGAATTTTGTAACACTTGACCTGTTTTACTGACTCATTTGTGTGGATGGAGTGAGAGCGAGGGAGCGAAATAAGAGGCGGCAGAGCGCACGTGAGGCAGGGGGCAAGTGGGGCTGGGGGTGCGGGGGGAATGAGTGACAATGAGACGTGATGGAGAGAGGACAACAGCTGGGGGAGGAAGGCGGGAGGAATGAGACGGCAGCTCCTCGTTCATCTTTCTGCTTATCTCGGGCAGCCGTCCGTCTTTTCTGCCTTTCAGCTCAGCACCTCAGGAACCTCAAAGGTCACCAGCAGCAAACATGCACGCACACGCCCGCGCTTCTTTGAAATTCAGGAATATCAAGCCTGGCTAATGCACTCCTTCATCTTTCACTATATGTGCAAGTATGCGCTCCACATCCATATTAATACCGGGGCTGCTTCTTTGTCATTGGACCAGCTCGGCTTGGGGTCTTACAGCCCGGAGGAAGAGTTTAAGCCTCATATCTGCATCCCAGGCTACTTTTGCTATGATGTTTTAATATCCGTCTGTTCTTGGCGCACCCACCAAATTCCACGTTACATCTATTTGGTTTAACAACTTGTATAATAGACAGGTTGCTGAGACAGTGTGTAGTACTATTGTTTTTTTTTTTTTTCAAGATAAATTTTGCACTGTTACTATTATCATTAGTTTCCAAAGAATGTAGTTCCACATAGTGCACGTTTTGCTTTTAGTGGTACCTCACGATACGATACGATTTGCGATACAAAGCTCACGATAACGGTGATCTGACGATATAGCGATACGATTTTCGATACATTGGTCAGGAAATCACTCTAGAATATTCTACAAAAAACTAATAAACAGAAAAACAAGCTTCTGCTGTGAATTGGAATGAGTTTATCACTAGTAGACGTCCAATCCATTTAAACTGGGAGGGTGGCAGCGAATGACGCTGCCATTCCTCCCACTTGCCATGTGACAATAAAGATCTTTTGAATCCATCACCAACCAAATTGGGACGATTTACCCCAACTTAAATTTTTTGAGTAAAAGGTGAAGTATACAATATGTAAATACATGTAAATAAATACTGTAGGGCTGCAGCTATCGATTATTTTAGTAGTCGATTAATCGATGAACTAGTTAGTTCGAATAATCGAGTAATCAGATAAGGAACATAAAGAATTAAAATACCTAAGCCCTCAAACAATACCTCAAACGATATAAAAAAATAAAATAAATGAGTATCTAAGTACAACAAAAGTACAACTGGCTAACTTACATAGCAAAAGTCTGCTAGCTTAAATGCTAGAAAATGCTAACTTTTTTTCATTTTTGACAATTTTCTTAACAAATGGCTCAAACACGTATTCCTACAAAAAAAAAAAACAACAACACACAGCTAACTATACCTGTAAACTAAATTACGAATGCATTAAAAAAATATTATTTCAAACAAAAACTCAACTTATGCTGGTCTTACCAGAAAGCAGCTGGATTCAACCATGTGAAATGTGTTATTTCATATTCACTGTTACCACTAGAAGGCAGTGTATCCACCTAAATCAATTAAGCTAAATGCAAACACTTTCAAAACAAACCATTACAACGCCACGTTAATGAAACGAATACTGGAAGCAGCAAATTTAATTCGAATCTTTTTTCTAATCGAATTACTCGAGTGAAACGATTAATCGTTGCAGCATTAAAATACTGTTTACTTCGACCTTTATTATATTTTGTTTGTATTTTTTTGGTAAATCCAACTTTGCGGTTTTTCACTTTTCGCGGATAGTTCTGGTCCCGCAAAAAACGAGGGATTACTGTATTTCCATCCAATTTTATTCTGTACTGGTTCGACCTGGGGGATCCATTTTCACCTCAACACGCTGGCTCATTTTCAGCAAGCATTTAAGTTAATTGGAATGTGACTCATCGGGATACGCAAGAGTGCATGTCCCTAAACCCAAAGAATCAAAAAGCAACAAAGCTAAGCGCAAAAAACAGTTTTGTTTGATGTCGACTAAAGATTACTACGTTTGATGGCCGCACATTTAAGATGAAAGTAAGGCAGACAAAAGCTTGGAGGCTAATTAGACCTAAAATACGACTCGGGCTTATCAGTGTTTAAATGCAATCGGTGTTGCAAGAAGAACAGACACAGGAGGCCGCGACACATTTTTGCACAAAGCAACAGGACTAAATTCAGGACTTTTTGAAGAAACGACGGGTTTTTAAATTAATTTTCTGCTATTGTGAACGCAACTCTGTCATGGCTAAGCCATTAAACACAGATGTGAAGCAGTGGAACTTAAAGAGACTGTAGAACAGAATTCTTTAAAGTAAAAAGACTGACAATGTACTGTAGCGTTGCCCTACACAACGAAACAGGCAAGCCACACTCGTCAATAACTTCTGCAATGAAAAAAGAGAAAGGTAAAGCTAATGAATTCTCTTTGGCATCATACTTGAGTCGGCAGTGCGAGGTGAAAGAGATGAAGAGGCCTTCAGGGTCTCAAAGGCAGTCAGATCTTATAGAACTCTTGCAATAATCCATGTGTCAGAACTGAAGGGGTACATTTTTAGGCACTATTCCATCCCCTATTTTTTTAGTTAAAGTGATCCTCTATGTTATCTAAATATGTTGTTAGAAACACATAAAATGTTAAATCAATGGCAATATTTTATAATATTTAGTACATATTTTGACCGTTAGTTAACGCCATGGTTTGTGGGCTCGCAGTGATGACGTCAATGGCATCTTTCCAAATGTGTAGCGTGTTCAACAATTGCTTATTGCTGCCTAAACTCGCGAAGTAAAATGCCACGATGTGCTGCTTTTGGATGCAATTTCCAGTCAAATGGAAACAAGGGGAGTGAAGTGAGTGGTCAAGGTGGAATTATTATTTTTAGTGAATAAATGTGCATAAGTGGAAGGTTCTCCCCCTTTTTGGTCCCTGTGTGCACGTATCCTACCCACCACGCGATGCAACTGGCGCCCGAACATGTATCCTGGATCCTTAGTCAAGCAAGGTCCCACCGCGTCTGCAATATTGGTTTCGGATCTGTCCATTGTTTTGATTCGTCGGTCCAACTGCGGCTTTTCAGATCAGTCTATTTTGTGGAATCGACGGCCTGATCGCGCTGGAACATTGCCATGGGATCAGTCTAATTCCTGGATCTTCGAGTGAGGTAAAAAACGCGGATTTGGATTACTATTGCTATCTTTTTTGTTGACAATTCTTCGTGGGAGTTTTCCCCAAATCATACTAAATAATTAAAGCACTATGGCACGCTACAGTGATGACAGTGACTGACGTGGACCTTACAACAATGTTGGAGTTCGTCAGGGAACACGGGTTTGCGCACTGTTGAGCTCCTCAGTGAAGAGTGGTCAAGGTGGAAATATTATTTTTTGTGAATAAATGTGCATAAGTGAAAGCCTTTCCCCTTTTTGGTACTTTTATACACGTATCCTAACTACCACGCGTTACAATGTACAAGACATGGATTACACAAGGTGTGCTCTTTGGCCTGTACTGTAAGCACACGACAGCTCTGGATGCTAACAGTCTACATAATTATATTGGGATGTTTGAAAACGCAATATGCTTACCTTGAATATCTGCTAATAAAATCGGAATTCCCAACACTCTCGCTCCCAACCCGAGTTCCCAATAGCACTCTGTCGCTCTGTTGCCATCGAGACAGCGAGTGCATCACCAGTTTTGCCCAACTTTTGTCTGATCAGGTATTTGCTGCACGCATTTTTCCCTGAAGCTCGTCTTGTGAATGACCGACAGTGCTGTCCTGCTCTTCACTTTTCAGATCTGGTTCAAATAGGAAGGGTAGAACTGACGACATGTTGGGATAGCTAACTATTGACACGCTGGAATTTCGGCATCGAGGCCAGTGACGTCACGCACTGCGACGTAACAAGAATGGCGACCTATCACTTAAAATAACTTTACAAACTTTATTAAAACAAAAACATTAAGAGGGGTTTTAATATCAAATTATGATAACTCATACTAACATTTATCTTATAAGAATTACTTGTCTTAAAAATAGAGGATCCCTTTAAAGGGAGTATTGAATAAGTTTACCATTGGCAAGAATTATATGTTATAGGTCTATACATAGAGCTGATGTGCGCACTTATATTTCGTCCCCCCAAAACCTTTTTTTTGTGCGACAGTTTTCAGTTCTTTGTGACCTAATAGGGTGGTTACCGCTGAATATTTGTTTATGCACCACTCCCAGTTAAAATTCATTGGACGTCTAGCATCGTCAATGGCAGCCAATTAGTTAAGAGTGCCCTGTAAAGGCTGAGTTATGCTTCCACGTCAGACCCGCGCTGTCAAGGAAGACCCGATTTACGACCCTCTGCCGTAGCCTCTCTGGCTCCTTCTTTTTTTTCTGACATTGCGTTGCATCAACACGTGTGACGTGGTGGAAATGGACTATGATTGGTCCGCTCAGACTGTTGTTTCCGGTTAAGCGCAAAATCACCGACATTGTCAAACATTATTTTTCTACCCGCAAAAATGGACCAAGCCGTCAAGATTATCAATGAAGAGCAAGTACGGCAACTTCTACAGTGTCTCGTCAAGACATTATCATGGTACCCGCGGGTTATTAAAAGTATTAAAAAAGCATTGAATTTAGTTTTCCATGATTAAAGGTATTAAAAGTATTAATTAGCTATTGTAAGTCTGGAATTTTTTTGACCGTGGTCTTAATTTTCAAGAACATCTCAGTGCAACCTAAATTATATCACCGACAAAGTTTTTTTTTTTTTAATCCATAACGAAGATGACGCATAGAATTTAATCGAAATGCAACTCGTGCGTGCCAAACCACCACAACCGGCAAAACGGAGAATCCACCCACCTCTGCATCGGGAATGCGTCCGTTTGTCGGTGGAACGAAAACCCTGCAGGCAGAAGTATTGTGGATTCTGAACACCAAAACAGACCACCATTCATATACTTCAAATGAGTCCATTGGTGATCTGTTTCGGATATTACGTCATTTTTGGTCGGCATCGGCTGTTACAATGTTGGTCATATTGTGTTTTGTTCCAGAGGGAGCGTTCCCGATGTCGTAATTGTCTTTTGTAACGAATTTTCAGTTGGCAGAAAAAAACCCACACATTTTTTTAATGTTTCAATAGTCTACATATTTTTATGATCATTATAAATGTATTTACACAATGAAATAACGCTGGAAAAGTTTGTTAAACATAATGTTAGTAAAATCGTGTTTTTTTCCAGAGGGAGCATTCCCAACTTCGTAACTGCAGCCAATTTAAGCTCATTGAGACTTTAAGATAGAGGTAAAATCGGGCCTAAAAAATCCAGCCCGACCCGAACTGGTCCGCGGGTATTAAAGCCCGACCCGCGTTTTGTGTGATAACATTTGTGACGATGTCTGCATAAAAGCCTGTCTTTTGTAATGAATTCTCAGTTGGCAGAGAAAAAAAAAAACGCACATTTTCTTAATGTTTAAATAGACTACATATTTTTACGATCATTATTAATTTATTTACACAACGAAATAACGCTGGAAAAGTTTGTTAAATATAAATAAACATGCGGTTTTGCGGACTCGCAGAGGGGAAGATTAAAAAGGGCGTATAGGCACGCTCTGGCTCTGCAATGACCATAAAGCGCCTTCTTTTTTTTTAATCCAAATTATTTATTTTATAACAAGTATTCCTTAGTTTATCATTCATACATCATATATAGTTATTTCAAAAAGTTAGCGAGAAAAAACCCTGGCCCGGCTCGACGTAATAATTGATATTTTAATTTTGGTCATGTTTTCAGTTTAATTTAGCTGTTTCCAGCTTGCTGTTTATAATTGCGATGTTTGTTTACCGCTTTTCCTCTTACTGCCATTAGCCATCTTCTGTGACCCGGGAATTTAACGCCTGCTTTCACGCACACTGCTTCCCATGTCAGTCGACCCGGGAAATTGTTTTCACACACAACTGCTGCACGGTTAAGTCCTGCGATATTCCCGTTGTTTTGGAATATGTGATAGGGGCTCAAGTTACATCCAGAGATACTTTAGGTTGCAGTTTATGGGTCATGCGAAGGCAGTGGACCTGCTTAAACATTTCGATTTGCCTTTCGAATGAATGTGAATTTCGCCATTTTAACTCAAGAGTTAGCCATGTTCACCGGGGTCTTGGCAGGTGCACTAGTGGCTAGCCTGTTGCAGAAGATGGCTGGTCTGAGTCCTGCCTTCCTCCTCTTTTTGTCCATAATTATTGTGTGCGTGTGTGTGTTTAAAACAATTCTGACAGACTTTATACTGTTACTTTAAATGTGTTTTAATTGTATCTTCAATATATGTGCATTCTTTTGTCAAACACTTAGTAATTGAGGTTAAATTTGATGTTCAGTGCTTTATTTATTTAATATGATTCAATATGATCTAAATAATGGGTGCAAGAAAAGTATTCATTTTCAGTTGAAATGGCATTAAAAAAAGGCTTAAAAGTCTTGAATTTAGATTTATAAATTCTGGGGGGACCCTGATTATGAAGATTGCCAAATGGCAAGCAAATCACTTTGTCGTATTTTTGGTTGGTGCACTTCATCATTTATTTTGTACATATGTTTGCTGTGAGTCTGTGACTTATTTACGTGTCACACTTCAAGTATATGAAGAATGAAGCACAGATTTGGTGTCAAAAAAGTTGTTTCGATGTTTAATATTCAACAACAGACAGTTCACACTCGATACATCATCACTGGTTGAGAGTGCCTCTGTGCTTTTATGATAACGTTACCATCAAGGCTTCCAACGCAGTTTGGGAAGTTCCAAAGCCGCCAGAAATTTGCTATGGCTTCCCACTGGCTGGTTGTAGGACACGGCAAACAAATTGGGCTGGAGGGCTTTGCAGACCTCGGGCAAAACGCTGGACGCAGTGCTCGACGCCAGTTTGAAGCTAACCACCACAGCATGCTGATTTCCACCCGAGGCTAGAACTCTCTGTGCGGCATCTAAAGTCGGACAGACCGCCTTGAAACCGTCTTCTGCGTCGCCTGCGCATCAACATTTGTATGATCAGCATTTATTCAATGTTGATGAGCTGAAGATCCACATTCAAGCGTTCCATCTTGCATTGTTTATTTTTTCTCTGTTAAACTAGACTAGAGGAAGTCAACAGGCATGCCCCAAAATCGTACAAACATAACGCCACACCCCTCTAGTGGCTTGGCGGTAAATTACAGAGCAACGCTTTACCTCACCGCAGAACTATCGAATGCTAATTGACGCCGTAGTCACTTCGCCGTCACCACAACGCAGGAGCATAACTCTGGCTTAAGGGTTATTGAAAAGTATACCGTAATTTTCAGACTATAAGGCACACCACCGCGCATCAAATATGACGCGAAAACGGAATTTGTTCATAGCTATGCCGCACCGGACCATAAGCCACAGCTGTCCTCACTGTATTATGGGATTTTTACACCAAAAGATATTAACTTGTAACACTTTATTTGACAGCTGTGTCATAAGACTGTCGTAAGACCATCATAATTATGACGCTGTCATGGGCATTAATGAATTCTTATGACAGATGTCATGGTAACACTTTACAATAAGGGTCTCTCAATTAACATTAGTTAATGCATTTTTAGACAATAACTAATGTCTAAGTAACATTACAATAATTAATATAATTGCTTATCTAACATTTATTAATGTATTAATTAACATGAGGTAAAGCATTAGTTAATGCATAACCAGACAGTAACTAATGGTTTGGTAAAATTAAAAAAAAATATATAGGCCTATATAGGGTTAGGGTTTAGAGTTTAGGGTTATGGTTTGTTAACTTAAGCATTTGTAATTTCTTAGTTAAGGGACACATGTGCTACACTTTACAATAAGGGTCCAAAAAGCATTCAGTAATGGTTAAAAAAGGTTAAGGGGGGGCAACTTAAGCATTTATAATTTCTTAGTTAAGGGACACATGTGCTACACTTTACAAATAGGGTCCAAAAACATTCAATAATGGTTAATTAAGGTTAAGTAATACTTATGAGGTACGTTCACGTGAAATAATACCATACTTAAGGTTAGGTTAGCAGCACCGAAATACTCGCAGAGCAATGTTTGTCATTTTAAAATAACGTAATCACTTACTAGTACCACTATACATTAATAACTATTTATTAATGCACTAATGTATATGTGAAATAATGGTAATGTATTATATATATATTATTCATCTTAAAATAACAATCACTTACTAGTACCAGTATACATTAATAACTATTGATTTATTAATGCAATAATGTATATGTGAAATAATGTTAATAAATGTATTATATACTGTATACTATATATTATAACCTAACCTTAAGTATGGTATTATTTCATGTGAACGTACCTCATAAGTGCTACTTAACCTTAATTGACCATTACTGAATGTTTTTCGGACCCTTATTGTAAAGTGTAGCACATGTGTCCCTTAAAGTGCATGTGACACGAAAAAGCATGTTTATTTCATAATACACGCGGTATTTTATGCTCCTGAATGATATGGAATGGTGTGGAAGCGATTGCTATATTTATTTAGTTTTTTTAATCCCGCGCCATGAAAATGAGTGACTTCCGCCTTCGGTCTTGCATTGAGGAGGAGGGAGCTGTGACGTGTACGGTTGAAGGCGTCCTCTTCACTTTCCAGCCGTACTGTTGTGTATGAGGACTAAGGATTCAGCTGATTTTGCGGATTAATAAGTTTATTTTTCGCATCACGCCAGCCAAATGGCTGCAGAAAAATCTTGAAGTAAAGAGACAGAAACAATGACGTTTTGCAGCTCTCTTCATCGCGTTTTCCTCGTTGTGAATACTCCCCCCCCCGACGGGCTGACTGGTCATTCTCAAGCCATTTATTTAGCTATTGTGGAAAAATACTTGGATAAAAAGAATATCCTGTAAAAATATTGGAGTAGAGAGACTGAAACAATGTCATTTTGCGGCTCTCTTCGTCGCGTTTTCCTCGTTCTGAATAATTCCCCCTCAATGGGCTGAATAGTAAAACCGATGAGCCCAGTTTCCCACTGACGTCATCCACCTGTTGGGGACGCTCGAGCCCTATAATGGTAGGCGTGGCTAATCAGCAGATTAAAAGACTAATTTCTCGTCATCTGCGCTTTGCTAAATTGTTGTATATAGTTGAATCGTCTCAAAATATGATTCTAATTCACATAATAATGCTATTTAAGAATTTTTTTGTCCTGTCGTATGCTCTTTAACTAAGAAATTATAAATGCTAAAGCCCCCCCCCCCTTAACCTTTATTAACCATTACTGAATGCATTTTGGACCCTTATTGTAAAGTGTAGCACATGTGTCCCTTAAATTAACAAACCCTAACCCTATATAGGCCTTTTTTTTTTTTTTTTTTTAATTTTGCCAAACTATTAGTTACTGTCTGGTTGTGCATCAACTAATCCGTTAACTAATATCAATTAATATATCACTAAATGTTAAATAAGGGATTATATGAATTATTGTAATGTTAATTAAACATTAGTTATTGTCTTAAAATGCATTAACTAATGCATTAACTCATTGCATTAACTCATGTTAATTAATAAATTAATAAATGTTAGATAAGGGATTAAATGAATTATTGTAATGTTAATTAAACATTAGTTGTTGTCTAAAAATGCATTAATTGATGTTAATCAGTTGATGTTAACAAGGGACACTTGTTGTAAAGTGTTACCTGTACATATATGTATATTTAATCCCCAAATTAAATATGCTATTGTTTCAATGTTTTATTTATTTATATATTTGTAACAAAAAACAACTTCTCCCCAACACCAGGGGGTGCTGCAGGACCCTCAGCATCCCATTTCCCACGCCACTGATGACGTCTGTCATAAGGATTCATTAATACCAATGACTGTGTCATGTCATAACTTTGACGGTCTTATGACAGTCTTGTGACGTCACTGTCAAATAAAGTGTTATTAACCTAAATAAATCGATAACTGGACTGCACTGGACTATAAACTGCAGGATTTAAAATGAGGGGAAAAAGTAGCGGCTTATAGTCCGAAAATTACGGTATATAATAAATGCTATTTTGGGGACTCTGAATGGGTCTGTTGGCCACTGTTTCTCAGTGTCTTCTGAATAGTTTGAATGTCAAAATGTCATCGTCATCCATCCGCACCTTTCTTTTTCGTCTCCATTAAGGTGACATTTCCCAAACTCTCCATGAGGTTGATGGATTTTCTTTTTTCTTCCTTGCCACGTTTTCCCTTCTAATTCAGGTACACCGAGCATTGAATGCTTAATGCCTCGCTCCCCCCGCAGAGTCATTCATTACCGACACATGCCGTGATGCTTAACACTTGTCCGAAGTCTCAAAACATGGCAAATATAAAAGAGGGAATCCAACACCGCTTGCATATTGATCACGGATATGTGTGCCACTGCATTTCGATTTGATGGGAATTCACAGTGCTGTGGTTTGAATGGTTGAATGCGCCTCAAAGTTAACACTTTGCCTACCTGTGATGGAGTTTGCATGTGCTAACACTGATTTGTAAAGAAATTAGGAGAGAAATAGGTCTTTTCTGCACGCACAAGGTTTGACGCGTTTGAGTTCAGCTCGGAAAAAACTTATTTATACAATTGTTCAATGTATGTGCAACTTTATATACACATTTAAGTCTTGATTATAAATTCAGGGAGACGACTGCAGGCTCACCGCGGTTTTGCGTACTTTCATCATTGTTGGCAGATTAATTCAGCGACAACGCTTTATGTTTTCGGTACAATTGCCTGTTTCTGTCTGCCGTCGAGCGGGCCTCCGCCTCCTCTTATCTGTGTCGCTCTCTGCGTGAGACAATGGCTGCTCTTTATGGTTGCTCTCTAGTAAGCAGCCTGGCAGGTTTTGTCAGCGTTTAAAAGCAGACGGCTGGGGGACGTGCAGATAATAGGTTTCCGCCGTGATTAACAATCCGAGTCGTCAAGACAAACGGCGTCTTTGTGCGCGTTTCCTTTGAGCGACTCGTCAAAGCGTGGTAAACAAGCGGCCAACCTAATGAGAAAAGTTGGACGAGTAAGACACACCCATTTTCTTTTAATCCGACATCAATGGCGACAAGATCGTTTCAGGCGCGTGACAACCAAGGATTCATTATGGCAAAGTGTGACTTTTCTTTTGCCTGTTAGTAATAGAAAAGGCAAGATGTTCCCAGACCAGTCAGGAGTGTCTCAAGCTTGTCCGAGGTTGTCCCTGGGGCTTCCTCCTGGAACTTGCTGTGAGCACCTCACCAGGCAAGTTTCCAGGAGGCATTCTAATCAGATGCCTTAAGCCTAATTCGTGCTTCTACATTGTGGTGACGGCTTAGCGACAGCGTAGACCAGGGGTCCCCAAACTTTTTCCTGTGGGGGCCACATAACTTTTCCCTTCTCTGATGAGGGGCCGGGGTCAGTTTGTAACAGAAAAAGTGTGACGATTGCAGGAGTGCTTAAATGTAAAAATGTATTGTTTTTCAGAAAGCCACAATCAAATAACCCTTTTTGGATTCTTCACGGAACACAAATAAATACAATAATAATATATACCGTAATTTCCCGAATATAAGGCGCACCCGTGTATATTGTGCACCTCAAATTTACTTGTAAAATCTAGGGGAAATTATTGTACCGTTTATAACGCGCACCCTAATTTTAGCACCAATAAATAGAATACAAGAAAACAGAGCTCCTGTACAGATACAGAAATGTCATTTTACTGACTGGTGAAACACAGCACAAGCATAGCACATTGGTAGTTCAAAACATTACCAGAAACTGACAATATTTACGGTAATAATATGATTAGACACAGGGCCGGCCCAGCCTATATGCAAACTATGCAGCTGCTTAGGGACCCTGACCACTAGGGGGCCCCCAATTTGGCAATTGTTTAATTTATATTCTATTTTGTTTACTACAGTTTGCTTTATTTGACTTTTGTGAGTTTTGATACTTGATTACAAGCTTAAAAAAATAAAGTTATTCCTTAACTTCTTTGAAGTTCTTCTTTGAAGTTTGAAGTATGCAGTGCAACAAAATCTGATTAATATACAAAATAAGGACGTATGGGTTGGATTGCATGTATGGGTTTCACAATACACTGTGACGAAATGGTGGGCCAAAAATATGGGCCCCTTTGCATTATTTTGCTTAGGGCCCCCAAATAGCCTGGGCCGGCCCTGATTAGACAACTCTCCAATTTACCAGAATCTAGGTGAAAACAAAACAGATGTGACTTTTCTTTTAAAGGCTGCTGTATAACTTGCTCGTTTCATCAAGAATGAATAAATGTTTCTTCCATGGATTTATACGGTAAAATGAAAGTGAGAACGTAAGTCGGAAATCCGTGAGAGCTCATCGCTGTCAACACGACAGTAACAATAGGAACTATTGTTATTTGGGTTTGAGTTTCCTGAGGGACAGATATAGTTGACAGACACAGGAAGTCTGTGTGCTTACGTTTGTTATGGTCCGAGTTGCGGAGCTGCAATAAACGTTGACTCAAATGAGTTCAAGAAACTAAATTCTGTGATTTATGAAGAGTGAAAAAAGCTGAATTCAACACAGATGAAATCATTCGGCTGATTAGAGTGAAGTATTACCAAAACAAAATGGTGACGTCACGTACCGTTAATGGTCGGCAACGGGTCGCCACATACGTTTCTTCAACACAACGTGGCCGTGTCAATAAAAAAAAAATCAGTTTATATATACAGTATATGTATTATACAGTATATATATATATATATTTCTGTCTCCATCCATCCATCCATCCATGTCTCCAATAACTAACAATTTAGATAAGTGATTTGGCAACAAACAAAATTCAGCCTCCACCATGTAGCCCAAGGGGACAACGATTAGCATTAGCGATGAGCGCTAGCGGCTACGGTTAGCACACAGCGGCTAGCGGTTAGTTCGTGGCGGCTAACGAATACAAGGGTTTTATGCACAGCCAAGGCACACTTCTGCAATATATAACTACATAACATGTCAGTAATATAATATATATAACCTATAAACATATACTGTATTATAA
Source organism: Corythoichthys intestinalis (assembly GCF_030265065.1). Lineage (NCBI taxonomy): Eukaryota > Metazoa > Chordata > Actinopteri > Syngnathiformes > Syngnathidae > Corythoichthys > Corythoichthys intestinalis. The sequence goes on along the minus strand of NC_080398.1, from coordinate 24,239,065 downwards.
ACATATCTAAATTAACAGGGACAACATTAAATATAAATGAAATAATCTGCTTACATAATGCATACAATGCTAATCATTCACAATAATGAGCATATACATTAAGCAGGAAAATAACTAACAATTGATATAAGTGAATTAACAAACAAAATTCAGCCTCCACCATGTAGCAAAAGGGGCCAACGATTAGCATTAGTGATTAGCGCTAGTGGCTACGGTTAGCACACAGCGGCTAGCGGTTAGCTCGTGGCGGCTAACGAATACAAGGATTTATGTACAGCCAAGGCACACTTCTGCAATATAGGCCTACACACCTCTCTCATTCACACACAACACTTGGATTGCCACTAAACAGGATGGCAGCTTGAGGAACGAACCGCAGGCAGAGAAAGGAGGAAAAAGTGACTCTTGTACACCGGTGTTCTGTCAAAATTTTCTCCCTTATAAAATTTTGCTCCCAAAGCTTTTGTGGCGCTGAAAAAGCCCTCTTTTACATGTTATCCAAAGGTGCTAACTAAACTAGATACATCATAAACATTCATAGGGTGACCATATTTTGATTTCCAAAAAAAGAGGACACTGAGCCCGGCCTCAAGATACTTGAATTTTACTCGAAGTTCATTCAAAGATGCCTGTATCACTTTAATATATTTAAAGTGTGCCCCCTCACTCTGGGTGGAAAAATGCAGTTTGAAGGGAAAAAAAAATAACAATAATAATAATAATAATAATATATATAGAATGCAGACCCATGGAAATATAGTCCAGTCAATACACATACACACATTAGGCTATGTGCCAACTAAACATTTTCATAAATTACTATCACGACAATTGTCCTTGACGAATTGTTATTCCCATTCAGTTAATATTCTCATTCAATGTTCTGGATTGCACACAAACGATAACTAAAATAAACTGACAAACTATTCAACCAGCATGTTTCCAAACGTAGCAGTTCAAAACTATTTTTCCTATAATGCCTAGCGTGGTTTAGCTTACTGATAGCTAGCTGAGGCAAAAATCAAACTTTGCTATAAAAGTTTACAATCATCGGCAGCGCAACGATGCAACACCAAACGGGATTTTACAGTCATAGCTCCAACAGAAGTCAACAGTTGCCATTATATATGTATTTATCGTAAAAAACAAAACAACTGGGCAGGTGTTGCGGCCAAATCGTCAACCCAGTAGATGGCGGTAATGCCTCATGATAGGGGTAAACTGCCAACAAAAACAAGAAGAACTACTCCTTCCCTTCCTACTGCTAGGAGCCATGTCATCGTAGGCAGGTGCTGCCACCCAGCGGCCAGAGGGATTCTCTTCAAATTGGTCCCGTGAAAAATCATAAAAACCGGACATTTTTATGAATTTATAAAACCCGCCCGGACGACGAGGATACTACGTGAAAGTAGGACTTGTCCGGGCAAAAGAGGACGTTTGGTCACCCTAAACATACATGAGCAACACGAAAATGGCGTAAATTAATACTTAACGACATGGCGAAATCGTTAACAGTGAGACAGCGGGGTGCAGTTGTTGTGTGCCGCTAACATGGTAGGATGTGTCTGAGGAAAACTTTTCTACACGTCTCTCCATGATCAAACTTAAGTAAATATTCCTTTCTTTAAAGAAAGTTTGCAGTGTTTACTTTGGAATCGCTGCATTCGCGGCCATTTCTATTGTTACGCGCATGGGCATAACCGCAAAGTAGCAATTTTTGATGAGTTGCAAAATTTGTCAGAACACCGGCAGTGAAGGGACGAGAGACAGTAACTCGTGCGCGCCAATCAAGGGAGGAGAGAAGGTGACTCGTGCACGCATTGCTTTTCGTAAAGGGCCAGCGTAGTAACAATTAAACTAAAGCACAAACATGCAATGGGGCTTTCCTACAATAACACTATTAATTAAATAGATAATAACCAAATTACCCTCTGTGGATTCTTCACAGAAAAAAAGCCAGGAAATAAATAACACCGTTGGGGGGGGGGGGGGGGGGATAAAAATGCTCTCTGGTATTGTTCAGGGGGCCGGACCAAATGTGGAGGCGGGCCGTAGTTTGGGGCCCCCTGGCGTAGACCCTTCGTCGTCGATGAGCATTCGAAGTTCTGTGTCAAGGGAACACATTGCTCTGTAATTCACCGCCAAGCCACTATAGAGCTGTGGCGTTGTGTTTTTACGGTTTTGGGGGACTGTCAAATTCCTTTAAATTTCTTCTGGGTTAGACAACAATGGCAACGGAGATGGAACGCTTGGATGTGGATCTTCAGCTCATCAACAATGAACAACAAATGTTGCTCATACAAATGTTGAGGGGTTAGGGTTTAGGGTTAGGGTTCGAAGACCGTTGCGGAGGTGGTCTGTCCGACTGTTAATGCCGCACAGGGACTGGCAGTCACATTACAAATTCTAGCCTCGGGTGGAAGCCACCAAGCTGTGGCGGCTAGCTTCAAACTGGCGTCGAGAACTGTGTCCAGCGTTTTGTCGGAGGTCTGCAAAGCATTGTGGATAGCCCTCCAGCCCGATGTTTTGCCTTGTCCTACAACCAGCCAGTGGGAAGCCATAGCAAATTTCAGGTGGCTATGGAACTTTCCAAACTGCGTTGGAAGCCTTGATGGTGGGAGGGATGGCAGCGAATGAACCCCATTTCAAATGGATTGGACGTGGACTAGTGATAAATTTATTCCAATTCACAGCAGAAGCTTGTTTTTCTTTTTATTAGTTGTTTTTAGAATATCCTAGAATGATTTCCTGACCAATGTATTGATAATCGTTGTATCGCCATATCGTCAGATCATCGTTATCGTGAGCTTTGTATCGCATGCCGTATCGAATCATGAGGTACCAAGAGGTTCCCACACCTATGTTTGTCACTACTGGACGTCCAATCCATCTGAAGTGGAAGGGCGAGGAGCGAATGAACGAATGTTCAAATGAACGAATATCTATTGCCCTCAATGGCAAGTAATGAGTTAAAAAAACACATTTAAGTCAGAAAAAATACCTACAGATGCACATTGCCGCTTAACCCTCACGTGTCAGCGCTTATCGCACCGCTTGTACGCACACATCAAACGGCGTCACACACCGTTAACACAACCCCGCCGGCATCAATAATGAATACATCTGATCCTATGAAGTGTGTTTTCATGCACTGGGGCTACTGATCTCATTGTTCCGCATACTGCAACCTCTCCTTCATGCACTGTACAATATTACCTAATCTTCTCCACCTCTTCAGCAACATGCTCCATGTCTGGGGGGCTGGAACACTATATACGTAAATATATATATGTGTGTGTGTTTGTGTCTGTGTGTGTGTTGCTCATGTTTAGTCTTGGCAAATGCTTTGAGGGCAATCAATAGCGTTTTCACTGAAGGACACTTGGGGACAAAATTGGAGCCCAATTTCGAGCTGGAATGAAAGGCGACATGACAGAAACACTTGCTACTCAAGCTGAAAGGCCTCATCGTAGCATATACAAACACATTATGTAGACCTGACGACCAGCCAAAACGTGCCCACGATTAGATCATGCGCAATTGCTTTACCTGAATGAAGGTTTCGTAAAAACGTGAAATCAAAAAAATCTATACACTGTGCTTTCTTTTCATCATTTCACTCATCTGATTGCATTCTTTTCTGTGTATTAAAAATGTTTCATGCCTTAGCGGAGGGAACTGGGATAAGTATGTTTTGTATTCATAGAACTACATAATCCATATTTAATTACTGTATCAATAGGGTTCAGTGTACATTTTGAGCACAAATACTGAGGTATGGCCTTTAATTAAAATTGCATCATCATTTATAAAGGTGGAAGGAGTATCTTTAGTATGGGTTGAACATTTTTATTAAAAATAATTATTAAACTTTAAAGCCTTCAACCTTGAAGCTAACAATGGTTATATAAGACTAGCTGCCTGCTGGCATAAATATGACATGGTTAATACTACATGATTAAATTAGTCAACACATCACAAAACTAATTAGTTAATTATCAGAATAATCCTTCAGGGCTTTTGAGAAAATTTCACAAAAAATACAAAAGGTAATTCCAGAAGAATGCTTGAAAATATTTTGTGTTTGTTCGTATTTATTTTACTTTTAAAATATCAAAAAGTCTGGCATACCCCGTATAATACCAACCCCCAAATGACCAAGTTCAATCAAATTGAAAAAAATAAAAGATTTAGAATCAGGCATGGAAATCTCTCACCTTTCAACGAAATTCGCCGTTTTGAAGTCACAAAGGGTGACCTACGTGAATTGTGTAGATCCGAGGAGAATATTTTTAGGTGTGGGAGTCGGGAGATGTTTTTAGATTGTTATTATTATCATGCGGTTAGCTTAGTAAGGGTGTGCCAAAAATACATTATTAGATTCTTCTTCTTCTTTTGTGCTCGTTATTTTTTAGAGCGAGATTGGAAGAGAGATAGTTCGTTGCTTCTTGCCTTTCAGTTGTCCAGCAGTAGGTTCAGGTCGTGTTAATTGGAAAATGTCCCTAGTGTGTTACTAAGTCCCGTGTGCGTCTACAAAAGGTGAGCACATGAACCCTCTTGTACTGTTTAGCCTCTATTGTTGTTTTTGAGATTGGCCTATTTTCAAAAACTTCAAATTCAAATATTTACAAAACCAAAGCTGCTGAGAATCCTCCAGTAAGAAAAGCAAAACTCCCTTTCCAGCAGTATCTACCCAAGGACTGTAATTTTACACCAAAAGATATTAACCGGTTACCTATTAACCCAAATAAATCGGCAAATAAACCACACTGGACTATAAGCCGCAGTATTCAAAATGAGGGGGAAAATGTAGCGGTTAATAGTCCGAAAATTACGGTATATCTCTTTCCAGTTATGGTTATAGACTTCACTATCAGTTGACGGGAAATTTGGCGTTCAAATATTTTCACAACCAAAGCTGCTAGCGGCCTAAAACCAAAACAGGCGCCTCCCTTAGGCATATATGAATCCCCATGAGCAGCGGCATCAAAAAATTCAAAGTGGTTCCCTGATGAACTGCTGATCAATTATTTTTATATAAGTATAACAAAAACATAACCTACTCAAATGGACAATATTGCGTAATGCCATGGCAGTCAATGACTTTTGGGAAGATATATGAGTAAAAAATGGACTATGCAACACTAATATGCTAGACTGTGCGTCCCGGGCTGTTGGGGGACGGGTATCGATAAGCATATGCTTTTTTCCCGTCTTCCTTTGTCATCGTCTTTTCGGGCAAATTATTCCATATTCTGTGTCTGTCAATGATTCTCTTTCTTGGCCAAACTATCCAACATTCTGTACCTGTCAATGATACTGATGATGATGACAATGACAATAAATTTCATTCATTCATTCATAAACTGGCTATCAAATTCTCCGATTTTTTAGATGCACAAAAATCACCAAATGCAGAAATAATCACCAATTTTTCAGGATCAATAGTAATATTTAACATATAGCGACTGACTTTTTTTTTTTTAGTTCAATTTTGACATAAGTTATTAACAGTTAATAAATCACTCGATTTTCACATAAGAAACTTAATACTTGAGCAGCAGCATGCAGAATCATCTTAATTTTACTCAACTAAAGCAAATTTTGCGTTAAAAAAAAAAAATCACAACTTATTTAGGTTGAATTCCGATGTCAGTATTGCTTTAGCACGTCTTGCCGGCTATCTGGCCCCCGTCGTTTTTAAATTGCAATGTTACATAAAGCTGTATGGCCGCATAAATGTCTAAATTACTAGTTCTGCCAAAAAACGGGCAGTTGGCCGAAAATTACCTGATTATTTGAATGTAAAGTTACGCTATTTTGTATGGATACAAAATCCAACATGGCGGCCATCACAAAACAAAGAGCTTTTTAAATTTAAAATCCTTATAAATAAATACGTAAATCCCGTCATCTCTATAGATATGAACGTAAAACAGTCTAGTTCCTTGGTTTAAAGCGAAAAAAAAAAAAAAAAGGCCAGTTATCATTCATTTTACCTAAATTTTTCAAGCTAAAGTTACGCCAATCTTTTCCATTCTTTTAATTTTTTTCCAAGACATTTCAAAGTCATCTATGGTGCATGCATTTTATATAATAATTACCTTGACTCCTCGACCAAATCACTCTTGAGACACTCCTGCCTGCTTGTACGCAGTAAAACTTTCGTCCCTTTCCACCTAAATCCGGCGTTTAAACGCAGCGTGTATTTGAGTTTACAGCAGTGAAAGCTGCACGGCGGTCTGCCTGGCCGGCACCCTACGGGAAGCCGTGGCGCAATGTCTGTAGGAGCTTTCTCGTCAACTGATAGTGACGTCTATGCGTTGCCGCTATATGCGGTCGTGGACTTTACTTATTATGGTTAATTTTATTGTGCTGCACCACCGGATGCTTTAATAATGATAAATGTAACAACTTCAAGGTTTTCCAAATAAACATTCAGTGAAAAATAGGAGAACAACTTCATTTGAAGCTATGGGAAAAGTGCCTATATTGCACCACTATATTTATTGTTGAAATCAAAATAGTGCAACATCAGTTTTTTAAAATCAGCTGCACGTGCAAAGTGCCAATACGGCACTGCCATATCACATATGGCTCACATAGTGCTTCTGTCGACATTATCCGATATTTTAAAATGTTTTTTTCAGCATATACAGTGCCTTGCAAAAGTATTCGGCCCCCTTGAATCTTGTAACCTTTCGCCACATTTCAGGCTTCAAACATAAAGATATGAAATTTAATTTTTTTGTCAAGAATCAACAACAAGTGGGACACAATCGTGAAGTGGAACAACATTTATTGGATAATTTAAACTTTTTTAACAAATAAAAAACTGAAAAGTGGGGCGTGCAATATTATTCGGCCCCTTTACTTTCAGTGCAGCAAACTCACTCCAGAAGTTCAGTGAGGATCTCTGAATGATCCAGTGTTGTCCTAAATGACCGATGATGATAAATAGAATCCACCTGTGTGTAATCAAGTCTCCGTATAAATGCACCTGCTCTGTGATAGTCTCAGGGTTCTGTTTAAAGTGCAGAGAGCATTATGAAAACCAAGGAACACACCAGGCAGGTCCGAGATACTGTTGTGGAGAAGTTTAAAGCCTATTTGGATACAAAAATATTTCCCAAGCTTTAAACATCTCAAGGAGCACTGTGCAAGCCATCATATTGAAATGGAAGGAGCATCAGACCACTGCAAATCTACCAAGACCCGGCCGTCCTTCCAAACTTTCTTCTCAAACAAGGAGAAAACTGATCAGAGATGCAGCCAAGAGGCCCATGATCACTCTGGATGAACTGCAGAGATTTACAGCTGAGGTGGGAGAGTCTGTCCATAGGACAACAATCAGTCGTACACTGCACAAATCTGGCCTTTATGGAAGAGTGGCAAGAAGAAAGCCATTTCTCAAAGATATCCATAAAAAGTCTCGTTTAAAGTTTGCCACAAGCCACCTGGGAGACACACCAAACATGTGGAAGAAGGTGCTCTGGTCAGATGAAACAAAAATTGAACTTTATGGCCACAATGCAAAACGATATGTTTGGCGTAAAAGCAACACAGCTCATCACCCTGAACACACCATCCCCACTGTCAAACATGGTGGTGGCAGCATCATGGTTTGGGCCTGCTTTTCTTCAGCAGGGACAGGGAAGATGGTTAAAAATGACGGGAAGATGGATGCAGCCAAATACAGGAACATTCTGGAAGAAAACCTGTTGGTATCTGCACAAGACCTGAGACTGGGACGGAGATTTATCTTCCAACAGGACAATGATCCGAAACATAAAGCCAAATCTACAATGGAATGGTTCAAAAATAAACGTATCCAGGTGTTAGAATGGCCAAGTCAAAGTCCAGACCTGAATCCAATCGAGAATCTGTGGAAAGAGCTGAAGACTGCTGTTCACAAACACTCTCCATCCAACCTCACTGAGCTCGAGCTGTTTTGCAAGGAAGAATGGGCAAGAATGTCAGTCTCTCGATGTGCAAAACTGATAGAAACATACCCCAAGCGACTTGCAGCTGTAATTGGAGCAAAAGGTGGCGCTACAAAGTATTAACGCAAGGGGGCCGAATAATATTGCACGCCCCACTTTTCAGTTTTTTATTTGTTAAAAAAGTTTAAATTATCCAATAAATTTTGTTCCACTTCACGATTGTGTCCCACTTGTTGTTGATTCTTGACAAAAAATTAAAATTTTATATCTTTATGTTTGAAGCCTGAAATCTGGCGAAAGGTTGCAAGGTTCAAGGGGGCCGAATACTTTTGCAAGGCACTGTATTATCGGCTGCCCGATAATATCGGACAACTCTAGTTATAATAATAATAATAATGGTAAAATAAGAATAATAAATTTGTGAAATTTAGTGGCCTTAGGTGTGTACATACAGTTGGGCAAATAAGTATTTAGTCAACCACCAATTGTGCAAGTTCTCCTACTTGAAAAGATTAGAGAGGCCTGTAATTGTCAACATGGGTAAACCTCAACCATGAAAGACAGAATGTGGTATTATCGGTATAAAAGACACCTGTCCACAATCTCAGTCAGTCACACTCCAAACTCCACTATGGCCAAGACCAAAGAGCTGTCGAAGGACACCAGAGACAAAATTGTAGACCTGCACCAGACTGGGAGAGACTGAATCTGCAATAGGTAAAACACTTGGTGTAAAGAAATCAGCTGTGGAAGCAATTATTAGAAAATGGAAGACCTACAAGACCACTGATAATCTCCCTCGAACTGGGGCTCCATGCAAGATCACACCCCGTGGCGTCAAAAGGATAACAAGAACGGTGAGCAAAAATCCCAGAACCACACGGGGGGACCTAGTGAATGACCTACAGAGAGCTGGGACCACAGTAACAAAGGCTGCTATCAGTAACACAATGAGCCGCCAGGGACTCAAATCCTGTACTGCCAGACGTGTCCCCCTGCTGAAGAAAGTACACGTCCAGGCCCGTCTCTGGTTCGCTAGAGAGCATTTGGATGATCCAGAAGAGGACTGGGAGGACTGAATTGCTTCCGAAGAACACCATACCCACTGTAAAGCATGGGGGTGGAAACATCATGCTTTGGGGCTGTTTTTCTGCAAAGGGACCAGGATGACTGATCTGTGTAAAGGAAAGAATGAATGGGGCCATGTAACGAGAGATTTTGAGTGAAAATCTCCTTCCATCAGCATTTCAAGGTCTTGGAGTGGCCTAGCCAGTCTCCAGATCTCAACCCCATAGAAAATCTGTGGAGGGAGTTGAAAGTCCGTGTTGCCCAACGACAGCCCCAAAACATCACTGCTCTGGAGGCTGCATGGAGGAATGGGCCAAAATACCAGCAACAGTGTGTGAAAAGCTTGTGAAGAATTACAGAAAATGTTTGGCCTCCGTTATTGCCAACAAAGGGTACATAACAAAGTATTGAGATGAACTTTTGGTATTGACTAAATACTTATTTTCCACCATGATTTGCAAATAAATTATTTAAAAATTAAACAATGTGATTTCTTTTTCTTTTTCACATTCTGTCTCTCATGGTTGAGGTTTATCCATGTTGACAATTCCAGGCCTCTCTAATATTTTCAAGTGGGAGAACTTGCACAATTAGTGGTTGACTAAATATTTATTTGCCCCACTGTACCAAATAGTGTAAACACCAAAAAAAAAATCACGTCATATAACATTGATCTGTAAGAAGCCTTTAATAGTTTATAACCTATAATTGATGAATATGTAGCAGGAAAATCAGAAAAGTAGAGGCTTATTTTTCAAGAATTTTGAAGCCGAATTGTCCTCCGAAACAGACAAAAATTGGTTGATTCTCAGTGGTTCCAAAATTGGTTCCAAGCTGAGCTGCTGCAAAAGTTTTGTTGGCTAAAGGGAGCCTTGGTGACTAATAAAAAAGGTTCACCGCTTTACACGAAGTGTTTTTCAGTGTTGATGGTTGATGCTGTGGTACCATGATGAACATACGACACATCTGATTTTTTCCGCTAATAAACTCTCACCCGCTAAACACACTAATAAATACACTTTCCCTACGTGTGCACACGTGTGTACACAAGTCATTATTGAAGGTTTAGCTGGCGCTCAGCAGTCAGTCAGGCTCCACTCAGAGAAGTCAGCTTAAGGGCTCATTGCAGCTCCCCGAGGAGACGCTAAACACCGGCGGCCGCTTAAATCCACCCGCCGAGCCTTTTTAAATATGCAGCACACACTCGCTTCCATTTTTAATAAGGCTGGGAGCGAAACACCGGGCAGGGGAGGGAGCGAGGGAGACCAAAAAAAATAAACGAGAGAAAAAGGGTCTCGACAACAAGGAGAAGGCAGGATTTAGAGAGCAAGAGAAAGGAGGAGAAAACAAGTCTGTTGCATTGATTTCTTGGCATTTTGGCACCGGCCCTGATTTGCCTGGAAAAGGCACAGATATGTCAAAGATTGTTAGGCGTGCTCCTGCAGAGCAGACACAAACGCGCACACATAGTGATGAGGCACACAGTCACAATCAAATGCTAAAAAAATAGCATTCGTTGACAGTAAAGACACAGAAAAGTGGAATACAGGCATGATGATGACGAGGATAATAATGCCTCTTTTTCCGTGAGGTCAACAAAGCAGCGTACAGGAAAATCTTTGGTTCAAGTAGAAAAATCAATTATTCGCTTTGTTTGCAATAAAAGCAATCAATGAGATTATTTAAGACGAGTTTTGCGTTTTTTTTTTGTTTGTTTGCCGTTTTTTCTTCTAATACAATTAGGTTATCTGGAGCTGCACCTGCCATCAAACACTAATTAAACATGAGTAAATGACCCCTGCCTTAAAGAATGCATTATCGACAAGTTTCCTGAGCGAACCATGGGCGGCGCCATCTTTGACATTTTCTAATATGGACTCTCGGTTTAGAGAGAACAACATTAACTCATTCACTCCCAGCTATTTTAACCGGTGCAACCCCCTTCGCTCCCGGCCGTTTTACTGGATTTTGACTGATTTTGCAAGGCCCACAGAATATTCTGTTCTATTGCTACAGTATATAAACATAGAACCCACCAAAAGAAAGATTAGACTCTCTTCTTTCAGCAGGAAAAAAAGTAAGTTCCTATCTTTTTCCATTCTTTCTTTTCTGATGAAAAAAACAAAGAAATTGAGCTTTATGTGAAAGCATACATTTCCAAACATAACTTTTACTTTAACACAGCTATGTTTTGCTTTAGTTACATCCCAAACATCTGAATAATGTTTTCCTTTTACAAAATAACATAAACAACAAGGCAAATAGAGCTTTTGATAGCAAGGTAACAATTTATTTACACATAAGTAACTGACGCTGTTGCGGCCGCGACAGCCGGTAGACATTTCCCTCATTGCCGCCTGTCTCATAAAGATCGATTTTTTTTGAGTTTCTGCGGGGTCTGCTCGGCGAGCAGCACAGACTCAACGGCATCGTCCGCTGCACTGGTGGTCCCGGTCGTTCTGCTCGTTCTTCCAGCACCTGGCATCCCTGGTGTCCTCTAGGTTGTTCTGCTCGGTCGGCCACCTGGCATCCTGGACGCCGTTCGGTCACCTTCTGCCAGCGCCCCGGCCGTGCGGCCCAGCCGTTCGTTGCCATTGAATCGGGTTGTGGGTTTTACAAAATCCGTTACTGCCCTCCAGTGGCCAGTTTTATTGCTTTAAAATGGATTTTCAGCTTTGTGCTCTGGAGCTAAATTGAATCAGAACCCAGTGAGTTAAGTGTGGTCGAAGTAAGCGGTGTGTAGACGTTGTAATTAAACTGCTAAATCAAACCAGAGGAACCCACGGAATCCCCAAAAATGGTTTCAGCACGATGTAGATGATTCTCCGCAAGTTTCTGTGCTGTGCTTGGTTGTGTGAACTCCTGGAAGCGCCTATACAGTACATATGCTTGGAAGTGAAATGTTTTGATCAGCGACCAGCTATAGGATGTGGCTCGCTGCTTTACACCTAAATGATTCGCCTAAAAGATTGTATGTTTGTTGTTATCACTTCGGTGATCGTTGGTGGACAAAATTCTAACAGTGCATCCTGTGTTAACATGAGGTGTAGATTGATAGGCCGGCCACTTGGGTGACCAAAATGAGGTGAAATTACAAATAATATTACACTTGCCGAATGCAGAAGTGTCAAATTGAGCATAATTGTACCTGGTATTGCTTTGTGATGGCACTGTCTTGGTTCCACAGCTGCCTTCATGAACACAAAATATATTCATGCATTAGGACACATTCAACTTTGTTGATGTGCAGGCCCTGATGGCTGCCTAAATGCCCTGATTCCGTTTCCATCCACTGCTATTAAATCAATAAAATACAAAAATATTTTGGTTATGGCGACTCGTGACCATTTCTTCATGTTGTCCTCCCATGCCGTGATGATGGCAAATGAATGCGACATTTCCAAATGGTCTTTTTTGAGGGATTTTGATGAGTAATGCCACTCCAGCTCCATTGTTGTCTTGGTTAGAGAATGTGTCAAACGGAAGTCGCGAGCAGAAATGCGGAAGTAAAGCGGAAACACCTCGGAAACTTGTCTATAACAATGCATGGTAAATGTAGTTTTAAAAAAAATTAAGCTCACAAGAATACATAATTTAGTGTCTGTATGCTTTTAAGACGCTGTGCATTAGGCGTGTTATGTGTAACTCTTTCAATGCCAATTTTGTGACAAGTCGTGAACAGTGTTGTTAATAACGGCGCTACAATATAACGGCGTTACTAACGGTGTTATTTTTTTCACTAGTGGGTAATCTAATTAATTACTTTTCTAATGTTGGCAACGCCGTTACCGTTACTGAGGATGTTGCGTTATTATATTGGTCGAAAAGTCTGAGGGAGACTGACTCACCGAGACGACAGAGCAGTCAGGAGTGGGGAGGAGGCAAGAAAGTTGTGACGCCGAGCAAACGCGATGCTAGGTAGCTCCAATAATACATGTTGTAGCCGATAGCCTACAAACTATGCCCACATGTTATGGTAGATATGGTAGACATGGTAGATATCACATATACTGTATATAGATATAACTAGATGCAAAATGACAGACACGGCACTAGATGCCTTAGTAAACAGCCGCCATCTTAAAGCAGTAGACTTTTTAGGACTGCTCTGTTGTAGAGAACCTTCCTAGCGAACCTAAGTAACTTTTTATCTAAATTACTTCTAAATCGGCAAAATCTTGACTTGAATCTATCTTTAAATGATGAAACAGTTTTAAAACTTTCATATGTCAAAAGTAGAGAGAAGGGAACTAATGCAATAATGGGAGCAATTTTAACAACTTTTAACAGTTGATTCAGGGTAAAGGGTAAATTAGGGTCAAGAATTGGGCTAGGGCCAATTGTCCCCAAAGCCCTTTAAACTTCACATTGTGACCTTTTTTTTGTTTTTTGTTTCTTTTTGTTTTGTTTTGTTTTGTTTTTGAGAGAAAAAAAAGAAGTAATTATCACCAATTACTTTGCCAAGTAACTAATTACTCTTACATTCAGGTAATTGAGTTACTAACGCAATTACTTTTTGGGAGAAGTAATTTGTAACTATAATTAATTACTTTTTTTCAGTAAGATTAACAACACTGGTCGTGAACTAGAAAAGGGTTATTTCGACATCTGAAGCACATTTTCATTTTGTTGCTGTTTATTAGGAGGAACGCAATGTTAGATTTTTCAAATGAAAATGTTTGTATAAAACACTTGCATGAAATACATCTTGGTTTTCTTTTCCTCAAAAATAGGTGAGTCATGTGATTAAAAAACAAATTATTAAATATCATTTTATTTGTGTATTTTTTGTTAATTTAAAAAAATATTTTTCTTATATATAAAGTATTCCAATTTTTTTTTTTTTTTTTTTTTTTTTACAGCGCAAACACTCAGCAATAGTACATTTGTGGATTCATTTTCAGAAACGTTTTAGAGCAATTAGGTGAAAGCGGATGATTTTAAACGGCACACCGGGTGCTACACCATGGCGCTGTAGTATGTTGCGGCACAATGGTTGAAAAACACTGCCTATACTATATGACGTAAAAGACATCAAGACAATCTGAAGGTATTTACTGAATGGAAGGATCATGGTTTGTAGTGTAGAGAAAACGAAAGACTTCACTGCAGATAGTTTACTCTGATTCGCTTCCGCTTTGCACTCTTGACAGATGAGTTGAGATCAAAATCCCCATGGAAACTTAATGTTCATTGATGACATTTTGATATGCAGGGGATGCACGTTTAGTAAGGTGGAGGCATACAAGAGAGAGTGGCGAAGGTGTAGGAGTTGGCGTTACAGCAGGAGATGGCACCCCTCACAGGTCAAACCGAAAGCAAAAGATCAGACACATACTGTAAGGATGAACAATTCGTGACCCCTAGCTTTGAACTCCCGTCAGTGCCGTGCAAGTCCCAGCTGGGAGAGGATAACGAAGTTCGATGTAAGCCCGTGATCCCACACTGTGGTATCAAAGAGGCCAACTGATGTGGTTGTAGCATCCACTGATGTTGTCTATGAGTGCACACGGGAAATGTGATTACAAGAACATTTGCGGCCCACATCTGGCATAAGAAGGTTTTGGGAGTATTGATCGCGTAGCTTGAGGCAGGACTTGCGTCTCCTGGGTCTCCAACAGCCTTAAATGGCAGATATTAATGTCAGCTTTAGGAGTTGGATTCCCGCCGCAGTTATTTAATCAACTGTAATGAACTCCAACATGTTCTTCCCAGCTACTCTTTCTAATGACATCAATACAAGATGCTTAGCTCCAACTAGGATGCAATACACTTACAGCAAAAAAATACAACCACAACAATCAACAGTGGCTCTTGCATTTTTAGGATACAAAATGTGCTGAGCAGGGGACAATGCAAGTATCATGATATGAAATGTTTGACATGGAAATATCTTAGGATTGTTTGACTTTTGAAAGTGGTCAGACAACATTGACTGCTTTGAATTAATGGGCATTGTGCTGCCCCTTCTAGTGTGTGCCTTTGTGATTTGTGGGCAGTGTAGTAGTGACATAGATATGGGTCATTCCACATTTGAAGGATATTTCATTTGGCCTCAAAATAATTGAAACACTGGATTCCAAAAAAAAAAAAAAAAACATCATTGGTTCAGCCTACAGATTAATGGTAAAATGTTTGTTTTTTGTTGTTTAATAATTATTGACAATATTTGACATAATCATGATAACGAGCTTGCAAATACGTAGCTTACTAAAGTTAGCTTTTTCTCAGGAGTAGAAGATATCTGTTAGCTAGCTGTTACTGCTAATCAAGAGGATAAATTTACTTATAAAATAAAAAAATATATATATGTATATATATATATATATATAACTGTGTTCTTCTGATGATTGGCATAACAGTGTTGCAGTTAACAAGTTTGCAAATTCGTATTAACTCATTTGCTCCCAAAAACGTATAAATACAGTGGGGCAAATAAGTATTTAGTCAACCACTAATTGTGCAAGTTCACCCACTTGAAAATATTAGAGAGGCCTGTAATTGTCAACATGGGTAAACCTCAACCATGAGAGACAGAATGTAGAAAAAAAAACAGAAAATCACATTGTTTGATTTTTAAAGGATTTATTTGCAAATCATGGTGGAAAATAAGTACTTGGTCGATACCAAAAGTTCATTTCAATACTTTGTTATGTACCCTTTATTGGCAATAACGGAGGCCGAACGGTTTCTGTAACTCTTCACAAGCTATTCACACACTGTTGCTGGTATTTCGGTCCATTCCTCCATGCAGATCTCCTCTAGAGCATTGATGTTTTGGGGTTGTCGTCGGGCAACACGGACTTTCAACTCCTTCCACAGATTTTCTATGGGGTTGAGATCTGGAGACTGGCTAGGCCACTCCAGGACCTTGAAAGGCTTCTTACGAAGCCACTCCTTTGTTGCCCTGGCTGTGTGTTTGGGATCATTGTCATGCTGAAAGACCCAGCCACATCTCATCTTCAATGCTCTTGCTGATGGAAGGAGATTTTCACTCAAGATCTCTCGATACATGGCCCCATTCATTCTTTCCTTTACACAGATCAGTCGTCCTGGTCCCTTTGCAGAAAAACAGCCCCAAAGCATGATGTTTCCACCCCAATGCTTCACAGTGGGTATGGTGTTCTTCGGATGCAATTCAGTATTCTTTCTCCTCCAAACACGAGAACCTGTGTTTCTACCAAAAAGTTCTATTTTGGTTTCATTTGACCATAACACATTCTCCCAGTCCTCTTCTGGATCATCCAAATTCTCTCTAGCGAACCACAGACGGGCCTGGACGTGTACTTTCTTCAGCAGGGGGACCCGTCTGGCAGTGCTGGATTTGAGTCCCTTGCGGCGCATTGTGTTACTGATAGTAGCCTTTGTTACTGTGGTCCCAGCTCTCTGTTTTTTTAAACCTGTCCTGTTCAGCTGTTTGACACAGAGAATGGAAGTCTAAGTGCCCAGATTCTGAACAGTTTTAATGTTTTACATTGAGAGTCTGGTCCCAGCTCTCTGTTGGTCATTCCCTAGGTCCCCCCGTGTGGCTCTGGGATTTTTGATATGAGAATGAAGTCTTTAATTTCTGGAATGACCTTTTACAAAGTTCCCGCATTTATTGCTTCAATTTAATGTACATCGTACTCATAGTTGGAGTTAAAGGGGTGACCAGGGGGGCCAGGCACGCCATGGTGGTCGAGAAGTTTCATTGCATTTATTTGACTTTCCTATATATTGATTTTAAAATTAAGGGTTTTCCTGTCAAATATTGTCTATAAAAGTTGTAAAACACACACCAAAAAAAACAACAAAAAATGAATGAAAAAAAAAAAAAATTATAATGGGTCAAAATTATTTTTCGAGCAGATCATGTGGCTAGCACCTTAGATGGGTCATTTGCTTTGCTTTGCCAAAACCACCCGCGGACTGAAGAGACAAGACGGATATACGTAATTTTTTCAAACCTAAGCTTTCAAAAGCGACAACAACTACTGAGCAAGAACCAAGAATTGAAAATGTGGACTATAAAACTCCAGAGAGCACCACCAAAATGGTGAGCGGAGTTTCAATTTGCCCCACTAAAGATGCTAATTGTACAACAGAGCCACCACCAGTGTCTTGCCAGTGTAGTTACCCCCGTCATAAATTGTACCCGCTGGCCGTAGGAGCGCACGCACACACGAGTTTTGAGATATGTCGACTTAAACAATTAATTGAAGCCAGAAAAGAACCACAGTTATATATTTTGGACATCGGCATTTATGAAACTGGAGAAATTACATAAGGGACTTGAATTACTGCAATACCAGTTATAGGTCATCCTACGAGTAAAACAGTAAAACATTGCCTTATTTTACGTTCATTAAGTATTTTATGTTATATGACGGAAAAAAAAAGTTTTTTATTTTGATGGACGGGCCATGTTTTAAAGTCTAGTAGATAACTCTATCACCAAAACACGGAAATCAAGCAAATCAGTCCAGCGCAGTGGCTCTGCCCAGGGGTTACAATTTTTGACAGGGGTAACTACATTGGCACGACACCGGCATGCGTACCATATTCAATGGATGACGATCTTGGCAAAAAGTATAGCTGTCCTAAGCAGCCTTATTTAGGATTCCCCTCAAGAATGATGGGAAACAAGAAATGCTTATTTTCAACTTATTATTATAAATATTCTTGTAAGTTAATTTTATTGTTGACACTGCGTTTCGGGGTCGTCAACATGTAGTGCCCTCCCTCTATAATCGTACTGGTCCTTGTGATGTGTGCCTTGGCCATTTGTGGGCAGTATAGAAGTACCGTATGGCTTTACTGCACACATGGCGACTGAACCGTGTATCCCTGTAGCACCTCTGCCACCGAGTAATGCATCAAATTTGCGAGCCCACAACTCACACCGGGCCCAAACAGGCGGCCAGTCCTCGACACTTGAGCACCAACAAAAGCACACGCGTACATTGCCACGCCGATCAAGTAAAACACAAGCATCTCCCGGGTGTTCTATTGTGGTCGCGTCCGCCCACGCGCCGACGTGCCGTTGAATGGCAATGAAGGAAAACGTCTTCCTTAACGAGCCTTTGAGCTCGAGTGCGGCAAGCCCGCCCCCGTTTTCTGTTGAGTCTCCACACGTCGCCTGGAGAAACCAACATGGAGAACGTTATGGCCCGGCCTGTCGTTAATCAGATGCCCGATGAGGTTGAGTGTGGAGGGATGGAAGGGAGGAGAGGGGTTGTTACTGCTGTGCGCCGCTTGGTCTCACAGCATGCTCACAGGTAGAAACAGAGTAAACAAACAAAAAACACAGCAAAACACAGTGGCGGTTGTAATGAGATTGGAGCTAGCAAAGGTTCTTAAAAAACTGTCAAAAATAAAAGTGTTCTCATGCTGTTTTGCTTGCCCACACATAGTCAAAATCACCTAGTACTGTAATTGACGCATGTTGAATAGTTTAGACATGCAGTTTGAGCTATGCCTTGATGAAATGTTCCTACACTTTTACCCTGAAAACCCCCGTTTACAGACGTCGCGCAACTGCTTTTATTTCAACCTAGCCCTAAAAAGAAGCTAATTATTTTTAGATTAAAAATGTCTGTCATTTTTAGCTTAGAATCATTAATTGATGTCTAATATTTAGTTTAAAGAAGAAAACGACTTTAAAATATTATTCACTCGCATATTTTAAACTTTTAAACAAATTATGTTCACAATGAAAAATTTGCCGTCTGTAAAAAAGTCACGGATATCTACCTCATAACTAGTGCTGCAAAGATTAATAGAGTAACTCGAGTATTCGATTAGAAAAAAAAGATTCGAATTAAATTTTGCTGCTTCGAGTATTCGTTTAATTATTGTGGCGTTGTAATGGTTTATTTTGAAAGTGTTTGCATTCAGTTGTGTTGATTTGAGTGGATACACTGCCCTATAGTCTGCCTCATTTCACATGGCTCAATCCAGCTGCTTCATGTTAAAACCAACATAAGCTAAGTGTTTGTTTGAGCTAATTTTTTTTTTTTATGCATTCGTAATTTAGTTTATGGGTATATTATATATTTAGCGGTTTTTGTGGAAATATCTGAACCATTTGTTAAGAGTAGGGTTGTTCCGATCATGTTTTTTTTGCTCCCGATCCGATCCCGATCATTTTAGTTTGAGTATCTGCCGAACCCAATATTTCCCGATCCGATTGCTTTTTTTTGCTCCCGATTCAATTCCAATCATTCCCGATAATTTATCCCGATCATATACATTTTGGCAATGCATTAAGAAAAAAATGAATAAAACTCGGATGAATATATACATTCAACATACAGTACATAAGTACTGTATTAGTTTATTATGACAATAAATCCTCAAGATGGCATTTACATTATTAACATTCTTTCTGTGAGAGGGATCCACAGATAGAAAGACTTGTGACTTTGTATATTGTGACTAAATATTGCCATCTAGTGTATTTGTTGAGCTTTCAGTAAATGATACTGTAGCCATGCCCAAATGCATGATGGGAAGTGGAACCATGACTGTGCGTAGTGCTACCAATTGATATATCTTCTCTGCGTTGGGAAATAAAATAAGGTGTTCAGAAAAAGATCAATTGCTACCTTGCTTCCCCACATTGCTTCCCATGATATTTCTAATCGTAGGGAGAGGGATTGTAAGGCTTTAGCCAATAAAAAAAATGCCCCAAAGGCTGCCAAAATTCACTCTACTCATTTTACGCTGTCTTTTATCTCTCTATATAGGTAAAACGGCGCCATTACAGATTGAGCGCGACAATGCGTGAGTGGGTCGTGCAGCGCATGCATTAATTGCGTTAAATATTTTAACGTAATACATTTTTAAAATAATTAATTACCGCCATTATCGGGATAAATTTGATAACCCCACCCTAAGCCTCAACTAAAGAATCTGGATGAGTGTAACATATTATGTCTGTAACGTTAAATACAATTAGAAAACGATTTAATTAAAAAATATATAAAAAAAGGCATGGCCGCTATTTTTTTGCCAATTCCGATACTTTGAAAATGACGTGATCGGACCTGATCGATTGGGATGTGTTTTATAGCATTTAAGCTAGTGGAGTTTTGCGATGTAGGTTGGCCAATTGTTCTTTTGTTGTACATAGATCCTTATTTAATTGTTTTATACCGTTTGAGGCTCAGTTCAGGTATTTTAATTTTTCATGTTTCTTATCCGATTACACGATTATTCGACAAAGTAGTTCATCGATTAATCGACTACTAAAATAATCGATAGCCGCAGCCCTACTCATAACTATCGCTTAATTGTATTTTTTTGTTACTGTCGCATTTTCCCCGATATGTTAGATGATAAATAATCAATTCAAACAAAGAAAAATTGAAAAATAACGTTTAAAAGGGTAACCATATGAAAAAGAAAATCTCAACCACTCCTTTTCTGCGAATTCTGCATTGCGACCCTTATTATATCACCATGTTTCACCCATAAAATCCCCCCAAAATCTGCTTTTGGCCATTCACGGCTGTCTCTTGACACTCGGTGATACATGCTACATGGAGTTTTTGGATCGAAACAAGGTAGGTACGCGATAATATCTCGTTAAAATCGTGGCGTCTTTAATTCTGCTCTCGCGTGCTCTCATCTCCAGTTAGGGTTTTGCTGTTTAAAAAAAAAAAAAACATTTTTTTTTAAATCACCTCCTGTGGGGGGTCCCGGTGCTGGGATTGGGGGCGGGGCGGCGTAGGGTCGGTCGCCAACGGGCTTACACTCACTAGGGATTCACACGATTACTGGGTTCTAAATCACAGAGATGATTTGTGTACACTCTACCCCTTTCTATCACTTAGCTTAGACTCCCCCACGTTCTTCCCCCTCTTTCCCTGGTCAACAGGCCCCCCACATGGTGTCAACCGGAAATACATTTAGCTGACGATAGCATCAACATATTAGTAGTTAGTGTAGTTAGGCGTTCAATGTATTTCTTGTTGTTGTTTGTGTTTCTTCTTTCTTCTGTTGCATTTCTTTTCTTCTGTTCCCCCATAATCCCTTCCTGTTCGCTGTCGCTTGTCATAATAAATGAGGTATGTTGAATGATCACAAAGGGAGTGTGTCAGACACTCAATGTGAAACATTAAAACTGTTCAGACTATCCGGGCACTTAGACTTCCATTCTCCGTGTCAGACAGCTGAGCAGGACAGGTAAAAAAAACAAAAATGCCCTCCTGTTCAAAATTTTTCTTCCCCCAGAAAATTGAGATTTTAAGCTTTTCAATGATGTATCACACATGCATATTGGACAATTTTGAAATTTGGCCAAATTGGGGGTCTCAGAGTGGAAATTCAAGTCACCTGAGTGTTTTCCGCCATATATATTTTTTTATTTAGCCCAAAATGGGTTGTCGTCTATTGCCATCAATGGCAGACAATAAGTTAAATGATTGTTCTATATTATGTTAAGGCACAAAGCCATCTCGTAAAGAGTGAAAATCAAGGGTGAAAGTGGGCGTGAACGGTCAGGAACGCAGTTCCGGTATAAGATTTAGCGCTGGAACGCAGTTCCGTATAAGAATCAGGGCCAGAATGCAGTTCCGGTATAAGATTCAGGGCCAGAACATTCCAGTATACGGTGCTTTGATTCCGAAAGTATGACGGCAACTGTCAAAACGCTATGTAAAAAATAATAATAATAAAATACACAGCTGCTACACATGCATTTCATCTCCAAGAAGAAAACAATCTACAACATTCAGATTTACATACACAAGTGTTAACAACAAGCATAATAAAGTGCTTGTGTAGCGTAATCCGTTTCCACCGATATTTATTATTTATTTTATTCCACGGACGGCATGGAGGTTCCCCCAGCTGCTGTAGTTATCTGAGTTTGACGATGACGAGTCACGTTAATGTGTGAATGCACGCAGCAAAGCAAAACACCTGGACTCATTTATCCGTTCATTTGGCTGACATACTGACATGTGATCACCAAAGATAGTTAGCGCTGATTGGTTCAAATGTGCATGTTTTCTGAAAAGGCAAAAAAACATTAAAAAAAAAAAAAAAAAAAAAAAAAAAAAAAAAAGGCAATGCAACAGAAAATGGATCAAATCTTTAAGAGCAAGGAAAGAGTTAAGGTGGCTTATTTATCATATTTAATTTTATTTGCTCTGATGGGGAGCTTCAGTTTGGACTTATATTTGTTCATTTATGTTAGGCTACTTATTTATTTCCTTTTAATTTAAAAAAGTCAATGTTTGCGCGATCTTCAAAATATATTCCATTTCACTCTGCATAATATAAGTCATTTGTACTTATTTTTCTGAATGTATGTTACTTATATCTTTCTTATGAAAAAAAAAGTAAGTAATAGTAAATGTTTATATTAACTTCAATTTTATTATACATCCTATGTTCTTAAGTAGTTAAAATTGAGATTTGGCATTTAGTATGTGAGGAAATGAGGGAAAATAAAAATTAGGAGATGGAGGTTGGAGCTGTTTTTGTTAACTTATAATTTGCAAACCATTGAAAAAATACAATTTTCAATGAAAATCACTTTTTGTATGTGTTACAGAAATAACTGACCAGAAAGAGTTTTCTTTGCATTTCAGTAGTTTTTTTTTTTACACCCCCCTACCCCCCAAAATCAATCAATAAATAAATAAAATTTCTGGCTCCGTGGCGACCTTCACGTCGGGGAGTTCCGGCAAGAAATTCTAACCACTTTCACCCCTGGTGAAAATTCAAATGTTTTCCAATGAAAAAGTACACTCGTCCCCTCAAAATACTTAAGTATAGATACCTAAAAGTATTTGTATTAAATGTCTTGCCAGCACTGAATGAGCTCATTAGTTGATGCTGTCAAGAGACTTTCCTTACGCCGCCCATGCACTTTTTATGCCGTCGTCTTCCATTGCTTTTCTTCCCACACATCTCGCTCACGTCTCTTTCCCGTCCTCAACTCCTCTGCAGCTTCTTCCTCACACGCACTGACTAACTATTGACGAATTTCCCAAAACTGACAAATATCAGACTCTTAAAAATGCTCCGGAATGCTTGCCACTGTGTCCGCGCTGTACTAAAGTCAAAGAATCCAGACTTTAGATGTCGACGCTCAGGGCTGTGCTGGAGCACGCATTTTAGTAGTAACAAGAAAAAAAGCCACAATGTCAAGAAGATTGCAGTAATCTTCACTATTTTGGTGCGCTCGGGGACTGAATGTCTAAGGATTGGCCTTGATGCTTTTTGCTAGAATTCTTTGACTAGTTGAAGTGCTCATCCCTGCACTTCAGCACATTTAATCGATGTGATTGTGCTGAGGCCTGATGCGGTACAACTGCCGTGTTTAGCAACATTTGACACCTAAATTCAGTTAGTGGTTCGCCAGGGAAAGCCTTTGGCGCTGCCCTCCAGCGATGCAATCTTGTATCGTCACATGTAAACGTGCTCAGGCACAAATGATACACTGAAAAGTTTAATTCCCCAACACTTGACACCACTTTAGGAGGGTAACAGCCAAAGCATGATACTATAAAACTATCAGAAAACTGCGAGAAGACATGTCCGCCACATAATTGGCCATTATATGCTTTTCGCTGGGGAATGGACCGCGGCTCTGTTCCTGCACTGGACGGGACGTGAGGGAGGACGAAGCCGTTTGAGCTCGGCTGAGTGCAGGCTAATGAGGTGAGAGTGCCTTTGAGTCAGAGGTGGGAGGCCAGGTAAACGCAGCAGCTGCTCCTCTCTGGCTACGTGATGTCTTGAGGCTAGGGTGGTGGAAAAAGCAGGTTGGTTATTTCAGAGAAATTGTGCTTCGGAAAAATGCTATTGTTAACTCATTGGGCTGGCATCTGTGCTGACAGCGATCATTCGAGGAGTGAGTCATTATCAAACAGCTAATAAATGGGGAAATTTTGTGAAATCATCTTCTATGAATTTTGTTGATGCATTTCAGGACTGGTGACTATTTTATATAATACAACAAATGAAAATAATTGCTACTGGAGTAGATGAAAGATGACTGTTGATTCTTAGAAAGAAAAAAATTGACGGCGTAAGAGTCCAAACACGTTAACTCCCTCCCTGGATCTGCAAAATACCGTATTGGCCCGAATATTAGTCGGCCCTGATTATAAGACGACGCCCTCTTTTTCAAGACTCAAGTTTAAAAAAAGACTTTTTGAACACCAAATTAATTTTTATACAGAAAATAATTACAGTACATCCGAAACAAATGATTATAACAATTAGGGCTGCAGCTATTGATTATTCGTCAATTTATTACTATTTTTATATATATAAATAAATATATTAAATATATAATATATAAATATATATAAATATATTACTATTATTTATTATTAATTTATCAGTTATTAGTCGATTAATCGAGGAACTAGTTAGTTCGAATAATCGAGTAATCGGATCAGGAACATCAAAAATTAAAATACCTGAGCTGAGCCTCAAAAGGTATTTAAAAAAAAAAAAAAAAAAAAAAGCATCTATGTACAACAAAAGAACAATTGGCTAACTGGATGCAATTCAGTATTTGTTTTCCTCCAAACACGAGAACCTGTGTTTCTACCAAAAAGTTCTATTTTGGTTGCATCTGACCATAACACATTCTCCCAGTCCTCTTCTGGATCTTCCAAATACTCTCTAGCGAACCGCAGACGGTCCTGGACGTGTACTTTCTTAAGCAGGGGGACACATCTGGCAGTGCAGGATTTGAGTCCCTGGCGGCACATTGTGTTACTGACCTTTGTTACTGTGGTCCCAGCTCTCTGTAGGTCATTCACTAGGTCCGCCCGTGTGGTTCTGGGATTTTTGCTCACCGTTCTTGTTATCATTTTGACGCCACGGGGTGAGATCTTGCATGGAGCCCCAGATCGAGGGAGATTTGCAGTGGTCTTGTATGTCTTCCATTTGCTAATAATTGCTCCCACAGTTGATTTCTGTACACCAAGCGTTTTACCTATTGCAGATTCAGTCTTCCCAGCCTGGTGCAGGTCTACAATTTTGTCTCTGGTGTCCTTTGACAGCTCTTTGGTCCTGGCCATAGTGGAGTTTGGAGTGTGACTGACTAAGGTTATGGACAGGTGTTTTTTATACCGATAATGAGTTAAAACAGGTGCCATTAATACTGGTACCTCTTTGATAGCCAGAAATCTTGCTTGTTTGTAGGTGACCAAATACTTATTTTCCACTGTAATTTGGAAATAAATTCTTTAAAAATCAAACTGTGATTTTGTGTTGTTGTTTTTTTCACATTCTGTCATTCATGGTTGAGATTTACCCATGTTGACAATTACAGGCTTCTCTATTCATAATATTTTCAAGTGGGAGAACTTGCACAATTAGTGGTTGACTAAATACTTATTTGCCCCACTGTACATATATTTAAAATGATGGCCATCGCTGACAAGGCCAAGGCAATACCTGTTGTTTTAGCAAGCTTAAAAAAAAAAACCTAAAAGGCTTGCTCAGAAATTGGTGCTGTGGAGCTTTTATCTGAGCCTAATGCTGTTTGTTCTTTCACGGGAGGAAAAAAAACAAGAGATTAGTGACAGACAGACAAATGGTCTTAAAGTGGATGCAATCTCTGACTGTCGTTTCTATAGAGAAAAGTTAAAAAATATGTAAACACAGTCGTGTTTGAGTTATGTTTTAACCTTGGGCTGGGCCATTGACAGTGTAGATTTCCTTTTGTTTCTAGCGCATACTAAAACCTGTGCGAGTTCGCGTCTTGAAGAATGTATCCGTCTTCTCCCTGTCATCTTTTATCCTTTGTGCTGAACAGAGAAGTTATCTCTTGTTGTTGTCAGTCAAATCCTATTGCGTATGTATTCCATCATCTGTATTGCAAGTCAGTTTGGTTTTCAAAGCTTGTGTCTGTCATTTAAAGTTTCAATGCAATACAATAATGTTTAAAGTCGGATTGATCATCGAACTTCGATCAAAGGCCCTTGTATTGAGTTGAATCGTAGCAGACTATATTGTCAAATATTGAATTGCTTCAGCTCGATACCATATTTTCTTGACTATAAGTCACACTTTTTTTTTCTCGTAAAACTACAACTTATACTCAGGTGCGACTTACAGGTATGTGTTTTCTTTGAACACTGACACTTACAGTGCTGGCCACAAGTATTGGCACCTCTGCAATTGTGTCAGATAATGCTCAATTTCTCCGAGAAAATTATTGCAATTACAAATGCTTTTGTTATAATATCGTCATTTATTTTGCTTTCAATAAGAGAAAAAAAAAGAATGAAAAAAAAAAATCATTATCATTTTACACAAAACTCCAAAAATGGGCCTTACAAAAGCATTAGTACCCTCAGTCTAATACTTGGTAGCACAACCTTTAGACAAAATAACTGTGAACAATCGCTTCCGGGATCCATCAATGAGTGTCTTACAATGGTCTGCTGCAATTTTAGACCATTCTTCTTTTGCCAACTGCTCCGGGTCTCAGAGATTTGAAGGGTTCCTTCTCCAAACTGCCATTTTCAGATCTCTCCACAGGCTGTCTATGGGATTCTGGTCTGGACTCATTGCTGGCCACATTAGAAGTCTCCAGTGCTTTTTATCAAACCACTTTCTAGTGCTTTTTGAAGTGTGTTTTGGGTCATTGTCCTGCTGGAAGACCAGTTTCTTACAATGCTCTGCTGGAATTTTAGACCATTCTTCTTTGGCCAACTGCTCCAGGTCTCAGAGATTTGAAGGGTGCCTTCTCCAAACTGCCACTTTCAGATCTCTCCACAGGTTTTCTCTGGGATTCGGGTCTGGACTCATTGCTGGCCACTTTAGAAGTCTCAAGTGCTTTCTCTCAAACCACTTTCTCGTGCTTTTTGAAGTGTGTTTTGCCCTACATTATGCTGCAAAATTTGTTGGTAGTGTTCAGACTTCATAATGCCATGCACACGGTCAAGCAGTCCAATGCCAGAGGAAGCAAAGCAACCCTAAAACATCAGGGAACCTCCGCCATGTTTGACTGTGGGGACCGTGTTCTTTTCTTTGAAGGCCCTGTTTTTTCCCTGTTAACTCTGTTGATGCCTTTTCTTAAAAGCTCTACTTGTGTCTCATCTGACCAGAGAACCTTCTTCCAAAATGTTTTTGGCTTTCTCAGGTAAGTTTTGGCAAACTCCAGCCTGGCTTTTTTATGTCTCTGGGTCAGAAGTGGGGTCTTCCTGGGTATCCTACCCTAGAGTCCTTTTTCATTGAGACGCCGACGGATAGTACGAGTCAACACCGTTATACCCTTGGACTGCAGGACAGCTTGAACTTAATTGGATATTAGTTGAGGTTGTTTATCCTACATCCGCATAATCTTTCATTGAAATCTCTCATCATTTTTTTTCCCCGTCCACATCTAGGGAGGTCATGGGCTTTACACGTATTGATGACAATGCGAACGGTAGACACAGGAACATTCAGGTCTTTTGAGATGGACTTGTAGCCTTGAGATTGTCCATGCTTCCTCACGATTTTGCTTCTCGAGTCCTCAGACAGTTCTTTTGGCTTCTTTCTTTTCTCCATGCTCAATGTGGTACACACAAGGACACAGGTCAGAGGTTGAGTCAACTTTAATCCATTTTAACTGGCTGCAAGTGTGATTTAGTTATTGCCACCACTTGTAATGTGCCACAGGTAAGTAACCGGTGCTGTTAATTACACAAATTAGAGAAGCATCACATGCTTTTTCAAATGGTGCCAATACTTTTGTCCGGCCCTTTTTGGGAGTTTTGTGTAAAATGATCATGATTTAATTATTTTTTTTTCTCTATTCTCATTGGTGTTTTTTCATTGCAAGCAAAATAAATGAATTGCAATCAATTTTGGGAGAAATTGAGCATTATCTGACAGAATTGCAGGGGTGCCAATACTTTTGACCAACACTAGGTGGATTGTGTTCTTATTCATCTGCCTTTTTCCTGCGCCGAGGTTATATATACTGAACATAGTACACAACTTTGCACTGCAGCACATCCTTGAGTGGCTACATTTGGCAAAAGCAACTACTCTCACTCACATTGTTTCCTACCCCGTCGTTGCATTTGTTTACGGTAACATATAGTGGACTGTAAAAATCGACGGGCAGACGCTCGGCGCTCGGTGACCTTGTCAGAGAGCGAAAGAGAAGGTTCCTGCTTTCTCCCAAGGTAACCAAGTGTGCTTTGATGCACTGTGGCAGGCAACACACTGTCTCCCCAGCGACACACACATTGAGGCAAACAACCAAACCATGCAGTCTCCCCATTACCACTGTGTAATTCTAGAAGAAAAAAAAGTCGCAACGCTGTCATGTGCCCACGCGACACCGTCACGCAGGCAGGCTCAGTAGTGTCTTTGCCTGAATGAATAGAAAGCATTGTAATCACAGCTAATTATGAATTTTTGGCATGGCTGAACATAAACACATACCAATAAATGAGAGGAAATTGTTATTTCAGATTGCATATAATGACATAAAGAGTCTGTTTGTATCAACATATTAAATCGGTCTATCTCGAAATCTTGCGTGACCGGAGCTCAATTGAGCCAGAGTCAGTGGATTAACTATGCACTCTTGACTTTTTCTTTACCTTTTTTTTGTGCCACATATCACAAAAGATGGATCACCAAGCGTGATGTCAAGTGACATGTCAATAAATTTTTCATGACATCACTGAGAGCTTACAGTATCTCACGGGAACTCACTTTCAACATCTCTCAACCTCACTCTGTTTTGTATTGTTATGGGGCTATTGATGAATTATTCTTGCTTGAAAAGGAGAAACATTGGTGCAAACTGTTCTGAAATGTCATCCTTTCATCGCATTCAAAGCAGTAATACAGGGTGTCCATAAAGTCTCTTTACTAGGGATGGGAATTGATAGGATTTTTACGATTCCGATTCCATTATCGATATTGCTTAACGATTCGATTCTTTATCGATTCTCTTATCGATTCTAATTTGGGGAAAAAGAAGAACAAACGTTTTGATTGGCATCATGTTTGTTTTATCAGAAGTCACAACCTTACAAACTCACAACGAGATCAAAAGAGGCCCAAAGCCTCAATGTTAACTTTGGCAATAAGTGGCAAATACACAAGAATGTGTAACATTTTACTGAAACATTTATCTAATAGAAATAAAAAATATTGGTATATATTGGCAGATAGGTTGTTGTTCTGCCTTTGGCAATATGTGTTAAAGCAGGGGTCCCCAAACTTTTTCCTGTGAGGGCCACATAACTTTTCCCTTCTCTGATGAGGGGCCGGGGTCAGTTTGTAACAGAAAAAGTGTGACGATTGCAGAAGTGCATAAATGTAAAAAATTATTGTTTTTCAGAAAGCCACAATCAAATAACCCTTTCTGGATTCTTCACGGAATGAATGTAAATAAAATAAAAATAATAATATAATAATAATAATAATAATAATTAATAATAAAAACACTACTAATTAAATAGATAATAAACAAATAACCCTCTCAGAATTCTTCAAGGAAAAGGCCAGGAAATAAATAACACGATTGAGAAAAAAAAAAAATTCAAAATGGCCGGATCAAATGTGGAGGCGGGCCGTATTTGGGCCGCGGGCCGCAGTTTGGCTACAACTGGGTTAACGTGTATTATTTACCATTACATTGAAATGCATGCCTTTTAGTTTTTGTGGTGCTTACACGCTCAAGTGGGGGCGCCCTTGCGCTTCCTCACGCGAAGAAGAACGCGCTCACGTGAAGAAGAGCGCGCTTACACCCGAAGAAGAAATGCCGCATCCAAGCGAGTGAGCGAGTTAGTGAGAGAGGGAAACACTTCTACGAGCCTACGTTCTTTGTTAATGTTAATATCTACAGAGGCAACGCCTGTATGTATCATCTTTTGTGTTGTTGTTGTTGTGTTTCCACTCGCGATCGGACACTGGAATCCAGTTGTGTAGTGGTTTGAACGATGTGCTAATGCTAGCGAACGAATGCTAACCATTTGTTATTACTGTTATTAGCAGCTAATCATCGCTGATTTACATTGATGCAAACCTGTTTGTTGTTGGGGACGAAATTGATTTGTTTCATTTCTATTCTTAGTTTCACCCTTCAAGTGATGGTTGAATAAAGTCAGCAAATTATACCAACGTCTTCTGCATCGTCATTTGGGAGTTTAGCTAGCTGTATAGCCAGGACTGAGCCTTAGCCTCTCTGTGAGGACAGCGCAGTCGTATTCCCTCCCGATGCAGTTATCTCCACCTTGCAATGACTGCAAGTCGCTTTGTTGTAATTTTTCCTCGTGAAGTGAAGACACACTTTCGAGCGTTTGAACCTACGTGCTGTCATTGTTATATTTATGGCTGCAATGCTCGTGCTTACCCGTCGTAACCTTTCATTTTCACACTCTTTCCTGGTGAAGTGTAGTCAAACTTTGGAGCGAGTGGTTCTTGGCGCCATGCTAGTTTGATGCGTCTGGACAACAAGACACGTCACGACGCAATACGCGTCTTTAGGAATCGTTAAAGGGATCGTTAAGGCTTTTTCATTGTGATGTCGAGGCCTCGAAACACTCGGAACCGGTTCCGAATTGGAATCGGATTTCGATTCCCATTCCTACTCTTTACCATTTCAAAAATCTATTAAAAATGCAATTGATTCCTGTAATTTCTGGACTATAAGGCACACCTGACTATAAACCGCCAGCCACCAAATTTGACATGAGAACGGCATTTGATAAACCGCACTAGACTATAAGCCGCAGTTGTCCTCATTGTATTATGGGATATTTACACCAAAAGATAGTAACTGGTAACACTTCATCTGACAAAGGCATTATAAGACTGTCATGAAACCAAATGAACCACCATGAAGCTTTGAACCAATTGGCTGCAAAGCCTTATTGTTTCAAAAATCTTCATTTGGCCATCACTGGTCGCTTGGGGGAGACAGTCAACTTCTGCTGCCACCTGCTGTCAACACTGTTGTCATCCACAGGCATGAAAATCTCTCACCTTTCGGTGAAATTCGCCGTTTTGAAGTCAGAAAGGGTGACCTACGTGAACTGTGTAGATCCGAGGAGAAACTTTTTAAAGGGGGGGGCGGGGGGGGTTGGGAGTAGGCATGTGCTGGTTACCAGTGTCACCGTTTACCATGTTATGAAAACGTCGCGGTTTCAAAACCACTAAAATGATCTGTCCCACCGTAGTACGGGATTCGCTATTATT
Source organism: Corythoichthys intestinalis (assembly GCF_030265065.1). Taxonomy (NCBI): domain Eukaryota; kingdom Metazoa; phylum Chordata; class Actinopteri; order Syngnathiformes; family Syngnathidae; genus Corythoichthys; species Corythoichthys intestinalis. The sequence goes on along the minus strand of NC_080398.1, from coordinate 24,207,890 downwards.
TTTCGTGTGTCAAAAATACAGCCAAAAGTTTCGCGGCGGCAGCACTCACCCCTTCCCCGGTTTGTTGCGGTGTGTGTCAGTGACGCTATTCCAGCGAACACAAAAACAAAACACAAGACGTACTTTTCTTCAATTTATTGAGCTCTCAAATTGTGGTAACTGAAATATACAAAATGAATACATTTAAAACGTTGTACAATGGTATTTTTCCATGTGTGAGTAGCTCAACAGATTAGCAACATGAACAAGTTCGCCAAAAACAAAACACATTTTCCTTTCAAATTCAACATAAAAACTAATTAAAAACTTACAAAGACGAATGTTAGCCTAGGCTCAGCTAGGAGAGCAACTTCGTCGAGGTTTTAATTTTAGTCTCACAGCCGCTGAGTGAGGAACAAGCTTGAAGTGGGAAAAATGATAGCATCAAAGATCGCTAATTGCGACAGATGATCTTGCCCTAAGCACAAATTCACGTTCGCTGGACGAGGTGAGGTTTCATGCCCAATATTTTTTAAATGAATGCATTTGCCAGCATATTGAATTTGGTGGGTTATGGTTTTAATCCTTTTCATATTTTGCGGTGTTACTGCCGTTTGTTGCAGCTTGTGTTGAGCACTGCCACAGCTAGCCAAATCTTCGGTGAAAAAATAGCGTCAAGCTTGTGTATTTAACGGTAATTTAAAAGAAGAAACACAAGCTTCTTTCTAATAACACTGTAATTGGTATTTCAGGGACATGTGGCGCCTTTTTTTCAGTGCGACATTCGTGCAGTGTTGAACACCTAACTCGTTTAGCTTCAAAGTAAACTATGTTTCTAAATAAAACATGGCCAGCACAAGGTATATGTGTCTGTGGTGCCTCCTGCAGATTAATGAAACACAGTGTGGTTCGACAGAGCTCAATACAGTATTTTGTTGGGTTGTACAGTGTACCGGTGTTCGGCAATTCCTTGCTACGCGGCGAAACGTCTGCTCAGTGCTCTCGCGCAAACATTTGCACGCATGCGCACATTGGTTAAAGCGGCGAGTTCTCACTATTTTTGTTTTTATTGAGTTTTTTAAACTTTTTTTTACGTTTTCTATACATATTTTTCACTCTTATGTTTTTTTGTCGTAGCTTTAAAGCAGTTGACCACATTAGTCACGTAGTGCATTTAAACCGTCCTTATTTGATATAACTACATTTAAGTATTTTATTAAGGCATTTTTTAGTACGTTCTGCCTGTATGCATCTAAACCAGTACTTCAAAAATAAGTTTTTTTGGGTTTTTTTTGCCGTACTAGAATAAAGTGTATTTGCACATCCACTCAGTGGGTGGCAGTGGCGCTCTCATTTTCAAAGTGCGCGCAGTATTTTTGAAGTAAGCAAGAGCACACGGAAGAGACTCATGAAGAGCTGGGGAGCTGTGCGCCATTTTCGAAAGCCGTTTTCTGGACGGACTCACGCAGCGACCCACTGTCTTCTCCGGTTCTCACGTGTCCGTCCGAAAAGTGCCATTTTCGGCTTGGGATCGTCACGACGACCGCCCTCACCTACGGTTCTCCCTCGGCCGCCGAGAATGCGCTTTTTTCTGGCCGTTTGCCTTTTGGCTTTGACATTTAATACAGTGGTAGATGAGGAAAGACCAGTTTACTGTGTCTAAAAATGATTATAGCGGACAGCCGGAAGCCAAATCCATTTAGACGCCACTTAAAGACATTAGACCCCAATCTCATTGATAAGCTGCTTGGTTGTTTTTCAGCGAAAACGTGCCGAATATTGCCAACAATCGTCCCGCTTTGTCAGTGTTATATCAGTAAACCAGTGAGCACTGTTAGCATGCTCAGTGCAATATAACCCCACATCATTGCAAACTGGAGGTGATACTGGGAGCAGCGAAAATATCTCCCCTTCTATTCAGTTTTGTTATTTCGGTCAAATTTTTTGGCATATCGTCCTCGTGAGTTAATATTTCTAATCAATTTGAATTTGTTAGTATTTACTGATTTTATTTTTCAGTATCAAATGGTCAAAAATGTACCTTGAGTGTATTTTTACAGTTTGGATGTGACTTTTTTTTTTCTTTTTTAAATTCAGGCAAATTGATGCGTGTTAAGTCTTTTCTGTAACAAACAAAACAATGTTAATAAAGTTATACTTTATAAGTTGTTCTCTGTTATTTTCTCTAATAGAAAAAAAGGATACAATGTGAGGCAGAGGCGTACTTATAATAGTAATAGACAAATGATACTATTTACAGTGGCGGCAGAGTTTGGGGGGGCGCGAAACATTTACGTTTTCCTTGGGGGGGCGTAACAGAAAATAATTGAGAAGCACTGATCTAAACAAAACAAGTTGAGAGTGCACGGTAGTACTTTGGGTGTCAAATTCGCCTCATATAGGACGTTTCGCCGATGTAGACATTTTTGGCAGAACGTCGGAACATATGTCCTCCACACCTTCTCACCTTTTTAACCCCTGACCCATTTTCATGTCTGCATCCAACATTCCTCCTAGCATGCATTGCGGCACTACAGATGTAAATAACAATCAAAATTCATGTTCTGTGCTAAGTATTTCTTCAGTTACTGTTCCAGTTATTTCATTAATTGCTAGTTATTGTATTTGGTAACATTTTTGGATAGTGGTGCCATAATACTGTCATAATTATTACATGACACTGTCATAAGCATTATTGAATACTTATAATAGAGGTCGTTTAGTGTCATCCAGCAAATTATCTCACTTTTGAATGGACGTAAAAGATCTAGCTGGACATAAATGGAGTTAGTGACATAATATGCCACATGTCACATATTGACATCTGTCATAAGCATTCAGTAATGCCCATGATAGTGTCATGTCATGATTATGACGTTCTAATGACAGTCTTATGATGCAGCTGTCAAATAAAGTTTTACCTATTAACCCAAATAAATCATCAAATAAGCCGCACTGGACTATAAGCCGCAGGATTCAAAATGAGGGGAAAAAAGTAGCGGCTTATAGTCCGAAAATTAGGGTAGATATTTTATTCAGATTTGTTCTATTGTACTCCGTGTTTATTAAAGTTTTTTATTTTAATATTTTTTTCTTCATCGAGACATCAATTTCTGCTAATGTTTACCTTGACCTTTTAACTGAATATGTGGCACCACAACTGAATGACCTTCAATCAACCATCATTTTTCTGCAAGATGGTGCACCACCACACTGGGGGCTGCATGTTCGTGGGTTCCTCAATCAAACATTTCCAGACCGATGGATTGGAAGGGATGGGTCTATTCTTTGGCCGCCACGTTCACCAGATATCACTCCACTGGACTTGTTTCTATGTGGCTATGTTAAAGATATCATTTATCGTACAAAGATAAGGGACATTACTGACCTTAAGCGAAGGATTACTGATGCCATTGCCACAATTGATGAGGCTATGCTAAAGCGAACATGGCAAGAAATCGAGTACCGTCTTGATGTGCTTCGTGCAACTAATGGTGCCCATGTAGAAGTGTAATAAAAGTAAGGGTGTAACGGTACATGTATTCGTATTGAACCATTTCGGTACTTGGTGCTCGGTTCGGAACTGAGGCGTACCGAACGAGTTTCTGACGTAATGTAACTCTTACTTTTCGAGGCTGTGAGTCGATCGGGTTACAGTTTCTTTGTGTAGATTATATTTACTCCGTCTTCTCTGCTATAATGAGGACCAACATGGTAGGACAGTAAGAAACGTCAACGGCGTGACAACGTGTCCGCCGCGAGAACGCAGTGAAACGCGGCCGGTAAAGTCAATCAGCCAATGCACACCAGTCGCAGTGCGACCGCGTGTTAGACACGTCCCAGAAGCGGCTCAACGCAATGCACGTGAAAAGAACGGCAGAGTTTATTATTTGACGCGAGATGCGGCCCTCCTGCGTCAATACTACTGGCTAGCAGACCGGAAGTCACTCGTGTAAAAATACGGTGGATCCGGTCGATTTTCAAACTAATATGCAATCGTAACCCACTTTTTGAGTCCATCAGATCTCTTCAGTGGTAGATCGGGCACAGTTGACTTGTCTTTGTTGATTTACAGTTGTCTTCTCTGCTATAATAATAACCAGCACGGCCCCGTGTTCAATACAAAACCCTCCTACCACAACAAAAAAAGTAGGAACTAATATTCACATAGGAACTAAAGATATACAACATAAAATATACAATATAAATGAATACTACATCACATTTGTAAAATACAAACACATAATAAAATAAATAATAGCCCATTTAAATAAAATAAATTGAAATGATCTAAAACACCTGTAACTAAATAATAAGAAGAATACACATATCCTGGTTAGACAATTAAATTTATTAATTTCTGGCGCTTTAACTTGAGAAAATCCACCAATAAAGCTTTTGAAAACCGTTCATTAGAAAAAAAGATTCATTGAGGCATTTCATTTGTAAAATACATATTAAAATCATTTGTCATGGGATTGCTTTTCTCTTTAGCACAGGACTTCTTTTTTCTTCTTTCTTTCAGAAAGAAAGTTGACCAATACGCGAGGTCTGGAAGGCAAATTGTTGTTGGATTATTATCTTTAAATACCCGCTACTTTTTGAGCAGAATTCTAGCTTTGTATAGGCTACTGTTCCTATTGTTGAAAGCACAAAAGTGTGTAAAAAAACAACTAGCACATTTATATTTTGCATTTTGTTTTCTTACTGTACCAAAAATGAACCAAACCGTGACTTCAAAACCGAGGTACGTACCGAACCGAGATTTTTGTGTACCGTTACACCCCTAATTAAAAGACATTAAAAAAAAAACTTCAATAAACGCTGAATACAATAGAACAAATCTGAATAAAATATCTAATCAATTGCATTTTTAATACATTTTTGAAATGGTAAAGAGGCTTTATGAACACCCTGTACTTCAGTGTCTGTATACTTTTGTCCGAAGTTAGACTGTTTAAAAAAAAAAGAATATCTGCAGTGCAGCACATGCATTGATTATGAATAATTTACGGCCACGTGTGCCGTCATCGATGCGGTATCGTGTCCATCCACCGCTTGCTTTATTCACTCTATTTTTCTCCAGTCTATATACACACTGTGCTTCTTTCTATGCGGCTCATTATCCCGCCATCGCGGGCGTACACGCTGCCTCAGCATCAATAGATTTGCAATGGGTTGTGCCCAGTTAACCTCCCAATCCAAAGGCTAGGATTTCTCTTAGTGAGCAATGAGATTACACACGCTGTTCTTTGACTTAATCTCCTTCAGAGGCCATCAATTTATTCTGTCCTAATCTCATCTCATCTCCAGGCACTGTGCTGGTCGCGTGCACGCTGTCTTTCACTGTGGGAAAGTAGATCCTACGGATATTTTGTGTCTGCTTTCTATTTTCAAGCTATTGTGGCTTGGTTGAATGAATTTAGACTGAATTTGCCAAAAGGATAGTCATTTTAGAAAAGGAAAAGGGAATGGAAATGTGTTCCTTGGATTAGAGTAAAATGAAAAAGCTGCACAAAATGTGACATATTTGCTTCTGAAGAAAAATCCTTCACAAAATTCAGGATGCTAAGGGGCACGAAAGTACTTTTCAGTTTTTGCTAAAAATATACGGTTTGGCCAGAATTTGCCAAAAACGTACCCATTCATTTGTAATGGCCAAAATTTCCCATTCATTTCCATTGGCCCTATTTGCCATTAATTTCAATAGCACAAAAACTTCCGTTCCTTCATATTGATTCCCAACCTAAGTGAATCCATATCAACTGGAAGGGACTCTGAAATGCACCCAAATCAACAGAATATTGACCCAATATGAACAGGAAGTGGCTATGGAATACCTCAAAATCATCAGCACATGACCCTGGAATGCCTTAAAATCAATAGGAAGTGACCCAATATGTCCAGGAAGTGAAGCCGAAATGCCCCCAAATCAACAGGAAGCATAAACGGCCCCCTAGAGGCCGAAAAGTGTTGTTGCATGTAATTGACTTTCCTACATCTGATTTTAAAATTAAGCGTTTTCTGTTAAAATATTGTCTATAAAAGGTGTAAAGCAATAAAACAACAAAAATGAATGAAATGAACAAAAAAAGATATTTTTACAACAGGTCAAAATTATTTTTCGAACAGATCATGTGACTAGCACCTTAGAGGGTCATTTGCTTTGCTTATCTAAAACCACCCGAGGATCGAAGAGGCAAGATGGATGTACGTAATTTTTTCAACCCTAAGCTTTCAAAAGCGACAATACCTACTGAGCAAGAACCAACAATTAAAATGTGGATCATGAAATGCCAGGGACCACCGTCAAAATGGTGAGCAGAGTTTTAATTTGCCCCACTAAAGACGCTAATTGTACAACAGAGCCACCACCGGTGTCTTGCCAAGGTAGTTACCCCCGTCAAAAATTGTATCCGCTGGCCGCGGGAGCGCACACACACACGAGTTTTGAGTCGACTTAAACAATAATTGAAGCCAGAAAAGAACCACAGTTATATATTTTGGACATCGACGTTTTTAAACTGGAGAAACTCCATACAGGACTTGAATTACAGTAATTACAGTTTTAGGTCATCTTACGAGTAAAACAGTAAAACATTGCCTTTTTTTTATGGATGGGCCATGTTTTAAAATCTCGTAGATAACTCCATCACCAAAACACGGAAATCAAGCAAATCAGTGCAGCGCAGTGGCTCCGCCCAGGGGATACAATTTTTGACATTGTGACGACACCAACGTGCTTACCATATTCAGTGGATGACGATTTTGGCGAAAAGTATAGCTTTCCTAAGCAGCCTGATTTAAGAATTCCCCTCAAGAACGAAAGGAAACAAAAAAAAAAACTCTCATTTTCAAATTATTATTTCAAATATTGTTGTCAGTTAATATAATTGCTGACACTGCTTTTCGGGGTCATCAACATATTGTGACCCCCCCTGCCATAAAAGTCCAACTCAGCCTATGACAGCTATGACATGCTACATCGCAATTTCTCCAGAATTTGCATTTTCTCGTTAAAAGAATGTTTTTTATATACCGTACTGGCCCGAATATAAGACGGCCCCGATTATAAGACGACCCCCTCGTTTTCAAGACTCAAGTTTGAAAAAAGACTTTTTGAACACCAAATTAATTTTTATACAGAAAATAATTACAGTACATCCGAAACAAATGATAACAATATGTTTGAGAGAAACAGCATGTTATTTTGCCTCATTCAAATCTTAATATCTGAACATTTAAATATGTAAACTAAAGTGCAATCACATTCGTAAATGAATGGCTTCTGGTTTTTGAAATGTAAATAAACCAATCTATTGTGATAAAACAACAAAACTGCAATAACTGTATTAACCATCAAAGTGAAGTCTAACTGTATCTAGTCTTGAAACAAATCTGAATAAGGAAAAACATTGCAATAAAATAATGAGAGTAGCTGAGATCTATCATGACAGAACATCGCTTCAATGATATCTGGCGCCATCTAGCGTCATGAATGAGGAGAGTAGCTGAGATCTGTCATGACAGAACATCGCTTCAATGATATATGGCGCCATCTAGCATCGTGAATGGGTATAATGTCTAGACCGCGAATATAAGACAACCCGCTCTTTTTCAGTCTCATTTCAATGCAGAAAAACCAATACGGTATATTCCACAAAGGTGCCTAGGAGTTAGATAATAGTGTGTATGTTTAATCAGTGTGAGTGTGTGCATTTCATATCCAACTTCCCAAGTTTTTCCTCTTTGATATCGACACTCTAATTGAAGTTGATATGTATATTTCATCTTAAAGTGCATTTGAAAGATTCGCTGGTTTAAAGAAGTAAAGAAATATTAGAATTTTTTTTTTTCGACACGACGACAGTTTTCATCAGGAGGCACATGACAGTATATTTAAAGGACTTATTAAAGGTTAAAAAACAAAAACGGTAACTCTGTCATGTCTCTTTGAGGAAAGTTTGCTTGGATGTAAATTTCTGAAGCAAAAGGAGGAGATTTTGAAAGGGAATACGAAATCAAGCAAATGTTTGCTCCGTCTTGCGCATTAATGGTGTTGGTGATGATCAAACGCCGCTGGTCTATATAATTAAACAGACGCTCCTCATCTTACTGACTAGCATGCTGCGTTGAGGGAGACTCTGGAAAGGGATTTATGCGAGGTCGGACAATCCTACATCGTCACTGCCAACATGGCCCATGTGGTCCGGTCCCATAGGTCACCCGAGGCTGTTGGGGATATTTTTTGCCCTACTGTCCCTTTTAAAAAGTCAAGCCAACCCATTAGGAATTGATCTTAGCTACAGTAGGATTGCCCCCCTCCCCATCAAGAACCTAATCTCTTAAGCCAAAGCAGTCACATTATCTAGCTGAAAGTTTTCTGCTATGGGTATGCAGTGAGTGTGGAAAGAATGACAATTTTGAAGTGTTAACTTTTGTATGTGTGGAGGAGGTCAGGGAGGGTAATATAAACAGGCTTATCTCCATTGGTTAGGCACAGCAGATAAGGGTTTGCTCGGGGTGAGGGTGGTGCAGATTTTTGCCTTTTTATTACCTCACCAAGCAAGTGGAATCCCAAATTTCAGCTAGGTGAGGAGGGAGGGAGGTCAACAAAGGTGGCCCGATACAGGCTAGCCAGGCGTGTTTACGGTAATCCTGCCGAGTAGTCACGGGAAGCAAGGGATTGAGCAGGAATGGTAGATCTGTGTCTTGCCGCTTCCTGATTTTCATGCCTTGAAGTGTGTGAGCAGTCATCGCAAGCGAACAAGCAGCTGCGAGTGGGGAAAATCCCTCTGTGCTTATCTGAAGCCAGCCTCTTAATCACAGCCTTCATCTGGCTTGCCTCTGCATCACCCTTCAGTCTTTCTCTCACACACACACACATACACGCACAATGTCATTCTCCAGAACGCCACTTCACTCTCTGGACCCCCCGACGGCTCTCCTTGACTTGTCTGTCAACGAGTTCCTCTCAGGCCGAGTGTTCCATCCACACTCAAACTTTGAGGTCATCCAAACAAATGTCCTCTCATAGTTTATGAAAAGAATGGAAGAGATCAAATCCATACAGGCAAAGCCAGACTCATCTCATAGAAATTAACATTTCATTTTACAGCAGGTGAGTCATTGAATGCTTTTGTCTGTGTAGGGTTTTAGTTATCCAGGTCATGATGACCAACAAGGATCTGAAGGCAAGTGGACTTCTTTCATCAGACTGTAAATGTTCGAATTACTGTGCACACAATTAACATTTATGGTTTCCTTGTTATATTCAGTCACCAGCAGTGTTATTTCAAAATGTAATTAGTTATAGTTACTAGGGTTGTTCCGATCATGTTTTTTGCTCCCGATCGTTTTAGTTTGAGTATCTGCCGATCTCGATATTTCCCGATCCGATTGCTTTTTTTGCACACGATTCAATTCCAATCATTCCCGATAATTTTTCCCGATCATATACATTTTGGCAATGCATTAAGAAAAAAATGAATAAAACTCGGACGAATATATACATTCAACATACAGTACATAAGTACTGTATTTGTTTATTATGACAATAAATCCTCAAGATGGCATTTACATTATTAACATTCTTTCTGTGAGAGGGATCCATGGATAGAAAGACTTGTGACTTTGTATATTGTGACTAAATATTGCCATCTAGTGTATTTCTTGAGCTTTCAGTAAATGATACTGAAGGCCATGCCCAATGCATGATGGGAAGTGGAACCATGACAAGTGAAACCACGACTGTGCGTAATGCTACCAATTCATATATCTTCTCTGCGATGGTATATCATTCAAGGTGTCAAAAAGATCAATTGCTACCTTGCTTCCCCACATTGCTTCCCATGATATTTCTAGTCGTAGGGAGAGGGATTGTAAGGCTTTAGCCAATTAAAATAAGGCTCCAAAGGCTGCCAAAATTCACTCTACTCATTTTACGCTGTCTTTTAGCATCTATGTTGTCCAAATGGCGCCATTACTGGTGGAGCGTGACAATGAGTAAGTAGGTCGTGCAGCGCATGCATTAATTGCGTTAAATATTTTAACGTGATACTTTTTTAAAAAACTTAATTACCGCCGTTATTGGGATAAGTTTGATAACCCTACCTTAAGCCTAAACTAAAGACTCTGGATAAGTGTATGAAACATATTATGTCTGTAACGTTAAATACAATTAGAAAACGATTTAATTAAAATATATATATATACATTAAAAAAAGGCATGGCCGAATTTTTTTTGCCGATTCCGATACTTTGAAAATGACGTGATCGGACCCGATCAATCGGGATGCCGATCGATCGGGACATCTCTAATATTTACTCACTACTTCTTCCAAAAAGTAACTGAGTTAGTAACTGAATTACTATATAGTAAAAGTAACTAGTTGCCAGGGAAAGTAATTATATTCGTTACTTAAAAAAGAAGTTGTTGTTTGTCAAAGAATTTGAAATTTTCTGAGCAGTATTTGAGTCAGTAGAATAGAGAACAACAGACAGGTAGTTGTGTTATAGAACCTTGTAATAATTATTGCACCTCACCAGCAACAGATTTATCCTCCACTTGAAGTGCAACAAAAATAACCAGTAAACAATATAATAAAATAACAATCAGCAGTAAACAATATAAAGTGAGTTTAATCAATTAAATCTAACTCTCACAACCTGAGACAACTGGTCAAGTAGACATAGCCTACTGTACTTCAAGTATTTTGATTTGAAATAGTGTTCATATCTCCACTTCGTAAAGGACAAATTTCTGTTTTGCGTGTGTGTGTTTGCCGCACGCGCTGTTCCGGTTTGTGTGTGAAAACACCGGCTCTGATTGACTTACCATGACACATGACTCTAACCGTCAGCCAATCACAATCACTTCCATCGCATCTATCCAGGTGGTGCATTCAGGTAGCCTTGTCCCCCTACTCCTCCTGTCAGCCTCAATGCGTCTGCCGTCCTCAAGATGGAAGCAGCATTCTTGCTGGCTGACAGTGGGGGATGGGAACAAGGCTAGCATTCAGGTATAGCAAAGAGGGTGTTCGTGTTGTTTGTATTGTTCTTTTCACAAGCAGTTGTGATTTGTTAAAGATTGACCTAATTCTGAAATGTCATTATTTGTTATTGTTTTTCATATTACTATTTGGGATATAGATGGACATTGCACTTACTACACTCAGTGAGAGTGGTCAGTTTACAGCAGATGCCACTGCCAAGTTGTGGTCTTCTTTGCACAAGCAGTTGTGTGTATTTCATATTAGGTTTTGTCTCCCAGACAAGTATGTAGACATTGCAAAGTGTTACTTTAAGTCACTCATTGAGAGTGATTAATGTTACTGTAACGTTTACACGTACAGCATCTTTAAGCTATTTTTGTTTTGTTTTACTCTTATATTAATAAAGCAAAGCCTTTTGTAACCAACTTAATTGCCATATTATTTTGTTTGTTTGCTTGCTTCGTAGATAAAATACGATATATACGATTTTTGCTTCCCTCTGAATCACGTTTGATTGAACTAATTTATCAAAAAGCATCACAAACAGGTGTATCGCACTTTATCGAAGTGCATCACATCATATCGGGAACAGGTTGTATTGTATCATATCAAATTGGGATGGAGGGTGAATCATATCGCATCGTATCGGAAACATGGATTAATCGCAAGTATCGTATCGGACAGGGATTCAGTGTATCGCAAATTATATCGTATCGCTGGAAGGGCATCGAGATGCATATCTAATCGCCACAGTAATGGAGATCCACACCCCTATCGTACAGGATTTTACCAATCTTGTTTATATTTGGCACAAACATTAAAGGACACACCTTTTTGCGATTGTTATGTGTTTTTGTTATTTTCAGATTTTTAAAGCTTAAACTAGCTTCCAAAATGGCCGCCCCTCTTGAAGCTCGTCAGAAACAAAGAGCTGTAATCGAATTCCTTGTTGCAGAGGGAGAAACTCCTCTGAGGATTCACAACCGGCTGGAAAATGTCTACAAGGGTGATACCATAGACTATAGTACTGTAAAAAGATGGATACAGCGATTTAACAACAATACTGAAGACCATGAAGAGGAGGGTAAAGCCAGCATAGCCAATAAGCCCCGTAGTGGTCACCCATCCACCTCTGTCAATCCTGACAACAAAACTTATGCTGATGAGTTAGTATAAGCTTTAAAAATCCGAAAATAAGAAAAACACATATAACAATCGAAAAAAGGTGTGTCCTATCATGTTTGTGCCAAATATAAACACGATTGGGAAAATCCTGTACGAGCAATACACTTGAGTGCATTACTTTTTGAATGCCCCTCATATATTGTCTTTGAGCCACCAAAAAAAAAAAAAAAAACCTTTCTTTTATGACCTTGATACACTTTCTGTGCGAGTGTTTTATTAAATGGCTTTGCAGGCAGGATGTAATTACATACTGTGGCTTGAGGGCTGGCAGTTTGAGTGATACGGATTAGTTCCATGGTCCTTTGGTTGTTTTTTTAGGGGATTGGTTGGTTGGTGAAAGTTGTTTAGTTGGTTTGATGGTCAGTAATAAGTAAAATACCGTACGTTGATTCATTGTTGGTTGGTTGGCCCTTCAGTCTTTTGGTTTGTTGGGTGGTTTGTCATCTAATTAATTGGTTTTATGGTAGGTATACATAAAGGGCATACAGCTCTTAGTGCAGTGGGTATCCAGTCATCAGTAGGGATGGGAATTGATACGATTTTTATGATTCTGATTCCATTATCGATAAAGATGTCCGATCACGTCATTTTCAAGGTATCTGAATCGGCAATTAAATATCGGACATGCCTTTTTTTGGTATAAATTAGGGCTGTCAAAATTATCGCGTTAACGCGCGGTAATTAATTTTTTAAATTAATCACGTTAAAATATTTGACGCAATTAACGCACATGTCCCGCTCAGACAGTATTCTGCCTTTTAGTAAGTTTTACAGCAAGGTTTTTTGTGCTGTCTAACAGTGAACTCTTGTGGTCGCTTTGCGACATGGTTTATTGCTTTCTTGCCAGTTCAATATGGCTGCACGACGTCTCGGGCTGACGCCTACATTGTAATGTTGTGCTTATATGATCCTTGGACAAGATTTGTCCGTAAGTACGGTTGTTGTAAAGAATGTACATATTATGTTAGTAAGCGAAATGTTATATTTTTTGTATGAGACGCTTTTTGTTTATGTTTAGTAAACCTGTATAGCGTGCTAAGCTAACGTTGTTGCTAATGCAATGCTTGTGTACTTTTTTTTTTGTAGTTTCACTACGGTCTAAAGAGGACAGTGGTTTGAGGCCATTTTATTAATAAATCAGATGAAAAAGGAAGAAATCTGATTATTAAGGCATCGTTCACTAGCTGTCTAGCTTTGGAAAAAGTAGACGCTTCGGAGTGAGGACAGCATAGACAGATTTAAACGACAGTAGAGTGAAATGCCCACTACAGTCCTTATGTACCGTATGTTGAATGTATATATCCATCTTGTGTCTTATCTTTCCATTCCAACAAATTCTTTTACAGAATATATATATAATTTACAGAAAAATATGGCATATTTTATAGATGGTTTGAATTGCGATTAATTGGGATTAATTACGATTAATTAATTTTTAAGCTGTAATTAACTCGATTAAAAATTTTAATCGTTTGACAGCTCTAGTATAAATATATATATATATATATATATATATATATATATTTTAGTTATTTATTTAAATCGTTTTCTAATTGTATTTAACGTTACAGACAAAATGTCTTACACTCATCCAGAGTAATTTTGGCTTAAAGAAGGGCTATGAAATTTATTGCGTTAACGGCGATGCCGTTTTACCTATAGATAGCGCTAAAAGGCAGCGTATAATGAGTAGAGGGAATTTTGACAGCCTTTGGAGCCATTTTTTATGTGACTAAAGCCTTACAATACCTCTCTCAGCAATTAAAAATAACGTGGGAGGCAATGTGGGGAAGTAAGGTAGTAGTTGATCATTTTCTTAACACCCTATGTACTTTCCCAACGCAAAGAAGATATATCAATTGGTGCCCCTACGCACAGTCATGGTTGCACTTCCCATCATGCATTTGGGCAGAAGTTAAATGGCTGCAGTATCATTTACTGAAAGCTCAACACTAGATGGCAATATTTAGTCACAATATACAAAGTCAAATTTATCCTTTAAGAATTACAAGTCTTTCTATCCATGGATCCCTCTCACAGAAAGAATGTTAATAATGTAAATACCATCTTGAGGATTTATTGTCATAATAAACAAATACAGTACTTATGTACTGTATGTTGAATGTAATAATTCGTCCGAGTTTTATTCATTTTTTTCTTAATGCATTGCCAAAATGTATATGATCGGGAAAAATTATCGGGAATGATTGGAATTGAATCGGGAGCAAAAAAAAAAAAAAAAAACAATCGGATCGGGAAATATCGGGATCGGAAGATACTCAAACTAAAATGATCGGGATCGGATCGGGAGCAAAAAAAACATGATCGGAACAACCCTAATTATCAGTATTGCTTAACGATTCGATTCTTTATCAATTCTCATCGATTCTAATTTGGGGAAAAAGAAGAACAAACGTGTGCTGCAGCCAAGCGAGTGAACAAGTTAGTTAGTGAGAGGGAAACACTGCCACAAGCCTACGTTCTTTGTTAATGGTTGTAAAATAATCTACAGAGGCAACGTCTATATGTATCATCTTTTGTGTTGTTGTTGTGTGCTTCCACTCGCGATCGGACAATTAAATCCAGTTGTGTAGCGGTTTAAGCGGTGTGCCAATGCTAGCGAACGCATGCTAACTATTTGTGTTATTATTGTATTAGCAGCTAATCATCGCTGATTCACGTTAATGCAAACCTGTTTGTTATTGGGGACGTAATTGATTTGTTTCATTTCTATTTTTAGTTTCACTCTTCAAGTGATGGTTGAATAAAGTCAACAAATTATACCAACGTCTTCTGCATCGTCTTTTGGGAGTTTAGCTAGCTTTATAACCAGGACTGAGCCTTAGCGTCTCGGTGAGGACAGTGCAGTCGTATTCCCTCCCGAGGCAGTTATCTCCACCTTGCAATGACTGCAAGTCGCTTTGATGTAATTTTTCCTCGTGAAGTGAAGACACACTTTCGAGCGTTTGAACCTACGTGCTGTCATTGTTATGTTTACGGCTGCAATGCTCGTGCTAAACCATCGTAATCTTTCATTTCCACCCTCTTTCCTGGTGAAGTGTAGCAAAACTTTGGAGCGAGTGGTTCTTGGCGCCATGCTAGTTTGACACGTCTGGACAACAAGACACGTCACGACGCAATATGCGTCCTTAGGAATCGTTAAAGGGATCGTTAAGGCTTTTTCATTGTGATGTCGACGCCTCGAAACACTAGGAACCAATTCGGAATTGGAATCGGATTTCGATTCCCATCCCTAGTCATCAGTCAGTTTGTTTGTTGGTCAGGGGGTTGATTCTTTATTTGGTTTGTAGTTAGTAGGTATGTTTGTTTGTCCAGTCCGTTGGTTTGCTGGTCAGATGGTTAATCCATCACTAGGTGTGTCGGTTGGATGATTGATTGGTGAGTTGTTGAGGTTTTCCTTTTTATTTATTGGCTATCAGTCAACTAGCTCCCTTCTTTTCCCTGTATTGCTTCTTGCTTGCATTAAAGTGCATGTGACATGAAAACGCATGTGTATTTCATAATACACACGGTAATTCATGCTCCTGAATGATATGGACCGCTTGGATGTGTGTGGAAGCGATCGCTATATTTATCTAGTTTTTTGAATCCCGCGCCATGAAAATGAGTAACTTCCGGCTTCAGTCTTGCATTGAGGAGGAGGGTGCTGTAACGTGTACGGGTGAAGGCGTCCTCTTCACTGAACAGCCGTACTGTTGTGTATGAGGACTAAGGATTCAGCTGATTTTGCGGATTAATACATTTATTTTTCGCATCACGCCAGCCAAACGGCTGCAGAAAAATACTGCTTTTTTTAGGGAGAGGCGTGTGCGCCTTTTTGGAGTTTCAAAAGGTTCTCATTCACCGTGGATATTTGCCAAAACAAGCCCTACTACTGTGGGACCGTTGGACTTATGAGGAAGTGAGTAAGCATCTTGTTTTTTATTATGTCAAATACGAATACAGCGATTACAAAGTAAACGCTACAAACTTTCTTTAAATAAAGGACGACTTACGTTTGATCATTGATAGGCATGTAAAAAGCTCTTCTCATGCACATTAGCTGCACGTTAGCTGCAGCACAACAACTGCAGCTGCCCTCCTCCGGGGAACGAGCTGTAAATTGCTCTCCGCCGGGCGGTTTGCCGGTCCGCGAAGACAATCGACAACCCAGTCATCATGTCAAATAATCTGGGCTAGTTTTGTGTGATTTTCCGCTTCGAAGACTTTGAAACCTCACTCGGTTCGGGTTAGCATGTCGGCTAGCTGTCACGCCTCTTGGTTTGTTTATATTTACCGAAGCCGGGAAGGGAAATGACATATGTCCGATTTAGGTGTCATAAAATATTGTTCGGGAGGTGCGACAGTAAAGGTGAAGTTGACAGTTTTGACCATTATGGAGTAATTTTGCCATGTCGTCCTGAATAAGTGCATTTTTATTATTTCATATTCCATTTAGCACAAGACTGTTATTTGTCATGACCATGCCATTTATTTAGCAATTGGGGAAAATACTAGGATAAAAACAATATCCTGTAAAAATATTGAAGTAAAGAGACAGAAACATTGACATTTTGCAGCTCTCTTCATCGCGTTTTCCTCATTGTGAATAGTTCCCCCTCGACGGGCTGACTGGTCCTTCTCAAGCCATTTATTTAGCTATTGGGGAAAAATACTTGGATAAAAAGAATATCCTGTAAAAATAGAGAGACTGAAACAATGAAATTTTGCGGCTCTCTTCGTTGCGTTTTCCTCGTTCTGAATAATTCCCCCTCAATGGGCTGAATAGTAAAACCGATGAGCCCAGTCTACCGCTGACGTCATACACCTGTTGGGTACCCTATAATGGTAGGCGTGGCTAACTGGCAGATTAAAAGACTAATTTCTCATCATCTGCGCTTTGCTAAATTTTTGTACATAGTCGAATCGTCTCAAAATATGATTCTAATGCACATAATAATGCTATTTAAGACTTTTTTTCTCCTGTCATGTGCTCTTTAAGACCATGTTTTAGCACTCTGGTGACAAAATCCTGGGTATATGTGTTAGGTTCATTACCACACTCCCCATGATGTCAGTGGAATGAAACAGCCTGGCGTGTCAAATTAACCCGAAAGTTATTGATCCCAATTTCAAGGCAATCTCTAGTCGTATATGCATTTCATAGAACTACTAAGAAAACAGTTATCAGCTCGAGAAATCCTAAGAGTGAAAGAAACAAACACGACCTCCTCTAATGCTGGAGGTAATAAAAGTTTAAGTATTCCTTGACATCCACGCTTCAAACAACCCAGCAGCATTTTTAACTTGCTCAAGTGGATCTGCTATCATTTCTGACACTTGCAGCCAAGCATTCAGCCTCATCTCTTCCTCCTTCTACTATTCCATCATCCCTCTACCATCACCACCACCACCACCACCTCCTCCTCCTTTAGGCCCCATGGGAGCGCACTGGTGTATGGTTGAGTGACGGGTCAGGGCATAGAGAACAGATAGGAAGGTATACATGTGTAACTAACAGGCTGCTCCTCACATTGATCCGCCCAAAGGAGCGCCAGTGACCTTTTCACTGTTTCACTTGGAATGTGAACTTTGTCCACAAACACTGCTTGATTTAGTCAGAGTGCAGCTACCTTCTCCCCGTTCGCTGCAATGCACTTTCTGTCTGCCTATTAAATATGCATATCTGCATGTGTGCGATGCGAGTGGGGTGAGTCTGTTGTTTGCCCTTGCAGGAACACGAGAGTGTCAAAGGGCTCTCGTCCGAGCTGCGTGTTTGTGTAAATATGTCAAAGCTAGTCGCCATGATGTAATACCATAGCAGACCCCTATTATGCAGTGACGGCTGCTGGGGTTTTATCCAGGGGTGGCAATTTACAGTCCAGTCCACCAATACAGTTATTGGGAACGTGACACAATTTTCATTTTCGGGGGGTGTTATGCAGTGACAATGAGAATTGAACAGAGGTGGGTAGAGTAGCCAAAATATTACTCAATAATATTTAATAAATATATTTCATATTTACTCAATTAAGAACAGCGTTACTTCAAAATAATATGACTCAAGTAAAAGTAGTCATCCAAAAAATTAATTCAAGTACATGTAAAAAAAAAAAAAAAAAAAGTTCAGTGAAAAGAATACTCAAGTAATGAGGAACTGCTGAAAATGTCTTTTTTTTTAACAATGGTATATGTTTTTACAGCACATCATCTATATAAACTCATTATTATACTGTACTACTACATGATTATAAGGCCAAAAAAATACACAAAAATCAATTAATTCCGACGAGAAAAATCAACTGAAATGAGACATCACCCATCCAAAGAGCACGAGTGCCCTCTAGTGGAGAAAACCTATTTCCTACCATGAAATGAAAACGATCATGTCTTCAGTTTTCCGTAGTCTATTGGTACCAAATAAAAACTGGGAGAGAGGTTGAAATCCCCTCTTTCAAATAATGTTGATGGCAGCGCTCTGTCAAATACAGTGATCCCTGTTTTTTCATGGTTAATGGGGACCAGAACGTGTCGCGATAAGTAAAAAATCCCGCGAAGTAGCACCCCACCCCCCCGTCCTAAATTTTTATTTTAATTTTTTTGCATTCAGTATTTATGCAAATTTAGCATTGGAAAGATATATAAGCAATGTTTTTTCACTTTTTTTTCCCAAAGTATAATTAAAAAAAAAAAAAAAAACTTTTATGCATAAAATGGTTTTTAAGCACTATAAAATGTAATAAGTTTTAAACATGCTAATGTCCCATCGAATTATTTTTAATCAAAGCAGAACAATGCTTGGCTTTATTAAATGCTTCATTTAGTGAGGCCACTCAAATCCACTCAAGCTGCTCATTTACACACAATGAGCTGCCACAGCAACTGTTTAACAAGTTAAACAATGATTGACGCATGCGGCACTTTGAAGCTCGCTTCTCTGGCAAGCTCTAACATCAATGTCTGTCAGTTATTGTTAACTTTAATAAGGAAGTCCAGTGCACTCACTGCGTGACCAACAAAAAACAGGGAGGGAGGGAGGTAGGTAGAAAGAGTGAGACTGCACAATTGGCTCGGGAAAGCTCATCTGTATTTTTTTATTTTTTTTATTTTTTATTTTTTTGAATGAAAAAAGAATCCGCGATGGACTGAGGGCGCGAAGTCTGAAGCGCGAATTAGCGAGGGATCACAGTAATTTATTTTTCACGGTGCTTTAAGGATGCCATTATTGAACAGGCTAGCGTGTTCATAGGACATCCGACTTGTGTGTGGTCACGTGACTATATTCTATCTGATTGTTATATTGGAGTCATGTGATTACTGTTGTGAATGCCGATCGATTGGGTCCGATCACGTCATTTTCAAAGTATCGGAATCGGCAAAAAAATATCGACCATGCCTTTTTTAAATATATATATATATATATATATATATATATATATTTTTTTTTTTTTTTTTTATTGTTTTCTAATTGTATTTAACGTTACAGACATTATATGTTACTCTCATCCAGAGTCTTTAGTTTAGGCTTAAGGTAGGGTTATCAAATTTATCCCGATAACGGCGGTAATTGATTTTTTTAAACATGTATCACGTTAAAATATTAACGCAATTAATGCATGCGCTGCACGACCCACTCCCGCTTTTTCGCGCTCAATCTGTAATGGCGCAGTTTTACCTATATAGAGAGATAAAAGGCAGTGTAAAATGAGTAGAGTGAATTATGGCAGCCTTCGGAGCCTTTTTTTAATTGGCTAAAGCCTTACAACCCCTCTCACTACGATTAGAAATATCATGGGAAGCAATGTGGGTAAGCAAGGTAGCAATTGATCTTTTTCTTAACCCCTTATGTTATTTCCCAACGCAGAGAAGATATATCAATTGGTAGCACTACGCACAGTCATAGTTCCACTTCCCATCATGCAGTTGGGCATGGCTACAGTATCATTTACTGAAAGCTCAACAAATACACTAGATGGCAATATTTAGTCACAATATACAAAGTCACAAGTCTTTCTATCCGTGGATCCCTCTCACAGAAAGAATGTTAATAATGTAAATGCCATCTTGAGGATTTATTGTCATAATAAACTAATACAGTACTTATGTACTGTATGTTGAATGTATATATTCGTCCGAGTTTTATTCATTTTTTTCTTAATGCATTGCCAAAATGTATATGATCGGGAAACATTTTCGGGAATGATTGGAATTGAATCGGGAGCAAAAAAAAAAGCAATCGGATCGGGAAATATCGGGATCGGCAGATAATCAAACTAAAACGATCGGGATCGGATCGGGAGCAAAAAAAACATGATCGGAACAACCCTAGTTGTGACGTCTCATTGGTGAAACTGGTAGAGCCACTGTGGGTATCTCTGGCAGAAATGAAGTAAACTCTAAAATGTAGAGTAAAGAGGAAAAATGTAACGACTAGCATAGCCCAAAGTAGCGGAGTAAGAGTAGCGTTTCCTCTTCACAAATCTACGCACAAATCTAAAAGTAAAAGTGTTTTGTGGTAAAATTACTCTTAGAAGTTCATTTTTCCCAAAAAGTTACTCAAGTGAATGCAGGGGAATAAATGCAATGCATTACTACCCACCTCTGGAATTGTCTCGATGTCAATTGAATTAGTGATATTGTCTTTTTTTGTCAAAAATGTCAAATGGCAAATAACAGAGTGAAATCTAAGATTTAATGCCATTGACGGCACCAGTTTAGGGTTGCCACCTGTCCCTTAAAATAAGGAACAATCCGAAATTCGGAATTAAATGTTGCGTTCCGTATTAGTTCAATACGGAATATAAATGAGTAGATACATTTCTATGCATTTTCAGAGTTTTGGGGATGTCCCCTTTTTTCTCTGCCTGTACAGCTTTGGGCGTGAGGGGGGGCGTCCCGCATTTCTTATTTCTGAAAGGTGGTCCAATCCAGTTTGAATGTCAAATTGGACATGTAGCCAGTGAGTCAAATGAGTGGCCTTTACAGAGGAAATACTTTTAGAATATTTGAATCAGCCAGGCCTTTACTGAGACTCCTCAGTTCCTGCTTCTTTGTGGCATTTTCTATTCAGTTTTGTGTTCAGCTAGTGTCATGTATGCTTATTTGGATTCAGGTCAAATGATTAGCTTGGCTATTGCATAACATTCTCGTTCTTTGCCTTCATAAACTCTTTGGTTGCTTTCGCAGTATGCTTCAGATCATTTTCCATCTGCACTGTAAAGCGCCATCCAAATAGTTCTGAAGGATTTGACTGAATTCCGGCGGATAATATTGGCCGAAACGCAGAAATCATCCGCCTGCTTCTGTAAGCGGCAACACCATCAATAAATGCAAGGGAAATTTTCATCTGAAGCCATACATGCACACACAGTGGCACTACCATGCGATGCCATGCTTCACTATGAGGTAGTAGGTCCAAAAATATTGAAACACTGTTCCAATTTATTTTTTGCTAAGATAACACCACAATGAAAGTGAAATAAAACTAAAAAATGTTGTATAATTTTTAGATCAAATCACATGGAGATTGTACAATTTACATTAGTTTGCATGCTATATGTAGCTCCCACATTAATTTTTGCCCTTAAATGCTGAAAACACTGCAGTTACAAGTTAGTGATGACCGCAACAACTTAACTGATTATTGTTATTTATCCTGCTTGTGTGTTTAAATGTTGGCTCCTACATGGCCTGGCTTCCTCCTATTCTAAAAACATTTTTATTAGGTTAATTGATGGCTCTGATTGTCCTCAGGCGTGAATGTGGAGAGCTTTTTATTTACATTTGCCCTGCAATTGGCTGGGGATCAGTACAGGTCAGCTGAGATAGGCTCCAGACACCCACGACTCCAGTAAGAATAAGCCCTATAGCGCATTAATTAATAAATGTATACATGGTTGTTGAGTGTAGGGTGGTGCCCTAGCGCCCTCTGTTGGCCAGATATCACTGTGATTATTTCAATGCTACGTGAGAAGTTTTCAAGCAGCTTGTTTTCCTTTCATCCTTTTATAAAAGGGATCTGTTCTGTGTGGTCATTCTTAAAGGGATCCACGAATAGAAAGCCTTGTGTTTTTTAAAAGAGTAACATATGATAAGTTAGAATAATTTGATATTGAAACCCCTCTTGATGTTTTCGTTTTTATACAATTTGCAATACTAATAAACTAATAAAAATTAGTTGTAGGTTGCCATTGTTGTTGACGTCGCAGGGTGGTGACGTCACATGGTTATGCGGCCGGGCTTCCAGAGTATGACTCAACCTTTTCAATTTGAACCCAAGAGGAACATTAATAAGCATGAAAGCACTGTCAATATTTCACAAAACAAGCAGCAAAAGCAAAATGAAGAGGAAAGACTGGATGAAACGAGACGGGAGTAGGGGGGGAAAAACTGTGTTCTGCCAAAATGTGTTACACCAGCAAAAGTCCTACTGGAGGCGAATTTGACACCCAAAGTACTACCTTGTGCTTTCAACTTGTTTTGTTTAGATGCATACAGACAGAAAAATACTAAAGATGCCTTAAGAAAATACTTGAACGTAGTAATATCAAATAAGGGTGGTTTAAATACGCTACGTAACTAATGTGGTCAACAGATAATCACAAGAAAACGCAACGGTTAAAGGTATGGAGGGAAATACATGCAAAAAGTATTTTTGAGGCAATGAAAAGGTAATAAAACTCAATAAAAACAAAAATAGTGAGTACTCGCTGCTTTTAACCGATGTGCACATGCGTGCGGATCCTTGCGCAAGGACACTGAGCAATGTGTAGAAGTCTCAACGCGTAGGAAGGAATTGCAGAACACCGGTAGACAGTAGTATTTGTCGAGTGAAAGTGACAATCTACGTCAGGGGTCCCCAAACTAAGGCCCGCGGGCCGGATACGGCCCACCTCCACATTTGGTCCGGCCCCCTGAACAAAACCGGAGAGCATTTAGATTTTTTTTTTTTTTTCTCATTAGTGTTATTTATTTCCTGGCCTTTTTCTGTGAAGAGCTCAGAGAGGGTAATTTGGTTATTATCTATTTAACTGATAATGTTATTATTTATTATTATTTATTTTATTTACTTTTTTTATGTGAAGAATCCAGAAAGGGTTATTTGATTGTGGCTTTCTGAAAAACAATAAATTTTTACATTTAGGCACTCCTGCAATCGTCACACTTTTTCTGTTACAAACTGACCCCGCGGGGCCCCTCATTAGAGAAGGGAAAAGTTAGGTAACCCTCACAGGAAAAAGTTAGGGGACACCTGATCTACGTCATCATCCCGAGTGTCCATAAAACATGGCGCCTTCCGTAGGTCAAAACATGTACTAAATATTATAGATTTTTAAATCAATGACAATATTAGTAAAAGAGAACAATTGTGGCTTTTTACAGCCTACAAGTCTTAAAGTCCGAGGTTCCCTTTAAGAAAAATAAGACATCATTCTGAGGGATTTCCAAATCTGTAGGATAAATATGAGTACTGTATAGTGTTAGTGAATGCAACTCAGTTTGCAATAAGCAATAGATAGGCAAATAGTGAAAGGATTCTTCCTAGAGGCTTAAAGATCGTTTAGTGTTAATACATATTTAGAAATACCATAATATACAGTGCCTTGCAAAAGTATTCGGCCCCCTTGAATCTTGCAACCTTTCGCCACATTTCAGGCTTCAAACATAAAGATTTGAAATTTAATTTTTTTGTCAAGAATCAACAACAAGTGGGACACAATCGTGAAGTGGAACACCATTTATTGGATAATTTAAACTTTTTTAACAAATAAAAAACTGAAAAGTGGGGCGTGCAATATTATTCGGCCCCTTTACTTTCAGTGCAGCAAACTCACTCCAGAAGTTCAGTGAGGATCTCTGAATGATCTAATGTTGTCCTAAATGACCGATGATGATAAATAGAATCCAAATGTGTGTAATCAAGTCTCCGTATAAATGCACCTGCTCTGTGATAGTCTCAGGGTTCTGTTTAAAGTGCAGAGAGCATTATGAAAACCAAGGAACACACCAGGCAGGTCCGAGATACTGTTGTGGAGAAGTTTAAAGCCGGATTTGGATACAAAAAGATTTCCCAAGCTTTAAATATCTCAAGGAGCACTGTGCAAGCCATCATATTGAAATGGAAGGAGCATCAGACCACTGCAAATCTACCAAGACCCGGCCGTCCTTCCAAACTTTCTTCTCAAACAAGGAGAAAACTGATCAGAGATGCAGCCAAGAGGCCCATGATCACTCTGGATGAACTGCAGAGATCTACAGCTAAGGTGGGAGAGTCTGTCCATAGGACAACAATCAGTCGTACACTGCACAAATCTGGCCTTTATGGAAGAGTGGCAAGAAGAAAGCCATTTCTCAAAGATATCCATAAAAAGTCTCATTTAAAGCCACCTGGGAGACACACCAAACATGTGGAAGAAGGTGCTCTGGTCAGATGAAACCAAAATTGAACTTTTTGGCCACAATGCAAAACGATATATTTGGCGTAAAAGCAACACAGCTCATCACCCTGAACACACCATCCCCACTGTCAAACATGGTGGTGGCAGCATCATGGTTTGGGCCTGCTTTTCTTCAGCAGGGACAGGGAAGATGGTTAAAATTGATGGGAAGATGGATGCAGCCAAATACAGGAACATTCTGGAAGAAAACCTGTTGGTATCTGCACAAGACCTGAGACTGGGACGGAGATTTATCTTCCAACAGGACAATGATCCAAAACATAAAGCCAAATCTACAATGGAATGGTTCAAAAATAAACGTATCCAGGTGTTAGAATGGCCAATTCAAAGTCCAGACCTGAATCCAATCGAGAATCTGTGGAAAGAGCTGAAGACTGCTGTTCACAAACACTCTCCATCCAACCTCACTGAGCTCGAGCTGTTTTGAAAGGAAGAATGGGCAAGAATGTCAGTCTCTCGATGTGCAAAACTGATAGAAACATACCCCAAGCGACTTGCAGCTGTAATTGGAGCAAAAGGTGGCGCTACAAAGTATTAACGCAAGGGGGCCGAATAATATTGCACGCCCCACTTTTCAGTTTTTTATTTGTTAAAAAAGTTAAAATTAGCCAATAAATTTTGTTCCACTTCACGATTGTGTCCCACTTGTTGTTGATTCTTGACAAAAAATTACAATTTTATATCTATATGTTTGAAGCCTGAAATGTGGCGAAAGGTTGCAAGGTTCAAGGGGGCCGAATACTTTTGCAAGGCACTGTATAATCAACTAATAGTATTTGTGTTGCAGTGTTGTAACCGCTTTAAGCAATGTGTGATTATAAAACAAAAAGTACTGCAACACTTGTAGACAGATATATCACTATTCTCAGATTTGTATTCTTTATCTTCTGTGAAGAACAACACATAGAAAAGCTGACGGGGTCTCCATTCAGTATGTAATACAGTATAATATTTAAATTATACTGCCCCCAGGTGGCCAATGTTCGTAGTGTTCGTAGAATTGAAGCCCTTTTTACATTTTATATAATTATGTAATTGCTGTATGTTTTGTCAATGCATTCTAAATTATAGAATTTTATTCAAAAAAAAAAAAAAAAAGAAAAAACACTGACTTATGCGGTGAGGCTGGAACCCATTAGTGTCATTTTCTTCCATTCCAATGACAAAGATAATGTGGAATAAGTGTGAGTTACACACACAACCTTGAACGACTTAACTCATATCTCAATGTACAGCTATTGTCGTCATGATGAGCTTTTGCTTATAAGTAACCTAGAGAGAAAAACAATGGTGCACTTTGCTTGCAAATAAACTCCTCGTCCAAACCTCCAAAGTTTATTTAAAGGAATGATTCCACATATGGGAATTCCACTTTACCACCATCTCGAATGCTATATGTTGTGATCAGACCCGGCGGCTTGGGCGGGCATTAGGGGGCCGGGCCCGCCCTTAGAGACTGCTGTTCACGCCCTAGCTCGATTAGACTGTACTGTGTATTTTTTTTTCTAATCTTCCACAAAACACACACGGAGAGGACGAACACTCTATTCATCCTATCTTGATCTGTCGTCATTCAATGGCGTACCGCAGGCAACACGTCACTTCCGCTCATTAATATTCATGACATTAGCTTCTGTTGCTAAGTAGGGACAAACGGTGGCTTGTCCCTACTTAGGAAATGAATGGAAATTGTGTACGAAGGAGATGTTTACAGAGCTAAACCTACCAATTCTCTCTGAAAATGATGTGCCTGGTGCCAAATTCACTGGCAAAGACATAAAAATGTTCTGTTAAAGAGATGGCTTGAGTGTCGAAGGCTGAAAAAGATGAAAAAAAACGAGCCGACCTAAGCATAGCCTTAGCTTTTTTATCGACGCGACTGACAATGACATTCTCCTGTTTCAACAAGCTATCCTTTACCATCAGCCCTGTCTTTCTTATATATCCTCTGGTTGTCCTACGTCTCTTACCGTTCTTGGGGGTAATTTAGTTAGCTTTGTGTAGCGATCGCAAATGCTACTCAGTGACAGCCAACGAACACTTTTAATTTTTTCCTTGATAACAAATCTTAATTCTAAAATTTATTTACACTTCCCCCTTACTGAAGTTTTTTTTTTTTTTAATATATATACTGTATATATAACAGAAACGGTAACCGTGGCAGTCAGAGACCATTGTAATTCTTTTCAGGTCATTCATTGTCAGACAGAAGCAGTACGGCACAACGTTACGCTAAAAAAATAAGTTCAAAATATAAAAATGGCTTACCTCTTTGTCCTCTGAAAGACCATGCTAACCCAACAAAATGTTTACTACGTATGAAATGTGAATGGATTCACCGACCTAGTGTTAAAGTCCGCGCAAGTTGATTCGGTCTTCACATTTTTTCCTCCCGAGTTTTTGGTTTCCGGAAACGTATGAAGAAACCATCCTTCATGTGTCGCAATGTCTAGAGTCGTTTCTACAAGTTCCAAAAAAGCAATGCGTAATCGGCATGTTCGTTTTTGAAAGATTACCGGAGAAAAGTAGCACAAATTACGTTAAGTCTATGCGAGGGCGGGTCTATAATATCCCACTTCGGCTTTACGATGCGACGTCACGGTCTAAAATTAGCATGCGTGCGGTACGCCATTCAACCAATCTGAGCATCGAACGAAGGCGATTTCTAGCCAATCACAGATAAGGGGGGGGGGGGGGGGCGGGCCGAGTAGCCAGCCATTGGCTGCTCATGTTAATATGTTTACGCTGAAGCACTTTAGTTGAAAAAATGCACACAGAAATGCACCATTGTTTTTCGCATATAACTGAGTTACTAACTCTATTACTTTTGGGAGAAGTAATTTGTAAATAATTAATTACTTTTTAGTAACATTTTAACAACATTGGTCGTAAAGATGAAGTCTGCAGAATGAAAAGTGACGAAAGCAGAGATTTCATTCTACCAATTTGTTGCCGAACATAATTTGCCCTCAACTATTGCTGATCACTTCTCAGAATTGGCAAAAGAAATGTTCCCTGACTCATAGATTGCATCGGTAAGTTAATTCTATCAACTGATCTTTTTAATTTATAATTGGACACATGAACGAACTACATTCAAGTCAAACTGAATTGCGAGCTGAAGTGCCATGAAGTGCAGCCATCAAGACATGATAGATATTGCCAAAAGTGCTACATACATTTATAACAAAAGTCACTGTTAAATTTTAGTAATCACGATGTAGCGGAAGATATTGATTGTTCTTTGATTGCACTAGGTTATATGTTACAATATTACCAATAAATTCATATTATTTTAAAAATTGAGTTTTATTTTTGTTTCATATTGCACGCTATATAAAACTTTGTTAGATTAGTCACCAATTTTTAAGGGCATACGTCACTATTTGTAAGACTGCCAACGGCCTCGGGTTGACAGGTATGTTTTCGTTTGTCTTATAGATTTTACGATGAACTACCACTTGTGACTTCAGTGACAGAAAATATTTCAGTGCACTGATGTAGTAATGTACGGGTAATAACGCCACTGTTCAGGCTAAATTTACGTTGAAGAAGTGTGCCCCCTCAAAAAAATGTAATGCTCCCATGTAATTTCTTTCTGCAGCCGGGTCTGGTTGTGATGGAAAACACTAGATTTAGAGTCATAAATTCATTTCAGCTCGAATGGTAGCAACTCCCAGTATTGCCTCATACATAATTCCATACCTTACTGTTTACCAGACAGTGCAGCAGTATGCATCTGTGTCTTTCTGTCTGTGAGCCTTAGATTTAGTGTGTGTACCCTCTGCAGACACACAAACACACAAAGCCAGTGCTCTGTGTGCTTATTTCATTATGGTACGTAGCAGAGGGCACACGTTGTTCAAGTTGACATGCTGCACCTCCTCCATGCTGGAAATTGGCCTTCGTCTCCCGCCAGAATTCCCTGGCAGAGGTTATCAAATAGGTGGGAGCGCATGTCAGACGCCTCCCCGCTGAGCAGGTATGACACTGTGAGCATGTAATGACGACTGTTGAGATAAAGGCGTGGACGTAAAGTGGTATCTTTTTCGCAGTGGGTTCAAATAGAACGAAATGCCGGCAGTAAAATGGAGGACTGTCAGTGTCCTGATGGAAAGACAATTGGTGCAGTAAGTAGCAATCACACTGAAATAAAAACACTGCCCAGTGAGCAATTGGGATATAAACGAGGAGGCACAGCATCACCATGTGGACAGAGGGTAGTACTACAATGGGCAGAACAAGTATTTGATGCACTGCCGATTTTGCTGGTTTTCCCACTTGCAAAGCATGTAGAGGTCTGTAATTTGTATCATAAGTTCTCTTCAACTTTGAGTGACGGAATCCAATACAAAAAAACAGAAAATCACGGTGTATGATTTTTAAATAATAAATTTACATTTAATTGCATGAAATAAGTATTTGATACGTCACAAAAATCGAACTTAATATTTGGTACAGAAACCTGTGTTTGCTATTACAGATACCAAACATTTCCTGTCGTCCTTGACAAGGTTTGCACACACTGCAGCAGGGATTTTGGCCCACTCCTCCGTGCAGATCTTCTCCAGAGCCTTCAGGTTTCAGGGCTGCTGCCGGGCAACACGGACTTTCAGCTCCCTCCATAGATTTTCTATCGGGTTCAGATCTGGTGACTGGCTAGGCCACTCCAGGACCTTAAGATGCTTCTTACGGAGCCACTCTTTAGTTGCCTTGGCTGTGTGCTTTGGGTCGTTGTCATGCTGGAAGACCCAGCCACGACCCATCTTCAGGGCTCTCACTGAAGGAAGGAGGTGGTTGTCAGCCAAGATCTGGCAATGCATAGCCCCATCCATCCTCCCTTCAATACGGTGCAGTCGTCCTGTATCCTTGGCAGAGAAGCAGCCCCAAAAAAATGATGTTTCCTCCTCCATGTTTCACGGTTGGGATGGTGTTCTTGGGGTTGTACTCATCCTTCTTTTTCCTCCAAACACGACGAGCCGAGTTTAGACCAAAAAGTTCCATTTTGGTGTCATCCGACCACATGACCTTCTCCCATTGCTCCTCTGGATCATCCAGATGGTCAGTGGCAAACTTCAGACGTGTCTGGACATGCACTGGCTTCAGCAGCGGGACCTTGCGTGCGCTGTAGGATTTTAATCCATGACGGCGTAATGTGTTTCCGATAGTTTTCTTCGAGACTGTGGTTCCAGCTCTCTTCAGGTCATTGACCAGGTCCTGCCGTGTAGTTGTGGGCTGATCCCTCACCTTCCTCATGATCAGTGATGCCCCACGAGGTGAGATCTTGCATGGAGCCCCAGAACGAGGCAGATTGACTGTCAACTTGAACTTCTTTCATGTTGAGCGCCTTGAAAAGTGGAAAAGCACTATAAAAGTATAACACCATTCCATTACCATTCTAATAATCGCTCAAACAGTTGTTACCTTCTTACCAAGCTGCTTGCTTATTTTCCTGTAGCCCATCCCAGCCTTGTGCAGGTGTATTATTTTATCCCTGATGTCCATACACAGCTCTTTGGTCTTGGCCATTGTGGAGAGGTTGGAGTTTGCTTGTTTGAGCATGTGAACAGGTGTCTTTTATACAGGTAACAAGTTTAAACAAGTGCAATTACTTCCGGTAATGAGTGGAGAACAGGAGGGGTTCTTAAAAAAGAACTAAGAGCCGAAATATTTACTAGTTGAGAATGTATCAAATGCTTATTTCATGCAGTTAAATACAAATGTATTATTTAAAAATTATACAATGTGATTTTCTGGATTTTTGTATTAGATTCCGTCCCTCACAGTTGAAGAGAAATTATGATACAAATTACAGACCTCTACATGGCTTGCAAGTGGGAAACCCAGCAAAATCGGCAGTGTATCAAATACTTGTTCTCCCCACTGTGCATGTCAGCCAGTCATGGGAAGTAAGGCCGCTCATGCAAATGTTCATTCATTTTCCAAACCGCTTACCATTCATGCACATCTTGAAGTTAAAAAATATTAAATACGAAGCAAAAGTCTTCCCTTGAACAAAAAAATAAATAAGCTCTATTCATTTAAAAAGGAAATGACAGAGAATTGCGATAGACGTGAAGTACAGGCCAAAAGTTTGGACACACCCATAGGCAGAGTTTGACTTGGCGGGGGAGGGGGGCAAAACATGTTGATGACCCCGAAACGATGTGTCACTAATAAAATTAACTTACAAGATATACGTTCAGTTAGTAGCTTAGCCCATACATGTTAATACAGGCATCCCATCTACGTGTGTGTTTGTGCGCCTTTTTCTGTCTTAACTTGTGATGAAGCAGATGGCTCATAGATTTTTGCATTCCATGCAGATTCCCAATTGAGTTTTTTCCAGTCACTCACACCTTTGCGAAACGAATCCTCACCATGGTCAGTTTGAAAATGGTGACAAGCAAAACAGGAGACGGCATCTTTTTTGAGTGAATA
This sequence comes from Corythoichthys intestinalis, assembly GCF_030265065.1. Classification (NCBI taxonomy): domain Eukaryota; kingdom Metazoa; phylum Chordata; class Actinopteri; order Syngnathiformes; family Syngnathidae; genus Corythoichthys; species Corythoichthys intestinalis. The sequence continues at coordinate 24,176,833 of NC_080398.1, read as the reverse complement.
TTCCAGGCAGGAATATTTACAATTATACGTTGAAAATAAGCCTGTCGCAATATGCAATATTTCCATTTTTCGCACGATAAATAAAAATGAAGGCGGTAATTTTTCCGCTGCGATTTATCGCGTGCATGTGTGGCAGACATGCTGTTAAAAGTTCGGATTCCTTGTTACCAACTGCGCAAAATGAATCTTCATTCCAGGTCCGGCAAAAAATAGCGCCGGAGCCAATCGTTCCCATTATATCCTATTGTTCAACGTATACCGGCCGCGTCAGTGATCCGGATTGACTGCGGACCATCTCTGGCGTGCCGGTGTTGTTGATGTGTGGGCGCTCCTGTCAGGGGTGACATTTCACGCGGGGCAGCTATTTTTCGGCAGAACACGGGATATTTGAGTGGCAAATTAAGAGCGCTGTGCTTCAAACTCGTCCTGTTTATGAAAGTCGATTGTCATATGCTGGTGTTGTGCATTAATGAGCAGACGTGACTTCTGTGGCGTTTGCTAACTTTTTTAATGCGCGTACACTAGATATCATGAAATAGCAAACTAGATGTGCTACGTCCCATGCCATTGGCTACGTGAGCCCAGAGTGATTATGGGACACGTAGTCCAAATACTACATCGATGAATTTAAAACCACTATGACTGAATGGAAGTTAAGCAGGCCAAATCAATCCATACTAGTGACTATAGATAATGCTGCAAATATTGTTAATTCAGTACGTGACACAGATGGATTCGGACCACAAATAGGATGTCTTGCTCATGTAGTAAACCTAGCTGCTAAGAGAGCTGTAGTAATCAACAGTGTGCCCCGCCTCACTTTACAAACAGTAAAGATTGTTCTCAGCACTTTGATACTAAATTTCTTCAGATCAGTAAGAAGTAAGCACATAGATATTATGCACTAAAATGCAAGTTTATATGATGGCAATTTAATTTTTGCTCGTTTGCAAACAAAAAAACAAAAACAAAAGAAACAAAAAATAGTGGTGGGTTTTTTTTTTCAGAGCATTAAATGTATTGAAATCAGATCGAAAATCGTGTCCCCCGTATCGAAAATCGCACCGAACCGTGACTTAACTGAATCTTTGCATCCCTATGGAACACCATTGCAGAAGCTATGAGGGGAAAAGTTTTCATTTGCCTAAATGCTTAAGTCATTAACTGCAATTATATTTTTTTTTCTTGAAAAACACATTTTATTTATTCTGTGTTTCTGTGCGGTATTAATATTGTTGTCTTTTACTTAAGAGGCATGGTCTATTGGTTTTAGTTGTGATTTCTTATCGCATTTAAATGGGTGTACTTGATCTATTAATATATGCTGTATTCTCACTGTGCCATTGTAAATTGTTTTTTTTTTTTTAATTGGGGGGGCGCAATAATATCGCATATCGCAATAATTTATTAGATAAATTATCGCGCACTAAAATTTGTTATCACAACAGGCCTAGTTGAAAATGATTTTTTTTGTTTGTTTGTTTGTTTCCTATCTTTTTTTTTTTTTTTTTTTAGGGGAATTCTTAAGTAGGCTGCTTAGGACAGCTATGCTTTTGGCCAAGATCATCCTCCATTGAGTTTGGTACACCCAGTGGTGGTTCTGTTGTACAATTAGCGTCTTTAGTGGGGGAAACTGAAACTCTGCTTACCATTTTGGCAGTGCTCTCTGGCATTTCATGGTCAACATCTTAAACCCTTGGTTCTCATTCAGTAGTTGTTGTCGCTTTTGAAAACTTAGGTTTGAAAAAATTACGTCATTATCCATCTTGTATTTTATGTCCTCAGGTAGTTTTGGCTAAGTAAAGCAAATGACCGTCTCTAAGGTGCTAGTCACATGATCTGTTTGAAAATGTATTTTGGGCCATTTTATTTTGTTTATTTATGTTGTTTGTTGTATTGCTTTACAATTTTTATTGACAACACTTTACTGGCAAAGTCTTAATTTCAAATTTATATACACTGTGTAGGAAAGTCCATTACATGCAATGATATTTTTCGGCCACCAGGGAGGCTATGCTCCTCCCCGGCCTACCCTTAATCTCCGTGTATGGCAGTGCTTCTCAATTATTTTCTGTCACGCCCCCCCAAGGAAGCCGTAAATGTTTCGCGCCCCCCCCTCAAACTCTCTGCCGCCACTGTAAATAGTATCATTTGTCTATAAAATTACTATTATAAATACGCATCTGCCTAACATTGTGTCCTTTTTTTTCTAATAAAGAAAAAAAGTAACATAGATCAACTTATAATAAAGTATAACTTTATTAACATTGTTTTGTTTGTAACAGAGAAGACTTGACGTGCATCAATTTGCCTGAATTTAAAAAAAAGTCACATCCAAACTGTAAAAAATACACTCAAGGTACATTTTTGACCATTTGATATAGAAAAATAAAATGTAATAAAATCAGTAAACAATAACAAATTAAAATTGATTAGAAACATTCACTCATGAGGACAATATGCCAAAAAATTTGACCGAAAAAACAAAACTGAATAAAAGAAAAAAAAGAGTGTCCTTGGACAGGACAGTTTTTATTTTTGCTGCTCACAGTATTTACCTCCTTTGCAATGGTGTGGAGTTATTTTGCAATGAGAATGCTAACAATGCTCACTGGATTATTGATATAACACTGACAAAGCAGGACGATTGTTGGCAATATTCGGCACGTTTTCACAGAAAAACAATCAAGCGGCTTATCAATGAGATTGGGGTCTAATGTCTTTAAGTGGCGTCTTAATTGATTTGGCTTCTGGCTGTCCGCTATAATTATTTTTAGACACAGTAAACAGTGGTCTTTCCTCATCACCCACTATATTAAAAGTCAAAGCTAAAAGGCAAACGGCACGAAAAAAGCGCATTCTCGGCGGCCGAGGTAGAACCGTAGGTGAGGGCGGTCGTCGTGACGATCCCAAGCCGAAAATGGCACTTCTCGGGCGGCGACGTGAGAACCGGACAAGACAGTGGGTCGCTGCGTGAGTGAGTCCGGTCGGAAAATGGCTTTCGAAAACGGCAGTGGCACACTGCTCTTCATATCTGTTTTCTGTGTGCTGAGTGCTCTTCCTTAGTTCAAAAATACTGCGCGCACTCTGAAAATAAGAGCGCCACTGCCACCTACTGAGTGGATGTGCAAGTACGGCAAAAAAACAAAAAAAAGCATGTTCCCCGAGGTCACATGCACCCCCCCGGCATCGCTCTGCGCCCCCCAGGGGGGCGCGCCCCACTATTTGAGAAGTACTGGTGTATGGACACACCTCATTCAATGCAACACAAATGAAGGTACCAGCGCCATTGATAGAGCAATAAATTCCATTAATCAACCCTGAAAAGGCATAACTGTGAAGTCAAAAACCATTTTACAGTATGTGACTCCCTCTTGACGCTCATTAAGAGAATGGCAAGAATGTGCAAATAAGTAATCAAAGAGTGGCTACTTTAAAGATACTAGAATATGATACATGGCTTCAGTTATTTCACCTTTTTTTTTTTTTTTTTTTTTGCCAAACACATAATTCCACACGCGTTCATTCATAGTTTTATTACATTCAGTGACGATTTACAATTACAATGGTCATGAAATTAAAGAAAACGCAAAAATGAGAAGGTGTGTCCAAACTTTTGACCTGTACTGTATATTTCGGTTTAAAATGTTTGTATTTTCATGTTACATTGGAGTACACGCAACCATCTTATGCAGGTATATAGTTTGCATTTTATTTTCTTCATTTTGAAATTAGACATTTTATTGAATGGAATTTATTTTATAAATTATGAATGAAAATTAAACTTTCATCGGATACCTATTAATACACCCAAATAACTGAATGTGTCATTTTGAAATAGTTACTAGGTTTTATCATGATTCTTAAAATGTGTAGGATACTATCATCTGCATTAAAGAGCATACGACAGGAGAAAAAAAGTCTTAAATAGCATAATTATGTGAATTAGAATCATATTTTGAGATGATTCGACTATATACAACAATTTCGCAAAGAGCAGATGACGAGAAATTAGTCTTTTAATCTGCCGGTTAGCCACGCCTACCGTTGTAGGGCTCTAGCGTCCCCAACAGGTGGATGACGTCAGTGGGAGAATGGGCTCATCGGTTTTACTATTCAGCCCATTGAGGGGGAATTATGCAGAATGAGGAAAACGCGACGAAGAGAGCCGCAAAATGTCATTGTTTCAGTCTCTCTACTCCAATATTTTCACAGGATATTCTTTTTATCCAAGTATTTTCCCCAATTGCTATGGAATATGAAATAATAAAAATGCACCTATTCAGGATGACATGGCAAAATTACTCGATAATGGTCAAAACTGTTGACTTCACCTTTACTGTCGCACCTCCCGAACGATATTATATGACACCTAAATCGGGCTTATGACATTTTCCTTCCCTGGCTTGGGAGAATGTAAACAAGCCAAGAGGCGTGACAGCTAGCTGGGATGCTAACCCGAACCGAGTGATGTTTCAAAGTCTTTGAAGTGGAAAATCACACATAACTAGCCCGGATGTTTTGACATGACGACTGGGTTGTCGATTGTCTTCGCCGGAGAGCAAATTACAGATCGCTCCCCGGAGGAGGGCGGCTGCAGTTGTTGTGCAGCTAACGTGCAGCTAATGTGCATGAGGAGAGCTTTTTACATGCCTATCAATGATCAAACGTAGTAGTCCTTAAGTTAAAGAAAGTTTGTTGTGTTTACTTTGTAATCGCTGTATTCGCGACTATTGTTAACTCAAAGTAGCAAATTCTGATCGGTCGGAAAATTTGACAGAACACCGGGCACATGAGCACAATAATCTGAATATATTACTCTCCCGGCGGGTGGATGTGCGACAAGACACCGGTGTTGTGCCGAAAAATAGCCGCCCCGCATGCATGTCAGCCACAAAATGCGAGCCACCTACATATTAAAATGATCCAAGTATTTGACATACAGGGTGACCCCAAAAAAAGTTTACACTGCCATAATACAACTTAAATGCCATGTTTATTCATCTTAGAATTAGAATTTAATCACAAATTATACATTATTGTAAAGAACATGTACAGTACACTCTATTTTTCAATGTGTCCTCCCTTAAGTGTCACAACAGCCTCCAGGCGCCTGCGGAACGCTTGACAGGTCTTCTTTATGTAGGATGCTGTCATCTTTTCCCAAGATCTAACAATGGACCTCCCCAAGGCTGCCACAGAAGTTTGTGGCTTCTTACAGGCACTGTCCTCCACAGTTGCCCATATGCTATAATCCAGGGGATTGAGATCTGGACTCTGGGGTGGCCACATATCACCTTGTCAATCAACTTTTTGGTCCGCACAGATCGGGTTTTCCAGACCCAGGTTTTCGTGAGGCTGTTCCAGTATCTTTCAGCTTCTTTTTAACTTTGTAGCCTGCACATCTGGATATTCTCAGATTTGCTGCAATCTCAGTAGGTGTCAGACCGGCACGCAGCAATTCAGGTACAGCTAAAGTTTGTTCATTTTCAGTAGAAGCACAGGAATTGTAGAGACGAGAGATTACCAGCTGCATTGAGTGACCTTAATGAATCACTTAAGCATGACAACCTATTTAGATATGTTTCAATGGCTTTTAAACAAGCAGTCAACTGAGTGTAAACTTTTTTTTTGGGTCACCCTGTAATACAAAACACAATGTTTACTCACTTCCTCGTAAGTCCAATGGTCCCACAGTAGTAGGGCTTGTTTTGGCCAATATCCACGGTGAATGGGAACCTTTTGAAACTCCAAAAAAGTCGCACATGCCTCTCCCTCATACAGCCATATTTTTCTGCAGCCGTTTGGCTGGCGTGATGCGAAAAATAAACGTATTAATCCGCAAAATCAACTGAATCCTTAGTCCTCATACACAACAGTACTGCTGTATAGTGAAGAGGACTCCTTCTCTCGTACACGTCACAGCGCCGTCCTCCTCAATGCAAGACCGAAGCTGGAAGTAACTCATTTTCATGGCGCGGGATTAAAAAAACTAAATAAATATAGCGATCGCTTCCACACACATCCAAGTGGTCCATATCATTCAGGAGCATAAAATACCGCATGTATTATGAAATAAACATGCTTTTTCGTGTCACAGGCACTGTAATAATGTGGATCCAATTTCTTTTCTATTGTTTTTCTATTATTTATGCATATTATTTGCTTAAAATAAAGAAAACATCTATTATGCGGGAAGGAAGGAAGAAAATGAAAGTTTATTACCATTCTTTAATCTGAATGAATTATTATACATAGTCATTTTACATGTTTTTTGAAAGATTCAACATCTTTATCTAAAGGATAGTGAAGACAAATAGAAAACCATCAGCTTTTATTACATTCACAATGAGCACATTTGTAATATGATCGTTCATCAGATACTGATATTGCTTTTTCCCCCCACACTAAGACATGTAAATGTGTGTTGTCCCTGTTCGTAAATGAGATCACGCATATTTACAAAAAGTTGATGATTATCTGTTTGGAGCCTGGCACAAAAATATGCTTTTCAATGTGCCTCACAGGAAAATTGCTTTCAGTAAGGATGTTTTATTTTTAGGGGAGAAATGTAATTAGACAATCACAAAAACACTCAATCATGACCTGTCCAATTAGCAGGAACGCAGTTTGTTATCATCAAGTCGTGTTCACATCTTCTCTGCCCTTTAACTGCCTCCTCATTACCATAATACCCCTGGGAGACTGCAGTATAATGACATCGCTTTGTATATGTCTGTATATTGGCTATTGGCTCCTAATGCATGCTTAGTCCTATTCATCGACTTTTCAATAAAGGTACCTTTATGAAGTGCATATAATTTATTCATAACTATGCTAGTAACGCTGGTTATTGTTAAATAAACATTTTGTAATTGAATTTTTTTTTAAAAACATGTTAACACAGGTAAAATTGGCTACATTGTCATGGAACACATAAAATTCTTTAGTCAAGCTACCACTCAATATGAAACGAAATTAAACTCTTTTGTGATTTTCAGGCACTCGTCTTCCTGAGAAAGGTGCGACTACGGGAAGCATCATCGGTGCCATCATCGGCGTCATCCTCATCGTGGCAATCATTGGCACGGCTGTCGTCATGTTCCGCAAACATCGTGCCAAGAAGCTCAACGGAGAGTAAGTTTCCCATGTATTATGGCTCCTTATGCGGAAAGACTTGCTTTAAAGAGCACACGACAGGAGAAGAAAAGTCTTAAATAGCATTATTATGTGAATTAGAATCATATTTTGAGACGATTCGACTACATACAACAATTTAGCAAAGCGCAGATGATGAGAAATTCGTTTTTTAATCTGCCGGTTAGCCACGCCTACCGTTATAGGGCTCGAGCGTCCCCAACAGGTGGATGACGTCAGCGGGAGACTGGGCTCATCGGTTTTACTATTCAGCCCATTGAGGGGGAATTATTCAGAACGAGGAAAACGCAACGAAGAGAGCCGCAAAATGTCATTGTTTCAGTCTCTCTACTCCAATATTTTTACAGGATATTCTTTTAATCCAAGTATTTTTCCACAATAGCTAAATAAATGGCTTGAGAAGGACCAGTCAGCCCGTTGAGGGGGAAGTATTCACAATGAGGAAAACGTGACGAAGAGAGCTGCAAAATGTCATTGTTTCTGTCTCTTCAATATTTTTACAGGATATTCTTTTTATCCAAGTATTTTCCCCAATTGCTAAAAATATGGCATGGTCATGACAAATAACAGTCTTGTGCTAAATGGAATATGAAATAATTAGGGCTGTCAAACGATTAAAATTTTTAATCGAGTTAATTAAAAATTAATTAATCATAATTAATCGCAATTAATCGCAATTCAAACCATCCCTAAAATATGCCATATTTTTATGTAAATTATTGTTGGAATGGAAAAATAAGACACATGACGGATATATACATACAACATACTGTACATCAGTACTGTATTTGTTTATTGTAACAATAAATCCACAAATGGCATTTTTAACATTCTTTCTGTTAAAGTGATCCACGGATAGAAAGACTTGTAGTTCTTAAACGATAAATGTTATAGTTACAAGTTATAGTAATTTTATATTAAAACCCCTCTTCATGTTTTCATTTTAATAAAATTTGTAAAATTTTCAATCAAAAGTAGAGTTAATATAATAATAAGAAGAATAAAAATAGTGAAAAGTTTTACGTGTATTTTGCATAGCTAAATTGATATGGAATGCCAGTTTATTTAGCATTGTTGTTTAACTGTGTGTCAGAATAGGGCCTCGTTACTATAGACTGAAGTGCTTTTCTTTTTGAGAACATTTTTTTTTTTTTTGAGAGATAGGAATATTATTTTTGTTGTGCTTTCACTAAACGATACTTATGTTTGTTGTGAAGGAGAAGCTTATGCCAATAAACGGCGCGCCTGTGTCCACTCGCCTTTACTGTATAACATATACAGTGGGGAAAACAAGTATTTGATACACTGCCAAAACCCATTGGCAGTGTATCAAATACTTGTTCTCACCACTGTATCTGTACATATCTTACCCAAAATAAAACAAGAGACACATAATTGCCACTAAAAGAAAGAAAACTTACCGAAATATGTGTGGAGCACAAATAGCAATTTGCATTGCATTGTGAATACAGCATAAACGTCTCACAACTACTAATTCTCCCACGTTTAGAAGACATAACATGAGTATGGAACAGCGCTGCCCCCAAGCGGCCGGTGGCATTCTCTTCACTCTTAATGTCCATAAACGGCCTAATTGTAATGTTTGAGGCAATATGCCAGCGGGTGCGTTAATTGCGTCAAATATTTTAACGTGATTAATTAAAAAAATTAATTAACGCCCGTTAACGCGATAATTTTGACAGCCCTAGAAATAATAAAAATGCACTTATTCAGGACGACATGGCAAAATTACTCCATGATGGTCAAAACTGTCGACTTCACCTTTACTGTCGCACCTCCCGAACGATATTTTATGACACCTAAATCGGACATATGTCATTTCCCTTCCCCGGCTTCGGAAAATATAAACAAACCAAGAGGCGTGACAGCTAGCCGACATGCTAACCCGAACCGAGTGAGGTTTCAAAGTCTTCGAAACGGAAAATAACACATAACTAGCCCGGATTATTTGACATGATGACTGGGTTGTCGATTGTCTTCGCGGACCGGCAAACCGCCCGGCGGAGAGCAATTTACAGCTCGTTCCCCGGAGGAGGGCGGCCGCAGTTGTTCTGCTGCAGCTAACGTGCAGCTAATGTGCATGAGAAGAGCTTTTTACATGCCTATCAATGATCAAACGTAAGTCGTCCTTTATTCAAAGAAAGTTTGTAGTGTTTACTTTGTAATCGCTGTATTCGTATTTCACATAATACAAAACAAGATGCTTACTCACTTCCTCATAAGTCCAATGGTCCCACAGTAGTCGGGCTTGTTTTGGCCAATATCCACGGTGAATGGGAACTCCAAAAAGGCGCACACGCTTCTCCCTCATACAGCAAGATTTTTCTGCAGCCGTTTGGCTGGCGTGATGTAAAAAAATAAACGTATTAATCCGCAAAATCAGCTGAATCCTTAGTCCTCATACACAACAGTACGGCTGGAAAGTGAAGAGGACGCCTTCAACCGTACACGTCACAGCGCCCTCCTCCTCAATGCAAGACCGAAGGTGGAAGTCACTCATTTTCATGGCGCGGGATTCAAAAAACTAAATAAATATAGCGATCGCTTCCACACACATCCAAGCGGTCCATATCATTCAGGAGCATAAAATACCGTGTGTATTATGAAATAAACATGCTTTTTCTGTCACATGCACTTTAAAATTGCTGTGTGTTATTTTGCAGCGGTCCGCCCAAGCATAAGCCCCCGCCACCCAAAAAGAACAACACTGCCGTGAGGCCGGTGAGACTTCAACACATATAATTTGCTCCTTTGTGTGATTACAATAAGCATAATGCAACTTTAACACTTTGGCTGTCATTAATGGTGATAGACGACCAATCCATTTGGACTGGGATTCACTGCAAACCTTCCTAGTTGAAATGGATTTGTTGTCCATCATCGTCAATGGCAAAATCACTTAAAAATAATTGTGTTCGTGTGTAGCAGGTGACCACCACTCACGTCCCCGCATCAGAAGAGCACCTTCTACAAAATCAGTACTACAGAACCCAGGATGCAGAGCCAGTCACAGTGAGAATAACACTGCCCTTAACTCACAAAGAGGGGATTTTTGTATTTCCGTGATATGATATAAACCAGTGGTCCCTAAGGATGCAACAATACTCGGTTTTATATTGAACCGTTCGATACACCCTCTTGGATTCAATACGCAAAAACATTCGATCCAAATGAAAAGCTCCCAAAATGTATTTTCCAAATTTATTTTTGCCGTCTCTCTTGCTAAAATGTCCGCCGCAGCTTTGCCTTGAAAAAAAAAAACTCTGCCACTAGCAGCCCCCCTCATCCCCCAAACTGCCTGAAAGGTGGGAGGTGTGGCATCAGCAGTGGCGGACTTGGCAATTTTGGGGCCTAAGGCGAACATATCCAGGGGCCCTCTTCATGGGTCAGGGGTTAAAAAGGTGAGAAGGGTGTGGAGGAAATATGTTCTGGTACACTAGGGCTGTCCTAAACGACAAATTTTCTCCTGATTAGTCAGCCGACTAGTTTTACGATTAATCGACTAATCTAATAATTTTGACATTTTTTTTTGACATGGCATTTTTGTTGACACTTATTGATTCACAAAGCTATTTTGGAACGCTTAAATTCTTTATTAAAGTACAAATAATCATGTAAATGGCGACACCAGAGATCTCCCGACATGTTACCATAGTAAACACTGCAACATGTGAAGTAGGGCTGCAGCTATCGATTATTTTAGTAGTCGATTAATTAATCAACTAGTTAGTTCGAAAAATCGAGTGTTCAGATTAGGAACATTTAATGCGTTGCAGAATAAATTCTTGGAAATGTAAAACAAAGGCTTGCTAAGATTGCACTTTCAAAAGAGCCTTAAATTTAAAACACAAAATGAAATTCCCGAGTGTTTCTTCAAAATATGCAGAATTGCACTTTCATTAAAAAAAAAAAATAAAAAAAACCTCAGCTTAGTTTCACACGGTTTTAAAAAAAAAATCTAAGTACAACAAAATTAAATTGGCTAATTTGAATCGGAAAAGTCCGCTAGCTTAAATGCTGCAAAATGCTAATGTTTTTTTATTTTTTTTTACAATGCTCTACAAAAAATCGTTCAAACACACATTCCCACAAAAATGGTTAAATATGCTGATAAATTAAATTACAAATGCTTAAAAAAACATATTAGCTTCAACAAAAACTCATGTTGGTCTTAACAGGGAGCAGCTGGAATCAGCCATGTTAAATGAGTTATGTCATATTCACTTTTGCCACTAGAGGGCAGTGTATCCGCCCAAATATATAAAACTAAATGCAAACACTTTCAAAACAAACCATTACAACGCCACTCAAACGAATACTCGAAGCCGCAAAATTTGATCCGAAGCTTTTTTCTAACTAAATTACTCGAGTTAATCGATTAATCGTTGCAGAACTTTTGGGATTAAGTACAAATAAATGTGAGTTGACTTCACTGACGGCTAGAACTCCTTCTTGCAGGACCTGGACGCTTATAATGACGATGACGAGGATGACAACGGCGATGACAGGGCGCGAGTCCACTACTACGCCGCCGCTCCTTCCGGGTGGGATGATCCGGGCAACGGTGAAGCACCACCGTTCTACGAGCGTAGCGAAAACGAGTCTCATCACGGTCCCGACGTCAGCCGTGGGGACAGCTTTATTTCTTCTGCCATGTTTGTGTAAACGTGGCCCTCTCTCCAGAGATGTGTTCTTGTGTACCATGTGTGAGTGTGTGTTGATAATGTAAACTTTTCGAGCTTTTTTTTTAGTCATTGTTTTAATTTTGAGCCAGCACAAGTTCAAAATCTCAATTTTTTGAAAGGGACATTTATAGGTGCTTGTAGAGAAATAACTTATTCATTTTACACGAGAGTGGATAAAACCAATTTTATTTCTATATGGTATCTGTTACGTCACCTTTTTTAAGCATGTAACTAGTATAACTAGCGTCATGGTGTAGATTGCAGAGGGAATCTGGATTAGGTTGACAAAATCTGTTACAATCTCTGCTAAGGATTAATTCCCTACATTATGTCAGCAAGCCGGATCGTGTACTGATTTAATGGGTAAATCATTTGAAACCCTCCCCTATTTTGTGCCAATCTGTTGATTATGTTGCGAATCATTGTTTTATTTGTAAAGAATTTACTTTTGTATTGATTGCCACACTGTAATTCACACGTTTTAAATGAATAAATATCCTTTAAAACAATTTTCCATGTTTTCTTGTACAATATTTTTAAATAAATTTTTTAAAATGCAAATAAATGCTAATGTTATTGTATAGAATAACAATAAAGGGTTTTTATTTGATAATCGTGTGCGTGAAGCCGATCTAGCTAAATTTTTTCATTATAAATATTTCCACATGACTCAGTACGTTCACACTATGTGAACTGTAAAGCATGAATGGTTGTAGTCCGTTAAGTTTTTATCCAATTTGTTTGTGGTTCTTGTTTTCTTCACTTGCTGAATGCTCCATAGGGTTGAGATCAGGTACCGATTTGGTAGTTGACCAATCTTCAATTTGTCTACCTTAGAATAGTCTTGTACAGTGGTACCTCGACATACGATTGCTTCAACACACGATCTTTTTGACATCCGACGTAAAATTTGATTCGCCATTTGTTGCTACATTTGACGACATGCTCAAAATACTACGATTTATGACTGCGCCGCAGTTTCTTTGTTTGCCGTAAGACGGATGCACTGCGGATTTTTTTTGTGAGAGAAATCAACACTGGTTCCAAGAAGGTTAGTGCAGGTGGTGAAAAAAAGGAAAAGGTGACGCTTACCAGTGAAATGAAGATGGAAATGATAGAAAAATATGAGCGTGGTGTGCGCATCCGTGAACTGGCTCGACGATACGGCTGTAGAATGTCTACGATCTTGACGGTCCTCCTCCAACCTCCGTTCGCCAGTCTTTATAAAATTAAGTGACAATTGTTATTATGGTAACATCGCCAAAGAAATTGCCAGCTTTGTCAGGTTTCTAATCATTTATTCCATCAACTTGTGCAACACAACGCGCCTACTGTCTGCCAGAGTTGATGCCAGCAACAAATCATTAAAAGAGATAGAGCGTGCGGTAGAGATTTTACTATCTTACTGTGACATCAGCCACGCGGTCCGTTCAGGTAGCACGCAAAACATCCGCCACATTAGAACCAAACGCAGTTCCGGTATAAGATTCAGGGCAGGAACGCTGTTCCAGTATACGGTGCTTTGAGTCTGAAAATATGACGGCAACTGTCAAAACGCTATGTAGAAAAAGAAAAATACAAAGCTGCCACACATGCATTTCATCTCCAAGAAGAAAACAATCTACCAACATCAAATTTACATACACAAGTGTTAACAACAAGCATAATAAATTGCTGTGTAGGGTAATCCGTTTCCACCGATATTTATTATTTATTTTATTCCACGGACGGCATGGAGGTTTCCCCAGCTGCTGCAGTTATTTGAGTCTGACGAATCCACGCAGCAAAGCAAAACGCCTGGACTCATTTATCTGTTCAATTGGCTGACATACTGACAAGTGATCACCAGAGATAGTTAGCTCTGATTGGTTCAGATATGCAATTTTCCTGAAACAGCAAAAAAAATAAAAAATAAAAAAATAGGGCAATGCAACAGAAAATGGATCAAATCTTGAAGAGCAAGGAAAGAACTAAGGTGGCTTATTTATCATATTTTGTTTTATTTGCTCTGATGGGTAGGTTCAGAACATCTTAGCTGTCAATGTGCACTTTGGACTTATATTTGTTAATTTGTGTTAGGATACCTTTCCTTATGATTTAAAAAAGTAAATGTTTGTGCAATCTTCAAAATATATTCTATTTCACTCTGCATAATATAAGTCATTTGTACTTATTTTTTCTGAATGTATGTTACTTATATCTTTAGTATTAAAAAACACAGCAAAAAGTACGTTTACATTATCTTCAATTTCAATATACATCTTATGTTCTTAAGTAGTTAAAATTGAGAGTTGGCATCTAGTATGTGAGGAAATGAGGGAAAATAGAAATTATGAGATGGAGGTTGGGGTTATAGCTGTTTTTGCTTTTATTTTGCAAATCATTGAAAAAAAAATACAATTTTGAATGAAAATCAGTGTTTGTTTGTGTTATAGAAATAACTGACCAAAACAGTTTTCTTTGCATTTCAATAGTTTTGACCCCACCCCCACCCCCCCAAAAAAAGTTTTCTTTGCATTTCAGTAGTTTTGACCGGCCTGACAAACCCAAAAATAAATAAATAAATAAATAAATTTTCTGGCTCCGTGGTGACTTTCACTTCGGGGAGTTCAAGCAAGAAATTCTAACCACTTTCACACCTGACCACTACCCGTATTTTTCGGACATTGCGTATTTTTCGGACAAACTGCGACAAGTCGCAGTTTTTGTCATAGTTTGGCTGGAGGTGCGATTTATACTCTGGAGAAGACTTATGTCTGAAATTATTAACACATTATTATTAGGGTTGTTCTGATCATGTTTTTTTGCTCCCGATCCGACCCCGATCGTTTTAGTTTGAGTATCTGCCGATCCCGATATTTCCCGATCCGATTGCTTTTTTTTTTTTTGCTCCCGATTCAATTCCAATCATTCCCGATAATTTTTCCCGATCATATACATTTTGGCAATTCATTAAGAAAAAAATGAATAAAACTCAGACAAATATATACATTCAACATACAGTACATAAGTACTGTATTTGTTTATTATGACAATAAATCCTCAAGATGGCATTTACATTATTAACATTCCTTCTGTGAGAGGGATCCACGGATAGAAAGACTTGTAATTCTTAAAGGATAAATGTGACTTTGTATATTGTGACTAAATATTGCCATCTAGTGTATTTGTTGAGCTTTTAGTAAATGGTACTGTAGCCATTTAACTGTTCTGCCCAAATGCATGATGGGAAGTGCAACCATGACTGTGCGTAGTGGCACCAATTGATATATCTTCTCTGCGTTGGGAAATAAAATAGGGTGTTAAGAAAAAGATCAATTACTACCTTTCTTCCCCACATTGCTTCCCACAATTTTTCTAATTGTTGAGAGAGGGATTGTAAGGCTTTAGCCATTTAAAAAAAGGCTCCAATGATTGCCAAAAGTCACTCTACTCATTTAATGCTGCCTTTTAACTCTATATATATAGGTAAAACGGCGCCATTATAGATTGAACGCGACAATGCGTGAGTGGGTCGTGCGGCACATGCGTTAATTGCGTTAAATATTTTAACGTGATTAATTTTTTAAAAATTAATTACCGCCGTTAACGCGATCAATTTGATAGCCCTACTTTAAGCCAAAACTAAAGACTCTGGATGAGTGTAAGACATTTTGTCTGTAACGTTAAATACAATTAGAAAACGATTTAATTAAAAATATATATATATATTAAAAAAAAAAAGCCATGTCCGATATTTTTTTGCCGATTCCGATACTTTGAAAATGACGTGAAAATCGGGTCCGATCACGTCGGTCCGACATCTTTAATTATTATATCATTTCACATGTAATTTTGGTGTTTTGGAGTGACACTGATGGTTTGCTAAACTTGTTAGCATGTTCTTTATGCTATAGTTATCTGAATAACTCTTAATACAGGCCCCCCCACATGCTGACAACCGGAAATACATCTAGCTGACGATAGCACCAACGTATTAGTAGTTAGTCTAGACCAGGGGTGTCCAAGCGTTTTGCAAAGGGGGCCAGATTTGGTGAGGTAAAAATGTAGGGGGGCCGACCTTGGCTGACGTCCTTTACGTAGAACAATATATTTAAGCAAATTTTAGCAAGCCATTCTATGTGTTACATTTGCTTTATTTTATTTTTTTTATTGATAATTTCAACAATCTCGCAACTAGCCTTTGTGGCGTTCTCTTTCGACTCTCTTGCGAAATACTGTTGCTGTGAAATTGAACTAGCTTCAAGTTGCTTCAATTTCTCACTGCGTATCTTCCCTGTAATCTTGTCGTACATGTCAGCGTGTCTTGTTTGGTAATATCGCCTCACATTGAACTCTTTAAAAACGGCGACCGTCTCTTTGCAAATGAGGTAGACACAGTTGTTGCGTATTTTAGTGAAAAAAATAGTCCAATTTCCACCTATTCTTGAAGCGTCGGCCGTCGCAGTCAACTTTTTTTTGTTGATTGACGCCATTTTAGAAAATTGGAATAAAGGGTCACACGGGGTAATGTTGCTTAGAGTGCTGCTGCCTTTTAGTGGGTAAATAAGAAGCAGCATTTAGTGCAGGGGTCAGGAACCTATGGCTCGCGAGCCAGATATGGCTCTTTTGATGGCAGACAAATCTTCATTTAAAAAAAAAAAAAAAAAAGTTTAATTATGTAATGAGAGGGCGCTAGAACCTCGGGGAAAACGGGCGGGCGTAAGGGCCACAGGGGAAGCGTTAAAATTAGAAACCAGTAAGGGGCGCTCACATTTTTTCCTTTGGCAAGCCAGTGATCAAGCGACATTCAGGACAGGTGCGGCATGGGAGAACGCAAAAGTCTGATGATGCGTCTGGCAGTTGGTTTAAATAATAGCTATGCATCCGTAGCGTGGTGCAGACAGAGATGAAATGCTTCAGTCTGTTGCTACATTTAATTTTGTTTTATTTCCATTTTACTTGTACAGCTGAAACGATAAAAACAACAACGTCCGTCTCGCATTGCTGCACACAGACGGCTCATTTTTTATTTGCTCTAAAATGCTAATTCTTATATAATTATATTCATTTTTTAATTTTAGACACTACTAGCATTCACTCGTCGTCCGCGTGCCACTACGAACACATCTGCAGTCATACTTAAACATACTTAAAGATCAACATATTTCTGAACTATATTAATACACAATACATATCACAACCATCCTAAAATAAAGCAATCCGCTAATATACACAGTCAAATTGTACTCTTTCTCTCACCTGACACAAGAAAAAAAAAACTTTTAACAACGTCCATCTCGCATTGCTGCACAGACGGCTCTTTTCTTATTCGCTCTCAAATGCGGACAGTTATTGCCCATGCACACCAAGAAGCCAACACTGCCCCCTACTGGTTTAAAACCGTAAGTACAACAGTCTTTTTAGACTGAAACTCGTGTATTTTGCACAAACTAGGGCTGTCAAAATTATCGCGTTAACGGGCGGTAATTGATTTCTTAAATTAATTACGCTAAAATATTTGACGCAATTAACGTACATGTCCCGCTCAGACAGATTTAAATGTCAGTAGAGTGAAATGCCCACTTGTTAATTGTGTTTTATGTAGTTTTGCCGCCCTCTGCTGACGCTTGGGTGCGACTGATTTTATAGGCTTCAGCACCCATGAGCATTGTGTCAGTAATTATTGACATCAACAATGGCAGGCTACTAGTTTATTTTTTGATTGAAAATTTTACAATTTTTATTAAAACGAAAACATTGAGAGGGGTTTTAATATCAAATTTATATAACTTGTCCTAACATTTATCTTTTAAGAACTACAAGTCTTTCTATCCATGGATCGCTTTAACAGAATGTTAATAATGTTAATACCATCTTGTTGTTTTATTCTTATAATAAACAAATACAGCCCTTATGTACCGTATGTTGAATGTGTCTTGTGTCTTATCTTTCCATTCCAACAATTTATTTTACAGAATATATATATAGTTTACAGAAAAATATGGCATATTTTATAGATGGTTTGAATTGCGATTAATTATGATTAATTTTTAAGCTGTAATTAACTCGATTAAAATTTTAAGCGTTTGACAGCCCTAGCACAAACACAACGAAATAAGATTAAACATTTTAAACATAGGTTGAATCTTTCTGTGGACACAACAAAATAATAAAATAACTATTGTAATATTATCTAATTATTATTTTAAAATAATTCAGAGACTTATTGTACTTTCAAAGTGTTGAAAATGCACATATTACTTGTATTTTTAGTTTTAAACATATTGTATGGCTCTCACAGAATTACTTTTAAAAATATGTGGTGTTCATGGCTCTCTCGGCCAAAAAGGTTCCCGACCCCTGATTTAGTGTGTAAGCTACTTCATATGCTGGAAGCAGTCCTGCTGACCAATTTATTAAGTCTGTGTGCAGGCCAGACGTTATTGATTTTATGACAGAGGCTGGGGGCCGGATGAAATGTGACCACGGGCCGCATTTGGCACCCGGGCCGGACTTTGGACATGTCTGGTCTAGACATTCAATGTATTTCTTGTTGTAGTTTGTGTTTCTTTTCTTTCTTCTCTCGTGTTTCTTCTGTTCCCCCATAACCCTTCCTGTTTGCTGCTTTGTCATAATAAATGAGGTATGTTGAATGATCACAATGGGAGTATGTCAGACTCTCAATGTGAAACATTAAAACTGTTCAGACCATCCGGGCACTTAGACTTCCATTCTCCGTGTCAAACAGCTGAACAGGACAGGTTTAGAAATTTTTAAAAAATGAATAACTGAATGAATGAATAGCTATGTTACGTTAACATACTGGCTACATTCTCATTCCGTTGTTCATGCATCATGTAACATTATCATACTGTACACTTATTCAGCATGTTGTTCCCTATTGCCTTTCAAGATGACATATCTGTTCTATGTGTTGGATTTTATCTAGTAAATTTCCCCCCAAAATGCAACTTATGTTTTTTTTCTGCTTCATTGCGCATTTTTGGGCTGGTGCAATTTATACTAAGGTACGACTTATAGTCCAAAAATACGTTTTTTTTGTTTGTTTTTTTTTTCATTAAGTTGACTATCCAACGTCTTGTTTGGGGATCTCACTGTCTTCCCGTACTGTTGGGTTGATATCAGGGAACTAATTAGTCCATTTGTTTGCCTTCAAAGTCTTGAATTGGTTTTCTGTATCTATAGAATCTTTGTCCCTTATTTTTCCTTTTTATGTTTCTGTTTTTTGCTTCCTTCGTGCTCTATTGGGTTAAGGTCCGACTGTTCCGTAATTGTCAAAAAGCCTTCATCTGTGATTTTTATGTATTTATTTTAGGGCTGTCAAAATTATCGTGTTAACGGACGGTAATTCATTTTTTAAATTAATCACATTAAAATATTTGACGCAATTAACGCACAAATGCCCCGCTCAAACAGATTAAAATGATAGCACAGTGGAATGTGTACTTGTTGTGTAGTGTTTTTCAGAGTTTTGTTGCCCTCTGCTGGCGCTTGGGTGCGACTGATCTTATAGGCTTCAGCACCCATGAGCATTGTGTAATTATTGACATCAACACTGGCGGGCTACTAGTTTATTTTTTGATTGAAAATTTTACAAATTTTATTAAAACGAAAACATTAAGAGGGGTTTTAATATAAAATTTCTATAACTTGTACTAACATTTACCTTTTAAGAACTACAAGTCTTTCTATCCATGGATCGCTTTAACAGAATGTTAATAATGGTAATGCCATCTTGTTGATTTATTGTTATAATGAACAAATACAGTACTTATGTACCGTATGTTGAATTTATATATCCATCTTGTGTCTTATCTTTCCATTCCAACATGAATTTACAGAAAAATATGGCATATTTTATAGATGGTTTGAATTGCGATTAATTGCGATTAATTACGATTGATTAATTTTTAAGCTGTAATTAACTCGATTAAAATTTTTAATCGTTTTACACCCCTAATTTATTTATTGTATGTGTAATTTTATTCAAATACATACTTTCTAACCTTTGGCATAAAATAGTTGTAATTCCATAGCATCAAATTCCATATTATTTAAAGGCATTTTTTTAAAGAGCTCAGTTATAAATTCAAACACACCTTTTAATTTCATCAGAGAATGAGTAAATGTGGAATTTAAAGATGCTTGTCATGGTCTAAAATCCATCTGAAAGTTGCTGTAATTCATCCCTTTTTCCAGCTGGTGGCAGTAGGGTTTTAAAACAGGATATATTGCAACTCCTAACACTGGAGGAATATAATACTGTTTTCAATTCTCGTGAATACCAAGCGGTGAGATAATAAATCCATCACACAAGGAGAGCAGATGTCTTTTTCTGGTGGCTTTACTCAAAAGCTCGGTATGATTGGTATCCAATGAAATGCACGCAAGTCTCGTCTGACTCATCATTCTATCTTAAGCTCCACATCCTCCAGTGACATAAAAAAAAAACTGCCATTTTTAGACCAGTGTGATTCATTTGCTGCATAGAGACTGACTGCACCAAAAAGCCGAAATAGCTTCTAAACACTCTCGGTGTGGACCTGAAAAAAAGATTTGGGATAAATCCTTCATTATACACAAGTTTCATTTATTTCCCAGTAAAAAATACAATTTGTGGCACACGCAAGAGTAAAAAATCTACACACCGCTGTTCAAATGCAGGGCTTAATGATATAAAATACGAGACCAAGAGGAATAGGTAATAACTATTACAACTATGAATGTGATGTGAATGCCTATTTTTGTCTTGCAAGTTAAATCGAATAGCAAAATCTGCTAAAATGGAGAGAGAGCGAGAACCAAAAGTGGTATTTGCCATTGCCATTTGCCATGTGGCAATATTTTTTTGCCTTGTGGAAAAATTGATTGTGCCGTGTGGCATTTTTTTGCCATGTGGCATTGTCTTTCCCATGTGGCAAAATGGATTTTGCCATGTGGCTTTTTTTTTTTTTTTTTTTTTAGCCATGTGGCAAAATGGAATTTGCCATGTGTTTTTTTTTTTTTTTTTTTTTTAGCCATGTGGCAAAATGGATTTTTCCATGTGGCATTTTTTTTGCGAAGTGGAAAAATGGGTTTTGCCAAGTGGCATTTTTTGGCATGTGGCAATTTTTTTAGCCATGTGGCATTTTTTTTGCAATGTGGAAAATGGATTTTGCCATGTGGCATTTTTTTTGCGATGTGGAAAATGGATTTTGCCATGTGGCATTTTTTGGCGTGTGGCAAAATGGATTTCGCCATGTGGCATTTTTTCTTTGCCTTGTGGCATTTTTTTGCCATGTGGCATTTTTTGGCATGTGGCGAAATGGATTTTGCCATGTGGCATTTTTTGGCATGTGGCATTTTTTTGTTTTGCCATGTGGCATTTTTTTAGCAATGTGGAAAATGGATTTTGCCATGTGGCATTTTTTTGCGATGTGGAAAATGGATTTTTGCCAATGGGCAATTTTTGCCATGTGGCATTTTTTTTTTTTTTTTTGCAATGTGGAAAATGGATTTTGCCATGTGGCATTTTTTGGCGTGTGGCAAAATGGATTTTGCCATGTGGAATTTTTTCTTTGCCTTGTGGCATTTTTTTGCCATGTGGCATTTTTTGCCATGTAGCAAAAATCTTTTGCCACGTGGCAAAATGGATTTTGCCAGGTGGCATTTTTTTTTTGGTGATGTGGAAAATGGATTTTGCCATGTGGCATTTTTTCTTTGCAATATGGCATTTTTTTGCCATGTGGCAAAATGGAATTAGCCATGTGGCATTTTTTCTTTGCCGTGTGGCAAAATTGATTTTTCCATGTGGCATTTTTTTTGCGAAGTGGAAAAATGGATTTTGCCAAGTGGCATTTTTTGCCATGTGGCCATTTTTTTGCCATGTGGCATTTTTTTGCGATGTGGAAAATGGATTTTGCCAATGGGCAATTTTTGCCATGTGGCATTTTTTTTTTTTTTTTTTTTTTTGCAATGTGGAAAATGGATTTTGCCATGTGGCATTTTTTGGCATGTGGCAAAATGGATTTTGCCATGTGGCATTTTTTCTTTGCCTTGTGGCATTTTTTTGCCATGTGGCATTTTTTGGCATGTGGCGAAATGGATTTTGCCATGTGGCATTTTTTGGCATGTGGCATTTTTTTGTTTTGCCATGTGGCATTTTTTTAGCAATGTGGAAAATGGATTTTGCCATGTGGCATTTTTTTGCGATGTGGAAAATGGATTTTGCCAAGTGGCATTTTTTGGCGTGTGGCAAAATGGATTTTGCCATGTGGCATTTTTTCTTTGCCTTTTGGCATTTTTTTGCCATGTGGAATTTTTTGGCGTGTGGCGAAATTGATTTTGCCATGTGGCTTTTATTATGCCATGTGGCTTTTTTTTTTTTTTTTTTTTTGCCATGTGGCATTTTTTCTTTGCCATGTGGCAAAATTGCTTTTGCTCAGTGGTAGAGTAGTTGTCCACCAACCCAGAGGTTGTGGGTTCGATTCTCTGACCTGATGAACTAAGTGTCCTTGAGCAAGATACTGAACCCCACGTTGCTCCTGGTGCTGCGTCACCAGTAGGTAGATGGCGATGTAATGTAAAGCGCTTTGAGCGCCTTGAAAGGTGGGAAAGTGCTATACAAATATGACACTCATGTGGCATTTTTTTTTTGCCATGTGGCAAAATTGATTTTGCCATGTGGCATTTTTTTGGTGGGGGTATAAGGTATTTTTTGGGGTATATCGCAGTTTTGGAGGCCATGCCATTGACGGCTATGCACGTCCAAATTTTCCATTCATTTTAAATGGAATTTTTGCCGCATAGAGACTGACTGCACCAAAAAGGAGGCCTAAATAGCTTCTAAACACTCTCGGAGTGGACCTGAAAAAAAAGATTTGGGCTAAATCCTTCATTATACACAAGTTTCATTTATTTCCCAGCAAAAAATACAATTTGTGGCACACCCAGGAGTAAAAAATCTACACACTGCTGTTCAAATGCAGGGCTTAATGATATAAAATACGAGACCAAGAGGAATAGTTAATAACTATTACAACTATGAATGTGATGTGAATGCCTATTTTTGTCTTGCAAGTTAAATTAAATAATAAAATCTGCAAAAATGCGAGAAAGTTTGTTCCAATGAAACCAAGGCTGAACTTTTTGGCTGTTATTCTAAAAGGTATTGTTCGCCAAAAACAACACAGCCCATCACTGAAAGAACATAATTCTAGAGCAGGTGGCATCAGTGTTTTTCCTGAGCTACAGTGGGGAGAGCAAGTATTTGATACGCTGCCGATTTTGCTGGTTTTCCCACTTGTAAGCCATGTAGAGGTCTGTAATTTGTATCATAAATTCTCTTCAACTGTGAGGGACAGAATCTAATACAATAATCCAGAAAATCACATTGTATAATTTTTAAATAATAAATTTGTATTTAACTGCATGAAATAAGTATTTGATACATTAATAACTAGTAAAAAATATTTCGTCTCTTAGTTCTTTTTTAAGAACCCCTCCTGTTCTCCACTCATTACCTGAAATAACTGCACCTGTTTGAACTTGTTACCTGTATAAAAGACACCTCTTCACATGCTCAAACAAACAAACTCCAACCTCTACACAATGGCCAAGACCAAAGAGCTGTGTAAGGACATCAGGGATAAAATAATAGACCTGCACAAGGCTGGGATGGGCTACAGGAAAATAAGCAAGCAGCTTGGTGAGAAGGTAACAACTTTTGGAGCGATTATTAAAAAATGGAAGAAGTTCAAGTTGACGGTCAATCTGCCTCGTTCTGGGGCTCCATGCAAGATCTCAACTCGTGGGGCATCACTGATCATGAGGAAGGTGAGGGATCAGCCCAGAAACACACAGCAGGACCTGGTCAATGACCTGAAGAGAGCTGGAACCACAGTCTTGAAGAAAACCATCGGAAACACATTACGCCGTCATGGATTAAAATCCTACAGTGCACGCAAGGTCCCGCTGCTGAAGCCAGTGCATGTCCAGACACGTCTGAAGTTTGGCACTGAACATCTGGATGATCCAGAGGGAACGTTTTGGTCTAAACTCGGCTCGTCGTGTTTGGAGGAAAAAGAAGGATGAGTGCAACCCTAAGAACACCATCCCAACCGTGAAACATGGAGGAGGAAACATCATTTTTTGGGGCTGCTTCTCTGCCAAGGGTACAGGACGACTGCACCGTATTGAGGGGAGGATGAATGGGGCTATGTATCTTCAGATCTTGGCTGACAACCTCCTTCCTTCAGTGAGAGCCCTGAAGATGGTTCGTGGCTGGGTCTTCCAGCATGACAACGACCCAAAGCACACAGCCAGGGCAACTAAAGAGTGGCTCCGTAAGACGCATCTTAAGGTCCTGGAGTGGCCTAGCCAGTCACCAGATCCGAACCCTATAGAAAATCTATGGAGGGAGCTGAAAGTCTGTGTTGCCCGGCAGCAGCCCCGAAACCTGAAGGCTCTGGAGAAGATCTGCATGGAGGAGTGGGCCAAAATCCCTGCTGCAGTGTGTGCAAACCTTGTCAAGGACTACAGGAAACGTTTGGTATCTGTAGTAGCAAACAAAGGTTTCTGTACCAAATATTAAGTTAGATTTTTGTGATGTATCAAATACTTATTTCATGCAATTAAATGCAAATTTATTATTTAAAAATCATACACCGTGATTTTCTGTTTTTTTTTTTGTATTAGATTCCGTCCCTCACAGTTGAAGAGAACTTATGATACAAATTACAGACCTCTACATGCTTTGCAAGTGGGAAAACCAGGAAAATCGGCAGTGTATCAAATACTTGTTCTCCCCACTGTATGTAGTCCAGGTAAACACTTCCAAATGATATTGATTGTTAATACAAAAACTGGCTTCTGCTAAAAAGCAGGGGAAAATGGCAGGATATGGAATTTTGACTAAACAAACAATGATCAGTAGGGTCCAGGTGTTTCAGAGTTTAATTTAAACAGTGTCTTTTACATTCTAGCATAACGAGATTAACCGACAAATTGTGAGGCAGGTAACTGATGAAGGCCGAGAATAAACCTCCACTGGTTTCTATGCCGCTAAGCCGGTTAAAAATAGCGGTAGGAGACAAGAAGACGAGGATTGAGAGAAGAGGGCTCTACGTGAGGGAGGGTGGAAACACTTCCTGGAAAGAAGGTGGTTGGAGAATTAGAAGGTGACCTCTATTCGTGTGGCTGGACAAACAAACAGCAATGTGGATGCATATCTGATGGGACAGTTATCATGTGTATGACCATGATGAGCATGTTTGGCTGTGTGCTGCTAGCTTGGTTGGTAAGTCCGCACGCATGCGCACACGCACATTTCTAAATAGAGGCCTGCTTGAGTCTGATAAGGCCCAGGACCCAGACAATGACTTTCTACATCTATTTTAAGAGCTAAAAAGTTGCCGTCGGTTAATTACTCAATCTGGCCTTGCTTTGTATGATAGAGCTGTACCTTCCAAGTTGAAACCTTTTCACGACTACCTTGTAACTAAACAAAATCTGAAAACTCAAAGTTGGTACACGAGAAAGTTGAGCTAAATACCTTCCTACTTCAGTAATGATGTCACCCCAAAATTTTTAGCACGCTATTAGAAGAATATTTAGTTTAGAAAAAATAGAATTCACCCTCAGTTTGAGTGAATTTTAACACTCACAATAGGTCTTTGCCCTATTTGTGTTAAAAGAGCACTTCCAAATCTTTTATTACGCTGTATTGCTTTAATATCATTTTTTAATTTTTTTATTTTTTATTTTCCCAGTTTTTTTATTTCTGGAGAGGGGCGCTTCAGCTCTCTTTAGCTGCTAATTGTTCAAAGTGTATAGCAACAAAGAGAAGCGCCTCCTACTGACGATGTTTGGAAATGCACCACTGGCTAAAGGCTCGCTAGCTGTAGCGATACCCAAACCATTTTTTGAAACCAATATATGTCGAGTTAGTACAGTTAAACTGTTTTGTCTGGATACTTACCGGACTTAGCCTGCCTAAGCATTAAACTTCCTGCCTCTCATTTTGTGCTATGAAAGTGTTCTGTCTTGATGTTCCTCTGCTTTTATATGGAATTTTCAGCTAAAATTAGCTATTTCTTACAGTTATAAGTGCAAAGAACCTGACCAATCCGCATATTTTGTATGCACTTCCCACTGCAAAGAAGACAGTGTGGTTAACTTTTCACTTAATTCCATTTTACCTCAATATTACACTTATACATAAAATCGCGCGGATTAAGTTCCTGCACCATAGCTAATTTGTAGGGATGAAATTTCAATTCTTCATGGAGAATTTGTCTCACAGAACAAGCAGACAACCCAAGAGCAGATGCGTGTTTGCAGGCAGACTGTTGGGGAGATCTCAAAACAGGTTGTCTCACCGCATCAATGTTTTGGGTTGACCTTGCTGTTCATGGGAGGCCAGGTTTCTTTTCCTTTACATCACCCGTTTCCCTGAAGTTGTTTACCCATGAAACAATCGACTGCCGGCCAGGAACACAACCATGGGTGGGCACTATTGAAAGGTTTACGGAATGCACATTGCGTTGCAACGATTGAGCAACGGCTTAAAAAAAAAAAAAAATTTTTAAATGCCTCAACAGCGAAGGCGCGTTCCAACTTTGACCACTCCATGATGCTCACTGTGGTTCCTCAAAAATAAACACAAAATAAAGAACGCACGTTAAGGACCAAACTTTCAGCCACACCCTCTCAAATAAGTCCATTCCTTCCATCCTCAGAGCAACCATCGCTTCAGGGCACCAAATTCAAATAAGCAAGTTGCTCTGCCCCACCCTGTAGTAACATGTTCTGTGATTTTTGTTTTCCAAATTAGCTAGCCACCACTACTTGTCACACCTTTCTAAAATTCATGATGTATTTCTGCCAGAAATTTGAGGCCCTCACACTACTAACTTCTCTTTCCTCTCCCCATATTTCCTGGTTCATCATGACTCCACTGTTTGCGCAAACACCAGGCCAGAAGGACACAATGTGCGAGAGGAGAAGAAGAGGACGGCGGGACGAACGCCAACAACGCGGTGAGTGATGCTGTCAAGAATACGCCTCCGCACTGTTGGGGAGGATGCATGTGAGTCAGAAGAGGAGTGAAAAGGGAGAACAGCTGATCAAACAGAAAGATGAGGCAACATGCTACACCCCTATTTATACTATTGTAATTAAGTGTGTCTGACTATGTCAATCAAATGCATGATTATCATTAAGAAGCATATCATTAAGAAGATAAACATAGCTAACATCTCAAATAACAACAGGCACTATGCATGACCCGAGGCAGCACAAAATCGGTTACTCAAGTAAGGCTGGAAAACCCGCACCAACAGTGTAACTGGTAGGACCTGAAAATCTCACCTTTACATTGCTTAAAATTAGAGATTGACCGATATGGGCTTTTCAGGACCGATACCGATTATTTGTAGTTAGAGGGGCCTATAACCGATTTTTGGAGCTGATTTTCATTCGCAGTAAAAGTGTAAAAATTGCGTAAAAAAAATTAATAATGCAAACACTGAACTTCATTGAAATGCGTAAAGCATGTTTATTGAATCACGATCCAGAAGTGCCTGATTTTTTTTTTTTTAAACATCCCTTAGAAGTTGAATAAAAGGTTAAATAAATAGCTGTCTGAAAATTTTCCATAGAAAATATATAACCACAAATATAAAAACAGGTCTAGACTAGTCAACAAACTAATCAACGAAATAACAAATGTATACCCCAGTTAGATTAGATTTTTTTCGTATCAGCTGGTCGGATTTAAAAAAAAAAAAGGGGGGGGGGGGCTGATATCACCACAACTTTCCAAATATCAGGGCTACTAATCGGTCTATCTCTACTTAAAAAACATTTAGGTCCAGGAAAGCCAGGATGCTACCAACAAACAGACACAAACCACAATCCTAGTTAGACCCACAATTGCTCCCTTTGGGGCATTGAATTTTTGCAAATTTATACTGTGCTTTAGGTCTAGAAATGCCAGGAAACCAATGACACACACTCACATCAATAGCAATAAGGTCTTTGCTCAGAACGACTGCTGGAGATTTTACTGCTCACTCTTTCACAGTTTCGGTTTCCTACTGCTGTCACTGTTCATTTTCTTAAGTTTCCACCTGTGAGTAAGCATTCTTCAAGATCTTTATTTGACTGTACGTACATAAAAACTGACCTCGCGCACTGAGCACAGGCATCTACAGTGGGGAGAACAAGTATTTGATACACTGCCAATGGGAAAACCCATTGGCAGTGTATCAAATACTTGTTCTCCCCACTGTATGTATATAGCTTTGGAGGCAGTCTTTAAGGTGCTCAGCGTGTTCGTTTTCAATTCAGGTGAGACGGCTAGTCAGGATGGCTAAATAAAAGACTGGAGGCAAGAGATCATTACTGCGCAGTTTTAATTTCAGAAGTTTCTGGGTGGTTTCAATGACAGAACAAAAGCTGTGTGGAGAAATGCACCCTGAACAGAGAGCTCGGCGTTGCTTATATGCTCTACAGATAAGGAGGTATGTCTGTTTGGTGATTAACTCATCTTGCAAAATAGGTCATGAGCCTTGCTGATGGAAGTTAAAGGTCCATGATTATTGTTGGCAGTTAAGTCCATGATTATCTGAGGCAAAACTAACTGTCAGCGCTTTTCTGTGAAAAACAACTCCATTTATGGACATGATTGAATTAGGCAAGGTGCATACTGACTTCAATAGCTAACTAGCTTAGGGTGACCATATTTTGATTTCCAAAAAGTGGACACTCAGCCCGGCCTCGAGATACTTAAATTTGACTCTAAGTTTACTCAAACATGCCTTATCACTTTAATATTTTTAAAGTGTGCCTCCTCCGTCTGGATAGAAAATTCAGTTTTAATAACAAAATAATAGCTATATAACCAAAGACACAAATTCAAAATTCTCAGAGGTTACTCAGCAGGCTTTATTATTCCCAAAATAACAGAACAATAATGTTTAAAAACAATAATCGAATGAAATTATGAAAAAAAAACAAAAAAACAAAAACAATGCTCTTCTGTTTTAGCGAATTATCCTTTAACAAAATAATAGCTGTCCTTTCAATTCTTACTGTACACAAAACCTGAAATAATGTTGTAAGTAATACCTCTTCTGTAGAAAATCCAGCTTTAACAAAAAGCTCTTTTCTGTTTCCAGTGAAATAATGTAAATAAAACCGTAGCCTCGAAACAATACTAATCTCACAAAAAATAAAATAAAAAAATAAAACCTCACTTTAGTCTTTAGTTTTTTTTGTGTGTGTTATAGCACTTTGGGGGAAGATGGCACACTGCTCTGACGTCTATTTTCTGTTACGGAGCACACCAGAGCCAACCACTGGGCAAGCTCTCTGGGAACTCGTCACAGGGAGCACAGTACCGTGGTATTCTGTGCAAATCATCAGTCAATTTCAACACACGCTAATCAGTCCCATGAAAAATAATGAAAATCGGACATTTACATGAATTTACCCCGAATGAAAAGACCCCGCCGGATGCCCGGACAGGATATATAAAGTGGACATGTCCGGGATATATTGATCTATTTTCAGGTATGATATGAATGAATGAAAAATAATGAATAAAAAAATATTTTATTTGGTGAAATACTCATAAAATATTCTGCCCTTTGCATTCCTAAACATTCATTGTAAGGATGTACCTTGGGGCAAATAAGTATTTAGTCAACCACCAATTGTGCAAGTTCTCCTACTTGGAAAGATTAGAGAGGCATGTAAATTGTCAACATGGGTAAACCTCAACCATGAGGTCCGAGTGTGGAGAAAAAAAAAGAAAAAAAAAAGAAAATCACATTGTTTGATTTTTAAAGAATTTATTTGCAAATAATGGTGGAAAATAAGTATTTGGTCAATAGCAAAAGTTCATCTCAATACTTTGTTGTGTACCCTTTGTTGGCAATAACGGAGGCCAAACATTTTCTGTAACTCTTCACTCTTCGCTTGGTGTAAAGAAATCAACTGTGGGAGCAATTATTAGAAAATGGAAGACATACAATACCACTGATAATCTCCCTCGATCTGGGGCTCCATGCAAGATCTCACCCCGTGGCGTCAAAATAATAACAAGAACGGTGAGCAAAAATCCCAGAACCACATGGGGGGACCTAGCGAATGAACTACAGAGAGCTGGGACCACAGTAACAAAGGCTACTATCAGTAACACAATGCGCCGCCAGGGACTCAAATCCTGCACTGCCAGACGTGTCACCCTGCTGAAGCCAGTACACGTCCAGGCCCGTCTGCGGTTCGCTTGAGAGCATTTGGATGATCCAGAAGAGGATTGAGAGAATGTGTAATGGTCAGATGAAACCAAAATAGAACTTTTTGGTAGAAACACAGGTTTCGCTTTTGGAGGAGAAAGAATACTGAAGTGCATCCGAAAAACATCATACCCACTGCGAAGCATGGGGGCGGAAACATCATGCTTTGGGGCTGTTTTTCTGCAAAGGGACCAGGAGTGATCTGTGTAAAGGAAAGAATGAATGGGGCCATGTATCGAGAGATTTTGAGTGAAAATGTCCTTCCATCAGCAAGGGCATTGAAGATGAGACGTGGGTGGGTCTTTCAGCATGACAATGATCCCAAACACACAGCCAGGGCAACAAAGGACTGGCTTCGTAAGAAGCATTTCAAGGTCCTGGCCTAGCCAGTCTCCAGATCTCAACCCCGTAGAAAATCTGTGGAGGGAGTCGAAAGTCCGTGTTGCCCAACGACAGCCCCAAAACATCTCTGCTCTAGAGGAGATCTGCATGGAGGAATGCCAAAATACCAACAACAGTGTGTGAAAAGCTTGTGAAGAGTTACAGAAAACGTTTGGTCTCTGTTATTGCCAACAAAGGGTACATAACAAAGTATTGAGATGAACTTTTGGTATTGACCAAATACTTATATTCCACCATGATTTGCAAATAAATTCTTTAAAAATCAAACAATGTGATTTTCTGGGTTTTTTTCCCCACATTCGGTCTCTCATGGATGAGGTTTACCCATGTTGACAATTAGAGGCCTCTGTAATTTTCAAGTGGGAGAACTTGTACAATTAGTGGTTGACTTATTTAATACTTATTTGCCCCACTGTATATGGTATAGTATAGTGTCTGCAAGTTATCGTTTCCATACATTTTACAACTCTGTAGGGGTATGCCTGTGTTTGCCTTTTTTTCCAGTGTGTTTGTTGAATGCAGTAACATTGCCGGAGGGTTTGAGGTGATGAATATTTAATGACAAAAGCTCCAATTGCCTTGTTGCATACCTTCCTTGTGGCTCCCTGTAAGCATTTAGTTTCTGACTCAGCCGAAACACACTAAAACACAGCCATCAAGCTGTTTATTGGCAGTCAACACTTCGCTTGATATATTTTCATTCATTATTTGGCACAATTTGTTATTTATTCTTGGCTTGCTGCTCCATCTTTGTTGTCATCATCATCATCACTCCTTCCATTTTAATCCCTCATCACATATCTGGGTACAAGTGGAAACGTGTCGACTCACCCACGCACACACACGCACAGTAATACAGTGGTTGCCAGGAAATACTTGACTAATAGAAGAAAAAGAAGAAAACACTGATTAATGGCCTCATTCCTTCTATCAACGTGCACAAGATTTACTCTTACTTGTTTGCACTTCTTTTTGCCATACAGCGACTCACTTTAATGAGGTTTCTGTATATACACACTTAGGCGACTCATTAATTAATTCTATTCCACTACTTGAAACAATAAAGGCTTAATTTTTGTCTTCCATGGGTTGTCATTGGATTATTATTAGAACTCCACATGTCCACACAGAAAATGTTTCAAGGGCAAAATAGCATCTCATGTAATTACAAAACTCTTCCTGATTCCATGTCACGCAGATTGAGATTAACCTTTTGACGTGGGCAGACTCCACAGGTCTATTTTAATATGCCACAACTTAATCCTAATTGAGCTCAGCCACTGAGCATGTCCCCGGGCACAATAATGTGGCTAATACAGCAGCCATGAACAGCTGGACCCTGCTGACTAGCGCTGCTGCACTGCATTGTGGGTTATCTGGGGTGCAGACATGCAATTAAAGGATGTGCTACTTTACTCTTTAAATGGGGAAGAAAAAAAACTTCATCTTGGCTGCCTGAAAGGTCATGAATTGTAGAGGAAATTGCAAGGTCAGTTAACCCTTTATAGGACACTCATTGGCTGCCATTGCCACGGAAAGATGAGAATTCGCAGCCAGTTCTTCCAGTTCAAATGAACTACCGTATTTTTCGAACTATAAGTCGCACCTGAATATAAGTCGCACCAGCCATAAAATGCCCAATGAACAGGAAAGAAAACATATATCAGTCGCACTGGAGTATAAGTCGCATTTTTGGGGGGAAATTTACTTGACAAAATCCAGCACATAGATCACATATTTCATCTTGAAAGGCAATTTAAAATCAAAATACAATATAGAACAACATGCTGAATAAGTGTACAGCATGATAATGTTACATAATGTGTGAACAACAAAATGCGAACGTGGCCGGTATGTTAAAGTAACATGGCTATTAGGAGTTATTCAAATAACTATAGCATAAAGAACATGCTAACAAGTTTACTAAACCATCAATGTCACTCCAAAGCACCAAAATAACATGTGAAATGATATAATAATTAGTGCTGTCAAATTTATCACGTTAACGGGCGGTAATTAATTTTTCAAATTAATCACGTTAAAATATTTGACGCATTTAACGCATGTGCGGAATGACCCTCTCATACACTGCCTCAAACAGATTACAATGACGCCGTTTTTTGCACATTTAGAGTGACACAGGCGTTCATTGGACCACGCTGTTTATTGGCATAAGCTTCGGCAACTCCTTCACAACAAACATAAGTATCATTTAGTGAAAGCACAGCAAAAATAATATTTCTATCTCTCCAAAAAATAATGTTCACAAAAAAAAAAAAAAAGGCGCTTCAATCTGTATTAATGAGGCGAGGCCCTATTCTCACACAGTTAAACAACAATGCAAAGAGAACTGGCATTCACAATCAAAATAGCTATGCAAAATACACATAAAACTTTCTCAGACTTTGGTCAAACTCTATTCAAACATTTCGTTTAGCTCAACAAATACACTGGATGGCAATATTTGGTCACAATATACAAACTATCAGAGGTCTCGTATGTTGTGTAGCTAGCACTCAAATGACGTGGATGGACCAGGAAACAGGGAACTACGGCGTCAGTCAAGGGACAAAACACACTCATGGGCTTGATTTTTAAGTAATTTAAAACTCGCTATTGACACCTTGTGGTGTATTTCAATCACTGCTTTACGTAGTTAAAGACACTGGAAGAACAGCAGGGAGCCCGATGTGACGTCACCGTTCGGCGACGTCAACAATGGCGAGCTACTAGTTCATTTTTTGAATGAAAATTTTACAAATTTTATTAAAACGAAAACATTAAGAGGGGTTTTAATATAAAATTATTATAACATGTACTAACATTTATCTTTTTAAGAACTACAAGTCTTTCTATCCGTGGATCCCTTTAACAGAAAAAATGTTAATAATGTTAATGCCATCTTATTATTTATTGTCATAATAAACAAATACAGTACTTATGTACAGTATGTTGAATGTATATATCCGTCTTGTGTCTTATCTTTCCATTCCAACAATAATTTACAGAAAAATATGGCATATTTTAGAGATGGTTTGAATTGCAATAAATTGATTAATTAATTATTAAGCTGTGATTAACTTGATTAAAATTTTTAATCGTTTGACAGCCCTAATAATAATGTGTTAATCATTTCACACACAAGTCGCTCCTGAGTATAAGTCACACCCCCAGCCAAACTATGAAAAAAACTGCGACTTATAGTCCGAAAAATACGGTAGATGTCTATCATGTCAATGGTAGGCAAAGTATTAAATACTGTCTCAACTTTACAATGTTATGGGGGTCCACGTAAGTCTTGAAGGTCTTGAAGGTTTTTTTTGTAATTATCAAAAATAGTCATTTGCCCTATAAAGGGTTAATGGAAGCTATGATGTTACCATTATGTTTCATAATTGTATTTTTTTTTCTTTACAAGATTCTGTGGTACTTGATAAATTAAAATATAACATTGTTTTGTCTTGTGTTTTAGATAATGCAATAAAATTTTACCAGTCATCAGACCCAAAAACATTTTACATTTTGAGCATTTCTAGTCTTGAAAACAATATCAAATCAAAATAACAGAAGCTATAGTAAACATAGATCAGGGGTCAGGAACCTATGGCTCGCGAGCCAGCTCTGGCTCTTTTGACGACTGCATCTGGCTCGCAGACAAATCTTTAATCATTAAAAAAATAAATAAATAAATAAAAGTTTCGTATACTTCTTTGCGCGAAACAGCGACGGTCACCGGTCATATGCTGGTGTTGTGTAGCAATGAGCAGACGAAAAAGCATGTTTATTTCATAGTACACGTGGTATTTTATGCTCCTGAATGAAATGGACCGCTTAGATGTGTGTGGAAGCGATC
This sequence comes from Corythoichthys intestinalis, assembly GCF_030265065.1. NCBI lineage: Eukaryota > Metazoa > Chordata > Actinopteri > Syngnathiformes > Syngnathidae > Corythoichthys > Corythoichthys intestinalis. Next base: position 24,142,430 of record NC_080398.1, on the reverse strand, counting down.
GCTATATTCATTTAGTTTTTTGAATCCCGCGCCATGAAAATGACTGACTTCCGGCAACAGTCTCGAGTTGAGAAAGAGGGCGCTGTGACGTGTACGGCGGAAGAAGTCCTCTTCACTATACAGCCATGCTGTTGTATGAGAAGGACTAAGGATTCAGCTGATTTTGCAGATTAATATGTTTATTTTTCGCATAACGCCAGCCAAACAGATGCAGAAAAATCTTGCTGTAGGAGGGAGAGGCGTGTGCGCCTTTTTGGGGTTTCAAAAGGTTCCCATTCACCGGTGGATATTGGCCAAAACAAGCCCTACTACTGTGGGACCATGGGACTTATGAGGAAGTGAGTAAACATCGTGTTTTGTATTATGCCAAATACTGGGATCATTTTAATATGTAGGTGGCTTGCATTTTGTGACATGCTCCTTGTCTCCTCGGCCGACGACTGGCGGCTTGTCACACATCCCCCAGCCGGGAGAGCACTACCAGTATACTCGGCTTATTCCCCTCTTCAAGTGCCCGGTGTTCTGTCAAATTTTCCGACCGATCAGAAATTGCAACTTTGAGTTAAAAATAACCGCGAATACAGCGATTACAAAGTAAACACTACAAACTTTCTTTAAATAAAAGACTACTTACGTTTGATCATGGATTGGCATGTAAATGTTCAGCGGTCATTGTCCAGCTGCTTCCCCAACGAGCTCTCCTGTCCGTTGTAGCAGGGGAACGAGCTGTAAATTGGTCTGCGCCGGGCGGTTTGCCGATCGGCGAAAACAATCGACAACCCAATCGTCATGTGAAATTATCCGGGCTGATTTTCCGCTTCGAAGACTTTGAAACATCACTCGGTTCGGGTTAGCGTGTCGGCTACCTGTCATGCCTCTTGGTTTGTTTACATTCTCCAAAGCCGGGAAAGGGAAATGACATAAGCCTGATTTAGGTTGCATAAAATATCGTTTGGGAGGTGTGACAGTAAAGGTGAAGTCGACAGTTTTGACCATTATGGAGTAATTTTGCCATGTCGTCTTGAATAAATGCATTTTTATTATTTCATATTCCGTTTAGCACAAGACTGTTATTTGTCATGACCATGCCATTTATTTAGCTATTGGGGAAAAATACTTGGATAAAAAATTATATCCTGTAAAAATATTGTAGAGAGACTGAAACAATGACATTTTGCGGCTCTCTTCATCACGTTTTCCTCGTTCTGAATAATTCCCCCTCAACGGGCTGACTGGTCCTTCTCAAGCCATTTATTTAGCTATTGGGGAAAAATACTTGGATAAAAAGAATATCCTGTGAAAATATTTGAGTAGAGGGACTGAAACAATGACATTTTGCAGCTCTCTTTGTCACGTTTTCCTCGTTGTGAATAATTCCCTCTCAATGGGCTGCATACTAAATCAGATGAAATCGTGACTCCGCTGACGTCATCCACCTGTTGGGGACGCTAGAGCCCTATAATGGTAGGCATGGCTAACAGGCAGATTAAAAGACTAATTTCTCGTCATCTGCGCTTTGCTAAATTGTTGTATATAGTCGAATCGTCTCATAATATGATTTTAATTCACATAATAATCCTATTTAAGACTTTTTTTCTCGTGTCGCGTGTACGCACTTTAATGCTCCGACAAAACCCGCGCAATTCACACTAGACATCATCAAATAGCAACCTAGATGTGCTACGTTAGATCCCCCCAAGTCCCATACCATTGGCTGCGTGAGCCCAGGGTGATCATGGGACAGACACGTAGTCTGTATACTACAACCGGCGATTAGAAAGCCAGTTCGCAGTAATTTTAGTGGGAAAGTAACAAACATACATGTCGTTGTGTCTATCTATATTTTTATTTATCTATCAATCGCATTGGCAACGCAGATAAGGCAGAGACACTGTTCAAGTGGGGTCGCCGTATTTAGCTGTTGAAAATAGCGGCCGATGTGCGCATGTGCGCGAAGTAAACTACCCTCGTTTTTAGTTTCATTTTCTGTGTTTATCAGCTACAGTAATTTTAGAAACCCTTTTGAGAAGATGGGAAAAGAAAAAAAGACGAAGAGTATCGCACTTTTCTGCAGGAACTGACAGAGGACTTTGCCTTTGTGGAGAGTTTTTGACAACTTTTCGGATAAAGACTGTCATGATTTCAAATGAAATTGAGGCAACGCAAGTGAAGGACATAAATGCGGCACCGTTTTTCCTCTCGCTTTGGATGAGTCAACAGACGTAAGCGATTTATCCCAATTCAGCGTGATTACAAGGTTTTCACCATGAAAGGGACAACAACAGGGGAGGATTTATATAAGTCCTTCACTGAGTTCGCTAAAGAAAAAAAAATCTACCGATGGATAAACTTGTTTCGGTGTGCTCAGATTGTGCTCCGTGCGTGGCGGGAAAAACAGTATTCGTGGCGCATCGTGAACATGAAAAGAGACGCATCCTAAGTTTCTCAATGCCTGCATGAAGCAAAATCATCAGCAAAACCATGCAGCACCAGAAGTCGCATGAATGGTAAAAAATACTCATCATTGATTAGCAACTGCATAACAATGTTATTAAAAAGAATTCAGAGACTAACCTTAGCCCTAGTACTTTAAAGAGCATACGACACCAGAAAAAAAGTCTTAAATGGCATTATTATGTGAATTAGAATCATATTTTGAGACGATTCGACCATATACAACAATTTAGGAAAGCACAGATGACGAGAAATTAGTCTTTTAATCTGCCGGTTAGCCACGCCTACAATTATAGGGCTTTAGCGTCCCCAACAGGTGGATGACGTCAGCGGTAGACTAGGCTCATTGGTTTTACTATTCAGCCCATTGATGGGGAATTGTTCAGAACGAGGAAAACGAGACGAAGAGAGCTGCAAAATGTCATTGTTTCAGTCTCTCTACTCCCAATATTTTTACAGGATATTCTTTTTATCCAAGTATTTTCCCCAATAGCTATATAAATGGCTTGAGAAGGACCAGTCAGCCCGTCGAGGGGGAACTATTCACAATGAGGAAAACGCGACGAAGAGAGCGGCAAAATGTCATTGTTTCTGTCTCTTTACTTCAATATTTTTACAGGATATTCTTTTTACCCAAGTACTTTCCCCAATTGCTAAATAAATGGCATGGTCATGACAAATAACTTGTGCTAAATGGAATATAAAATAATAAAAATCCATTTATTCAAGACGACATGGCAAAATTACTCCATAATGGTCAAAACAGTCGACTTTACCTTTACTGTCACACCTGCCGAACGATATTTTATGACACCTAAATCGGACATATGTCATTTCCCTTCCCCGGCTTCGGAGAATGTAAACAGACCAGAAGGAGTGACAGCTAGCCGACATGCTAACCCGAACCGAGGGATGTTTCAAAGTCTTCAAAGTGGAAAATCACACATAACTAGCCTGGATTATTTGACATGACGACCCGGTTGTCGAGTTTCTTTGCGGATCGGCAAACCGCCCGGCGGAGAGCAATTTACAGTTCGTTCCCTGGAGGAGGGTGGCTGGAATTGTTGTGTAGCTAACGTGCTAATAGCTAACTGCTAATGAGCGTGAGGATAGCTTTTTACATGCCTATCAATGATCAAACGTAAGTAGTCCTTTATTTAAAGGAATTTTATAGTGTTTACTTTGTAATCACTGTATTCGTATTTGACATAATACAAAACAAGATGTTTACTCACTTCCTTGTAAGTCCAATGGTCCCACAGTAAATATCCACGGTGAATGGGAACCTTTTGAAACTCCAAAAAGGCGCATACGCCTAACCCGCATACAGAATGATTTTTCTGCAGCCGTTTGGCTGGCTTGATGCAAAAAATAAAAGTATTAATCCGCAAAATCAGCTGAATCCTTCGTCCTCATACACAACAGTACACTGTAGCGTGAAGAGGACGTCTTCTACCGTACACGTCACAGCGCCCTCCTCCTCAATGCGAGACCGAAGCCGGAAGTCACTCATTTTCCTGGCGCGGGATTCAAAAAACTAAATAAATATAGCGATCGCTTCCACACACATCCAAGCGGTCCATATCATTCAGGAGCATAAAATACCGCGTGTATTATGAAATAAACATGCTTTTTCGTGTCACAAGCACTTTAAAGCTGTTGAAATTACATAAAATGCACACATTACTTGTATTTTGAGTTTTAAACATGATGTATGGCTCTCACAGAATTACATTTTAAAAAATGTGGTATTCATTGCTCTCTTAGCCAAAAAGGTTCCCGAAACATGTTATAGATGAGTAAAAAAAAAAAAAAAAAAAAAAACTACCATTGAAATATTTAGATTTATTACTAATGCTGACAAAGAAGAATCAGTCCTAAAAATTGTGCATTTTTAGCATTTCTAATATTTTAAAAAGGATCAATTTGATTGTGGTATTTATATAATCCAAACCCTGACCCTATACAACATATTGGTCTATCAAAATATGAAATATGCTACGAATATTTTAGGTAATACCTAATAATCATATCACATCATATATAAGGCGGAAAACAATTTGACCAAATTTCAAAATTGTCCTATATCCATGTGTGATACATCATTGGAAAGCTTAAAATCTCTATTTTCTGGGGGAAGAAAATTTTTGAACTGGAGGGTATTTGAAAAAAAATTAAAAAATGTTTATACAGAAAAACCCTAACTGGAGGCGAGAGCACGCGAGAGCAGAATTAAAGACGGCATGATTTTAACGAAATATTATCGTGTATTTACCTCGTTTCGGTCTAAAAACTCCATGTAGCATGTATCATCGAGTGTCAAGACACAGATGTGAATGGCCACAGCCGGATTTTGGGGGGATTTTATGGGTGAAACATGGTAATATAACAAGGGTCGCGATGCAGAAATCGCAGACATCAAGGAGTGGTCGATATGTTCTTTTTCATATATTTACCCTTTTAAACGTTTTTTTTTTTTTTTTTTCAATTTTTATTTGTTTGGATCAATTATTTATCATCTAACATATTGGGGAAAATGCGACAGTAAAAAAATAAATAATAAACGGATAGTTATGAGGTAGATATCCGTGACTTTTTCACAGACGCCATTTTTTCATTGTGACGTAATTTGTTTAAAAGTTTAAAATATGTGAGTGAATTATTTTTTAAAGTCGTTTTTTTTGTTTGTTTTTTTTTAAAACGAAATATTAGACATCAATTAATGATTCTAAGATAAAAATGACAGACATTTTTGAATAATAAATATAATTACTTCCGTTGTTTTTATGGCTGGGTTGAAACAAAAGCGGTTGCGCGATGTCTGTAAACGGGGGTTTTCAGGGTAAGACAGACAAATTAAATATAGTTTGGGGGCTTAATGCGCCATGAATCTGCTTTGGCAGCATATAGACATATTGTTCTATCAAACACAACAGTTCTTTTGGTTTAAAATACAGCAGTTTATTAAAAAATATAACAGTTTATTTTAAAGAGGGGTGCAAGAGCAAAACTGCTTTTTCAGTCTTGTCTACGTTTTTCGCCATATACATATGTTTTTTCAAGTCCAAAGCAATTAATTTATAAAAATTTTTTTGTATCATCAAAACTATTGTTAAGTTTTACATCCATTTCCCCAGTTTTTTTTTTTCTAATTACATAGTACTTTTAAAAATTAAAACATTTCCAGTTTGAGTGAATCCAAACCTACCTAAAAAAAATGTAAAGCACGCTATCATCATCATCTGTAATGTACAGTACGTATCAAATAAGACCACCAATATTTTAGGATTGATTAACTTAAATATTCTTACAGCACACTGTACAGCACAGCCAGGAACATGATGGTGTGCAACTCAATTAATCCAGTCCATGAAATTTTTTTTTAATCATTATTTTATTTAATTACTGTAAAATGAAATTGATATATCTATTATTTCCAAAATCAATACTCTATAATTCCAACATTAAAAAAAAAAAACAACAACAAAAAACGATCAGTGCATCTTAGAGAACTATATATGCATACAGCATTGAGGGTCACATGTTTTGTCCTTGTGTGTCAGTCACGTCGCTCTTCCGATGCTACCAGATGACCTCTTATGTGTTGCAGTAACATGTGTGTAGCACTTTAAATGGAAATGTGACAATCCCCCCTGAGCTTTGTCAAGGATAAGTCTGCATATGTGTGTGGGTGTATGTGTGTGTTTGTGTGTGTACGCTCAATGCTTGTCACCCCCACCCCTCCATGTGTTGGCATATATAACCTTGGGAGCTCTCCTTCCTCTGAGCATCATGGGAAGGCTCAGAGGACAGCGGTGGTAGGAGGGTGAGGATTAGCCAATCAGTGCACATCAGCGCCTCTGTGTTACTCATCACTTCACACACAGCACAAGATGTCTACTAGTATGAAAGGACGCATATGGAAGACGCTAACGTGTAGGTCGATAAGACCTCGAGTGGGAGCCAAAAATAGTCTCTTTAGGGGGAGGAAAGAGGATAAGAACATACAGAGAGGAGCTAATATCACAAAATTGGTTAAATTTCACAATATAGAGAGGCCTTATACAAGTATACTGTATGTGCTACTAATATAATAAAAATAACACTTTAAACATGTTTCCTGTATTTTAACAGTGCATATATATAAGTATTCCCTTTAATCTTGGAGCGGCTTATAAGTTCACCCCTCTAAACACTCAAAACTTGTTAGAATACCCACTACTAAACTTACTAACTTACTAACAATACTTAATATCGTCTAAAATGAGGGGCAAAGTGTGATCATTATGTCAAACTGCTGCTCCCAGTTAAAGTTGACTTTAAAGGGAAAGGCAACTCCTTCCTCATATCCATCCAAGAAGATAGAATTTTGTTTACTGTAATATTCAGACTATGAGGCTTACCTGACTATGAGCCACACCCATAAAGTTTTATAAGAAAACGGCATTTGTTCATTTATAAACCACACTGGGCTGGAAGCCGCAGGGATATTCACATCGAAACAGTGGTGTGACCAGGATGCCAGGTCTGGGTGGGCATTATTCTTACCTGGGTGGGGGGCAATAAAAAAATGTCTAAAAAAAAAAAAAAATTTTTTTTTATTTAAAAAGCTACAATGCTCAAGAAGGTCGAAATCCAGCGTAGGGCTACTGCACATTTAACCATGTTTTGTTTTCTCCTTGAGATAACTGTTGTTATGATTTGGTCTAAACAAATAAAAGTTGATTTTATTTTGTTTGACTTAGAACCAGGGGTGAAATTGGGCCAGAACGGTCAGGAACGCAGTTCCGGTATAAGAATCAGGGCTGGAACGCAGTTCCGGTATAAGATTCAGGGCTGGAATGCTGTTTTGGTACATGGTGCTTTGATTCCAAAAATGTCAAAACGATATGTAAAAGAGTTGAGAAGGCTTATTTATCATATTTAGTTTTATTTGCTCTGTTGGGGGGGTTCAGAACATCTTAGCTGTCAATGTGCACTTTGGACTTATATTTGTTCATTTATGTTAGGCTACTAATTCATTTCATTATGATTTAAAAAAGTCAATGTTTGCGCGATATGCCATTTCACTCTGCAAAATATAAGTCATTTGTACTTATTTTTCGGAATGTATGTTACTTATATCTATTATTTTAAAAAAAAAAAAAAGAAAGCAAAAGTAAATGTTTACAATAACTTCAATTTTAATATACCCCCTATGTTCTTAAGTAGTTAAAATTGAGTATTGGCATTTAGTATGTGAGGAAATGAGGAAAAATAAAAATTAGGAGATGGAGGTTGGGGTTATTGCTGTTTTTGTTAACTTTTATTTTGCAAATCATTGAAAAAAATTTTGAATGAAAATCTGTTTTTGTACACCCCCCCCCCCCCCGCCACCCCACCCACCAAAAAAATATATATATAAAGAAAGAAAATAATTAAATAAATAAACAAAATTTCTGGCTCCGTGGCGAACTTCACATCGGGGAGTTCCAGCAACAAATTCTACCCACTTTCACCCCTGCTTAGAACACATCCATAACTGAACAGTATGGACCAGGGGTCGCGTTAACCGGAAGTTTTCCGTCGTTGACCGTTTTTTTAAAACGGTGATGGAAAAAACTGAAGTCCGTCAGTCATTTTGAGAGGTTGCAATTCACACCCCAGACCACAGGGTGGCGAGTTAGCATATTAATTAGCTATTGTCTCTCTTAATGCATGACGTCGTTGGCTATTCTGTCAAAATATTGTAGCGTAACCGGGGTCTGGCGGCGGCACCGTGATTGACACATCAACGCGAGGTTCTTATTGGTGCACCCGGTGTGCCAGCGCGTCATCCAATTGATGGACAAGATTGCCGCCTGTGTATACACCCCAATCACATGACGTCACAACTCCGCCCCCCTGACCGGAGCCGCCATATTGTGTGTCAGCCCGTCATGTTTATACATTACCGCTACGTACATGCCTCCTATTACGGCGTGTTTTTCTGCTCGTTGATATTAATAATCAAAATGGTGAAGGCGTGTGTGGCGGTTGGTTGCTGTAACAGAGAAGATAGACGGAGAGACTTGAAGTTCTACCGTATTCTGAGAGACGCGAAGATGAGAGCGAGATGGACTGCTGTAATTCGACAAGAAATCTGGGCACCAAACGATCACCACAGACTATGTAGTAGTCTTTTTATATCTGGTAAGATGCATTTAATATATATTTAGAAGATTTTGGGCTGACAACCACAATTAAGATCATTGTGTGACGTTGGTGATTGGGGTCTATATCGTTGCCTCCTTTTCTTTGGGGGCGGAGTTGTTGGCGGTAAGCAGAGTAAAAAGGGAGAAAAATACCACGACTTCCGTGTCTAATTTTTCGCCGCCAAGCAAGCGTTACAATATTAATTAAAAATGAATGAAAACTAAATACTATTGAATATGTCATCATTATCATTTTAAAAATTTACGTGACGGGTAAAAATAGACTATGACCGGATTTTTATGACCCTGTCAGTCAAAATGACAGACAACGAAAATGTCTAGCGCAACCTCTGGTATGGACATGCAGGTGACAATGTATTTTTTTAGGCAAACTATTGTGGTTCCTCGGTTTTATTATTATGGATATTATAGTTATTTTTTGTTCCGCACGCCCTTAGAATGCTTCAAAATGCACCAAAATTGGCAGGCAGGTCAAGACAGGTGCAATCTTTGAGGATACAAATTCCAAATACACTATGTAGCGCCCCCTAGCAGTCATTCTTTGTCCCGCCGACGCTTTGAGCCCTACTTTGACCCCCTCAGAATGCTTCCAAACTCAACAGCAAGGTGAACACTGGTGAAAACTTTGATAAAATGTAAAAACAAAAACAAAAAAAAAATCAATAATATCCGTAAATGTGGGTAGTAACAAAACCAACATTTCATTTTTTTTTTAAGGTGAAAGAGGAGGTAACAACGCAAACGTTAAAACTTAGAACACATCAGTACTATATGAATGGGATACCATACGTGGTGCCCAGACTGCCGTTAGTACTACATCCAGTTTTCTTCGGGTGGGCAGAGCCTGTCCTTGGGTGGGCATTGCCCGCCCCTGCGCCCCCATGGTAACGTCACTGCATCGAAAGATTATTTGCCAGTAAAAATCCATATATCAGCCACACTGGACTACAAAACCACCGGAGTTTAAAGTCAGGTGGGAAAATAGTAGGAATATAACGAAAGCAAAAATTTTGGCCGAAACCAAAAACCAAATATTGTTTTGTTTAAAAGGTGACGCGTTCTTTATCAGCGGTGCCGGCATCATCGTAGCATTTCGTTCGGTGGACGTCACGGCCAATGAAACCTTGATAAATGGGCTTTCTTGGAAGTTTGGGACACTCGAAAAATGTGTCCTACGCCACCAGTTGCTAAGTTAAAATGATTCTTTGTTTTCTTGTGCAGCAAGTGGAATCGTTTGAGAGCCAGGCGAGTGGGCCGAGCCCTAGCGGCGATGAAGTAGCTCCCAGCCAGATTAAATGGCAACTGGCAGAGGGGCTGTGGAAGTCAGGGGAAAAAATGTGACAAAAAGAGGCAGTTGTCGTGCCATTAAATTATTGTACTAAACCACAGCAAATGCACATGTATCTATTTAAACACCATATTGGCCCGAATATAAAACAGTGTTTTTTGCATTGAAATAACACTGAAAAAAAAAGACGGGGTCGTCTTATATTCGCGGTCTATACATTCTATCCATTCACGACGCTAGATGGCGCCAGATATCATTGAAGCGAGGTTCTGTCATGACAGATCTCAGCTAGTCTCCCCATTCACGACGCTAGATGGCGCCGATATCATTGAAGCGATTTTCTGTCATGACAGATCTCAGCTACTCTTTTTAGTTTAACCAGTTGCATTATTTTATTGCATTGTTTTTCCTTATTCACATTTGTTTCAAGACTACAGTTACAGTTAGACTTCACTTTGATGGTTAATGCAGTTATTGCAATTTTGCCGTTTTATCACAATAGATTGGTTTATTTACATTTCAAAAACCAGATGCAGTAATTTACGAATGTGATTGCACTTTAGTTTACATATTTAAATGTTCAGATATTAAGATTTGAATGAGGCAAAATAACATGCTTTTTCTCTCAAACATTTTGTAAGCAACTTCAGAACGAGCATGTAGCAGCGATTAAGCAAATTTATTTTTCTTAATTTAATAATTTATTTATTTCTTTGATACCTCAAAATAATTCCAAAGCGCAAACACGTTGGGCTGTCAGCCCGGTAGTGTTGCTTCTCGCCATGTTTTGATTGCGTCATCAAAGAAGACTGTGGTTCTTCACACTATTCGGTGGTAAACTTACAGTCTTTTAACAGAAAACTTTAGCTATTTTCCACCGAAAGTTTTAGGCACAGAATTTTCGGTCACGTCTAAAAAAAGTATTGCACCGATACCATTTTTTGGTTCCCGGTACTGATTCCGCTACCCGGCTGTGATTTATCGGCAGTTGTCGATACCTGTACAAATTCAGTATCTTTCTTTTTAGTACTAACGTACTGTATACTTACTTGGATGTAAAGTAATTGCTGTCATGGGTTGGTCAGACACTGCTTAACAACCTTTGTGCCTACCTGGTATGGGTGACAATAAATGAATGAACTCCTCTAAAACTCCAAAATTAAAATGCTCTCAAAGGCCAAATTTTCATGTTTCTTTTTTTTTTTTTTTTTTTTTTTTTTTTTTATCAATTTGGTATCAAGCTTGATACTCATATTAAGTCGGCAGTCAATGCCAATACAGAAGAGGCCATATTAGTACATTAGTTTAGCTCATGTGCTAATCACTTATGCTAGCAGAGAACAAGTTCATTAGCCTGCTTTTTTCCCGTTCTCCCTCCTTCTAACAAAGCTAAAATCTTTATAGATATTCATGTCAATGCCAGCGTTCATAAAACATCCTGGCTGGTATTACCATTTAACGAGTACATTTATCCACCATTTAAAGAATAGGCCATTCAAAATATGACCACTAAATGAGCGCATTCAACAATACTTACTTGAATGATAACTCTCCTTGGCTAAAAAAAAAAAAAAATTCTTAGGAAAGGCAGCTAGCAGCCGGAATATTGCACAGCATCGGCGTATTATTTCTTAAGCCGATATACCGATACCTGCATTTTAATGCTGTATCGGGGTCCTTTCCGATACTAGTGCAACACTAGAAAAAAGCAGAAGTTTATAGTCTGACAATTACTGTAATTAATAGAAAAAAAACCTGTTTTGTTTTTCTGATGCGTAATAATAGAGAAAAAGCTAAATAACTGTACATTTAAACACCAAAATGTTCAACCAATGTTATGTCTGTGTGCCGAACATCAAATAAAGTAATGAGAAGAAATACAAGTTTGATTCTTGCGAATACCACACAGGACCAAAGAACATTCCGAGTGCTCGTCAAACATGATGGAATGAAAAAACAACTTAAATTAAGGCAGCTGTTTTTTTTTTTTTTGTTTGTTTGTTTTTTTTTTAATTTCATTTCATTTCAGGCAGGCAGTTACATTCATCTTCACAAATACAGATCTTTGCTTTCAAGAAACAACAGAGACAAAAAAAAAAAAAAAAGACACAAAACAAAACAAAATGCCTGAAAGGGAGTGGGACGAAGAAAACTTATTAAATCCCACCCCGATTTCTCAATTATCATCAAAATAAATAACTATTTTCCTGCAACCTGTTTCTGTTTAGTTACATAGAATACATCCTTCCCCAACACATGTAACGGGAGGGCCGAACCCTCAATATCGATTCCCTCAGTCAAAAGAGAGAAAACAAGAACAACAAAACCAAAATATGTGTATATATATACATGTGTGTGTGTGTGTAAATATATACAAATACACACACACTTACATTGCGTATATCCATACCAGTATGGTAAAAAGACCTACACAAACAGTGATGTACATTTAAGACCCTCCCTGAGTATACTTAGACCAAATTAATTGTTTATAATGAAATTTAAATATGTGAATATTTTTACACTCTCTTAGTGATGAACTCAGATTGTTCCATAATTTAACTCCTCGTACAGACACACAGAAGCTCTTACGAGTCGTTCTAAATCTAGGAAGTACGAACTCCCCGCAAGCTCTTAAATTGTGAGCTCTTTCACGAATGGTGAAATGTGTTTGTAACTTTGCGGGTAATGTGTTGTTAAAAGCTTTATATAGAATTATGGAAGTGTTGTAATCGACTATGTCTTGAAATTTAAACAATTTAGATTGAAGAAATAGTTCATGGGTGTGATCCAGAAATCCAGTCTTATGAATGATGCGAACTGCTCGTTTCTGTACTATGTTTTCATTGTTGTCCGCACGCCAACAAGTCTCTAGTGTTTAGTTTCTAACGAATCAACAGCTCAAAGCATGTGCCTTCATTCCTTGTTTCTGTGGTTATTGACATGTTTTATGAGAAAGTGATTTTCTCAGGGTAGATGCATTCATGTGCACTTATTAGCAGGAAGAAGGAGCTGGAGCAGACATGTGGTGGGCGGCCTAATTTGTGGCCGACATTCAAGATGTAAACTTACTCCCACTTGATGGGCTTCGGGCAATAATCCGTTGAATATTAAAAGAGAGATGCCTTGACATGGAGAATGGACCGACTTTATTTTTAAATATGAAATAGAACTGTTGAGTCATACTCCATTTTTGAAGTCATAAAAACACATTAGATGCTTCATTCGGTCAACCTACACACACTAATACAGGAGCCATGTTAAAAATTGCTTGACGTCATATTAAAAAAGTGTTGTGAATTAACATTTTATCCCTAACCCTCCCCTCACAATCCCATCACTGTGCTGGGTAATGGCTGCCAGCCGGGAACCTGACACAGTAATAGGGTGGTAGGTTGGTCCCACACTTTTTCTCTATGGCGTCACTCCCAGGGCGTGGCCTGCCCTCTGCCCTGGCTGCCGGCCGCGGGAGTGGGGGGAGGTCGGGGCTCCGATCTCGCATCGCCGCACGGCGGCTCCTCGGCGTTCTTCTGCCTCCGCCTTCCCCTCTCTTCTCTGACTGAGTATCCGCCCTTCGCTCCGTCCCAGGTAGCTGGCTGGGCGCCAGTGTATCGGCTGGATGTTGCCTACTCCGTGGGGGGACCCAGCCCTGCCCTTGGCTTGGTGGGCCGCTGGGGGTCCAGTGGCGTGCCGTGCCGGTTTGGGGGCTGCGGTAGTGGCTCGCGGGCCGAGTGGGCGGACGGGGGCGGGGGTGTGCGTGGGGTTGGTGGCACGTTGCCTCTTGCCATCCCTGAAGGCCGGCTGATGGGTGCGCGGGTGGCCCGGGGGACCACCATGGATCCCGGGGGGAGGGAGGACGATGGCTCCTTTGCTGGGCTGCGGGATGAGGGATGGGCTACGCTGCCCCCAACCTCTGACCACCCTCCCTCCCCGGGCTGGCTGGGTGGGGGCCGTGGCCCTGGGGTGGCGCCCGCGTGGCGTCTCCGCTTGTCTGCGTGGCTGTTACGTACATGGTGGGGCTCGCTTGCAGCTAAATGTGATTAAGTGTTGGGTGCACTCGGATAGGGGGTCCCGGTGCTGGGAGTGGCGTTGGGGCGGCGTAGGGTCGGTCGCCAACGAGCTTACACTCACAAGGGATTCACACGATTACTAGGTTCTAGATCACAGAGCTGATTTGTATACACTCTACCCCTTTCAATCACTTAATTTATAGACTCCCCCACCCCCATCCCCTTCTTTCCCTGGTCAACAGGTCCCCCTCATGGTCAGTGGCGCCACCAGCCAGGGGTGGCCACGGCCCACTGGCCACCCCGCTTGCCTGTATATCGTTAGATTGCTGTAGCATCAGTTATGCATTTCATATACGTTATAGCCTGGTAATCTGTTGATCCCTGTTGGGAAGTACTTTTTATGTTTTGTTCATTCAGTAATAATTATTTTTGTGTCACATTATCATTGTGTTGGGAACTATCCAGTTAAGTTATGATTGCCTCTGTACTTGCTTTTTTTTGTATCTTCCAGCACCTGCTTTTCCCCAGTGATTATTTTGGTTTGTTAAATGTACACCTTATGCCTAATGTATACATAACACAATATAGCAGAATTGTTGTGGAACTCAAAATGTTGAGTGGACAGTTATGGACTATGCACATTAAATCATTAGTAACATTAAATATTACACAATAAACCTAAGTACATCAGTAGCCGTGTCCTTACGTCTTTCTGATAGTTTTCCCCTGACCTTTTTACTGCAATAATATAATGAAAACCTGAAATTATGGCTTTTAGTTTTGGTGTGCCACCCCAAGATTTTAAGTGGCCCCATCTGGCCACCCCTATGAGAAATTTATGGAGGTAAAACTGCACATGGTGTCAACTAGAAATACATCTAGCTGACGATAGCACCAACATATTAATGGTTAGTGTATGTATTTCTTGTTGTTGTTTGTGTTTCTTTTCTTTCTTCTCTTGTGTTTCTTTTCTTCTGTTCCCCCATAACCCATTCCTGTTCGCTGCTTTGTCATAATAAACGAGGTATGTTGAATGATCACAATGGGAGTATGTCATACTCTCAATGTGAAACATTAAAACTGTTCAGAACAACCAGACACTTAGACTTCCAATCTCCGTGTCAAACGGCTGAACAGGACAGGTTTAAAAAAAATAATAATAATAAATTTACACCTATAATACTGCCACGATAGTCAGAACCATTAAAATCAACCAAAAAAAACAAAAAACAAAAAAACCTAGACAATCCAATTTCTAGGGATACTTGCTCTCTCACCCATGGGTCACGTCCTGTAGATTTTAGGTCACTTCCTATTAATTTTGGGTCATTTTCGGGTCACTTCTTTGTTGAGTCATTAGCTGCCATTGACAGACATCCAATACATTTTGAGTGGGAGGAGCCGGCGTCAATGGCACTGAAAGATGAGCATTCACAGCCAGTCTATTGTTGTCAATGGAGGGCATTTTTGAGTCACATAGATCACATCCTGTTGATTTTGGGTCACTTCATGCACATTTTGGGCATTCTGGGTTCATTTCTTTGTACATTTTCGGCTCATTTCATGTTGATTTTAGGTCATTTTTGGTTCCCTTTATGTAGATTTTGAGGCTTTTTCAGGTTCTGTTGATGTCGGGTGATTATTTTTTTTGCATTAGAAATGAATGCGGCCATTTGAAATGAATTGGAAGGTTTTGCTCTCTAATTTTGGTGGAACCACACATTTTTGGAAAAAAACTGTATACATACAACTTTCCTGAATTTTTTAAATGTGTAAATTATGGAAATTGGATTAAAAAAATGTAGGACGAGTAAAATTTTGAAATCTACAGTGTTTTTGCCATTGGATATGATGAGGCTTTTTTTGGGTCAGCAAATCAGCTTTTCTGCTGCAACTGTAAATGCGAGAAGCAAAATCGAAAGAAATCAGAATGGCTTTTATTGTAATAGTGAGAATTGATCAAATTGTGTGTGCTGTGTGGCTCACCCATAAAGTGGACAAGAAAAAACAAACAAATATATGTGGGGAGCTTTGCTTTGCCAAGCATCCTCACAATGACACATGAAAAAGTCACGAATACATTTACAATTCAATAAAACACCTATAAAGAGATAAACAGGTAAATTAAATGTGTGTGCCTAATATTTAAACTGGTGTGTGTATGATAAATGAGTGACGTGATGAGGAGTGAAATGAATTGGGGTTGGGGATAAGAGAGAACTATTGTTGCCGCGGCGACCTTCAGTCTCCAGGGTCTTTTGAGATGTGCGGCCATGACGGGGCAGCGCTCTCTGCATCTGTCCAAGGATAAATGTTTCCCTTATGGAGACAACCTGTCAGTCATCCTCACTGTATGCTGAACCTCCACACTAACAATATGGATTCGTATTAAAATACAGAGTAGTCATAAAGATGTGAGGCATTTTGTCTTTTGCTTTTGGGGCAAGAAGGACAGTGCCCTACCATTTGCAAAAGATATTTTTACTTAAGTTATTTATTTTTAAACTAGTCTTGTCCAAGGGCGTAGGTTTGGTCTCAACATTTGTAGGGATAATATAAATTATGTACACTTTTTGCTGGGGGTGGGACATTTATGAGACCAAACAGACTGGGTGAACGGGGGTCAGGGCCGCATTTCTCACCAATATGAACATAATTAATTGATAGGCTAAATGATTAGATGCAAAAAAAAATATGTATTGACTTATTCTAATTTTCCTGTGTATTGGTGATACACCTTTCGATTCAAACTGTTGTTTTCAAAAATAGAACCATTTTGAAAACTTGAATAAATGTCTGGATTTTATTAGCAAATTTAAATTGCAATATTTGAACACAAATTATATGAACATACACAAGAAATACAAACTTGTTAATCATCAATTAACTATCTATAAGGAGGTAAGCCTTAGTTCGCTACATTTCTTCCAGTTTAACGTTAACAGTAAAAAACATACAGGAAGATATTTCTCTCAACGTAGCTTCCTCCTGAAGTTCGAGAAATTCACACAGATGAATGTTATGCTAACTGTGATGCAGGTCGGACTTACAGTAGCAAAATTAGTGGTTTGTTCCCCACCTCCACAACATTGACGTCTTTTTACATTACTTACAGTGGCTGCTGCTAGTGGGAAAAAAACTTCTAAGATCCTTCATCTTCGAAGGGGGCGGAGTTGTATTTCTGTCTGGCTGTGGATGCGTGTGTGTGTGGGGAGGGGGGGTCAAGTCATCAGCCAATCATATGTGCGTTTGCGGGAAAAATGGACTGGCACATTCAGCAAGTGAAAAGGGGTCAATGTAAGTCTGAACATAATGAAAGTACTGTAATTCACTTAATAATGGTCAGGTCAATTCTATCCTTTCAACATATGGGAAGACAATCTAAATGATCCATATAACTGAAGTCATTATATAAGGCAAATAAGTTTGCTTAAAAGTTGGTGGGGACAGTTTCAGCATCCTGAAAGTTGGTAGTGTTATGTCCCTACCGTCCCTATGGAAACCTACGCCCTTGGTCTTGTCTCAATAGGATACTCAGTATCGGTATCAACCCCCGCTCGATACGGCTCTTTTTGGAGTATAGGATTTGGTCATGAAATTTGGGCCGATCCAGTATTCCTGTGTTTTCAGCACCATCACAATTTTTAACGGCTGCAAATCAAACCGCAAGGCAAACATGTCCGCTGTGTAGGGTACGAGTGGCGCCTCCAGACATTATACCGGCAAGTGGGGGTGGCCAACATGTTTATATAATATATCATATTTATAGACATATTTTTGTCTTAATATTTGACCTTTTTTTTTTTTTTTTTTTTTTTTTTTCATGTAAAACTAAGTTGTTATATGACTAGCAGTGTTGTCAGTATCGCGTTACTAAGTAACGCGTTATTGTAATCTGACTACTTTCATTCAGGTAACGAGTAATCTAACACGTTCATTTTTCCAAATCCGTAATCTTTTTAAAGTTAGTTTCCTTAGTGTCTGTGAGTTACTATTTTGTTATTGCCTCATTATGTATGTAGAATGAAGAATATTAGTCATGTACGAAGAGCATTTTGAATAGAAAATGCTAGAAAAGGGTTCCCCGGTCTGTGTTTCCATGGTAACCTCTCACAGTTACTTCCTGTTTTGGTCTCGAGTCACATGAGCTACATGTTTTGGGACTGAGAAAGGCGTGGGCCAGGCTGCCAGTGCGGGTGCAAATTCGAGCCGAGTGTTGAGATGTGCGAGGGAACGTTGATCTGCTTACATCCTTGAATGAAGGTGAGTATTTTTCCTTCATTCTGGAGGGTATCAGCGATAGTTTGGAGCCCCTATATGCGCGGCCTTTTCGTAGTTTTCGTTGCAACGACGGGCAGTCATCGCTCCAAGTTGGCAAGCATTGTTTACATCATATTTGTGTTGCACATTCATGCCGTGAGGTGACGTGTTCGTTTAGCATCTTTGGATTTGTTGTAAGTCCGATTGAGTGGAAAGTGCTTAGTTGCTGCCACGTTTAGTGGCCAAATTGTGTGTGTACGGCGTACTTCCAGGTTGTGCGCGCGCATCCGTGCCTGCCCCCACCTATGTGTTTATCGCACTGTGCAATTTATTCGTGTGTTTTTGATTACTATGCAGTCAATTTGCATTGTTTTCACTGATATGCTGTTAACCCTAACCCGAAATTCAGAATTTTTGACATTAGGCTTAATATTTGAGTTAGCGGGGTTTAATTAGTCGGTGGAGTTGATTTCAACAACTTCCCTGCGGATTGTTAGTTATTTGTTAGTTTCGGGACTCCAACTCCATTGACCAATTAAAACACCGCTAACTCGAAGATTAAGCCTTATACAGTGGGGAAAATAAGTATTTAGTCAACCACCAATTGTGCAAGTTCTCTTACTAGAAAAGATTACAGAGGTCTGTAATTGTCAACATGGGTACACCTCAACCATGAGAGACAGAATGTGGAAAAAATTTTGATTTTTAAAGAATTTATTTCCAAATTATAGTGGAAAATAAGTATTTGGTCACCTACAAACAAACAAGAATTCTGGCTGTCAAAGAGGTCTAACTTCTTCTAATGAGGTCTGACGAGGTCTAAAGAGGCTCCACTCGTTACCTGTATTAATGGCACCTGTTTTAACTCATTATCAGTATAAAAGACACCTGTCCACAATCTCAGTCAGTCACACTCCAAACTCCACTATGGCCAAGACCAAAGAGCTGTCGAAGGACACCAGAGACAAAATTGTAGACCTGCACCAGGATGGGAAGACTGAATCTGCAATAGGTAATACACTTGGTTTAAAGAAATCAACTGTGGAAGCAATTATTAGAAGGAAGACATACAAGACCACTGATAATCTCCCTTGATCTGGGGCTCCATGCAAGATCTCACCCCGTGGCGTCAAAATGATAACAAGAACGGTGAGCAAAAATCCCAGAACCACACGGGGGGACCTAGTGAATGACCTACAGAGAGCTGGGACCACAGTAACAAAGGCTAAAAGGCTGAAGAAAGTGCAAGTTCAGGCCCGTCTGCGGTTCGCGAGAGAGCATTTGGATGATGCAGAAGATGACTGGGAGAATGTGTGATGGTCAAATGAAACCAAAATAACACTTTTTGGTAGAAACACAGGTTCTCTTATTTGGAGGAGAAAGAATACTGAATTGCATCCGAAGAACACCATACCCACTGTGAAGCATGGGAGTGGAAACATCATGCTTTGGGGCTGTTTTTCTGCAAAGGGACCAGGACGACTGATCTGTGTAAAGGAAAGAATGAATGGGGCCATGTATCAAGAGATTTTGAGTGAAAATCTCCTTCCATCAGCGAGGGCAATGAAGATGTGACGTGGCTGGGTCTTTCAGCATGACAATTATCCCAAACACACAGTCACGGCAACAAAGGAGTGACTTCGTAAGAAGCATTTCAAGGTCCTGGAGTGGCCTACCCAGTCTCCAGATCTCAACCCCAAAGAAAATCTGTGGAGGGAGTTGAAAGTCCATGTTCCCCAACGACAGCCCCAAAACATCTCTGCTCTAGAGGAGATCTGCATGGAGGAATGGGCCAAAATACCAGCAACAGTGTGTGAAAAGCTTGTGAAGAGTTACAGAAAACGTTGGGCCTCCGTTATTGCCAACAAAGGGTACATAACAAAGTATTGAGATGAACCTTTTTGTATTGACCAAATACTTATTTTCCACCGTGATTTACAAATAAATTCTTTGAAAATCAAACAATGTGATTTTCTGTTGTTGTTGTTTTTTTGTTTTTTTCTCCACATTCTGTCTCTCATGGTTGAGGTGTACCCATGTTGACAATTACAGGCCTCTTTAATATTTTCAAGTGGGAGAACTAGCACAATTAGTGGTTGACTAAATTCTTATTTGCCCCACTGTATGAAAAATTCTCATTTTGCCCTTTAAATTCAATTATCAGTAAGTCAGTTGCATGCGATGACATTTTTCTGGTGTCATTCTTATGTTGAGGTGGCAAAGGGAGAAAAATTTGGTAACAAGTGCCTGATGTTAAATTACTTTTAAAGTAACTTAGTTACTTTGATAATGAAGTAATCAGTATAGTAAGTAGTAACTTGATTACTTTTTGAGGCGTAATCAGTAATCAGTAATTAAATTACTTTTTCAAATAATCTGTGACAACACTGATAATTTGTGATTTTGAATTGTTTAGGATTTTTATATTGTGACAATCATAATCGTAATGTTAGCAATCTATTTCTTTACAGTATGCCATTACACTTACAGAACATTTCTATTTTAAGGGTGGCTTTGATATGCGGAAGCTAATGGGGTGGACGCCTACAAGCAAATGGCGCATGCAACCCGACAGAAGCATGCTTTGTCATGTGGAACAGAATAAGGGTACCAAAGCATCTGGTGGGCTGTCAACTTGTTTTTTTTTCTTTCTGTCTTCCTTATGCTGAGAACACTACAGACTTACTTAGCATTCGGTAAATGAATACATCATCATCTTGCCTGTGCCTGGTCTCCTCACTCTAATTCTGACCTAATTATGGAAGTAAAAAAAAAGAAAAAGCACATCTTGACAAATCATTTTAGCGTCAAATTCAAAATGTTCCACTTGTAACTACAGGAATGTTGTTCTTTCATCATATTTGTGACAAGTGTTTATTGCAACACTGTTACACCCATCTGACAACTGAGTCAATCACGTATCATCATTGCAAATCCTGCTTTCGGAGAATGCTTGTGCAATATCGGAGTAAGAACGTGTGCTTTAATCTGTAAACGATGACATGCTCGACGGTCACGGAGGGAATAGACAGCAAAGTGCGCGAAGCTCACCGATGCGGCTGAACTTTAAATCCTCTTAGCGTTCTCAACTATCACACTCTCATTCATGCATCCCAGCCGCCCATCTGCTATGCATGACTTTGTGACTTATATATATATTTTTTTTTTAACATGTCTTTTCTTAGGGCATTTGTCTTTTGTTACTGTCTTCTCTTATCCCTGCCACCCTCTCCGTCCCCTAGGCCCATCCCGCAGCCCGCTTCCCTGCAAGGTTATTCCCAAGGACAACCCTCTCCCAGCATCCCCCTGCCGCACGATTGGATGACAGGTATTAAAGGGCCGGCTCCTCGCACACACGAGCACACGTCGGCATTGCAGCAACATTGCCGTCGATCCTCGAGTAGCGTACACACACACATACGCACGAGTTTAGTATTACAAGATGCTGACAAAAGCAACCACAAACTGGGGGGTTTGTGTATGTGGGGGGGTGCTGCTCTTTAGAAATAATGCCTAAGTCACAGTGTTTTTTAAAATGTTTTCTACTATTTTGCTATCTGATGTTTTTATTCGGTCTAATAAAATTTAATTTTGTATTTTTCTAATATTTCGTATTTTTCCACAATTGTTGCTTTTTCCAATGGTTTTAAACATATGATATGTAGATCTCATCCTTTTTTTCTGTTGTTGTATAAATGTTTTCATTTATTATTTTTTTTAGACTGCATTTAGTTTTTTGTTTATTTTTGCATTTTTTAACATAGATTTTATATTTGTGTATTTATATTTTTTTTCTACGATATCTCTATTTTTTTGTAGATTGCATCTATTACTTGTATATGTTTTTTTCTTATCATGCTATTATTTTCAATCTGTTGATTTTCTTCTTCTTCTTCTTCAAAAAAAAAACAAGTTTATATTCTAATATTTTGGTAAATCTTTTTAATTTTTATCTTGCTTTGTTGGTCTAATAATTTCATATGTTGACCATAGGTATTTCATTTATTTCAACATTTTTTAAAAAATGTATCCAATAATCGTTTATATAATTATTTTTCCTCATATTGATTTTTATTTCACCTGTACATTTTCATTTGTAGCTTTTTTTTTTTTTTTTTTACTGTACTATTTTTAAATTGTATTTTAGTTTCTTTATTCTATACACAATGACAGATGCTGGTGTTTCAATTAGGGGAAGCCTGTGAGTGTTTTGTTACAGTGGAGGGCCTCAGCAGTACCCACTGCTCAGTAGGGAATGAAACTAGAGTGTCAGGAGTCAAGTCTCCAAACACAAGCAGCTAAAATAAAATAATTAAAAAATAATAATAAAAAAAAACACCAGAGATAGAAGCTCAGTTTTTCGCTAGTTGTTATTAACAAAGCAAGCATCGCTAGGATGACTCTGAAAGTCTCCGGTTCAACTCAGCACAGCATGAAAATTGAAAAATGCCTCTCTTGGAAGATAACAGGACAAGATCACAGTCAATCAAAAAGGGAATCGGCTTCAGACAGATCATCCAATCATCATGCAAAGAAGCAGAGCGTCCGGGCCGGCCAAGCCCCGCCCACTACCTATAGACCCCCAGAGATGCACAGCGTCCTGTGGGCAGAATAAACCCAGCCTTTAGCCAATGACTCGTCTCGTTTCGCTGTGGTAGAGCAATGCACTCTTAACTGTTTAAAGGATTGTGAAGCTGCGCGAATGAATGAAAAGCAAGCCGCATCTTAACCAGTGATAAGATGCTAATTCTGAACAAAAGTTAAGCGAGTTGTAGCGCCTTTTTAGTCAGTGACATGTACACACAACAGTATACATTCGATCACTTATTTTTGACAAGTAGGGGGAAGCTGATCTTTCCTTGCAGTCTTGGTGCAATTGCCACTGTTTATTCTGTACATATTTCCATCATATTCCTAGCATATTTTCTTTTTTTTTTTTTTCAAATATTGTCTTTCCCTTGCATATTTTTTATTACATAAATTTATTTTTGTCTGATATTTTGAAATTTGTTGCCAACATTTGTGTATTTTTAGCTATATTAGGTTAAAATTATCAGTTGTTATTTACAACTAGCTTGGTGATTGGACCCCTTGCTGCACTTTGCATGACAGTCCACTATCACAGTGCTAGAAAATGCTTGCATTTGCAGTGAGGAAAGAGTCAGGATGATGCTGGGAGGGTGCACTGGAGACATGCTTCCAGACAGCCTGCAGTGTCATTCTGCTTTGTGGTAAATGATGGTGACACACTCCAAGCTCAGCAGACCTGAAAGCAAACCGCCTGAAAGCAGCTCAAGCACACAATAAACCCCAACAGACTCCAAACGTGGCCACCTGCTACTGTGCTACACAACAAGAAGAGCGGATTGACAGTCACACCAAAGACAAAAAGGCTTGCTCTAATGTTCCCCTAATAGGTTTGAAGTGCGCCGGTGCTAATCTGCTGAGCAATAATAGCAGTGGAAAGCTATTTTGCCCTCATTCTAGTAACCTCATTTACAGAGCAGCAGGAGAATGTTTCAGTGTCAAAGACTTTGAAATGGAACATAATTTTAATTTGAAAAATTTGTGAAATTTGAACTTTTTTTCTTATGAAAATATTAATCTCACAGCTTTAATTACTCCATTCTTTTTGGGCTATAAGGTTACAACTACAGTATTTCTACTCAGTCCCAATTTTTAATAACTATTTAGTAACATTTTAAAATATTCTGGTTATAATACCGTAATTTTCGCACTATAAGGCACGCCTAACTATAAGCCGCAACTCACCAAATTTGGCACGAAAACAGCATTTGTTCACACTGGACTATAAGCAGCAGTCCTCACTGTATTATGAGATATTTACACCAAAAGATATTAACTGGTGACACTTGATTTGACAGCGGCATGAAATGATTGTCATAAGACCAAATGAACCACTATGAAGCTTTGAACCAATTGGCTGCAAATCTTTGCTTCAAGAAGCTTTTTGGCCATCACTGCTCCCTTGGGGGAGACAGTCAACCTCTGCTGCCACCTGCTGTCAACAGTGTTGTTGTCTAACATGCCTCTTAGCATGCATTGCAGCGCTACAGATGTTAACGAACAAAATTCATTTTCTGTGCTAATTATTTCTTCAGTTATTGTTCTGGTTGTTTCATTAATTGCTAGTTATTGTATTTGGTTACACTTTATTTGACAGTGGCACCATAAGACTGTCATTAATTATGACATGACACTGTCATGAGCATGAATGAATGCTTATAACTAGGGCTGTCAAAATTATCGCGTTAACGGGCGGTAATTAATTTTTAAATTAATCACGTTAAAATATTTGACGCAATTAACGCACATGCCCCGCTCAAACAGATTAAAATGACAGCACAGTGCAATGTCCACTTGTTACTTGTGTTTTTTGGAGTTTTGTCGCCCTCTGCTGGGGCTTGGGTGCGAATGATTTTATGGGCTTCAGCACTCATGAGCACTGTGTAATCATTGACATCAACTATGGCGGGCTACTAGTTTATTTTTTGATTGAAAATTTTACAAATTTTATTAAAACGAAAACATTAAGAGGGGTTTTGATATAAAATTTCTACAACTTGTACTAACATTTATCTTTTAAGAACTACAAGTCTTTCTGTCCATGGATCGCTTTAACAGAATGTTAATAATGTTAATGCCATCTTGTTGATTTATTGTTATGATAAACAAATACAGTACTTATGTACCATATGTTGAATGTATATATCCATCTTGTGTCTTATCTTTTCATTCCAACATTAATTTACAGAAAAATATGGCATATTTTATAGATGGTTTGAATTGCGATTAATTACGATTAATTAATTTTTAAGCTGTAATTAACTCGATTAAAAATTTTAATCGTTTGACAGCCCTACTTATAACAGATGTCATTTAGTGTTATCTGGGTATTATCTCACTTTTGAATGGTTGTAATTTTAGATCCAAGATGGACATAAATGGAGTTAGTGACATTATTTTGTCAGATGACACTTAATGACATAAACATTCAGTAATGCCCATGATAGTGTCATGTCATAATCATGATGGTCTTATGACAGTCTTATGACGCCGTTGTCAAGTAAAGTGTTACCTATGAACCCGAATAAATCAACAAATAAGCCACACTGGACTATAGGCCGCAGGATTCTAAATGAGGGGGAAAAAGTAGCAGTTTATAGTCCAAAAATTATGGTACTACTGTGTATTGTGTTCCTGAAAACAATCAAAATGTGATCACTCGAATTTTGCAGTGGTACACGCATACTTTTATAATGCTACAATTTCAGATTTGTTT
The DNA here is from genome assembly GCF_030265065.1 of Corythoichthys intestinalis. Taxonomy (NCBI): domain Eukaryota; kingdom Metazoa; phylum Chordata; class Actinopteri; order Syngnathiformes; family Syngnathidae; genus Corythoichthys; species Corythoichthys intestinalis. The sequence goes on along the minus strand of NC_080398.1, from coordinate 24,116,921 downwards.
ACTTGTAAGTGTCCTAAGTTTATTTTTGTTTTTTGTTTTTTAATGATTTTACTCTTTACTTTATTCAAATTCAGATTTTTTTTCCCCTAATCAATCACAGCTTTATCATTATAATTATCATTTTTTACTATGTAACAAAGCGTCTTTTGGAAAGCTGCAAGTTCACAACTGTTTTATTGTCATCCTTTTACCTTTTTTATTTTATTCTATTTTATTTTTTCAAACTAAAACTAAAATTACAAATATTTTGTAAAACTTTTTAAAATTCTGACTTCATTTACGTGAACATGACTTTTTTAGGAAATATATTTGTAATACATTTATTTTCATTAGGGGTGACTGATCGAATAAGGTTGGCAGTGAATGATCGCTGCCAGTTTCTCACAGTCAAAATGGATTGGACGTCACGCGCCCTCAATGCCAATTACTTCATTAAGTCTGCAATAAAAGATTAAATCATTTTTGAAAAAAGCCACATATTTGACATGGTCAGGCTATTTTGAGTGTAGCTTCTGCCATTTATGGAAAAAACATTGAATTATTTTTGCCTGTCACTTGATGTCCCTGACATGGATAGATTTACCAGATTACCATATTATTTATAGTATAAATGCATGGTTTTCTGGCCAATTAAGAGAACATGGACAATGTCTTTATAAACATTACATGATGTCTGATGACACATGAATGAGGTGGGAGCAACTGCCCTGATTTTTTTTCTGCAGTGGTGGCAGTGCTGAAAGAACAGCTACTGAGGGGGGAGGAGGGAGATAGGGTGAGCAAGGACAGAGGAAACCAGTGAAAACAGGGAATGGTCTACTGTGTAGAAAATGAGGGACAATTGGACAATCGAATTAAATCAAATACTGCAATGAAAAAAAAAATGCACAGTGGCCAAGTATATTTGGAATTGTATTTTTCATATTTTTATGTTTTGTTTTGTTATCATTAGGAATGCAACGATACAGTTAAGTCACGGTTCGGTACGATTTTCGATACGAGGGACACAATTTTTGATTCGATTCAATACATTTAATGCTCAGAAACAAAAAATACAAGTCTTATTGTTTTTTTACATTTTCTTATTTTGCTAACAAGCAAAAATAACAATGCCATCTTATAAACTTGCATTTTAGTGCAGAATATTTGTGTGCTTACTTCTTACTGATCTGAAGAAATTTTGTATAAAAGTGCTGAGAACGATCTTTACTGTTTGTAAAGTGACGCGGGGCACACTGTTGATTGTTACAGCTCTCTTAGCAGTTATGCTTACAAATAAGAGCAAAACATCTTATTTGTGGTCCAAGTCCATCTGTGTTTTGTACTGAATTAACAATATTTACAGCATTATCTATAGTCACTGGCATGAATTTATTTGGCCTGCTTAAGCTCCATCCAGTCATGGCGGTTTTTAATCCGAATATATGAAGCTCCTTGGTGGCAAGGCCTCGGGGTCGATGAGATCCCCCCGGAGTTCCCAAAGGCTCTGGATGTTGTGGGGCTGTCGTGGCTGACACGCCTCTACAATAACGCGTGGACATCGGGGACAGTGCCTCTGGATTGGCAGACCGGGGTGGTGGTCCCCTTTTTTGAGAAGGGGGACCGAAGGGTTTGTTCCAATTATAGAGGGATCACACTCATCAGCCTCCCCAGAAAAGTCTTTTCAGGGGTGCTGGAGAGGATGGTCGGTCGGGAAGAATATCAGACCCTCGGCAGGGTCCTCGAAGGTGCATGGGAGTTCGCCCAACCAGTCTACATGTGTTTTGTGGATCTGGAGAAGGTGTTTGACCGTGTGCCTCGGGGAGTCCTGCGGAGGTGCTCCAGGAGTACGAAGTACCGAGCCCCGTGGTAAGGGCTGTTCCGTCCCTGTACGACCGGTGTCAGAGTTTGGTCCGCATTGCCGGCAGTAAGTCGAATTTGTTTCCAGTGAGGGTTGGACTCTGCCACGGCTGCCATTTGTCACCGATTCTGTTCATAATTTTTATGGACATTTCTAGGCACAGCCGAAGCCTTGAGGGGGCCTGGTTTGGTGACCTCAGCATTGCATCTCTGCTTTTTGCAGATGATGTGATGCTGTTGGCTTCATCAAGCTGTGACCTCCAACTCTCACTGGAGCGGTTCGCAGCCGAGTGTGAAGCAGTTGGGATGAATATCAGCACCTCCAAATCCGAGACCATGGTCCTCAGTCGGAAAAGGGTGGAGTGCCCTCTCCAGGTCGGGGATGAGATCCTTCCCCAAGTAGAGGAGTTCAAGTATCTTTGGGTCTTGTTCACGAGTGAGGGTAGGAGGGAGCGGGAGATCGACAGGCGGATCGGTGCAGCGTCTGTAGTAATGCGGACTATGCACCGGTCCGTAGTGGCGAAGGAGCTGAGCCGAAGGGTGAAGCTCTCGATTTACCAGTTGAGCTACGTTCCTACCCTCACTTATCGCCACGACCTGTGGGTTGTGACCGAAGGAACAAGATCCCGGATACAAGCGGCCGAAATGAGTTTCCCATGCGGGTGTCCGGGCTCTCCCGTAGAGATAGGGTGAGAAGCTCAGTCATCCGGGAGGGACTCGGCGTCGAGCCGCTACTCCTCCGCGTTGAGAGGAGCCAGCTGAGGTGGCTAGGGCATCTGGTTCAGACGCCTCCTGGACGCCTCCCCGGAGAGGTGTTCCGGCTATGTCCCACCGGCGGGAGGCCCCGGGGACCACCCAGAACACGCTGGAGAGACTATGTCTCTCGGCTGGCCTGGGAACAACTTGGGATCCCGCCGGAGGAGCTGGTTGAGGTGGCTGAGGAGAGGGAAGTCTGGGCTTCCCTGTTAAAGCTGCTGCCCCCGCGACCCCACCCCGGAGCAAGCGGAAGATGATGGATGGATAGATGGATGGATGGATGTAGTATATGGACTACGCATCCCATGATCACTCTGGGCTCACGCAGCCAATGGCATGGGACTTGGGGGGATCTAACGTAGCACATCTAGGTTGCTATTTGATGATGTCTAGTGTGAATTGCGCGAGTGTTGTCGGGGCAATAAAAAAGTTAACAAAAGCCACAGAAGTCACATCTGCTCATTACTGTACAACACCAGCATTTGACAATCGATTTTCATAAACAGGATGAGTTTGAAGTACAGCGCTCTTAATTTGTCACTCATTGTTCATCATGTAACTGTGAGTTAGCTTGTCTGGTGTCAAACTGAGCCTATTCGTAGCAGCCAAGTCGGCAACAATATAGTGGCGAGCATTGCTGTACATATCCGTAAAGATAGTCTTTGTTGAGTATGTACGTGTGGGGATAGCGTATCATCAAACCCAAAATGCTGCCACACAATGGATTTGTACGACGTTGAAGCCGGCAAGCCGCCTCCTGCTTCTGTCTTTCCTCACGAGCAATGGTCTTCATTCTTCAGGCAGTGAGTGAAGTGAATGAAGTATGATCCTCATTCTTCAGGCAGTATGAGGGAGGATTGGAGGGGGGGGCTGCTAGCGGGGGGCAGTCTTTTCATAGCTTTTTTTTTTTTTTTTTTTTTTACAAGGCAAAGATGTGCCGGACATTATGGCGAGAGAGACCACAAAAAAAGTTCGGAAAATATATTTTGGGAGCTTTTTCTATTGGATCGAATGTTTTTGCGTATTAATTCGAAGAAGACGTATCGAACGGTTCAATATAAAACTGAGTATCGTTGCATCCCTAGTTATCAATCGATTTTATATTTCAGATGGACAGATTTTTTTTAAAACCAAATGGTGGGCATTTTTCCAGTTATTTTTACATTTTTCATCTAATTGCATATAACATGTATATGTTTATATTTTTAGCCAGTGATTTGACTTCTTCCTCATTTTTCTATAAGTTCATATTAAATTTTTCTCTTTTACTACATTGTCATATTTTTTATATTAATCTTTCATTTACTAATATTTTTACTTTGATGTCCAGATGACTTCATCTTTCACATGATATGACATAAAAATATTGTACACAGTGTATTTTACAATTCTATTATTTTCATAATATATTCATATTAATTCTTTCTGATTTTCTTTTTTTCCTTCACTTAAATAATGTATTTTTAGATATTTTAGCGCAGATATGGGATTTATTTGGGTCACTAAACTCTTGATATTATTTTTTAATTGCATTTTACCTCGAGTTGAACCTTAGCTTTTTACACAGCTCTTGTTTTGAAAGATATTAGACTGTGATGTTGTTGCTATTGCTAATGTTATAAATACAGATTTTATGATGACACAGCAGACAAAAGGAACATTTTCTGCTTATTCAGGGTTCTCTCGATTGAGTGTCCTGGTGTTTTCATGTAGGCATGCTACATGGTCAGTTTCAAATCTGGATTCCATTGAGTTTATCATACTGAGAGGACTAGTCATATCCTGCGTTCTTATCTTTCCTCCTCACCAACACCCAAAGGAATTTTCCATCACCACCCACCTGACTCACGCCTTCATCACTGTCATTTTCCATACCTCCCTTCCCCACTTCCCTCATTCTCCTTAACCTCATCTGCCTCTCCATCATCTATCCCCGGTGATCCCGAGTCCTCGTTTTGCCCCCCGTTTCCACCCGCCTTTCTCTCCCCGCTGACGACCCCGTGAGCGGAGCACAGATTATGTCAGACGTTTCTAAAAGCGGATTAGCTAGGATCACCTTCACACACGCAACCGCGCGCAGATGACTCCCGCACTGCTATACAGGCACACATTTCTAATCAAAAATATGCCTGTGCAAGTTTGGACAAGCTGCAGTTTTGGCAAGTTGGCGCTGGTGTGTTTTGAAATGGATGGCAAAAAAGGAGTATTCTTTGTTAGGTAGAATTCAGTTTATGACATACAAGGTCCAATGTACAGTTGTGTTCAAAATTATTCAACCCCCACAGTAAATATGTGTTTTTGCAAGTTTGACATTTATTTTTCATCTTGTTTATAATCACATTAAATAATGACCTGTCACATAGACAAATACAACTGAAATAACAAAAATATTTTTGGGAATATTCCAATTTATGTCCTTTCTGTGATTACTTCATTGATAAAATTATTCAACCCCTTAGGTATGTATAGCTTTATGACTTAGTACAACATCCTTTGCAACAATAATATTCTTTAGACGTGAAGCATAGCGTGACACAAGTTTCTTGCAGGGATCCACAGGTATCTTTGCCCATTTCTCATGGGCAATGGCCTCCACTTCATTAACATTTTGGGACTTGCGTGCTGCAACTGCCTTTTTCAAATACCACCAGTGATTTTCAATTGGATTTAAGTCTGTTGATTGCGATGGCCACTCCAGAATCTTCCAGTACTGCTTTTGCAACCAAGATGTGGTAGATGTTGAGGTATGCTTCGGATCATTGTCCTGTTGGAAGGTCCAACCTCACCCAAGCCTCAGCTTTGTCAATGACTGCATGACATTGGCTGTGTGGCGCAACAATTGTGGGGATCCTTCTGCTTGGTTTAGGAGGTGCTGTGCTCTACCGGAAAGGGTTAGGGTTAGGGTCCAAGACTGCAGCTTTCAAGGAAATCAACAAACTGATCACGGATCAAACGGTGGGATTCAAGGCATTGGAACATCGCATCGAGGCTCGGACTGAGAACTGGCTCCGTGGACTAACGGTTCGGTCCGAGGAAGGATGGAGAAAAGTGGAAGCTACCTTGCGCCAGGTCACGGAACTGTCGGGGCAGGTGACTGAACTGTCAAGGCAGACTGCGACTATTGGCAATGACTTAAGGGACCTGAGATCTCGCCTACGCCATGAAGAGCGCGAATTTGACTGAAGACCAACCGTATTTGGAGATATTAAATTACTTATTCGCTTATATTAAATTACTTATTCGGCTTAATTTGATTATAAGTTTCCTTTCCTTTCCCGAACACCCTTACCCCACTGCTCCCTTCTCCTGGAGAGAGCCGCGCAGATGGCCCTATCTCTTGCCCTTGATCTCTTCCCAAGGCCGGTCGCAGGGCCCTGCGACTCTTATTTTGTCTACAGACACTTACAAATACTGATACACTTGCACATACACATACTCACACAGAACCCCCCGCCCCCCTTCAGTCCTCCACCGCCTTTTTCTTACTATCACTGACTTCCCCCTTCCTCCAGCCATGACGGGTCGTACTCTTTTTTGAGAGAAGTGGCAGCGCGGACCAAAGTCTGCAGCAGCCCGATGCTTACTCATCAAATGGAATTTCGTTGCATCTGTTGTTATCTTGTGAGAGCTGGTGTCAATGACAAATAAATCTCTGAATCTGAATTTCTAAATCTGATATTTGCATCCAAGATCTCCTGGTATTGAACTGAATTCATAACACCTTGCACACGCTGAATTTCCTTGTACCTGAAGAAGCAAAACAAACCCAGAGCATGACTTACTCCCCACCATGCTTCACAGTAGATAGGGTGTTCTTTTCTTTATATGCATCATTCTTTCTCCTCCACACGTACAGTTGATCCATTGGCCCCAAAAGTTAAAGTTTGGTCTCATCACTTCAGAGAACAGTATCCCAAAACCTTTGTGGTTTGTCCACAATGTTTTTGGCATACTTCTTGTGCTTTGGAGTAAGCAGAGGGTGCGCCTGGAAGTTCTTGCATGAAAGCCATCATTTCGCAGTGTGCGTCTTATTGTCTGGAATGAAACCTGAATACCTTCCTATGACATGTCCTGTCGCTGTGTTTCAGGTATCGCACAGCAGTTGCAGACAGTAACCTCTTTTTACAATGCCCAGATAGCATTTCCACTTTGCCTTTAGCTTTAAACGTGCGTACTACAGTATGTTCCCAATTGTGTCTCTTGAAATTTTTAGTCCTTTTGCTATCTTTTTATAACCATATCCTTGCTTATGAAATGCAATGACCTCCACTCTGAACCATATCCTTGCTTATGAAGTGCAATGACCTCCTCTCTGAACTTTTTTGACCATTCCTTGGACTTCACCATGTTGCAAAGATTGTCATGCTGAAAGACCCAGCACCGTCTCATCTTCAATGTTCTTGCTGATGGAAAGAGATTTTCCCTCAAAATCTCCCGATACATGGCCCCATTCTTTCCTTTACACAGATCAGTCGTCCTGGTCCCTTTGCAGAAAAACAGCCCCAAAGCATGATGTTTCCACCCCCATGCTTCACAGTGGGTATGGTGTTCTTCGGATGCAATTCAGTATTATTTCTCCTCCAAACACGAGAACCTGTGTTTCTACCAAAAAGTTCTATTTCGGTTCCATCTGACCATAACACATTCTCCCAGTCCTCTTCTGGATCAGCCAAATGCTCTCTAGCGAACTGCAGACGGGCCTGGACGTGTACTTTCTTCAGCAGGGGGACACGTCTGGCAGTGCAGGATTTGAGTCCCTGGCGGCGCATTGTGTTACTGATAGTAGTCTTTCTTACTGTGGTCCCAGCTCTCTGTAGGTCATTCACTAGGTCCCCCTGTATGGTTCTGGGATTTTTGCTCACCATTCTTGTTATCATTTTGACGCAATATTTTTCACCCTGGCACTTACATGCTCATACATTTCTCCGGGGAGAGTTGGGACGGGGCTTTACAGTCCCAGCCCGACTCCCCCCTGTTTTTAATGCACCACACACCAAGGTTGTGGGATGGTTGGGACCTGTTGGGGGGGGGGGCTCACGGCTGCCTCCTCACCACAGGCCCCGCCATCCCTGCACCTTTTTTAAATGCACCACACACATCATACTCCACAGGAGAGCTCCGGCAAAGGGCGGTGGGACGGGCGGCTGGACAGAAACTCCATGCTGCGGTCCCACTGCCCCAAGCCAAGCTCTCCTATTTTAATGCATACATTGCACTACCCTCCCCTCACACCCCCATCACGGTGCTGGGTGATGGCTGCCAGTCGGGAACCTGGCAGCCACAGTAATAGGGTGGTAGGTGGGTCCCACACTTTTTCTATATGGCGTGGCTCCCGGGGTGTGGCCTCCCCTCTGCCTCGGCTGCCGGCCGCGGGAGTGGGTTGGGGGGTCGGGTCTCCGATCTTGCATCGCCCCGTGGCAGTTCCTGGGCGTTCTCCTGCCTCCGCCTTCCCCTCTCTTCTCTGGCTGGGTATCCGCCCTGCGCTCCGTCGCGGGTCGCTGGCTGGGCGCCGGTGTATCAGCTTGTTTGTTTGTAGGTGACCAAAGTCTTATTTTCCACTCTAAATTGGAAATAAATTCTTTAAAAATCAAACAATGTGATTTTTTGTTTTTTTTTTCCACATTCTGTCTCTCATGGTTGAGGTTTACCCATGTTGAAAATTACAGGCCTCTCTAATCTTTTAAAGTAGGAGAACTTGCACAATTTGTGGTTGACTAAATACTTCTTTCCCCCACTGTAGGTCACATTTTCCTATTCTTTTCTATTGAGTAAAACCTGTTTTTTTCTGCAAAAGATTTGAGTACATTCAAGCAAATATGCCAGATAGATGCATTGTGGCTAAGTGTAGCAAAACATCGAAAGAATTTACGAGCTTGCAAACATTATTCAATATGAGAAAATGTTGAAACGTGAGGTGTCTCGGGTGAAACTGGCTCACTTGAAATGATTCTGATGATCATTGCCAGAATTCATGTGCACATCTGTAACTGTTCCTACTTCAATCGTTTAAAATATGCTGGCTGGTAACCAGCATGGTCAAAAGGCATTGTGCAAAAATACGTTATCCTCCGCAGTTTTTAGAAAATCATAGGGGTGGAATACTACATTGGTTGGTTATACAACAATCCAATCAAATCAATCAAAAAGAATGGTTTAAACCATGGGCTATTTCAATAGAGTAGGACTTCAAAGTTAACGAGAACTTTAACGAGAAGAAGAAGAACAACAGCGGCAACTTCACAGGCCTTCAGCCTGCAAAGAATGTGAAAACTATATCAGTATTTGAATAAATTATAAGTATTTTTTCAAAAGGGTGGTACTTTACAATCAGGATTTCAGGATTGCCTGAAAAGGTGAAAACATCCCTTTTGTCAAAAAAAAAAAATTTTTTTTAAATGCATGAATATATATTTTAGGGGTAAAAAATCTGTTCATCCATATTTTGTCCACCCCTACTGTTGAGTATACACGTTTTCTGTGATTCTAAATACAGCACAGCACTCACTGTGAGCCTGTGGTGTATGACACTGAGACCTTGTGACATTTGGTATTCATCCGCAGCCCTGACTCACGCTTCACGTCACATACGTTTCCAAAAATGCTCCATGGCCTTCATTTGACTCAGCGTGTGTGTCGTGTAGACGCTTTAAATTGTGTGTGACATGGTACTACATAAGTTACTGTGGTGTTACGAAATATATTCACTGTAGTTCTCCTTCTTACTTTGTAGCAATAGATTTGTCTTTTCAACATAGGCATATGACGACACACTGTACAAAGATAAAAATAGAAAAAAGTGCAGTTGAAATCTTGGTGATTGACGGACATCTTAGAGTGTGATCATTAAATGATTGGCTGCCATTGATAGTGATAGATGTCAAATTCATTTTCAAATTCCCGATCATTCGCTACCAGTCCCTCCCAGTTAAAATCGAGTCAATGTCTATGAAAAGCACTAATTCAATATTACTTTGATTTCAGTTTTTATGCAAATAACAGAATAGGTTCTCCCGAAAATTTGGAACTAGTTGAATTCTTGAGTTGGAAATATGAGGGGAAACGCTGTGAAAGAAAAAAAAAAAGTTTTCCATTTTTTGCCATAGTACATTTTAGCCTGTACTTTTCAGTTAAAGGGACGGACAACACCTAGTATAAATGACTTATATTTGAAATATTGTTAGCTCTCAAGTAAAAATATTCAAGTATGCATATTGGGAACTTCTTAGAACTTCTCACAAAAAAAAAAGACACCACGTACGAGCACAACCACTTTGTGACATCAGCTATACCCACACTCGTACACACAAGTAGACTTGATCACAGTTGCATGTCCTAATGAGCTTTAATGACATCCTTGGAAGGGGCAGTATGGGATAATCACATTTTATTGGCTGAGATAGTGCCAACATTGATAAATGTCTGCCCCCATAGTTGTATAGAGTTCATTTTGCCCACACTTATATATTCGTCAAACCCTTTCTTTTATCCTAGGCATGTCTGCCCACATGTTGGGTGGCCACTTCCTTGAAATACTGGCTTTTATTTACTTTTTGTCCACTATTAAATTTCAGAAAAAATCAATTCTATGTAATTTGTATTACTTAAACAACATTTTTTTCTACTGTGATGCACAGGAGTCAAATCAATACTTTGTACTTCAACATGTGTACAGCTTGTGAGTGCATTTACCACGCCTAAATTGATGAGCATCCTCCCACCGCATCAAAATGGGAAACAGCACCCACCCTTTAATTCTGCCCATCCCTCCATTTCTGACTCAGCAGAATAAGCCTCAGACAAGGTCATCTTACTTCTGTTACCATGGTGACCAAGAATTTGGAGGATATTTTTCCTCATACCCCGCTACCCTTCTACCCCAGTAAACACGCAAGGAAACGGATGCAACTTGTTGGACTAGATGAGGTTATGAAAGGATAGGCAGCGGCAGCCATTTTGCAACCAGATTGGAAATAAATCCATTAGTGGCCAGTCCCCTTTAAGCACATCAAACCGCAGCAGCGTGTTAGCGCGTCGCTCTGGGGCCTTGTGTGAGAACAAGCTCTGCTTTTCCCTTGCAAATTAGCAGTGCATGGCTGAAGCCTCTCTGCGCTGCTACTTCGTCCCGTTGCTTGGGAAAGAAACGCAGCGGGGAAGAAACGTGACTCATAGTTGCTGCATAAGGGTCGCCTTCTGCTGATTCTGTGGCGCTGTTACGTAAAATGATTTTTATATCCAATCCGGCAAGGTTGGCCTGGAGCGTAGCCTGTTCTCTGTCATATCAGTTTGATTTATTCTTTTTCTCTGTGTGATTTCCTTTGCTTGTGTCAACTTGAGAGATGCAAAATAAAAAGGTGCGCTCAAAATGTTATCTCTCACTACAGCACGAATACCAAACATTTGAGTGAGCAATTGAGTCCATCATTGAGAAAGGAACATTTGATTTGGCAGCACGAGTGCAATGTTTCTAAACCTTTACTCGGCGAAAAGACAGTGGATATTAAAAGTCTACACACCCCTGTTCAAATACAGTGTTCTTCTGATATGGAAAATGAGACCAAGATAAATTAAATGCATTTTTTTCTCAGTGTCAATATGCTTAATTACTGTACAGTATATAATATACAGTTTTGTAAAACTGGGGTTAAATATATTCAGAATGACCTACCGTAATTTTACATTTCACAGTAAAACGTCATAACCAGCCGTAGCAAAGCAAGAAAAGGAGTGCAAAACTCAGTACACTACGATTCCTTATCATTGGGTCATGTCACAGACATACATGTACTATTAAAAGTTTTGAACAGATTTAAGTAGTGAATAAAATGCTCGATAGCTCCCCTATAAGGTCATGTAAGGCGTGTTAAAGCTTTATATGGCCTAACAATAACACACTCGTGTCATAACAGTCACTCGCGTGTAAAGTTGACCTTGTGAATCAAGTATGTAGATGTGAGGGTGTCTTTGAATGTGTACTTTCACCCAAAGTTATTCTGTAAAAGGAAATAATGCAAGATGTAATCAATATCCTAAATTGTGTTACTGATTGTTCGTGAAGAAAATCCTTGTAGATTAGTAGTGGCAGATAACATTGTTGGGAAACTCCTTTATGGCTTCCTTTTTAAAAAATTTCAATTTGGTTGAGATTTTCTATGGTTCTGGCAAAGATCAAAGATTTTCTTGATTTGGACATACAAAATCACACATTCAAAGAATTTCACTCAAGTCAGTTTGAGCCTATTCTTGTAAAATGAACAAAATTTGAATCCTTGTTTTCTTAAAAACTAGGCCTCATATGTTTATCCAATGATATTCTCAATTTTGGTGTGAGATTTTATTCATTTTTTATTCTGTATACATATGCACAAGTTTATCCAGAGCTGTTTAACAATGATTGTAATATTCCATCTATTTTCTCTACATTTTACCCTCAGTGGGGTCTGACACCCTGGATTAGTCGCCAATTTGCTATATGATCAAGGAACATACAATAAGGCTAGTGTTCAGAACATTTCATAGGCTCAATATTCTTCATTAGACCTAATTTACTTGTGTGAACCTTTAGGTGCCAACCAGTTGTCTGCAGTGTGGATTAAACAAATTTAAATAACAAAAATACACTGCTTGAAAAATGACTTGTGCAAATCTGAACTCATTGAGACATGACTGTTTAAATACAGTGTTGCATCGTCACATTTCATTTTGTAAATTTATGAGATTATAAAAAATGGAATGTAGGGAAAAGGGACCCCCGCCCCTGCACTACAGCAATGAATAATGGATAAGTAAATGCTGACTCTGCATAGTGAGTGATGCTGCTCAAGTGCACTGATGCATCCAAAACACACATATGTTGATGGCGTAATGTCTGACCGGGTGACACATGGACGCGGCAAATGGAATTCAATGACTGCTTGATGCAACACGGTACCACAAAAAATCTGAACAGCTTCCAGTTTTAACATTATACCTTGCCCTGGCTACAGCTAGCTGACCAGCTAGCCGCTGAATTCTGCAGTAAAGCAGGAGGGGCCAAGCTCAACTCCAATTAGCCAGCGGGAACACAATACTTGACGCCTATTGGTCGTTAAAAAGGAGACGCTCGTACTCATGATTGGACCGGACCCAGTGATGGAAGAAGGGACCTTCGCTGATTGGCCACGGTGTTGGCGGTGGGCGGGACGTATGCAATTGGCAAGCCGACTTTTTTAGCCATCCTTTCGGGGTGGCGCTTCTTTCACAGGCGCAAGGAGAAGGCGTAGTGCGGCAAGCTGTTACCGGGGCGCGGAGGGATACAAGCGCCGGGCACAGGGGGGAGTAGTGCGGCTTAGTTACGCCGGTCCTTTTTGGCGAGTGGTACATCCCCGCGTGATGCTCCGCTTGAGACCGCGACGTTTCTTTTAAAAAAAAGACACCCAAACTGCGGGTGGGGTGGTCGTCGACGTTTTTGCTTAGCTTCAGTTGCGAGAGCCGGTTGAGGAGCGACAACTTTTCAGTGACGCACTCACCTAAGCCGCCTTTCCTTTCCCCCTCCTCTCGCCTCAAGACTGGTCGTACCACCATTTTATCTTTATTTCCCCCATTTCCCGCGCACCTCAAGACGTTTTAACGCCAATCCAGCCGAGAGGGAGCACCTCTCAAGCCGTGCATCACCTGCAAGAAGGAGAAGAGTGACTGCGCCAACATGGGGGTAAGCCCATCCTTAGTCATTCCATTTCCCACCTTCTACCCAACATTACCGCCCACCTGAAGCGGCCTGAGAAGTGACGGTAGTCCGCCACCATCACCCCAATGACGGGGGGGTTTGAACATCGATGTAGTGGTTTTTAGGAAGAGAGCGGGAAGAAGAAGAAGAGGGGGGGGACCTTGACAAGAAACGTGATGTCATTTCATTTTTTCCCAGAGTGGAAATCCCGTGCATGGCTGAGTGACATTGACTCTAATGCGGAACTGCCTCCAGCCACACTGCGACAAAACCAATTGTTACCACCATTATGCTTTAACTCTTATATTTGCTATTTTGACTCGAGCCTTGTCCCTTCAAATGGCGGATTAGTGTCTTAGTATTGCAGTATTAGCTTTCATTACCGCTCTGTCTCTCTAACACATATATGGGCGGTCACCATTTTAGTGATGGAAAGTGTTGCTCAAAGTCCCCAAAGATGACTAGGACCCAGTGTCCTCTGAGTGTCTCATGATAGGCCTCACTTTTTCCGTAACCTTGCCAGTCTTCTGAGGTAGGCCTTAATCGGTTTATTAAAAAAAAAAAAAAAAAAGGGGGGGGGGGGATTGTGAGTAGAAAGTACCTGCTTCAGGCATGCTTTCACATCTCGTTTTATGCAAAAGAGTCATTTTAAGAGTATTAAAGAACATGAGTGGTTCATCGCTATGACCTCCATCTTGCACCTTTTTCTACACCCCTGTCCCAATCTCACTTGGTAGTGAGCCCTGAATCGTGCCCCCCTCAAACACCACATAGTCTCATCCCCCGGCCGGCACCCTCGTTGACCCATGCGTCATAATGCGGTTACCGGGAATAAGCGCCTCACCAGCTTATTTCCCCTTTAATTTGTGACATAACAGAGACGCTCTAATCGCCAGGAGTGAATACATTTACCCCCCCAACCCCTCCCTCGCCACCTCACCCCTCCCACTACACATAGTAAGGATTTTAAAAAGATGCATCCTGTTAGGTTTGTGTGTGCGTGTGTGAATTGCTGTGAAAAGCACCACTGGCAAAAAAAAAAAAAAAAAAAAATCAGCCAGCATATGTAAATGCATTCAAATGCAGAGTTGTGCAATGTGTGTGCGTGTGTATACACCACTGCATCAATTTGGGATGCAGTGCAGTGCCGTGACGCTGCACACCAGAAAGAAACCGGCGTCATTGCAGTGACAGTAGGCAGCCGACGGGGTCCCCCTCTTCTACGTTGCAGTGTCCCTGCAGAGGGAGGTGACAGGCCGCTGCGTCAAAAAGGGGTTCGAGGTTTTAAAACCGTTGCCTCAGTGGGTGGGGGGTGAGGGGGGTGTATGGTCATACAAGGCAAGATGCAGTAGGGAAGAAATGATGGACATTGTTGAGGGTAGGGTAAATATCCTTTCATCCGACGGTGCGGTTTTGTGTCGTCGGCGCACCACAGCAAATGTGGTGCGCCAGCTGTCCTTTACCCAAGGCCGCAGGGGGCACATCGCATGCAACGTGCATGCTGCGTCAAAGCGGGGGCGGGGCTTCTCCCGTGGAAATTCCCAGCGCAGAGCCACGATAGGCCGGCGCTCGAGATGTGCGATGGAGCATTCGCTTAATAAGCACGTGTCCAAAAAAGCAGGGGGGTTGGGATTCTTTTTTTTTTTTTTTTTTTGCACCAGTGCATGCTGGGAGCGCTTTTCACCTTCACATCCCTGACATGGATGCTATTAGGGGACGGCGGGGTGGACGATGAGACAGGAAGGACACAAGTGCAGGTTTAGCAAAATGGATTTATACGAGAAAGACGGAGGGGAGGGGCTGGGTGGCTGTATATCCTGTTACTGGATAATGACCCTCGGGCTCATGTTACAGTGGCTCTTGTTCCTTCCTCGCAGTGCATTGTGGGGGCCGCGTAATCAGGGAAGACAGATGGGTAGGGAAGAGGGTCAGGTGGATGATCTTCATTGGGTGTGGTCTCCCGATGAGGCAGAAATTGGGGATTAATGTGAGGAAGGTGGAAGTGGTGGTACTGCAGCTTTTGTCAGAAGGTCATAATGGCTGCTCAAGCGTGTTGAGCCTCGCCTTCTCTCCTACGATAAAGCTTATGTGTGTGTTAGTGGAAATGTGTGCTCATTTAAGAGAGGGATACGTGCTGCAGAGGCTCAGCCCTTGCTGTGGTGCAGAGTGCTGCACATACTGCACCTGCCGCGCTGGACCAACCTATAGGCCAGTGCTCATTAATTATAACTTAAGATAGAACCCCCCAGGAATCCGCCATTGCGGAATTTACTGTGGATATCAGCGCCTTCCGCAAATATCAAAGCATTATACGGAATACAGGGGAAGGTGCAGAATATTTTATTTTACCATAGTTTTCATCCTGGTCGCTAGGTGTCATGATAAAATAGTGCCAGCCACTGGGTGAAAATGGCTTTTTTTCAGTGCTGTAGCCTCACTTATAGTGGCTGGAAAATGTCAGGCAAGCTGCAAATACCAAACACTTTGCAAAGGAAAAAAAACCCTGCCAATTACGCCAAAATATTGAATATCTACAACACGAATGCAAAATGACCACGACCGTAGTACAGACTTAAAACGGAAGAGGACTTACATTAGAAGCACACTTGAAACGGTAGATATACTTTCATAGCTTGCACTTAGTTTAAATCTTTCCTTAATTATCACTTTTGTTTCAAACCTATTGTTTGATTATGATGTTTTTGGGCTTTATCAGTGATGCAAATAAATCTGCCCAAAAGTGACAAAGACCTTATTGATATTTGCTTCACAGTGTTTTAGTACTGCAAATATTAGCGAAATCTAAAATTGTTCTTGCATTAATTTTTCATATAATTGGTCATTTAGGTTGTGTTTTTCTAAGGCCTACGGTAAGCAGATTTCAAGCTTCGAAATCAAGAATTGTTCTCCGAAGAATTAAAGTCTGTTTTGCGGAATCAACACTTTTTTTCGCCGCTAATTCCTGGAGAAACGATTAAGAGAATGACCATAGAGAATCTAAACTTAAGCATCATCAAGTGTCTTAAAATGACAACAAATATAGACAGTCGTTTCAGTGATCAGCAAAAAAAAAAGTACTCGTCAACATATTTGTCAGAAAACCTTGAGTTCTTTTCAGAACCAATGTTTCTACGGCACACTGTACTACTAAATACACCCACACATGACAGCAGATGGTTGCAATTAGAGTTGTCAATTTGTTGCAAAAATTAGTGGCCACTAAAGCTAGATTCTGGGCTGTGGGGGCGCAACCACAGGTGAGGGAGTTCGTGCTAGATAATGAAGTGTGCAACAGATACTTAAATTTGTAGATTAGAACGTGTTATTCTATTACTAAATGTGACTAGACAAACACAAAGTCAAAATAGAGGAAATAGCAAATGGTTGCAAATGAAAGTTGTCAATAATCACTCACAAATCTATGTTTAAGAAAATGTTAAGATTAGTATAGTCAGTGTTAGCTTAAATTCATAATGGACCTGATATTTTGGGGGAACTTTTGGCTTTGACTTGAGATAAAAAACAATTTAGCTATAACATGAAGATTGTCAAAGTGAACTTACTTAACAACAAGCAGTAAAAACGAGGCTTTCAGCTCTTTGTCACACCCCTTTGAAGTTTACTGTCAAGAATAACGCAAAACAAAGAAAAATAAATGTAGCTGATTTAAAAGAACTTAACAACTTGGCTTTTAAGTTAGCATATTGCTTACACAATACAAAATTACATAATGAATAGCATAAATACCACTGTGTTCTAACTCTTTAATCAAGAGCTATTTGAACATGCTGCAGCAACACATGTAGACACACTATGATAATGTTTGACACAAGAATTCAGTTGGTTGTTGACCAGTCCTGTGTGTACTTCACATCTCGGCCAATATCACAACACCACCTAGTGAGGCAGAAAAAACCGATGCATGGATATACAATCTCATCAACTTTATATACCGTATTGGCCCGAATATAAGACGGTACTGATTATAAGACAACCCCCTCTTTTTCAAGACTCAAGTTTGAAAAAAGACTTTTTGAACACCAAATTAATTTTTATACAGAAAATAATTACAGTACATCTGAAACAAATGATTATAGCAATATATTTGAAAGGAAAAGCATGTTATTTTGCCTCATTCAAATCTTAATATCTGAACATTTAAATATGTAAACTAAAGTGCAATCACATTCGTAAATGAATGGCTTCTGATTTTTGAAATGTAAATAAACCAATCTATTGTGATAAACAACAAAATTGCAATAACTGCATTAACCATCAAAGTTAAGTCTAACTGTAACTGTAGTCTAGAAACAAATCTGAATAAGGAAAAACATTCTAATAAAATAATGCAAACTGGTTAAACTTGAGAGTAGCCGAGATCTGTCATGACAGAACATCGCTTCAATGATATCTGGCACCATCCAGTGTCGTGAATGGGTATAACGTCTAGGCCGCGAATATAAGACGACCCCCTCTTTCTCATTCTAATTTCAATGCAAAAAAACACCGTCTTATATTCGTGCCAATACGATACTTAACACAGCAACTTTTATTTATTCATCATTGACATAGATCTCAGGGCTTGTCTGCCTCTAATGCTGTCGTGTTTCACGTAAGAGTAGTAACAGTACACAAGATTTGCCAATTACTTTCAATGACTGACGAATCTGGTATACACAAGATTTGCCAATTACTTTCAATGACTGACGAGTAGTAGTATTTGTCGTGGTTCCAGATAATGGGTGTGTTTAGCAAGTCTATGAGGTCTAGATCTGGACCTGAAGACCTTCAACTGCTGACCTCTAAAATAAAAGAACTGTCAAACCATCCTGGTTCATTTGCCTGTGTGGCCCGTTGGTCAGTTCAAGTCCGGTTGCTGTTGTTTCCATCGAATCTCTCGAGGGTCTTTGATCAATAAGTATCAATGTACCAAGGGCATTGTCTTCTGCTGAAGGTCAGCAAAAATAAGTGCTCTGGACTCATGCTAACAGTGCTCTGTGATAGCTTATGCAATGCAAATTAAACTTAAAGGTCGGTGCTGTCATGTTTGCCTTTGTAAAGCTTTACTTAAACGTAAGGCATGCACACAGCAGCTACCTTGACCACGTAGCAGTGAGTTTATGTTGCCTGACAACAAAGACGTGACTTATTCAGGGTGTTGTCTGGGAGATTTTTGTGTTCTAAATGCTTGAATGTGTTTGAACAAAAGGTGTGACACCAAGCCACCCCAGAAAACCAAGGCTTAGACTATGAAAGGTCATTGGATTATTTATTCAATATCTCTGATATCCAATTTAAGGTCCATGTACCCATCATATGTAAGGCAATTATGTAGTGTTGTAGAATGGCTGTCTCATAGTAAATTACAAGAATTCTGCACATTAGTTAGACAACTTTGGAGCAGTCTCAGACATGCAAGCAAGTAGAGCTGTGTTAAAGGGTATCAAAACACTAAGGGGCTGTGAGATATCAATAGAACCGTTATGTGGCGAGTTAACAAATATTAATAAAGTTAACAAAAAATAAATCGCATTCATGAGAAATTATCGAAAATAGATAAAAAATTACGAACATTTCCGAAAGTATTCCGGAAACAGCCGAATGGGGCGGAGACGTCATAACAAGGAAACGAAAGGTCGAGGCAGGTGCAATCGTTGTTTATCGACGAGAGAGTTGCGTTGTATTTTATCAAAAAATCGCTAAAATGGTTCAAACCTGTCATGCTATGTGGTCTACAAATAGCCATTTGTCTCAATCTAGTACCCATGAGTTCCCGAACGCGAGAAAAAGAGCTGGACTACGCAGACAATGAGTAAAGTTCGTCCGTGCTAAGAGGGCTAATTTAGCAGACCCAGCCTCCGGCACAGTTTTGTGTGGTACGCATTTTACACCAGAAAGCTATTCGAACTATGGACAAATGAAATCAGGTTTTGCTAAGAAATTGCTGATGAAAGCAGCCACCATACACGTGCAGCCACCTAAATGTCCCGAGATATCAAGAAAGAGGACGACTGGCTCTGATGAGACCACCCCAGGCTAACCAAAGGAGCGGAGCAGCCAAGCTCGAAATGGCCAGAGTGAGTACTCTTTTATAATAAAAACATCACGCATTGTATATAGGACTGGACACATGTATAAATGATCGCTCGTAATATATATAGAACAAATCCTCGAATCCCATTCATATTTGTGTCTGCTGGCAGAGCGAAAACCTATGATAGCACAATAAATGATAATTATTCTATACATTACATTATTTTGCGGTCACGGTGTATCAGCTTCACAAAAAGAAATGCAAAACAAACCATTCGGTGTTTCCCACACGATGTTGCCAGTGTTTCATCAGTGTGATTGCTCCTCTCAATGATCCTTTCATTAGGCTGCATTGGCTTTCGTTTGGGCTCAAATTGATAAACCAAAACACCAAAGAAAGGTTCATAACTCTCCTCGTCACCATTAGAAGAATGTGCGTTACGTCGGATTCGTCGCTGCAACTAGAAACAAAATTGTCCGCTATCATCGCCGCCATTCAGTACTAAGCACTGAGCCGGTTGTTTCCTTGTAGTGACGTCACGCACACATTATGCTAGATTTCCGGGATCTCGTGGGCGGGTCCTTTTAGCTTGACAATCGATCCAAATTTCTATCATTTTCTTGGTGTTGTGATGTGTGTAATTACACGAAGTGGCATGATATGAATCCAAAAAGCATGCGTTTATGGATAAATGATGGAATATTAGCATTTCCCCAGGTGTTGTCATACCCTTTAAGATGTATTAATTCAGTGCCTACACAGTATAGGCTATACATACT
The DNA here is from genome assembly GCF_030265065.1 of Corythoichthys intestinalis. Lineage (NCBI taxonomy): Eukaryota > Metazoa > Chordata > Actinopteri > Syngnathiformes > Syngnathidae > Corythoichthys > Corythoichthys intestinalis. The sequence goes on along the minus strand of NC_080398.1, from coordinate 24,096,811 downwards.
GCAGTATAATTGGTCATGAAAATGTTAAACCCTAATTTGGGACTGTTAACCTGCTCACTAGTTCAGTAAATTAAGATGGTCTACACACAAAACTGAGCATAACATGGCAGTGTTACCATGAGTAAGGTTTAATTCTTTACTAGTATAGTCATTTTACTAGCGTGCTGTTTTTCCGTACTAGTGATGATACAGGAGTGCATAAGCCTTATGATAGATTTTAAGGATCTCAAATAATGTTTGTATAGGACAAAGACAAGGGGTCACACCAAGCCACCATAAGTGGCTTGCACCATTCATTGCTAAAGGGTGTACTGTAGTTTTGTTTTAAAGAAATTCCAAGTGGCTTTGAACTGTATGTATAGTGTTTCTGATTTGGCAATCTTTCAGTAAATGGAGAGCTCATGTACATCTGCACATTTTGTGTGTGTGGCACTAGCATGGCAAGATCCCGTGTTCCAAGAAGCCCAGATTTACAGTAGATATCTTCACATACACAAGGGAAGGTAAATAGTAAAAGAAGAATGCTTGTATGCACTTTTGTCTGCATGTTTTACCGTGCCCTAAGCACTTTTCATTGCTACACATTCACCCATTTATGCAAACATTGCTGTGCTCTATAGGTGTCTAGGTGGACAATAAGTTGGCAGAGGTTCAGGGCGGAGAGGTAATTAGAGTGATTAGATTTTTTTTTTTTTTACTGATATTCTAGGAGCTCATCTCACATTATCTTTTTTCTGCTGGGCCCTCGTTTGCACTAATAAACTCCAAAGTAAAAAAAAAAAAAAACCTGCTCAAATCCTATCCTTTTAGACATCAGTTAAGTTGGCATCCACAATAAAGTACTGTCATTTGCTTTTACTTGGATTTTTTTTTTTTTTTTTTTTTTTTGGTGTGATATAGGGCTGTTCGAAACGACTATTTTTCTCCCGATTAGTCTGACGTTTTTAACGATTAGTCAACTATTCTAATATTTTTTCCCTTTTTTTCAGCTAATCTAGCATTTAAATTTTTGTTGACGCTTAGTAATTCACAAACCCATCTAGGAACACTTAAATTGTTTACTAAAGTACACATAAACACATGAATAAGAATAACAAGTCACAAATAAACAATGAGGTCAAATGCTGATAGCAGTAACTAGTGCAAAAGAATGGAATGTAAACAGATTAAGAACTCTGTAACTTCACCTTTCCAACATGATTCAAAAAAATTCTTTAAAAAAAAAAACCTATATACCGTATTGGCCCGAATATAAGACGGTGTGTTTTGCATTGAAATAAGATTGAAAAAGAGGGGGGCGTCTTATATTCGCGGTCTAGGCATTATACCCATTCACGACGCTAGATGGCGCCAGATATCATTGAAGCGATGTTCTGTCATGACAGATCTCAGCTACTCTCCCCATTCACGACGCTAGATGGCATCAGATAACATTGAAGCAATGTTCTGTCATGAAAGATCTCAGCTACTCTCAAGTTTTACCAGTTTGCATGATTTTATTGCATTGTTTTTCCTTATTCAGATTTGTTTCAAGACTATAGTTTGTTAGACGTCACTTTGATGGTAAATGCAGTTATTGCAGTTTTGTTGTTTTGTCACAATAGATCGGTTTATTTACATTTAAAAAAACAGAAGCCATTCATTTACGAATGTGATTGCACTTCAGTTTACATATTTAAATGTTCATATATTAAGATTTGACTGAGGCAAAATAACATGCTTTTCTCTCTCAAATTTATTGTTATAATCATTTGTTTCGGATGTACTGTCATTATTTTCTGTATAAAAATTAATTTGGGGTTCAAAGTCTTTTTCTTTTTTTTTTTTTTTTCAAACTTGAGTCTTGAAAAAGGGGGTCGTCTTATAATCAGCGCAGTCTTATATTCGGGCCAATACGGTATTAAAAATATGTAGCATTAATATTATAGTATACTACTACTGTATATTTGTATACATAATACATTATAATATAAAGTAAGTAAAATTAGTGCAGTCATGGACTATGGTCAGCAGGCCAGTGTTTCCATTTTTTTTTTTTTTAATGTTTTTTCCCCAAGCAGGAGTATCCGTCATTTTAACAAATACAATCTGCATGCTGTGCCCAGACTACAGAGATTGTGAGACCTACAGCTTTCGGGAGCAGCAGCAGAGTAGATAAATAAATGTTGCGTGTCAATGGAGTGAAGTACAGAAAAATAACTTAATGATGCACGTTGATTTGATACGAAGCACGTAAAGGCAGCTTCAATCAAAAAATGTCGATACTTAGTTATATAGACTTACGATCTGCCAGCTTGTTGTCTCCTGTCGCATTCCCAAAATTACAACTGGGTGACGGCACCTCAGGTGTTCATTCACGGCTGACGTTCTGCCGTGGAATGCAAGCTTGGCATCGCAGAGACTGCACACGACAGTGTACCCCCCTTTGTTTCGTTGAAATAAGTCCAGGCTTTTGCCACTCTGGTACGCTTTATTGGCTTCATGACGCTTTTCCCGCTTGCATCCAGACCATCCATCATTCTCAACTTTCCACGCAAATTTTTTTAACCCTTCTTTAACCGTCGAAAGCAGTTGTGCTCGTCGACGCATTTATGTCATCGATGACGTCGACCACGCCAGCTAGTTGGGACAGCTCTAGTGTGATGCCATCGATGAAGGGTTCCTAGATAGCAAAGTGTAATAATAATCAAAGAACAGGAAAGGGAATGTGGGAAAGAGTCTCGTCGCTAGGGAGCGTGTGGGCAGAACAAATATTTGAATGCAATTAAATTAGGAAGGGCCTATCTCACTAACTACTACTAGGCTACCTTGTCACCCAATATAATTACAGTAATCTCATTTTTGACCACTTAGTTTGACTAGTTATGATTTTGAGAGTAGCTGTTAAATATTGTTTGTTTAGCAGCGTAAGAGTCACGCAAAAGATTTAGCACAGTAAACTAATCCAGTGTATCGCTAATCTCATATGCTAGTCTCCCTTCTACGTCCCTGAGGGAATGCTATCCTGCTGCAAGGAACAGCAGATGGCCCAATAACCTTGCAAGGTCACACATCTCTGCATGCATGCAATGGCGTCTACATGCACACACACACATAGACAGGATCGCCAGATGGAGAAATTCTCTTAAAACATCTCTTTGCCACTGCATATTGACCAAAAGTGTTTTGATCAGCAATAATATTATATGTAAAAATTGAAATAGTGGACCTCCTCTGTTTTGTTTGTATTTTACATAACATTTCCCCATAAAAAATATAACTCATTACAGCAACAGTTAATTAACATATTCAAACAGCTAAATTGAAAATTTATTGGTCAATTGTTTTAACGTGTTTCTTCAACGAGAACTCTGTTTATGCTGTAACTGCTGCTATTTTGGACTGCGTGGGGTGTAGTGATAATAATAGGAATCAAAATAAGTAAAGATACACGATAATATCGGTCACCGATAATTATCGGCCGATAATGGCAATTATGACGTCACACAGATAATCCAGATAATAAACAAATTCAACCGATAATGCAATCCGATAATTATATACTTGATTTAGCCTCCAAATGTGCGCAACCGAAGAATTCAGCACGCCGCCTCCTCAACCCCTCCCCTCTCTGAAGCCCCTGAGGGAGGAGGGGTTGAGGAGGCGGAGTTACACGACAAGAAGTAGTTGAATATTATGGTGGCTGTTACTAAAAAAACGACGCTCTCGCCATCTGCGAAACATGTACCATAGAAGTTCCACGAGGCAGAAAGAAAGCGTCCTCATTCAAAACCACTAACCCAGCAGCAGGGGCGGGCGGATTATCCGGTACGAACGTAGCTGCCGCCGAGACGAGACACTTTTTTTTTTTTTTAACCTAAATGACCCGAGAACCAAAGCCCTGGATAAAAAAAATAATGCAGTTTATACGACCACCATTCTTCATGAAAAAGTGATGTCCAGTAAGCAAGCTTATCATGACGGCACAGTGGTTAGGTGATATTTTAAACATGGAGAAAACGAAGTCAGCCAGTCAATAATGCATTCAGTATGTAAAATGACGAGCGGTCAGAGGACTTTGTAACGCTGCCTTTATTTTCTGCTTAACAAAACTCAGGCGCAGAACAACACGCACGCGGATGCGAGCTCCAACTCCGTCCAAATAGTACTGCCGTGTAGCAGTTTAGCTGCTGTAAAGCAAAAGTCGTGAAAGCCGCAAATGTAAACAAAGCGCTGAAGAATGGGTACATGACATCTCGCTCTTTTGAGTTAATCATTTTCACAGTGTGCAACAAAGCATATAACATTAGCAATCACTTTTCAAATTATTTAACTTATTTCTCTGCTCAATTACAGTCACAGTAGATAATCAAATTCTTAAATCAATATTCTGTAGCCACAAATATTATTCAAAATCTTTACTTCTTCCGAGTTTTTTTTTTTTTTAGGATGAAGTATAATAATGTATTGCTTAAAACAAGGCTGTTAAGATTATTTTCAGCTAGCTATTTTTCTTCCAAGAAATCTGAGAGAAATACACTTGAAGCGAAGGCAGATAATTTCACTTATTGCCAATAGATTTACACTTAAAACTGATTAGTTTTAAGGAGGTGTGTTTTGCAGTGTATTAATGTTATATATGTTAGGAATGGCTTACTTTTAAAGGCATTTTTGTGCAACTTAGGTATTTACTCTGTAAGTAATTGTTGCCAAAGGTTTACCATTACACAATGTCAGACAATCTGTCATTATTTAGATGTTTGAATTGACGACTTGTTCATATTTTATGTTGAAAAAAAGAGCAATAAATTATATTTTTGCACAGTAATATTTTCTTTTGTGTATACTTTAAAATTTTACATAAATCTTTTAATAGAATTATCGGCTTGACATTATCGGTTATCGGTTGGAATGAGGGGGAAATTATCGGTTATCGGTATCGGTTGAAAAATGTATAATCGTGCAACACTAAAAATAAGGATTCTGAACTAGACTAGACTAGACTTATTCGAAGTGGATTTGATGAATCAGGAAATGAGACCAACCACAAATAAACAAAGATGCTGCACAAGGAAGCGAGTTGGCAGTCAATCTGCATTCTGTCCACAATCACTTCCTTTTTAAATTTCTACAGAATTAAGCGGCATTCTCTGCACTTCCCATTTAGGGTGTGCTACACTGAAAAGTAAAAAGTGAAAATCCAGTTGTTATTGTGATCTCTATCGATGTTGCCCATGCGTGCTGTGTAGTCGAATGAAACCTGGCCCAAGTCATTGCTTGTTTGTCCACATTTTCCACAACAGATTTGAAAAGTGATTTCTTATCTGTGTCACTTTCTCCCTCACTCTCTCTCGGTAGATTTCTGGCACTGAAGCTGTCTCTGTTTCTGCCGCAATGCGTGCCACCGTTGCCACATATACAGTACATGCTGTAAAATGACTCATATCCTATTCCACTCACACACATATATCGCATACAAGCAGGGAATACAGTGTCCACTTACATATGCATCAATTATTACTTGTCCCACATCCCATCAGAGGAACTATTGTAGTCCCTGCAGTGCAACGGTCACCATGACTACACTCACAAAATGTAGCCTGCGCAAACCCCTAAACAACAGACCTGCACCAATGACTTATTGACTTATTGACATTTCAATACAGTTTTTCAAGTCAGCATGTAATGTAGTTTGTGAGTAATTAGCTTAAGGTACCCTCAGGAGAGTGTGTAGCCAGTGGCCAATGATGTCAGGGTTGTGTGTCTGTCCATGTCCGTTTTCTCTCTGATGGAGCGTCTGTAATTCCAGCCAAGGGTCTCTGTTTCCTATTTGGCACAACATGGAGGCTCATTAAATTATGCAGTGATGTGCACGGCAGCTGGACGCACACTCTTTGATGTTTGAAAAATACAGTGACCTATAAGTTACGAACTTTTGCCTAAACGTTTTTTTGTTGTTGTTTTGTGTTGCTAACTAGTTTACAGCTATGATCACCGCTTTAGGTATGCTGCCAGCCGAGTGAAGCAAATCAACTAGGCAAATTTTTACCAAATATGCACAGATGGATTGGTTGCCTTATAAATCGGGTTTGAGTTCATAAATTTGGGGGAGAACAGGGATTGGTCAATCACTAACTATAACTGAGCATTTCCGCTGATTGCATCTAGAGTCGGCCACATTGTCTCGCTAGCATTTGGTCAATAATACGAGTATATACAGTATGTCCACTTGTTGGTTGGATAATAACGTTTGCCGGTCTTTGATCGTGTTATAGTTTGTATTGGCGTTCCATATAATTGCTGTGTGGTCATTGCTTCGCAGGTCTGGGTAGTCCTCATTTCTCAGTCTTTCCTTCGTGAGTGAATTCAGTCAGATGAATACCCGTTGTTAAGTGAATTAGGGCTGCAGCTATCGAGTATTTTAGTAGTCTATTAATCGATGAAGTAGTTAGTTCGAATAATCGAGTAATGCCATAAGGAATATTAAAAAGTAAAATACCCGAGCTGAGCATCAAACAGTGTAAAAAAAAATACATAAATTAGGATGTAAATACGACAAAAAAAAATTTGGCTAATTAACATAGTAAAAGTCTGCGAGCTTAAATGCTATCAAACGCTAACTTTTTTTTTTTTTTACAATGCTGTTAACAAATGGTTCAAAGCATATTCCCACAAAAACAGCTAAATATACCTATAAACTAAATTTTGAATGCATTAATAAAACATTAGCTCAGGCAAAAACTTAGCTTATGTTGGTCTTGACGGGGAGCTGCTGGATTCAGCCATGTGGAATGTCAGGGGTATTTCATATTCACTGTTAACACTAGAGGGCAGTGTATCCACCCAAATCAATAAAACTAAATGCAAACACTTTCAAAACAAACTGTTACAACGGCACTTTAATTAAAGGAATAGTCGAAGCAGCAAAATTTTATTAGAATCTTTTTTCTAATCAAATTGCTCGAGTTAATCGATTAATCATTGCAGCACTAAAGTGAATACTAACATTTTAGCTCATATTCAGACTTTTCCGGCATTGAATCATATTAAGATGCTGGGGGGAAAAAGAGACTTAAAGACCTAATATAATTTACTAGTTCTGTTCTCCAGTAAATTAATTTATCAATTTGCTTAAAACTTGTGAATTTCACATAAAAGCATAATATTGCTGCATTTTATTTTTTGGTGAAGGAAAAAAAAGTTTTTATGTTTCAGGTTTTTTTTTTTTTTTTTTTTTTTTTTTTTTTTTAAAGAGAATTACAGCACTAAAATGTGCAGTTAAAATACAGTTTCACAAATAATGTTTAATGTTTTACAATAAAGAAAACTTAATTGGATTATTAAAAGTGCCTAGTGTTTTTTATGACAAAGATCATTACATCAAATTTTTGTCAGGCCTTTCAAAAACTATTGGTGATGGGCCAGAAACTAGTGATCTGTTCACCCCCAATTTTTACCTTTTGAGATTGAGCTTGATCCTTAGCGTTTTGTGTGATGTATAAAACTCATTGGACAGCAGCAATTGCTTTCAACACAACAGGGTGGGAGTCTCTAATGTTTAAACGTTACACCCCTGTTCTGACACAACCAGATAGTGACTGAGTGTTTATCTCTTCCGCTATGACATAGGGTAAAAATGGCTTTGACAGGTATCGTGAAAGGGTCTTATAGCAGAACAGTAACAGAGGTGGCCCGACGCCAGTGTGTAATTCCGCAGCGCTAGCTTAACAGCTGACACTGACTATTCCTGATGTTAAAGGCCCCGGCTCACTTGGTAAAGAGGTTGCCGTGGCTGCTGCAAGGAATCAGTCGCAGCAACTCATTTTGCTTGTGCTTTTGACAAGGCGACGTCTCTTGAAGACCAATTCACCCTGAAGTCGCTGTGACGTCGTGGAAATGTCGCGTTGATTATTACACCAAGCCATCGAGGTTACAAAGATGTCGCAGAGACCTCGAGGAGATGTCTCTACTGTTGCGGAAAGATTTAGTCTCAATTACATATCTGAGAACTGGAAATGTTTGAAAAATCCACTTTTTTTGCCCAGGGAATAGTACTTTTTCATGCAAAATAATGCCTCACTAACTATAGTTCAATATCAAATAAAATGGCACAGAAAAACACCAGGGGCAACAGTTTTTCAGACACTGATCAGACAGTTGACTTGCTTCATTCTTTGCTGTGTTGCGGATCACTGCTCAAAACAAAATGAAGAGGTGACGACTGTAAAAACACGTATGTAGTAAAACGTGTTTTCACTTGCTGTTTATCTGTGCCAAATTGACTGCACATGGTGCAGGATATCTAGCTTTACAACCGGGTTTGGGTGAGGGTTAAAGGTAACAGTGAGGGTTCTGGTTAGGGTCGAGTTATAGTTTATTGTCGGACCACAAATGCTGTACAGTAAGTGTAGTATCAGTTTACAGAGCACATCACCTGTACAAACATGTGCAGTGTTGCAGTGAGAGCAATTTTCAACTACTTGGGTGTGTTTAGTGCGCAAAAAGTCTGGTATGCATCTCCCTGCGGCCATCAATACTTGAGTGCCAAGCACAGATACCTGATCACAGGAAGCCACACTCACATTCTCAATCCACTGTTAAAACAATATCTTCGCGCGCACACACACAGCGGCGAATAGACTAATCAAAAACCAACTCTTTCTCATACTTTCACTTCTGAAGCTACATAGATACAGTGTTATCTGTACGCACACACACCTTAAGTGAGGTTGTGGAATCATTTGGAGTGGGGTCAGTGCTGGTCATGCAGGCTGATACTGAGCTAGCGGACAAAGATTGTGGTCAATATCTAATTAGAAGTGGTGTAACAAACCACCCACCCCCAGTGCCACCTGCTTTGTTTCACTCTTTATCTGGCTCGGCTTCTCACCTCCCACTGATGTCTCCTGTTGCATGTGTGAGCCCCTGTCTGTCATCAGCTTGCTTCACATTCCACTCACTCAGACGACAGCTACAATGCTACACTTATGACTTTGTAGACAGATACAACTACCAATTCAAGGAAGCCTTATCAGGCAGCTGCAATGGAAACTCCAACACAATCTGTTGTTGTGCATTTTGTGAATTCATTGAGTGCTCAAAATGAAACCTTTATCAATTGTCCAGGGCTATGCGATATGCGAAACTGTCATACAAGGTGTCCTTTGTGTTTGAGAGAACATGAATTATGCCATCGATTAATCAAGTAATTGTATTTAAAAAGCAGTATTAATGGAAAAATACAATATGTAGTAGGCCTGCACAATATATCGTTTGAACATCGTCATCGCAGTGTGCGCATGTGCAATAGTCCTATCGCAGGACGTGCAAATTTTTTTTTCTTCATAAAAGCAGCAAGTGTGCAGAGACATGGCCTCCTGAATCCCATTTATCAGAGCTGGGTAGAGTAGCCAAAAATTCTCACATAAGAGTAGTAGAGATGAAACGAATACTCGGGCAACTCGAGTTCCTAGAGTTTAAAAACTGATCCGAGTAATTTTATTCACCTCGAGTAATCGTTTAATTTTGACGGCTCTAAGGATCACGTTTTGCCCGGACTACTTTTAATGCGGGACAACGCGCTGATGTCACGTGCGTAGAAGAAGAAGCAATTGGGGGAAAAAGAAAAAAAAAACTTACTTCAGCCGAGAGCCGCTACAAACGACGCCAGCATTGTTAAAAACTAGCCCGCATGATGCTACAGTGGAAGCAGGTAGCGTCTGATGCGTCTCATAGAGATTACATGTATGTTGAACTAGATGCGAAATGACAGTCAGTGGCGTTAGTAAACAGCCGCCATCTTAAAGCAGTAGACTTCTAAGCGCTAATAAATAAGTTTAACGTTACCGTCACTCGCCTACGCAACGTTAGCCCTGCGGAGGGCTAGGTTTCTATTAATTATGACCACTGTCGATACGTGGCTAACGTGTCTTACACACAGGCTTTATTTAATCTGTGAAAACATAGCGCTGTAGAGTGACGTGGGTGTAAAATAAAAACGTAATAATGCTAACTGTCAATTTTAGCTCAGTAGTCATTGCTGGATAAAACGCTAAGTAGCACTGGTCCCTAATGTGCTTCAATACAGCAGGTATCATACATTTATTTTGAACACTGCAAAAACTCAAAATCCTATCAGGACTTAGTTTAGACTAACTTAAAACATAAATAGAACTTAAAAATAGCTTGACACAAATAGAAATTCAATTGAAACACGTGGGAAAAACGTCGCTTTCAAGTGATGTGTGTTATCAAGGGTAATGACATTTTTAGATAAGAAACATATGTATATTTTTAAAAGATCTAGAAGTTTTTTGAGTGAAAGCAGTGAATTAGTCTTTTTTTTATTCTAGTTACATCTGAGATGCAATTGTTGGCTGTTTTCAACAATGTACATCGAAAATAAAGACATTGATTGACTGAAAATGGTTAAAAATTAGATGCTTGTTTTCTCATGTATATTTATAATTGCTCATCACCTAAAAATGTTTTATCCGATTACTCGATTAATCGATAGTTTTCAGTCGATTACTCGATTACTAAAATATTTGATTGCTGCAGCCCTAAAGAGTAGCGTTACTTCAAAATAATATTATTCAAGTTGAAATAGTCATCATCCAAAAAAATTTACTCAAGTACAAGTAAAAAAGTATTTAGTGAAAAGAATACTCAAATAATGAGTAACATTGTGAGTAACTCCTTAAAAAGTTTGTTTTTTTATTTATTTTCAATATGGCATTTTTTTCTCAAATATTTAAAAATACTTAAATTTTTACGGTGATTTCAAGACGTGATTGACAAGGCTGGCGTGACAGAATAACGGCAAGCTTGAGTCTGATTGGTATCATGGAGTCATGTGATATGATGCGACATATCATTGGTGAAACTGGTGGAGCTACTGTTGGTATGTCTGACAAAAATAAAGTCAATATGTACGATAAAGAGGAAAATGTAATGATTCTAATGTAGCCCAAAGTAGCGGAGTAAGAGTAGCGTTTCTTCTTCACGAATCTACTCAAGTTAAAGTAAAAAGTACATTTTTCTCAAAAAGTTACTCAAGTAAATGTAACTTGTGACGACCTTTTATATACAGGAATCTTCATCACTCACAAATTAACACCCTTGGCCTGGAATAAACCATATTATATGACTACAATGTGGTCATGCCATGGTGAGTCAATCAAAGTATCTAACCAAATTCTTCTAGTTTTAACATGGCAATATATATCGCAAACCCCCAAAAAGTCGCAATATCAGTTTTTCCAATATCGTTCAGCACTAATACATAGCACCATAAACGGGCATATGAGGTGTAGGTATTATTTCTGCCCACTTAGAGTTGCTATTGCTACACGCTATATTATTGTATTTGTGGCTTTGGCCTGGACGGGTGAGTGATGTGAAAGTCACCAAGTAAGGGGCATGTTGGCTGTTATTGGTTCAGGTTAGTGGCACCCTGGCAACCATTAGCCTGTCTGCTTGTTAGTGACTGGTCATCAGTTTTGACTAATGGGGCTTGCTACCCCTGGCAAAAATTATGACATCACCTCTTGGTGGACCATCACGTAGTTGTTGTATCGCGTAGAAAAATTATGGACATTACACAAAACTTTGCTAATTTCAAGTGACTCATTTCTATCTCTAAGACAAAAATACAGTTGTCGATAATAATTATTTTTTCGGACAAAGCTTGCAGGATCTGAGGCATAGTTTTAACGAGTGACATACATTGCTCTTAATTAATCTTGGCTCCAACTTTCTCTTGACTTCAAATCATATTTGCCCTCCAAGTTCAAATGGATTGGACGTCTAACGCCGTCAGTGTCGTTGAAATTAGGGATGTTACAATTAATCAGATAATCAACAACTAATTGTTTGTCAGATAAATAGCCAACTCAGTTATGAGAACTATTTACTTTTGCGGGTCACATGACATGGTATGGCAGGCCGGATCTGGCCCCCGGGCCACAGGTTTTGGGCAATATCTCACATTTCAGTCATATAGGTTGACTCCAGTTTCCTCCCATTTCTTCATTTGTTTTGTTATGCACCTTTTGGATTCAGACATATTGCTTTAAATTTTCTGTCTGCAAGCTTTAATGTCTTTGAAGTCTGTCAAGTATGCTGTTCTCTCAAGGCCGGGTGGCATACAGATGTTACTTTTCTGAGCTTTTCAATCATGTTACGAGGTCATTCCCTGGTTAAAAAGTAAAAACACAATCGGAGTGGTTTAGTGGTTTCGGAGTGGCACGTCACATGACCAAATGCGTGCTAACCAAACATACGATGAGAAAATGTCACACATTGTGAATTTATGAAGGAAACTAAGGCGAATTTTCATCTCGTCTCGTCAGAAGACAACTGGCATCCATCTCGTCATGGTTTAGTCTCCTAAAACACGTTTTTAGCGCGTCATCGTGAGATCATAGTAATTAAAAAATTGTTCGTAGACGAAATGTTTTCATTATCGTCATCGTTGACGAAAACAACACTGGTATATCCAAGCCCAAAATGGTCGGTGGAGACTCCGGAATTTATTTTCTTCCAAAAATGCTTGTAAATGCTCCAAAAGGGTCCAGTGACGAAACGCCACACAACAATTAATACTTTGTCCTTGCTGCTGAAAAGGACTATCGAGACAATGGTCTCTTGATGCTCAAAGACTCATTCCTCAAAATTTTCTCTCGTTGTCAAATTACCGGTGTTTTAGACTGTAAGTACCGCTGCCAACACTTATCAGCGGTCGCCATATTTGTGTACCTAGTCAATATTTTCTGTTGGCATTTTACAAAAGCACTATTGTAAAACAGAACTTTCTCTAAGGTGCTACAAAACACTCCTCTGAGAACAAAAGTAAGCCAGTGTTTAGAGGATGATGTAGTGGAGGGGGCGTGTCGAGGGTAGAAATTCTTAAAGAGACAGTCCCATTTCCACTTGTTTGAGACAGCTATGTGATGCAAAGGCAATTTTTATTGCATCGTGTACAAATATGCCTTCACAAATCAAATCAGGGTAAAATTGTTACTTGAATATGCTTTAGAATTATACAATAAGTCTGAAAAATATCCGAAACGCCCCCTTTAACAACCTTCCCATGTTAGTTTTTACAGATTTTACACATCTCTTTCAACACTGCATTATGATTTAACTTCGTTAAGAAGTTTGATAATCCTTTCCTTTGTTTCAATTAATATCTTGTCTTGGAGCCATGATTAAGGTTCGTCAACTTTGTGCAACAGCTTTCTAAGGTGTGATTACCTCTTTTTAATTGTAGACTAACACATTGTGCGAATCGAATGCAGTTTTTAGTTTTGGGAATTAAATTTTACAGGGCCATTTGAAATTAGTTTTGGGTCAGATCATTGATCTGCTTTTTTGTACACAATTGAACAACTGAATCAAAATGCTTTGAGACTGGTGATTGCACAAATTGTCTTAGTTTTGGACATTACCTTAAGGTAGCAATAGACTTGAAAAAGAGGAAAGCAAAACACATAGTTTTTATTGTTATTCTTGGGTGTGTATTACAATGGCTCAGTCAAATTACGGTAAACAAGCTCCCGCTGTGTATTTTCATGTTTGACTATAGCCTACCTGGCTGCGCTATGTGTTCTACTGCATTTCATTCTCATTTTAATACCAAAGACGAAATGTTTATTGTATCCATTTTACAGTGAGTCGTTTGTAAGAACTGCGGGGTATGGTGCGTGATTATAATTTTTTTTTTGTTAAATCTGCTACTTTTGTAGTTGTTCACATTACAAAAACAAATGTGAGTTCTAATATGAACATACTGCGTATGTGACGACTTTACCTGGTGCTGATATATAAGGAAGCTGATATGAAGATACTGGTCTTAACTCAGATTTGTTAATTTATTTGATAAGAACCATTTGTTCTTATCCTTCATTGCTTTTCATACCTGTCTGTTTAGTAGAACAGCTGTGACATTATTCACCTTTTGAATATCTGATGAGTGGGACCTGTGTTGCAGCCACAATGGCTATACATTAAGGGTGTAACGGTACATGTATTTGTATTTGAACTGTTTTGGTACGTGGTGCTCGGTTCGGAACCGAGGCGTACGAGTTTCTGACTTAATGTAACCCTTACTTTTCGAGGCTGTGAGTCGATCGGGTTACAGTTTCTTTGTGTGGATTATATTTACTCCGTCTTCTCTACAATAATGAGGACCAACACGTTAGGACAGTATAACCCAGAAACGTCAACAGCACGACAACGTTGCCGCCACGGGAACGCAGTGAAACGTAGGTGTTAAAGTCAATCAGCCAATGCACACCAGTCGCGGCCGCGTGTTAGACGCGTCCCAGAAGCGGCTACCCTCCTGCTTCAATACTACTACCGGTAGTAGGATCGGGCAGACTGGAAGTCACTCGTGTAAAAATACTGTGGATCCGGTCGATTTTCAAACTAATATGCAATCGTAACCCACTTTTTGAGTCTATCAGATTTCTTGAGTGGTAGATCGGGGCACAGTTGACTTGTCTTTGTTGATTTACTGCTGTCTTCTCTGCTATAATAATAACCAACACGGCCCCGTGTTCAATACAAAACCCTCCTACCACAACAAAAACAAGTAGGAACTAATATTCACATAGTAACTAGAAGTTATACAATATAAAATATACAATATAAATGAATACTACATCACATTTGTAAAATATAAACACATAATAAAATAAATAATAGCCCATTTAAATAAATAAATTGAAATGAGCTAAAACTAAATAATTATTAAATTAAATAATAACAATAATACACAGATCCTGCTTACACAATTAAATATTAATTTCTGAGTGGCACTTTAACTTGAGAAAATCCACCAACAAAGCTTTTGAAAACCGTTCATAAGAAAAAAAAATCATTTCATTTGTAAAATACATGTTAAAATCTTTGTAATTGGGATTGCTTTTCTCTTTTTCTTTCAGAAAGAAAGCTAACCAATCCGCGGTGTCTGAAATGCAAATTGTTGTTGGATTATCTTTAAATACCCGCTACTTTTTGAGCAGAATTCTAGCTTTGTATAGGCTAATGTTCCTATTGTTGAAAGCACAAAGGTGTGTAATAAACAACTAGTACATTTATATTTTGCATTTTGTTTTCTTACTGTACCGAAAATGAACCGAACCGTGACCTCAAAACCGAGGTACGTACCGAACCGAGATTTTTGTGTACTGTTACACCCCTACTATACATCCTTATCTATGTACAAAAGAAGCTTTGGTCAGATTAGAAAAAATATGATGCATGTCACATTAGGCCAAAAATTGGTAATGCAAAAATGTTGTTCTTTTGAGTTTCTGATTAAATGATACTGTAATACATAATACATAATTACACCAGAAAGATGCAGGTACTTTTCCACTGCATCAATCAGCTTTGCTACCTTCAAAAGGCCTGTCTGGTCTTGCTGCAGCCGGAGTTTGTTCACCTGCGTTACAGTACAGTAAAAGGGCTCACGTTTTTTTATGTGTTTGCCTTAATGTCAAACCACTCCCTCTGCCATAACACACTCTGACAAAGGGTTTGCTTGTTTAAATTGAGGGAGAGTTGTCAATCCTTTTTTACCTTTAAATTTAATGAAATCGGAAAGTCAGATATTTTATGTATGGGCTAGAGTTTCCAATTTTCTCCTCACACGAATCTAGAGGTGAAGCAAAGGTGCATTTTTTTGTCATGTGTCTTACTTTGTCGGCTTGTGTTTGTTTTGGCATGGATTTTGGATCGTAGCTTCAACAATGTTGCAACTGCTGTCTTTAATATGTAGGCTGAATCAGAAAGCTACTTTAAAGACAACTGCTTATTTGTGGTGAGCTAAATTGCATTGTAGTTCACAGCAAGGTTAGGTGAGCCTTTTTGTCAGGGCTCCCACATTCCTACTCATTCAATAAATCATTCCATGATGCAAATCAAATTCTATTTTGGCCGTGACATTCAATTCAACTCAGTTTTGTGTTCAAAATATTTTAAATAGTCTTGAAAATACTCTATCAAAAGAAGACATTGTTATTTTTTTATTTTTTTTTAAATTTTTTTCTTTTCTCTATAATTTAAATTAGCTTTGGCCAAAATACATGGGTTCGGGATTAATTTTTACACCACATTGGAATTTAAATTGTAGTGATTCAGGAGTGTTACAATTCACAAATTTTCTGAGTTAAGAGCTGTCACACAGTCAATTGTTTGAGTTATTACCAAGCTTCTAATACGTTGACTCAAAATTGCAGAGTTCAATTACAACTCTGCCCAGCATCCTGCATCTATCTAAATCTCAATTTGTTACATACATTAAGCGGTAGATAACGGATCAATAATTAGATGGATAAATTGAGTCATGCGAATGTTTTACAAAAATTTTTAGGCGGAACATTTACAATCTAAGGCCATGTTTACACGACAACGATCTTATGCAATAATGCAAAAATGGCATCTTGCCGTTATTTAATCTCCGCGTTTGCACGACCATTATACAGTATGTAGGGGGGAAACTGCGTGCATATTATAGCTTGAATTATTTCGGGAAATCCCTCAGGTCACAGGATTTCCGCGGGAATCAAATTTTTATTTATTCTGTGATTGGGACGGGAATAGCAATCAACGGAAGCAAGAGGGAGCGGGAACACATAAATAAATGATGATTTTCACCAGCGTTAAAAAACTAGATGACCGAATCGTCCATTTTCGTAGTTTTATTTACATCGACTTAAAGTGCCTGTGACACGAAAAAGCATGTTTATTTCATAATACACGCGGTATTTTATGCCCCTGAATGATATGGACCGCTTGGATGTGTGTGGAAGCGATCGCTATATTTATTTAGTTTTTTGAATCCCGCGCCATGAAAATGAGTGACTTCCGGCTTCGGTCTGGCATTGAGGAGGAGGGCGCTGTGACGTGTACGGTAGAAGACGTTCTCTTCACTATACAGTGTACTGTTGTGTATGAGGACGAAGGATTCAGCAGATTTTGCGGATTAATACTTTTATTTTTTGCATCACGCCAGCCAAACGGCTGCAGAAAAATCATTCTGTATGCGGGAGAGGCGTATGCGCCTTTTTGGAGTTTCAAAAGGTTCCCATTCACCGTGGATATTTACTGTGGGACCATTGGACTTACAAGGAAGTGAGTAAACATCTTGTTTTGTATTATGTCAAATACGAATACAGTGATTACAAAGTAAACACTATAAAATTCCTTTAAATAAAGGACTACTTACGTTTGATCATTGATAGGCATGTAAAAAGCTATTCTCATGCTCATTAGCAGTTAGCAGTTAGCTGTTAGCGCGTTAGCTACACAACAACTCCAGCCACCCTCCTCCAGGGAACGAACTGTAAATTGCTCTCCGCCGGGCGGTTTGCCGATCCGCAAAGAAACTCGACAACCAGGTCGTCATGTCAAATAATCCAGGCTAGTTATGTGTGATTTTCCACTTCGAAGACTTTGAAACATCCCTCGGTTCGGGTTAGCATGTCGGCTAGCTGTCACTCCTTCTGGTCTGTTTACATTCTAAGAAGCCGGGGAAGGGAAATTACATATGTCCGATTTAGGTGTCATAAAATATCGTTCGGGAGGTGTGACAGTAAAGGTGAAGTCGACTGTTTTGACCATTATGGAGTAATTTTGCCATTTCGTCTTGAATAAATGGATTTTTATTATTTTATATTCCATTTAGCACAAGATTGTTATTTGTCATGACCATGCCATTTATTTAGCAATTGGGGAAAGTACTTGGGTAAAAAGAATATCCTGTAAAAATATTGAAGTAAAGAGACAGAAACAATGACATTTTGCCGCTCTCTTCGTCGCGTTTTCCTCATTGTGAATAGTTCCCCCTCGACGGGCTGACTGGTCCTTCTCAAGCCATTTATATAGCTATTGGGGAAAAATACTTGGATAAAAAGAATATCCTGTAAAAATATTGGGAGTAGAGAGACTGAAACAATGACATTTTGCGGCTCTCTTCGTCACGTTTTCCTCGTTCTGAACAATTCCCCCTCAATGGGCTGAATAGTAAAACCGATGAGCCTAGTCTACCGCTGACGTCATCCACCTGTTGGGGACGCTAAAGCCCTATAATGGTAGGCGGGGCTAACCGGCAGATTAAAAGACTAATTTCTCGTCATCTGCGCTTTGCTAAATTGTTGTATATAGTCGAATCGTCTCAAAATATGATTCTAATTCACATAATAATGCCATTTAAGACTTTTTTTCTGGTGTCATATGCTCTTTAAGTTGGCACGCCAAAAGAACTACATATACTGTACCAATACTCACAGTTTCCAACGCTTCAACTTCAAGATACTATATTTGCGCAAACTCAACACTGCAAACGGTGGAGATGAAAACCCAAAGCGAGAACTACACATGAAACCTGGAAATAATGACCCATCGGTTAAACTGGAGGAGCTTGTAGGACAGGGGTGGGCACACCGGTCCTCGAGGGCCGCAGTGGGTCCTGGTCTTTGTTCCAACTGATTCAGCACAGACAGTTTAACCAACGAGGTTTCAGTGGAAACAAGAAGCACCTGACTGCAATCAACTGATTGTACTTGTAAGAAACCAGATTGGTGAAAGACTGTCCTCATGATGGGTATGAACAAAAACCCGCACCCACTGCGGCCCTCTGTGGAATAGTGTGCCCACCCCTGTTGTAGGAGGAAGGTCCAAGTTATTCGAAAACTTCTTGAACGTGTAATGTGATAGCGTCACTAAAAAATATGTTGTGGGCTTGGAGTGGGAGTCATTTTGACTGGGAGTGGGACGGGATTGGGATTTACATTTTGACTCAGCCCCGTGATTGGGATGGGATGGGAATTTTTCTCTGGGAGCGAGTGAAAATCCACTCCCGATTCTTGCTCTACTGCACACAGAACCGCAAAAGTGCATGAAACCATTTTGCCAATGTAGTATGCATTCCCAATGTGTAGGTGGCAGCAACACCAAAACTTGATTCCTGTGTGCAACCCTTTGCTTCTGCTGTTTCCTTTCTCATCTTGGTCAAATAACATGAAGGAGTTTCTCTTATTAGAGTAGTGAGTAGTTGACTAGATTCTTGAATAATGTTGAACACAGTTAGGCCATGTGTAAGGTTGCTACATAAAGACATGTTTTCATACACTGCCGGACTGTCCGCATGCATTGAAGTCATCAGTATCTTTAGCCCCTTCACTGACAAATACTGTATATTGGAGCATTTTTGCCACCTACCGTTCCGGAGTACTGAAGTCACTTGTCACCCAAAACTCACTTTTACATTGTCAAGTGTTGAGATTGCAACAACAGATTGGAGTGCTCTCAAGATTTCAATTCTGCAAGGTGTTTTCAGCCCCCCAAAAAGTCATCGCCGTCTAAACGATAGGGCTTTTTGGAAAAGATTTTATGTTGTCACCCCTGTTGTCGTGTAAATAGATAAAAATAGGTCAAATACATTAAAAGTAGTGATGGGTCCGTGAGACCTCATGAAGCGTATCGACACAGTGACACACTGTGTTGACACAGTGTTGATACTGTATCATTGAATACGGACACCTGCTGGGCATAAAAAATCCCTACAGGCAACCCACTTGACAGACTGACACTGAATTGATGACCTAGCATGTAAAATCAAATAATTTATGTCTTTGCATTCATATTGCATTTTTCCATATCTTTAAATTATTGTGAACATATATTATAATGTAATAATGAATGGGTGAATGAGGGTGCTTGTTGACTTTTTGTTCTGATGAAATTGTGTTCAAAAACATAGTTTACTATGTAAAATTTAGTTGGTTCCTTTTTTTTTTTTTTTTTTTCAAACAAGCAATTTTTAACCTGCTGTGGACAACAAATGCACGGAACCACCGATCCCAGCATGCACAAGAATTTCTTAGCCACTTGAAAGAGGTTTGGATAAGATGTCAATTGGCTCCTCCAGTATTGAAGAAAATCTGCATTGCATGCCATGTTCGGCTCAGCCATGTATCGTTGCACTTTTGCGATTTCATCTACAGTTGCATTACCTCCTTGACTCCCCACTTTGACATCTAAGTGTTACCATAGGCCATCAGAAAAAAATAGAAGTGGACAATAAATAAATTACAGCTTAATTACCAATTTCTAATAGATTACCAACAAAGCTACTGTGGGAAAATAGAGGAATAGCTCAATTCCAGTGTTTATCCTGGGAATATGGGCCCAATATTGCCTCAGCATTAAGGTGGCTACTGTTTGTGTATGACAGGTTGAAAGTACAAATGCGACATTTGACTTGCAAAAAAATGTGAATAATTTAACGTGGGCCGTGCAACGCAATCTGTTCAACACGTTCAGGTCAGGACTCGTACCCGTGCATACAACGCATCCAGTACAATAGGCGAGTACTCTGACCACTAAGCTAACAGCTTAAATGCCAGCGGATCTTCTTGAAAGCATCGAAAGTGAGGTTTCCACGCACCGCAAACGACGGACCTGCATGTACCTGTTACACTAATAAACTAAGAGTTAGCTTAAAATTAATTGTATTTTGAATGGAAAATGACAAGTGCGTTTTCCTTGTGTTTGGTCCATTTCCACAGCATGAAGACAACGAGGAAGTAACCCTGAGATGTGGATTGTTTCAGCAGCTCCATTGCGTTGACAGACGCGCTTCCTTTTAAACAAGTTTGCCGCGTCATTGCTATGTCGATACAGTTCAATGAGTTTTTGCATCAGTCACGTGATTTTCTCAAAGCGATACGCCCACCGACGCAGGGGTTGCTCCATGAGCTCCTGTGCACCGGCGCATTGGTGTCACTGGACCCATCACTAATTAAAACACTTTTTAAGTACTTTCATAACCAAAATTATAAGGAGCAAGAGTTGATGAACATCATAGCACGTGCTTTTTATAGGGTTAGTGCTGGAGTACGCAGACAAAAGCATGCTAGTAAAGGGAGAACATGCAAATGCCACAAAGGAGGGAAGATTCAAATGCAAAACCTGACCATTTTTCCATATACTTTTTGGTTGGCGGGTGAACTTTGATGCCTCCTGCTTTATACAAATTCCAAACTCTTAACTTCGTCATCAGCTCACAGAAACAAAGAGGATTGCTGTCATTTGTTATCACGCATTGATTAGTCAAATGATTTGGCTGTGTTGATCAGTTACTTGCCTTTTTTGAGGGACCTTCAAATCAACTCAACCCCTCTATTACACTTATACTAGGTGTTATGCAACACATCGGAGGTGAAAGTGAAGCATTAAAAAAATTCCTCTTATTAATAGGCAACTCATGTCATTTTCAGCAACGGAAATAAGGCTACGAAAGATTAAAGCGGCACTGCAGCAAAGCTGGCGGAAAGTGCTCTTGTGATGTCTGTTTTTCTTGTGTGTGTGTGTGTAATTTACTCTGATGAAAGATCCACGTTTGCCTGTTCCAATGTGTCCAGACTGGACGATTGATCAAGAGTGATCAAACAAAACAGACCTCAGGCACATACTTTAATGTACTATAGTGCTGTCTATGATGATATTACTGTCAGATTAATGCCAGGGCCCATCTCACAGTCTAATAAACATTCATAGTGTGCACACAATTTTTAATATATGAACAGATACCCCACACTCTTAGTGTGGGCAGTGGGTACAAAATGTGCTCTTTGTAAAATAATTTGGGTTTTTTCATATTAAATTACTGCATTGTTCTTGACTTGTAGTTTATTTTTGTAATACAATGAGCACTTATCAGTGGACTATGTTCTAATCCCACTCACAATAGCTGAAAATCACAATGTAGAAAGACCATATACATTTGATGTTATTTTGTCCAGAATACACAATAAGTAAGCAAGCAAAATATACTGTAGAAACCAATAACAGAAGATTATTGCTTTAAAAAGTGCAACCTTATATGGAAACTACTGTCCAACTGCTAACTCTTGTCATTTCTTATTTTGTCGTGTCAAAAGATGGTAAATATTCATCTGTTTTTATTCATGATTGCTCATCGGACATGAAACACCATTCCTTTTCAGACCTTTAATGAATTTTCTAAAGCGCTACTGTACTTCTCTAGGCTGCTTCACAAGGGCGCATTGTGTACCAGGGATGGGCATTCAAACCAATTTAATTATTAATGGAGTGAATTTAGATACATCAGTGATATAAACTGAGAATAATGGAGCTCAACTTTCCTTGAGTGTCATGTGCTTCTACAGACAGCAAATAAGTTGAGATAAATGCAACAGTCATCTCCCAATTGCTTGAAGACCTGATTACGGTAATTTCCCGAATATAAGGCGCACCCGTGTATAACGCGCACCCCAAATTTACTTGTAAAATCTAGGGAAAATTATTGTACCCGTGTATAACGCGCACCCTAATTTTAGCACCAATAACTAGAAGAATACAAGAAAACAGAGCTCGTATACAGATACAGAAATGTCATTTTACTGACTGGTGAAACACAGCACAAGCATAGCACATTGGTAGTTCAATACATTACCGTAAACTGACAATATGTACGGTAATAATATGATTTGACAACTTCTCCAACTTACCAGAATCCAGGAGAAAACAAAACAGATGTGGCTTTTCGTTTAAAGGCTGCTGTATAACTTGCTCATTTCATCATGATGAATAAATGTTTCTTCCATGGATAGATACGATAAAATAAAAGTGAGGCTAGAAGTCGGAAAACCGAAAGCGCGCATCGCTGTAGACTAACAAGAGGAACTATTGTTATTTGGGTTTAAGTTTCCCGAGGGACAAATATAGTTGACGGACACAGAAAGTCTATGTTGTGTTACATTTGTTACGGTCAGAGTTGTGGAGCTGCAATAAACGTTGACTCAAATGAGTTCAAGAAACTAAGTTTTGTGCTTTATTAAGAGTGAAAAAAGCAGAACTTAACACAGACGAAATCATTCGACCAATTAGAGTGTAGTATTACCGTGTAACGAGTTATAACAGAATTCACCGGCGGAACTTATGTTGGCACGTTGTATAGTTCCCGGGGGGAGGTATCTTGTTGAGGGAACAGCCGGAAACATTGCTACCGTATTTTGTTGCAGCGTAAATGTCAATAAAGCAACGCCGATTAGCTCTGTTTGATACTCCGACTCCTTCCCTAGCTCGCCACGACCGAAACAAAATGGTGACGTCACGAACCGTAATGGTCGGCAACGGATCGCCGCATACGTTTCTTCAACACAACATAGCCATGTCAATAAAAAAAACATCGGTCTTTATATGTATAAAATATAGTTATATTTTTGTCTCCATCCCTGTACCCGTTTATAATGTGCACCATGATTTTACAAGTTGAGTTTGGGGGGAAAAAGTGCGTTATATTTGGGAAATTACGGTAATCAAAAATAATTTCCAACAAAGCATTTTTATGCCCATCTCTAGTATGTTGTGATGTCATCAACTCTCCTAACATACCCCCCTACCACCCCCACCCACCCCAAGATAAAAAGGGCACAAACTACTGTTTTGTATACGTTTAGTTGTAAGGCATGTATAAAACATATGTGTATGTCTATAGTATGGCCGGTCAGACAGTTACCGCGTTGCCACCACACAGGACAAAGACGACCGATCCCCCAAGAAGAAGAAGGGGGCGACGACGGGAACCAAGGACATGGACGACCTGAAGAAGGAAGTGCCGATTGTAAGTAAAAACCAATACAACAACAAAACTTGATTAATACTCAGATGTTTTTGCGTCTGCCTTGCTGAGAGTTAAATAGTGTCTGTCACGTCCAAGATGGTCTCAGTGAGAGAAAGAAATTCTCTAAACATAAACGATGAAAAAAAAAAGTTACATTTCTTTGCTGGTAAGACTTGCTATCAGAAGGTCACCACTTTGATGCAACATCGCAGATTCAACTGGCTGCCATGATACTTTGTCGATCAGGTGAACTGCATGCGTAGAGTCTATTTTTATTTCAAATAAATTCATAAAAGTCTCAGGTTGCAATTGAAAGCAATCCCTTTGGTTAAACTGGACTATTTTATGATTGTTTTCCTTGCATGCAAACTATTAGCTAAGGCACGACTAAAATTACTTTTTATGTCTTCTTATTGAATGATTTTATGTTTTTTCAGACGGAACACAAGATGTCCGTAGAAGAGGTATGCAGGAAATTCCAGACCGACATTGTCCAGGTAAAAAATATTCTCACACGTTTACTAGATAGCGTCAAAGTACTGAATTTAGTCCGACAAAGACTATAAAATTATGATGGATAATTGTTACTAGAGGTGTGCGAAATTTCCCATTCTTCGATTATTCGCGATTCGGCCGTGGAAGATTTGAGAACGATTCACAAACATCCAAATTCCGATTAATGGAAGGTGCCAAGTAAAGCGGAACTAAAACACAGTCAATGCGGTCTTTGGGACGCAATGAGGAATGGACCGAGGTAAACATCATGCTCAACTTTCGGCTCTGCCTCAACTCATGCTGTTAGATAAAAAAACAATAATACCTGACTACGGCTGACAGCCGCTACAAACTACGCCCACATAATGCTACGGTAGATATCACAAGTATAAAGAACTAGATGAGAAATGACAGACTCGCTGGCGTTAGAAGCACATGCATACATCACTAGATGTGAAATGATAGACTGGCCGGCATTAGTCAACAGCCGCCATCTTAAAGCATTAGAATTCTCGGAAAGGCTGTTGTAGCGAACCTTCCACGCGAACCCAATTAACTTTTCTAAACTACTAGCTAAAATACTCCTAAATACTCCTAAATCGGCAAAATCTTAAGATGAATCCATCTTTAAATGATGAAAGTTTTAAAACTTTCACATGTCGAAAGTAAACAGAAGGAAAATTATGGAATAACGAGAGCAATTTTAACAAATTTAACGGTTGATTCACAACAATTAAATGAATGTAATTTAAAGCTGCTGATACAGAATGGGGACTTTAGTATTTTATTTACTGTTTTGAACTGTCAACTTGATACTGAAATAGTAGTTTATTTGAGCCTGAGAGGATCTTTGTTTGATTTTGACATTAAAAGCAGCTTAATAGCTGGGGGCGGGGTGCATTGATAATCGATTTATAATCGAATCGTAGCCTCTGTATCGTAATCCAATCGTTAGGTGCCCCAAGATTCCCACTTCTACTTGTTACATTTAATAAGACATTTTGCTAAACAGAAGTTTGTTTTTACGATTGGAAAGAAAAATCAACAAAAAGATCAGTTGCCTTGATTCAGCCTTTGGGGATTAGTGTCATCTGAATGATTTAGAATCTGCATAGACATGGAAAAAAAACATCATTTTGAGCAAGCACATTGGGTACAATTTGACTTCCCAAAAATCAATCGTTATATTTTTATGCTAATTTAAACAAAAATGGCTTGTGGATTTTAAAATTGCAGTAAGTTTTTTTTTCTTGCATGTCAATTTCTTTCTCCTCAGCTTACTTAAAATGTCATTTCTACTTGCACACAATTATATCACAGTGGCCATATGCTTTGTACAAACGTCATGTAAAATTAACATTGCAGTCGTATCTGTTTCTTTCATATTCATGTCCACCAGTAGGTGAAACCTATGGAAGGCTAAGATTATGTATTCGGTTCTGTCTGTTTGTCTGTTTCTGTTCAAGTTAACTAAAAACATTTAAAGGAATTGCTGTCAAACTTGGAGGAAATAACTGAAATATGAAACAGAAGAGGTGATTGAATTTTGTTGTATTGAGGTCAAAGGTCACTGAGGTCACAAACGGAATTTTGTAATAACTTCAGAATGGATTAGCCTGTCCAACTCAAATATGCAGGATAGATGAAATTTTGGGGCATGAGGGGGTAGAGTTCCCACTCTACCAAATATAGTGATGCTTTGAATTTGGCTGCTTTGGCGGATGTCTGCTCTCTGAGTGCTCCTCTAGTTCATTGCAAGTCAGTATTTGAGAAAGAATGATACTAGCAAATATGTTAACATATCTTTTTTTTTAGAAAAGATCAAAAACAGATCAGGTTTGGATTCCTTACCCCAAAAACTGTTAAAACAGCTGTGTTAGTATATTAAATAGGACTTAGCCAAAATGCTGTTTGTTTAACGTTACAATAAACACTTGGAAAATTATCAACGTAAAATTATTGATGTTATTTATATAGGTATTGTCTTGTAGGTATTATATATTAGGTATTGTGCGGTCATTGCTGGACAAAAACAATAGGCAAAATAACTGTATTTTTGCCTGTCTATCCTTGCAGGGACTGACAAATGCCAAGGCAGCAGAGGTTTTGCTCAGGGATGGCCCCAACGCTCTCACCCCACCTCCCACCACTCCGGAATGGGTCAAATTCTGTCGCCAGCTCTTCGGCGGCTTCTCCATTCTCTTGTGGATCGGCGCCATCCTTTGCTTCCTGGCTTATGCCATCCAGGCCGCCACTGAAGACGACCCTGCCGGAGATAACGTGAGTAACGCGGTATTTGTCTGTCACCTGTGCTAACATTGCTTCTTAGCCTAACGTCTATTATCTGCACTTCTGTATAGTTGTACTTAGGTATCGTGCTCACAGCTGTCGTCATCATTACTGGTTGCTTCTCATATTTCCAAGAGGCCAAGAGCTCCAAAATCATGGAGTCTTTCAAGAACATGGTGCCTCAGGTAATGCGTCGGAAAAGTCTTTAGTCATTATTTTCGCGTTTACGAGCGAGATTCACAAGGTTTTTCAACAACTCATTACAGCAAGCGCTGGTGATCCGAGAGGGTGAGAAGGTACAAATTAACGCAGAAGAAGTGGTGGCCGGAGATTTGATCGAAGTGAAAGGAGGAGACAGGATTCCCGCTGATATCCGAGTCGTTTCAGCACATGGCTGCAAGGTAGAGAAGGTTTTGGTTGGAGGCGATGTCGTTAACAAGACCCAGCTAAGTCCTAATGTTATTTACCTCTTTCACAGGTGGATAACTCCTCCCTGACAGGGGAATCAGAGCCTCAGAGCAGGTCACCTGACTGTACCCATGACAACCCCTTGGAGACCCGAAATGTGGCTTTCTTCTCTACCAATTGCGTGGAAGGTATGTTGGTCTTGACAGCCGCGGTGACTAAATGTGACTTGGCAACATTTATTTTCAAACTGCAGTTGTGCAGAAAACCTGTTTGGATTTATTTAACAGTTCAGATTTCAAAATTAGGGTAGGAGTTTCACACCCTTGACCTGAAGTACGACTTTGTACGGCTTAGGACTGAAAGATTAATCAATTTTACTTCGACATCGCTAATTCAGACACTGCAGTTTTAAAATCACAACAGGGCCACGATATATTTTATGACTCTTTATGACTATCTGTTGTGCTAGAATTTTAGACCGAATACAGTCAACAGCTGTATCATATTTAATCAACTGTTCGCATTTGAAGAAGCAAATTAACTCAAAAAGAGATTGATAGTTTTCAAACAGTTTATTGTACTCTAGGCATAGATTTCAAAATGATATTGACGGGACACTGCGCCACGCCTTCAAGTAGGGCCCCGTTGTCCCACTCTCCGCTTCAGTCGGTCGAGGTCGGTCGCAGTTATTCTCACGCGCATGCAGCGATCCAACGCCGGATTTAGGTTGAAAAAGTACTAACGGTGTACCGCATACAGACAGGAAGGATTGTCTCAGGAGTGATTTGTTCGAGGATTCAAGGTAATTATTATAGTTTTCGTTCCATGCATGCATTTTGAAACGTTGTGAAAAAAATCAATGGGAGAAATTAACCGCTGCGGCATTGGCGTCATAATTCGCAATATTTACGTAGAATAAATGCTAACTGCCCGGTTTTACGTTCATATATATATATATATATATATATATATATATATATATAAAGAATTCAGGAATTTACGCATTTATTCACAAGAATTTTCAACGTAAAAAGTAGGGCTGTCAAAATTATCGCGTTAACGGACGATAGTTCATTTTTTAGATTAATCACGTTAAAATATTTGACCCATTTAACGCACATGCCCTGCTCAAACAGATTAAAATGACAACACAGTGTAATATCCACTTGTTACTTGTGTTTTTTGGTGTTTTGTCGCCCTCTGCTGGCGCTTGGGTGCGACTTACTTTATGGGTTTCAGCACCATGAGCAATGTGTAATTATTGACATCAACAATGGCGAGCTACTAGTTTACTTTTTGAATGAAAATTTTACAAATTTTATTAAAACGAAAACATTAAAGAGGGGTTTTAGTATAAAATTTCTATAACTTGTATTACCATTTATCTTTTAAGAACTACAAGTCTTTCAATTCATGGATCGCTTTAACAGAATGTTAATGCCATCTAGTTGATTTATTGTTATAATAAACAAATACAGTACTTATGTACCGTATGTTGAATGTATACATCCATCTTGTGTCCTATCTTTCCATTACAACAATAATTTACAGAAAAATATGGCATATTTTATAGATGGTTTGAATTACGATTAATTTTTAAGCTGTGATTAACTCGATTAAAAATTTTAATCGTTTGACCGCCCGAGCAAAAAGCTCTTTGTGGTGATAAGGCGGCGCTACAGTGACTTAAAGACTAGCAGCACATTCGACATATTTACGTAAAATAAATGCTAAACTTTTTACAAACTTTACTTTTAACAAACATTCAAGACTGTTTTACGTCCATATCTATAAGGAATTGAGGGATGTACGAATTTATTCACAAGAATTTTCAATGTAAAAAGCTCTTTCTGTTTCCACTTGGTCAGCGTTGACAGAGATAGGCCCCCAATTGATCGGCCCCGTGCCCTGTCAATATCATTATGAAGTCTATGCTTTAGGTGAGGTAAACTGTAAAGCTAAAAACACAAAACAGAGAACTTTATTCATATTGTGCTTGAAATACAAAATATGTTCATTTATTTGAGCGGCCGCTAGTATACAATGAATACATATGATTTATGTACATAACTAGCTGCATTCGGAAAAAACAGTTTAAACATTGGGTTAAATTTTTAATTTTGCATTCAATATAACTTAATTAACATATTAGATTTGTACGTACTGTATGGCATCACTGTTTTTTGGAACCTTTTTTTTTTTTTTTTTTTTTTTAAACCTAAAACGGCTGCATAAAACTTGAGTGTTCGACATTACTACCGTAATTTCCCGAATATAAGGCGCACTTTTTTTCCCCAAAATCAACTTGTAAACTCATGGTGCGCATTATAAACGGGTACATGGATGGAGACAGAAATATATATGCATTACATATATATATAAACCGATTTTTTTTCATTGACACGGCCACGTTGTGTTGAAGAAACGTATGCGGCGACCCGTTGCCGACCATTACGGTACGTGACGTCACCATTTTGTTTCGGTAATACTTCACACTAATCGGCCGAATGATTTCGTCTGTGTTAAATTCTGCTTTTTTCACTCTTCATAAAGCACAGAATTTAGTTTCTTGAACTCATTTGAGTCGACGTTTATTGCAGCTCCACAATTCGGAGCATAACAAATGTAAGGACACACACTTCCTGTGTCCGTCAACTATATCGGTCCCTCGGGAAACTCAAACCCAAATAACAATAGTTCAGTAGTTTTACCGTATCAATCCATGGAAGAAACATTTATTCATCATGAGGAAACGAGCAAGTTATACAGCAGCCTTTAAAAGAAAAGTCACATCCGTTTTGTTTTCTCCTAGATTCTGGTAAGTTGGAGAAGTTGTCAAATCATATTATTACCATAAATATTGTCAGTTTACGGTAATGTTTTGAACTACCAATGTGCTATGCTTGTGCTGTGTTTCACCAGTCAGTAAAATGACATCTCTGTATCTGTACACGAGCTCTGTTTTCTTGTATTCTTCTATTTATTGGTGCTAAAATTAGGGTGCGCGTTATAAACGGGTACAATAATTTTCCCCAAATTTTACAAGTAAATTTGGGGTGCGCATTATACACGGGTGCGCCTTATATTCGGGAAATTACGGTAGTCATCGCTTATGATGTTTTTAAGGGATAATGTAATTCTATTGTTTTATTTGTTCTTATGACTATATGAATTTTTGCACTGAAACTTAAGTTGAAAAAAATAGTCAATCGAATCAAGATCGTGGCAACGGCCAGAAAAATCACTATTCTTTTTTTCTAAAATCGTTCAACGCTAGTATGTAATATAAATGCAGTTTTTAAAATTTTACCAGCTGAATCTAAACTGTGTGTGTCAAAACCAGGCACGGCACGTGGCATTGTCATTTGCACTGGCGACCGCACTGTCATGGGACGCATCGCTACCCTGACGTCCGGCCTAGAGACGGGCAAGACCCCCATCGCCAAAGAGATTGAGCACTTCATCCACATCATTACCGGTGTTGCCGTCTTTCTTGGTGTCACCTTCTTCATCCTGGCCCTCATCCTGGGCTACACCTGGCTGGAGGCTGTTATCTTCCTCATTGGCATCATCGTGGCTAACGTACCTGAAGGCCTGTTGGCCACTGTCACTGTAAGTGGGATTCATTCTGCATTAATGCCTGATTTTTAAACATAAAAGACAATTATAACACGATGTACTTTCAGGTCTGTCTGACGCTAACCGCCAAGCGTATGGCAAAGAAGAACTGCCTGGTGAAGAACTTGGAGGCCGTGGAAACGCTCGGCTCCACCTCCACCATCTGCTCTGACAAGACAGGCACCCTGACCCAGAACAGGATGACCGTGGCCCACATGTGGTTCGACAACCAGATCCACGAGGCCGACACCACCGAGGATCAGTCTGGTGAGTAAAGAGACGGTCAAAGGTGGGCATGAATGCAAATACGCAGCTGCTCTGTTTGAGTTATAGACCAAAGTTTCCACGGAAGACAAAGATCGAGAAATGATAGAGCCCCAACTAAAGATAACCTCGAGCACATGACAAACTTACTCATTGACGGCGATAGAAATCCAGTCCATTTTAATGCTTGTTGGGGAGCACTTCCAGGTCAAATGGATTGGATGTCTAACGCCAACAATGGCACTAAAAAATACTAAATCTTTTTTTTTTTATTTTTTTATTTTTTATTTTATAAAGTCGCCCAACAGTGTACTAGTACTGGGGGTGTGACAAAATATCTAAATGGTAATATATCGTGATACTTTGTATCCCAAAAGGTTATCGATACAACATATTGGCCCGAATATAAGACGGCCCTGATTATAAGACGACCCCCTCTTTTTCAAGACTAGAGTGTGAAAAAAGACTTTTTGAACACCAAATTAATTTTTATACAGAAAATAATTACAGTACATCTGAAATACATTATTATAACAATATATTTGAGAGAAAAAGCATGGTATTTTGCCTCATTTAAATTTTAATATCTGAACATTTAAATATGTAAACTACAGTGCAATCACATTCGTAAATGAATGGCTTCTGGTTTTTGAAATGTAAATAAACCAATCTATTGTGATAAAACAACAAAATTGCAATAACTGCATTAACCATCAAAGTGAAGTCTAACTGTAACTGTAGTCTTGAAACAAAGCTGACTAAGGAAAAACATTGCAATAAAATAATGCAAACTGGTTAAACTTGAGAGTAGCTGAGATTTGCTATGACAGAACATCGCTTCAATGACATCTGGTGCCATCTAGCGTAGTGAATGGGTATAATGTTTAGACCGCGAATATAAGACGACCCCCACTTTTTCAGTCTTATTTCAATGCAAAAAACACAGTCTTATATTCGGGCCAATACGGTACTCCTGCCAAGAATCGAGATATCGTTTTGAAAAGGTGTCAGTGTTTAAAAAAATAAGGAATCAACAAGTTGCTACCAAATTCTTCCACCATAATAGAGTCTCAGTTAACTCTAAGGCTGCATTGACGGTGCTTGACGCCCAATCCATTTAGACCGGGAATGTTCGTTCATTTGAAACCAGAGCATTCACAGTTGTTCTGTGTGATTTTCAGGGCATTTACAGGTCACTTGCTGTTCATTTTAGGACATTTACAGGTAATTTCCTGTTGAGTTTGAGTAACTGCCTATTCATTTGGGTGATCCTGTTCTGTAACTCAAAATAAAATGGAAGTGACCCATAAAATACCTCCAAATCAAAAGGAAGTAACTGAAAATCAACAGGTAAATGACCTTAAATTGCCCAAAATTACCTCATTGCCTGGCATTGGCTGTCACTGACGTCTGCTAGTGATAAACTCATTCCAATTCACAGCAGAATAATGTTTTTCTGTTAATTAGTTGTTTGTAGAGTATCCTACAATGATTTCCTGACCAATATATCGCCATATCATCAGATCATCGTCATCGTGAGCTTTGTATCGCAAATCGTATCTTATCGTGAGGTAACAAGAGGTTCCCACTCCTAACTAGTACAGTGTGTGTTTGAGCTCCATATTTTTCTCAGTAACAGCTGTGAAGTTCCCCTGCAAATATTTGTTTCGCCAATAAGGGGAGCTCTTGTCTCACTAAGGTTAATTGAAAATTGACATGATATGCAACTTATTTTCTTTCATGCGTGCATTGTTTTTGTTTTCCTGTCATCGTTGTGCAATTCTTGGGACTATATTGTTAATAATAATTTGTTTACAAATTAAATTAAACTGGTGATATTTATAAGTTTATTGGCAGTAGGCACACACCCAATCAGGTCGCTTTCTGTTTTCTACTAAGGAAATAGAGTGCGATGCAGCAAGCATAAGCAGCTCGACCTCGTCTTTTGTTGAAATTGAGCTCTAAATCAGCTTCATAAGTCATATTGACTTACCTGTTTGTTCACTAGCAGGCCAAGGTGTTCTGTGGTGTGTCTATGGTAGTGCTGCAAGGATTAATCGATTAACTCGAGTATTCAATTGGAAAAAAATATTCGAATTCAATTTTGTTGCTTCGAGTATTCGTTTAATTAATGTGGCATTGTAATGGTTTATTTTGAAAGTGTTTGCATTTCATTTTATTAATTTGGGTGGATACACTGCCCTATGGTCTGCCTCATTTCACATGGCTGAATCCAGCTGCTCCGTGTTAAGACCAACATAAGCTAAGTTTTTGTTTGAGCTAATGTTTTTTAATGCATTCGTTATTTAGTTTATAGGTATAATGCGTGAACCATTTTTTAAGAACATTGTAAAAAAAAAAAAAAAAAGAAATGTTAGCATTTTATAGCATTTAAGCTAGCGGACTTTTGCTATGTAAGTTAGCCAATTGTTCTTTTGTTGTACTTAGAGCCTTATTTATAATTTCTTTGCACCGTTTGAGGCTCAGGTATTTTAATTTTTTATGTTCCTTATCCGATTACTCGATTATTCAAACTAACTAGTTCATCGATTAATCAACTACTAAAATAATCGATAGCTGCAGCCCTTGTCTATGGTTTAAAAGTAAAACTACAGTAAAGATCAATTAAATAAGAACTCTTGTGTCACCACTTGTCGGCAAGGCGGCATATTCAGTGTACTTTGTTAAAGGGTTAATTCCGATTTACGCGGAAATTTGGGTTAATCACCAGCGTAGGAACGAAACTTGTTGGTAACCCAGGGACTACCTGTATAGATATATATTGAACCCTTTTAATTTTGTTTTTTAAAAAAAAAAGGGGTAGCGCCCTCTGTTGACCAGCCACGACGGGTTAGATTGGTTAATTCTGAACACATATTCTCATTTATAAGAGACTGTGCACATTAGTGCACCTTTTAAATTTTAGTTTACCTTCTCAAAATAGATCAATCTTTTTCCAGTTGAGTTGTATAGTTTATAGAGTAAATCACATTAATGGTGTAAAAAGTGCATTTTTCACAATAAATCGCATTTGCTCATGGGTGTGTAGACTTAAATCCACAGTACCTGTAAAAACAAAGATTAATTATTAGGATAGCCTCTAATAATGAATGAAGAGGGATTACAAAAATAATAGTGAGTTATGAGATTTGTGATTTTTTTTTTTGTTTGTTTTTAGTCTCAAGAATTGTTTACATGAAAAGGTTTTTAAGATCACAAGAGGGGGGAAATTCCACGCAGATTTGTTATGTTAGCTTCCTGGGGAATTAAATTTTTATTGCATTTTTGGGGGGGGCATTTTGATCATTAAAATTCATTTTAATCTTGGAAAAGTTACGAGACACATCATCCATCCATCGGTTTTCTTTAAGGCTTGTTATCATCAGGGTTGCGAATAATGTGGACCCAATTGGCACACAGAGACAATGTCTATTGTACACTGAAATAAAAGCAGAACCATTATGAATTCTAAACATCACTTAATGGAACCATCATCATCACAATGAAACTATGCATAATTACAGTATAACCATGAATACGCACTGAAGAGGTAGCCATTTGTAAAAGTGCCTCTTTTCTCTCTCTCCAGGCGCCTCGTTCGACAAGAGCTCTGTGACGTGGCAATCTCTGGCCCGCATCGCCGCTCTGTGCAACCGCGCTCAGTTCAAGGCGGGACAGGATTCGGTGGCCATCCTGAAGCGCGACGTGGCGGGAGACGCCTCCGAATCGGCCCTGCTCAAGTGTATCGAGCTGTCCTGCGGTTCAGTCAGGATGATGCGCGACAAGAACA
This sequence comes from Corythoichthys intestinalis, assembly GCF_030265065.1. Taxonomy (NCBI): domain Eukaryota; kingdom Metazoa; phylum Chordata; class Actinopteri; order Syngnathiformes; family Syngnathidae; genus Corythoichthys; species Corythoichthys intestinalis. Next base: position 24,062,309 of record NC_080398.1, on the reverse strand, counting down.
AAAAAGTGGCCGAGATCCCCTTTAATTCCACAAACAAATACCAAGTAAGTAACCACTAAAGACTTGAATACAGTGGTACTTCGCTTCGACATCTGGCCCTTTTGACATCGGACGTAAAATTGGACTCAACATATGACGACATGATCGAAATACGACGATTTATGACAGAGTTGCAATTTCATTGTTTTTCCGCAAGACAGACGCGTGGTGGATTTTCTTGTGATAGAAATTATCATGGGTCCCAGGAAGGTTAGTGCAGATGGGGGGAAAAAGGAAAAAGGTGACACTCACCGTTAAAATTAAGAAGGAAATGATAGAAAAATATGAGCGTGGTGTGCGCGTCAGTGAACTAGCTCGACAATACGGCCTAAATATGTCTACGATCTCGAAGATGACTGTCATTATTATTATTGTAACATTGAGAAGGCGGTTGCCAGCTTCTTCAGGTTTTTAATCATTTATTTCAGATTACAACATGGCTACTTGAAGAGAAAGTTGAGGCTTCCCACTCTAACGCACCTCTCGCGTCAGTCACATGGTGCGTTCAGGAACAGCTAGCAAAACACAACGGCCACATTAGAACCCGATTCATTACATTGTTATTATCAATATATTATTATTCCGATTTGTATTTATATATTATTTGTTTTGTTATGTGTAATTTATATTTGTAATTGTACCTGCAGTATTTATTAAGGATTTACCTGAGGTTTTTGGGCCGTGGAACGAATTAATCGAATTACAACATATTGTTATGGGAAAATCCGCTTGACATACGACCATTTCGACTTACAAACTAGGTCCTGGAACGAATTAAATTCGTATGTAGAGGTACCACTGTATACGCATGTAGACGCTGTCGTTTCAAACTTTAAAGTTAACCTTCACTACCTTTTTAGCTATCCGTGCACGAAACTGAGGACCCCAATGACAACCGCTACTTGCTGGTGATGAAGGGAGCTCCCGAAAGGATCCTGGATCGCTGCTCCACCATCCTACTGCAGGGCAAAGAGCAGCCCATGGATGAGGAGATGAAGGAAGCCTTCCAGAACGCCTACATGGAGCTGGGAGGACTAGGAGAAAGAGTGTTAGGTAAGGATGTACAATGGCAAACAAGCTTCGTTGTTTTTTTCACTCAAGTGAGTTACTTTAGGAATTAATATTTAAGGCGTTGGAACATTAGGAAGTTTGTTGACGTGTTTCCTTAATTTGAGTGTTGTAACTGTCAGAGTTACTGTGTTGTTAACGTAATAACAGTACATTTTTACAGTAGATCTGAATCGTCTATCACAATCAACGGCAGCTAATGAGTTAATCATGATTATTTATTATATTGGTCAGGAGCATTTGTCTGTGAGGAATGTTATTTCAATTTTGGTTATATAATGTAAAAAAAATGATAACTGAAATATATTAACCAAAAAAAGCACAGAAATGTTACATAGTTGAAGCAAAATATTCAAAATCAATACGAACATCTTATACTTGAAATACTAAATTCTCAATCAGCACTATAGAAATGCAACGTTTTTCGCAATTATATGCACAGACACAGTTTTGCATTACTCCCAAACTAAGAGGTTATTCAGAACCATTGTATGTTCAGACCATGCAAACTGCAGCGTTGTCTAATTTTAGTGCTGTGATTATCAGAGCCAGGATAACACCCTGCCAGGGGCGTAATACTTTAAAAAGGCCTAAATCTGGATGGACAGACTCGTTAAAAAGTTCCCGGAAATGTACTCCCTAATTTAACAGGGCAAAAAGACAACCAATTGAGTTTATAGCCCTTACTTTTGAGTGGTCCCACTCCCGAAATGTCGCAGACTAGACTATGAGATTTTGACGATAACCTTAAGCAAAAATACTGCGGTTTCACGGTATCACATTATTGCAATTATAGCTCTAAAATGTGTTATTTTGTGACGTATGGGTTAAAAACAAAAGAGAAAGAGAGCGCGTGTGTATGACTTGTATAATTATTTCCACATTATATACACACACACACACCCTCTCAGCACAGAAAGTCACCGGAGGAAAAAAAGACCACAGGCTGAAAAGATTTACAATGGCAGAAGACGTTTGTAAAGTTGGCTAATTGTACACAGGAAACTAGTTAGCTGTCTTGGCATGCTAACTAGCCACGTTATCTGCCTCGTTAACAAGCTTACGTTATAGTATTTGTTTTACCATCGCTAAACCCACTAAACACGCTGGACTGAACTCTCGTAGCTGTTGGGAAATGTTTATGACAGCATTTACTTATCTTTAATTTTGTGTAAAGTGACAGATGATGGCCACGTAAATGTGAAATCATGTGGAAGTCGTACTGTCCTTCCTCCTCTAAGCCGCGGCTGTATGTTTCCATTCGGTAGCCGAAGTACTCCCATACTAGCGACTTTGTCTTTTTTGAGGGGGGAAAAAGCTCAGGTGTAGTGTCACCGACGGAAACAGGACATAGCAAAAACCGGAGGGGGAGGGGTGAGCGCTGCCGCTCCAAGCCACGGATTTCTGGCTGCATTTTATTATTTTCACAGGCAAATCTCTCAGGAATATATATTTATAGTTTGTACCTTTCCGACATCCTTCAGGATTTTGCCACTTAATGCTACCAGAGGACCAGTACCCAAAAGGCTTTGCTTTTGACACCGATGACGTCAACTTCCAGACAGACAACCTTTGCTTCGTGGGTCTCATGTCCATGATCGACCCACCCCGAGCCGCTGTGCCCGACGCCGTGGGCAAGTGCCGATCCGCCGGTATCAAGGTAGGTTCTCTCTCCCACGTAATCAAAGTCTAAATTTGTCACACGTGTTTCTTGAAGGTACAGTGTCTGTTCTCTCGTTTTTAGGTCATTATGGTCACTGGAGATCATCCAATCACTGCCAAGGCCATCGCCAAGGGAGTGGGCATCATCTCTGAGGGCAACGAGACGGTGGAGGACATCGCAGCTCGTCTCAACATTCCCGTCAGTCAAGTCAACCCCAGGTACGTCTCTTGTAAACTCTCACTTTTATAGTATTTGAAAGACCCCTAACAGGGTTTTGGTCTTTTTTTAGGGATGCCAAGGCTTGCGTTATCCATGGCACTGACTTGAAGGATCTCTCTCAGGATCAGATGGATGATATTTTGAGGAATCACACTGAGATTGTCTTTGCTAGAACCTCCCCTCAGCAAAAACTGATCATTGTCGAGGGCTGCCAGAGACAGGTATACCATTTTCATTATTTAAGCAGTTTTGATTTTCTTGGTTGTTTAATGTCACACTTCATGTTATATGAAAAAAGTAGAATTTGATGAAAAGTTTTTTTCAATAAAAAATAACATTTCCATCATATTAAAATGACAGTGAAAGAGTTGGAGAGCTATAGTAAGAAATTATAAAATATGGCAAAAAGCTGTTCGGTGGGAAGTTTCATTACATTTGCATTATCACACGAAAATGGTTGAACAAAGAAAGTGCGGTGGGTACGGAAAATCCACCTTGAATTTCATTTGAAGGACTTCATGCAGTATTTGAATGAGACAGCAGATGGCGGCAGAGATCCAACAAAGAAATCCTCTCATTTCTGGCTGCTCTCTCAGGGTGCTATTGTAGCTGTGACTGGCGATGGTGTGAATGACTCTCCCGCCCTGAAGAAGGCCGACATCGGCGTGGCCATGGGAATTTCAGGTTCCGACGTGTCCAAGCAAGCCGCTGACATGATCTTGCTGGATGACAACTTCGCATCCATTGTCACTGGTGTGGAAGAAGGTGAGATCTGACAAGTTCGCCATCTCTCATTTCCTCCTATGCTTTCTTCTTACAATCATGACTTTTTTCAGGCCGCCTGATTTTTGATAATTTGAAGAAGTCCATCGCATATACTCTGACAAGTAACATTCCAGAGATCACGCCCTTCCTCCTCTTCATCATTGTCAACATTCCCCTACCACTGGGCACGATCACCATCCTCTGCATTGACCTGGGAACCGACATGGTGAGTGCCCACTGCCTTTTAACACATTGGCGGCCATTGACGAATGTGAATGTGCCAACTGCTAATGTCGACACAGGTGCCCGCTATCTCACTGGCCTACGAAGCGGCTGAGAGCGACATCATGAAGCGTCAGCCCAGGAACCCGTTCAGGGACAAGCTGGTGAACGAGCGTCTCATCAGCATCGCCTACGGACAAATCGGTGGGTGGATAGTGATCTTATTTGCATTTGCGCCAAGGAGGGAAGCTGAGCATTTCGTCTGGTTTGCGGTTTCTTCAGGTATGATCCAGGCCCTGGGTGGTTTCTTCTCCTACTTTGTCATCTTGGCCGAAAATGGTTTCCTGCCCAGTCGGCTGGTGGGCATTCGTTTGGATTGGGATGACCGTGCCTGCAATGACTTGGAGGACACCTACGGACAACAATGGGTGCAGTAAAATTTACAAATGGGGCACCTTTGTGGGGTGGCGCGGCTCAGTGGTGGAGTAGGCGTTTCAAAACACTGAGGTTGCGGGTTCGATTCACCACCCTAGTAACCTAAGTATCCTATAGGTAGATCCTGAACCCCATCGGTGGGTAAATTAGGATATAATGTCAAAGCACTTTGAATGCCTTCATAGGTGGAAAGGCGCTATACAAGTGTAACTCCATTTACCAAATATTTGTTAAAGCAACACTATGTAACTTTACAACCAGTGAACTAGTTGAATGACACTTCTTTTATATCTTGAGGAGTCTGTGTCGCTTTCACCGGCACTAATTAACTGGCAGGAACCCTGCCACACACAAAAAAAAAACTACAAATATGCTACTTCCCCCTTTCCCCATTCACTATAAAGACCGAAGTCGATGCTAACGCTTTCACGCGAATTCTGCGAAAATGGCAGAGCAACAGATGTAAAAAGTTTTGTCAGAGAAGGAAAGAGAAAGGGCGGCCACTAGGAGTGGGAACCTCAGGGCACCTCACGATACGATACGATTTGCGATATAAGGCTTGCGATAATGATTATCCCACAATATCACGATACAGCAATTATCGATATATTGGTCAGAAATTTGATACATGATATTGTACAATACAACTATTGAAATGAAAAAAAAAAGGAGATATTTCAAAATAGAAAAAAATATTCTTTAAGTCATTTATTAAACAGTGACACCTTTTCTGTGCAACGTTGCTGTAAAATAGAAATCTACTGCAAATTGTGTACCTGTACATATAGAGGAAACAAACCACAACCACTGATATCTCTTGGAGATATCATGATGAATGGCACCCTTAATTTCTTTAGTTTTAAATCTTTTTTAAAAAATTAACAGTGCGGTAGGTGTCAGTCAGCAGTTGAGCTTGGAGTGGGGCAATGATAAAATTGGTGGGTCTTTTCTTCGTATATGACCTTTGTTGCCAAAAGCATTGGTTTGAGCACTTCCACCATCTGCTTCAGCATTTGAGATGTTGGACTCGGTCGGTCACATTCTTCCTCACCTTAAAAACAAAAAAATAAAACAAAAAATATTAGCTACTTCATAGCTTTTGAGTTGAAACCCTGATTTTTTTGTGTTGGAAGTATTGAGTTAATTAAAAAAATGGAATGTATAGAAATTAAAAATGCAATAATTACCTACTTTTAATGTGTAGGCTACATTAATTATCATGCACATCACCTTAGATATCTTGGAAGCTATTCAAGCCATTTTTATAGCTTATTGTATCAAAATGGCAGTAATAACAGTTTGTGTAGTAAACTAGATGGAAAGTGGCTCTCAAATAATATCAAATAAATCAGTAAATTCATGTAGGCTTGTTCGATATTCATTTTCATCCAGTTTAGGGTCCTGGTTTATTTTATATCATTCAACACCAAATGTCATCAAAATAATACATCTAAATTAAAAAATCAATTACATTGCAAAACTTTCTTACCTCAAGTGATGAAAGCGAAGCAGTTAAGAAATCCGGTGTCCACTTCGTCACCAGCTGCCAGTGAACCTTATTTTTGCTAGACAATTTTTTCATACAGCAAAGTTCTTGTTCACCTTACTTCCTTTCTTGTTAGTGTAAAATCTAAAGTGTGTCCACATGTGTGATTTGTTTTTCTCACTTTGTCCTCCACCGTGCTCACGAAGCTTTTTTTCCCAACCCACTTGGAGCTTCCTCTCTTCTTCTCTAGAGACTTGTGTGCACTTTACCTCAACCGCCACTCTTGAGCGCCCCTAGTGGACCGCCAAGGAATTGCTCAACAAACATTGAGCAGTTTACAGCATCCATACTCCATTGTATGTATGTATATGTCAAATAAAAGTAGCGATACTTGGCGGGAGCATATCGATAACCGATCGGGTTGCAAAATATCGCGATATATCGCTGTATCGAGATATTGTCACACTCTTGGCGGCCACTAGGATGTACAGAATAAACATTGGCCTGGTGTTCCATTCCTTTCCACGCGGTGAGACGTCCAACACAATGCTCAGTGCGCTTGCGCAAGCATCCACACCCATTAGCACATCGGTTAAAAGCGGCGAGTTCTCACTATTTTCGTTTTTTATTACCTTTTCATTGCCTCAAAAATACTTTTTGCATGTATTTCCCTCTCATATTTTTAACCATTGTGTTTTCGTGTGGTAGTTTTAAAGCAGAGTGTTGATCCATTGACCAAATCAGTCACGTAGTGTATTTAAATCGTCCTTTTTTTTTATATAACTACATTTAAGTATTTTCTTCAGGCATTTTTAGTACGTTCTGCCTGTATGCATCCAAACAAAACAAGTTGAAAGGTAGAACTTCGGGTGCCGATGTAGGACATTTTGGCAGACCACAGGGTTTCACTCGTTGGCGGGACGAGTTCGGGTGGGGTCGGGTGTAGTTGGCCACACTAAGCCACACAGTTGCTAACCGTCATATGCCATTGTTTAGCCACAACTGGATTTATTACCTAATTACTTTTCATCCCTCACACAGCCGCTGGAAACAAAAATGTTGTGAAATCCATTTGCAGGCGACTATCATGATTTTACGACACTATGCGGATGTGCGCAGGTCCTCATTCAAAACCCAGCACTGGTCGTCATGGGAAACGCAGACTTCCTTAGGGCAAAACACTACCGCTTTTGTCCACCAGTGTCTCTAAAATCGACTGAAAAGTTACCAAGTGTTGCTTTAAATTGATTTGGTGAAAAATAAAATGAGGGGAAAAAGGACAAAATATTTGAAGAATACATAAACATCGGATGAAATACACTAACATTAGCCAACCAGCCTGTATATAAAGGCTTTTTTTAAAATATAGTACAAAAGTACTAGGGGAAAAATGTTATGCGGGAGGAGAAAAACCTTAAGTATTAGAAAGTATTACACAAATGGAGCTTCTTTTTTTCTAATTGTGGACAAAAAAAACGGAAACAATCAGGACATATTTGAAAAATATAAAATGACACAAATATTAGATGAGAAATACACAAACAATATTAACATGTTAGGGAAAAATCTTTATTTATTTAAGCCGCAGCTGTCCTCACTGTATTATGGGATATTTACACCAAAAGATATTAACCGGAAACACTTTTTGACAGCGACATCATAAGACGTAAGACCGTCATAATTATGACATGACACTTGCTACGTTTACATGGAGCCAAATATTCCAATTACAATCGGAATATTTGTTCAAACCGAATAATTGTGTTCCATATAAACACCTCATTCGGAATGAACAGGCCCAAACCGAATGGAATTTCATTCCGATTCACAGGGGTGGAATATTCCTTTTCCCAAACCGATTTTAAGTGAAATATATCATGTAAACAGGGAAGCGGAATGGTGTCTGGTTGCGTTCTTTCTGCGCATGCTCCGTACTGACTTGCAACATGGCTTCCAAGCACACGCACAGCGCACCCACACAACTTTTTAAATGAACGGCATATCATTCTGAAGTTTTGTTTCCACTCGAAAAGTTAAAACAGCAGCTGATCTGACGATCGATCTCCATGTTTTGCAAGGTGACGCTTTGTTTTGATTAATCTGTGCATGTCAGACGGCAGTTGTCAAACGTCCTTTCGGAATAAAGGCAGTCACATGTAAACGCTGGATCGGAATAGATGAAGTGACATGTAAACAGCTGATGTGAAATTTCCATTCGGAATGATTTGAATCGGTATGAATTAAAGTCAGCATGTAAACGTGGCTACTGTCATGAGCATTAATAAATAAGCGATAGACCGATTATCGGCGCCGATATTTGGAAATTTGACGTATATCGGTATAGGTCTTTTTTTTAGTCCAACTGGATTAAAACTCAAATACATCAACAAATAAGCCGCACTGGACTATAAGCCGCAGGGTTCAAAATGAGGGGGAGAAAGTAGCGGCTTATAGTCCGAAAATCACGGTATTGTTTATTTTTCCTTTTTTTGGGGGCGAAATTCAAATTTTTGTCCGACTGCGTGTTTTCCTGTTCAGACGTACGAGCAGAGGAAGATTGTGGAGTTCACATGCCACACGGCCTTCTTTGTCAGCATCGTGGTGGTGCAGTGGGCCGATGTCATCATCTGCAAGACCAGACGCAACTCCGTCTTCCAGCAGGGCATGAAGTAAGTAGTCGCCAACGCTACCTCACTGCATCGGGTATAGCCCTCTAAATCTTCGGTGGTCTTTATCCTACCAGGAACAAGATCTTGATCTTCGGCCTGTTTGAGGAGACGGCCCTGGCTGCCTTCCTGTCCTACTGCCCCGGGATGGATGTGGCCCTCAGGATGTACCCCCTCAAGTGAGACACTTTTCTCTATAAATAAACTTGAGAATGCCGCTCGTGTGCAAGCAAAATTACTTCATAAGTTGCCACTGGGACGTTAAACTGTGTTTGCGCGTGTGTGTGTATATATAGGCCTTCCTGGTGGTTCTGCGCCTTCCCCTACAGTTTCCTCATCTTTGTTTATGATGAAATCCGAAAGCTTCTCATCCGCCGGAACCCTGGAGGTCACTTGAATTTTACTTACTATTAATCTACTCTATAAACCTAACTTTTAAATATTTTTATTTGAATGTTAATTGTTAAAATAATAATTGCTGTTTTATTCTTAGTTTTTTTTAAATGACTTTGTAATTTTTATTTTATTATTTCTTTTACTGTCATTAATTACCTAAAGTATTTTTATTTCCAGTATTTACTACTTAATGCTTAGCTCTTATTTTTTTCCAGCTACTTTTTACTTGTATTTATCAATTTTAAATGCTTTTTTTAAATGATTTTAGTTGATTAACTTTTGAATAACTCCTTTTAACTGTTTTATATTACCCATATTTTGTTTGAAATATTTGTTAAAATTCTATATTTTTAAGTATGTGTATTTCTATTTTTAATATATATTGTTTTATTTTTATGACTTGATGTTTGTAATTTTTTAAAATTTCTTTATTTCACGGTTATTGGGTTTTTCTTTTTAATCTTTTTTCTTGAGGTTTTAATCCTTTTGATATTTTCGTGTTTGCATGTCATTTTTAAAATGTGTTATTATTTTTTGTATTCATAATTACATATTTTTTAAATTATATTTCTATTTCAGTTTGTAAATAATTTAATAACTATTTGTGATGATTTTATGTTAGTGTCAGTCTCATTTTTTTTTTTTTATCAATATAATTATTTTACTGTTAGTGTTACATAAATTTTTTTAGCCAATTTTCTAAAAACGTGATTATAAACGTTCATGTTGCTGTCAAACTAACAACAAAACCTTTTTCTTCTCGTGCAGGTTGGGTGGAGAAGGAGACCTATTATTGATCGTCGGAGCATCTTGTTGCTCATCACCCTCTGCCCCGACCCTTCTTCCCTCCCTCCCTCCTTCCTGCCTCCCTCATCTTGTTCCACCTACTCTCCTCTTTCCCCTCTTCTTCCTTTCCAGACAAAAAAACGAAACGCTTCGAAGCAATTTTCATCCCAACTGCCCCAAAGATTCAAAACAGCAAAAGCACCTTTACGACTTTCTACATCCACTCTGCCCCTTCCTCAACCTGTCCACCCCCTCCCATATGATAGTCTTTGCATGTGTTCTTTCACTGCTGTGTACATAAACCAATATAATAATATTAATAATATCTACCAAACGGCAGCTGCATATTATGTTATGTAGATTCCAAGGAGCCGACTCGGCTGAAAAAGGGCCACCCTCGCGTCCCACCAATCCCCCCCCCCCCCCCCCCCATCTCCCACCCTCAAATCCCAGCCCTTGCACACACAAATAGCCATCACACAGACTGACTACCACCTGCGCCACAGTGTTGTTGTTGTGTTTATTTTCTTAAATGTGTCAGGTAGGGGGACTGATTCACTGATTTTTATTTTGTTTGTTTTTTTAAACAGAGGGGTGGGGGGCACACCAAGGCATCCCGCACCCCCCTCTGGTCCCCCCTCCCCTGTTTTTGTCTCGTTTGTGTACACTGTGTGAGAGCATTGTTCTTGTTACTATGACTGCCCCGACCCCTTCCATTAACAAATCTTCTGTGTGCTCTAGGAAATCTATATAATTCTATACTGAATTTAAAAATGACACCCATACAATAAAAGAGGAAATGTTGAAAAAAAAAAAAAAAGAAAGGAAAAAAAAAAAACAATGAGAAAACAACCCATTTTTTGCGTTTCCTTTGGCCCGTTCTGTTTCAAAATGGACGCCGCTCATGTAGGTGTGTGAAGATGAGGATGACGCCCTGGTCCAAGTGTGTGTGCGTGTATGCGTCTCAGGCTGGCTGCTTCAAGGTTGATGTTCAAGAGGGATTGAAAAGAATACAAAACAAAGTACTATTACGAACGTGTGTCAAATCAATGAACACAACACCAATAAAACGTAGAAACATTTAATACAACCTCATTTTGACTGCGCCTCCTTCTTGGGTCGTTTTCAGAAAATGGACTCGCTCAAAATGATGTGACATGATGTCATTAGAGAAGACAATCAAAGTAGCCATCTCACTAATGATTAGCTTTACAAGAAATTTTACCTAATTTAAAAGGACTATACAGGGATCCCTTGCTACTTCAAACTTTGCGCCATCAGTCCATTGCAGATCTTTTTCCCCAATTGAAAAATACTGTAAGTAGGGGTGAACGATATCCATTTTTTGAAACTGATACAGATATCGATAACTTCCTGCTCCTCAAAGCCAATTCCGATACAATAACCGATAATAAATATATATTTTTAAATGTATAATGTATATTCACCTGTGTTTTTGAAAAATAATAGTGGTGGATTCAGCATAGATTTGCCTTTGACCTTAACAGAATTTTCATGATGACATGAACATTATTATAATGAGCAAAACAAAGACGAGAACAGTTTTCACTTCAAATATTTAGTAGGGCTGTCAAACGATTAAAATTTTTAATCGAGTTAATTACAGCTCTAAAATTAATTAATCGCAATTCAAACCATCTATAAAATATGCCATATTTTTCTGTAAATTGTTGGAATGGAAAGATAAGACACAAGACGGATATATACATTCAACATAAGGTACATAAGTACTGTATTTGTTTATTATAACAATAAATCAACAAGATGGCATTAACATTATTAACATTCTCTTAAAGCGATCCATGGATAGAAAGACTTAGTTCTTAAAAGATAAATGTTAGTACAAGTTCTAGAAATTTTATATTAAAACCCCTCTTAATGTTTTAGTTTTATTAAAATTTGTAAAATTTTCAATCAAAAAATAAACTAGTAGCTCGCCATTGTTGATGTCAATAATTACACCATGCTCACTCCCCAAACCTATAAAATCATTTGGACCCAAGCGCCAGCAGAGGGCGCCAAACACCAAAAAACAAGTAACAAGCGGACACTACACTGCTGTCATTTTAATCTGTTTGAGCGGGGCATGTGTGTTAATTGCGTCAAATATTTTAACGTGATTAATTTTAAAAATTAATTACCGCCCGTTAACGCGATAATTTTGACAGCCCTAATATTTAGTTTTTCAAATAAATATAATTTGAGTCAATCACAATCAGTCAATGTCATTGATGATGTGTTCCCCTGAGCAATGAGCACTGAACTAAAACAAACATTAACCCAACAGGTATTGTGCTTTGTCAGCAGATAAAAGTTTTTGTGCAACAGGAGAGATTTTTGTCGTCTTGGCCCATTAAACAACTTTCTTAACAAGGCTGTTATAGGACAGCAAGCCTGTCCATAACCAAAAGGCCTCTCAACAATTGGAAAACATAACACTGTAAAATGCAAACATTTGCTAATTCCCATAGTAAGTGATGAAAAAAATCCGGCCTCTAGAACAGTAACAAAACTTTGCATACTGGCAAAACAGGAGTGGAAACAAACGCACACATCCCAATCTAACAAAACTGTGCCAAAAACATGATACAATATATCATTGGGCCTATTAATAATGTTATTGGATTTATAGAGATTGTGTCATAATTCGTATTATTGGACCGATAATTATCGTGCACCTCTAAAAATAATAAATACAGATGAGCTGTCCCGATCCAATCACGTATTCTCACTCTTCTTCCTGCTCCTTTTCTTGGTCTGGCAGTGCACCGGAGTTGCTTATTAAAGTTAATGATGATTGACAGACGTTAAGGTTTGATCTTGCCAGAGATGCTTGGAAACCGAAACTACAAACCGTCGCATGCGGCATGTGGCAACTCAATCTGTATAAGTGAGGAGCTTGAGCTGATTTGAGTGGACTCACTCAATGAAGCATTTAATAAAGATAAGCATTTTCCTACTTTATTCTTGTTTAAAAAGGATTCGGTGGGACATTAACATGTTCAAAACATAATCATAATTATGACATTTGAAGTGCTTGCATTTTTTATTATTTTTTAAAAAATTAAACATGTCTTATATGTATCTCTTTCCAATGCTAAATCTGAATACATACATTGAACACACACTATTTTATGCGGTGCGGCGGGGAGCGCTCCTCCGCGGTTTTTCACTTATCGCGGCGTGTTCTGGTCCTCATTAACAGTAAAAAACGAGGGCTCACTGTAGTATCTAATACAAAAAAGTCATTATTAGTCGTATTATTGAATAATAAATACCATATACAATATTATTCAATAAGAAATAAAAATATATACTGTATATATACAATATATAACAGTATTAGCTGTAAATACTGCCCGTTTGCTACAGCTTGAAAAATTTAACCAGTTATAAATGCTTTCATTGATGTTAAAGTGATGATCATTGCCATTATAATAAGTAACAATTTATAGCACGTTCGTTATTGATTGCACATTTCTATATAAAGTATAATTTTACTTTAGAGGAATAGAATTTATTATAGCACGTTTGTTATTGATTGCGCATTTCTATATAAAGTATAATTTCACTTTTGTTAGGGGAATAGAATTTTTTTTTGTGAATATTGATGATCTATTTTTCTATATGAGCCCAGTTTAAAGAATATCAAATCAATTAGTTATGTATTTTCTTAAACTCATTGGAAGAGATAGACAATGATAGATGTCCGATTTCTTTAAAATTGAAGGACTGGCTGTGAACGCTCACGTTTCATGGCCATTGACTGTGCTAGACGTCCGATCCACTTTGAATGGGAGGGTTGGCAATGATCATTCGCTGTCAGCATCTCCCAGTCAAAGTGGATTCGATGTATAGCGCTATCAATGGTAGCCAACGGGTTAATAGTAAAGTGGTGTACAGTTAGTGGCACAAGTTTGAAAACATGGGAGTCTTAACTATCCAGACGCTTGTCACTCAAAACACTCATTTAAAAAAAAAAAAAAAAAATCTTCCCCTTGTCGAGTGATAGCGGGATGAAAATGTCAGGCAAATATTAGCTTTTGATTTTCATCCATTTTCAAAATGAAAACAAAATCTGAACCACATTTCAGCCCCCCTCCCCTCACTGCAGTGCGACTAGCCCCAAACACACACACACACCTTCAACCACACTCCAATTTAATAGAATATCGATCGCTCGCCTTTGCTGCAGTGAATAAGAGACATGGGATGGGGGTGCTTCAAGGTCATCACCATGGTAACCTGAGTGAAGGGTTCCTCTGGAACACGGGTCATAACAGGTGATAGATGAGTCAAGAGCTAGAGATGGAAGAAATGTTGCTTTCTCACATCAAACAAGGAGAAAATGAGAAAAGTAGAGATGGAAGAGACACAATTTTTGCCTCAAAACACATTATATTGCCTCCCCCACCCAAAATATCAGATGCTTGAATATTTTTGCTAAAATTCTAAAACGATGGGGATCAAAATCACCTGCCAGCCATGTATGCAGGTAAATTTGGTGCAAAAGTGACGAGGTAAAACCAACATGTAATTGAAGAGCTACGACGGTAATGCGTACTTGTAAGAAAACTTGTAATTGTAGAGGAAAATTTAATACAAAGGTAACTTGTCGAAAAGAAACTTGTAACAAAACTGATTTAACATGTAATTGAGGTAAATTTGGTATAAAATAACTCAGGAGGGGTTGCTGAAGCTCTTTTTTAATGTTTCCTATTCAAAAACAGCCGTTTCGGTAAAAATTTTGCATGCTCGCGCGTTTTCTCCATACAAGACGTGCACAATGGCAGTACACGTGCATGCTGGATTGTTGATGTACTACTACTAGGCTACTACAAAGACAGCATTCTATTTCACCTACAGTGTGTGTTGAAGTTTTTGTATTGGAAGTAAAAGCGCCCGTTTATTATAATGCAAATCAGTGCAGCTAAACAGCGCAATGACACGCATTTGAATACTTAAAAGGTCCAATAAGCCTCAGTTTAACACCCCCTTTTCACAACATTAAAATAGATTGCACACAAATATCCAACAGTGGTCTGCACAGCGTCAGCTTAACAGCAATGACAAACAATAATTAGGCTACAATGAAAGCATGTCTTACTTATTTGAAGACACGAAAAGTCGATAGAACTATCATTATAATCTTCATTTTCGAACTCGAATTTTAGAAAATTTCGCTGCTTTTGTAAAGAAAAAAACTCGCTAATTTGTTTTTGCGCCATGTTAACGCCTCCTCTGTCAACAGTTCACTGTTCAACATGACCCGGTAGCAAGCAAGGTGTCCGGTGGTAAACCTTTTATGAACCAAAAAAAAAATTCAACATGTACACTGCAGATTTATAATGTCTTAATCAGATTATTTTTCTTAAATCCAGTCAAATAATGTTCTCCATCTTGTTTTGTTTAATGTGTCAGATTATTTGATTTACTTTAAGTAATTATTACCATTTCCTATTAAGCCCGTAGATCTGAAAGTTGGTAATTTTTCACCTAAATCAAGGAAAATATGCTTTCAAATAATGGTTTGAACAATACCTATTTTTAAATTAACAACATTTCGACATTTCAGAGCTGTTTTAAGATTAAGTATACTAATTTATTGCTTAAAATGAGTCTGTTGATTATCTTTATTTCCAGAAATGTGAGTAAAGTTTACTTGAAGCACTGGCAGATAATTTCACTTATTTAAAGCAGATGAAAACATGGGAATTTAACTAGTTTTAAACCCCCCCCCCCAACACCAGGGAGTGCAGCAGCACCCCACTTCCCGCGCCAATGATTGTATATGGGGAAAAAGAAACTTTTAATGAAACTGATGTGTAATTGAAGAGGTAAACTTAACGTGCAATTGAAGAAACTTGTAATTGAAGTGGTACATTTGGAACAAAAATAATTTCTACTCCTAGAAAATAGAGCATGTCTGGGCTTCCCTGCTGAAGCTGCTGCCCCCGCGACCCGACACCCGGATTAAGCGGTAGGTAATGGATGGATGAATGGAAAAGACTCCAACAAAACAAATATAAGAGAAGAGATTAATTTGGTACAAAAGTAACATGTAGAAAGGAAACTTTTGATAGAACTAATATGTACTTGTGTTAAATTTGGTTTAAACTAAAGATAACGCACTTGCAGAAAAGGAATTTCTACATAATTGTACCAAAACTAAACAAAGATAGAATTTTGGTATAAAACTAACTTGTGGAAAATAAATTTGTACTTGGGATGAAACTAACATGTAAGCGAAGAGCTAAATTTTGTGCATAGGTAACATTCTTGTCGAAAAGAAATATGTAACAAAACTACACAAACTTTTCATTGAAGAGGTTCACTGGGTACAAAACTTGTAGAAAATAAACCTGCAACAAAACTAACTCATAATTATAACGATGAATTTAATGCAAACGCAACTTGTAGTTGTGAGGTAAATTTACTGCAAAAGGTACAAATGCAGACAAGATATTTTGTATACCTACAAGTTGCTCTTGCTCAAAATAATTTTAACAACTATAACTATGTATACAATTATAAGCATGTTTTTCATCACATTTTACACCAAATGTACGTTCATAGCCATGATGTTTAAAGGTGAACATGTAAAAAATTGTCTCAGATTCTCAACCTTTTTTAATTAATTACAGCGCCCCCATGTGGCAGACTCCCTGGAAAAGTAATTCTCAGACCGTAACGTTAGGATGAAAGCGTCTCTAAATTCATTAAAATAATGAAACATCCATAATCTTTTTTGATATCGGGTCAACTGAATTTTATTCATAACACCCAAAGGCGAACTCAATAACGTAGAATCCAATATGTCCAAAGGTTTTGAATTGCACCTTTGTTGCGTTAACAATTGCCTCGCTATAATAAGATAACATAAAATATACATGTGTAAAACGAATTGAATTTGGCAATCCATGACAATGTGCTTCAATACACCATAGGCTGATTATTTAGCTCATATATGCGTAACAGCAACATATTGTAACCAAGGTCGTGTCGTCATCACACGGGCTCCATCAGAAGCTCCTCCATGTCGGGGTTTTCCAGCTCTCGAAATGCGGCGTGAGTTCCGATTACGAACAAGGTGGCTCCTGAGTGAGAAAGGGTTTCAGTGTCCTTGATGGCTACAGATGTCCAATCAATTTGAACTGGGAGAGGCCGGCAGCGAATAATTGTTGACTAAGTTGACTCACCCAGAACCCAAAAGACTGCTGCTCCAGCTCCAGCTATCCAGAAGACTGGTAAGGAGATGGCTCCAGCCAGACCCATCTGGTGTGGGTAGGTCATCTCCTTGCCTGAAAAAAATATAAGAAACAATAGTCAAGATTTTAAAAAAAGTATGTGATGTATATAGACATGGGAGAAAAAGATGATAGTACAATTCCTGCTCTCATAATGTCCTCTTTCACACCATCACAATTTTTAAACATAGGCTATGAATGCTAACTGTACATTAAGGAGCTAGCATGTACAGTAGTACCTCAAGATACAAAAGCTTTGGTAAACAAAAAATTCATTTTACAATTTTTTTACAATTTTTTTTGTTTTCGCTTCATGTTACGAAAAATTATCATACGAAAGATAATACGTACTGTAATAGACAATTCCTCATTGAAGCAATGCAATGTAACTATGTTTGACTATAAATGTAACTATACGAAAAATACACTCCATCATGTGCAAAAGAAAGCTCATTTATATGAAACAAAAGGATATAACCTACATGTGATACTTTTTCACGGCACAAACAGTGAGATGCAAGCAATGGCTGCCGAAGTAAGCTTGTCATTTCTCTGGTAGTCATGTGAAAACATCTGTAGAATGAGCTGGACCCTAACAAACTAGTTACACTTATTCACTAAGGGGTGACAGTAAATTGAATAGTTTTAGTAGCGCTAGGAACATATTAGGCAATCTATCTTTAAAATGTGATTCATAATACAAAAAAAAAATCGTACCACTGTACTTATTTCAGCAAGAGAGAGGAACAGCCACTAGATGTCGCTGAATCAAAAAAAATAACTCATAAGGAACGAATCAAACTCATGGTGCACAAATAAAACAAAGCGCTAATAAAAATTACGAAGTAGGTGAACACACAATGAGTAATACTACATAGGGAAATAATTAGGTACTAAAATCCATAAAAAACCTTTTTAATTATTTGATTAACATTTTGCAAAAGAATATCACGAGGCATGCTGGGAATCCCATCATGTGGTGACTGATACATTTAAAAAAAAAAAAAAAAAAAAAATTGAGCATGACGTGCAACCTACAAAGAACACATTTTTTTAAAACATTTAAATCTATGATCAATGATTCATTGATGTATTATGCTAGTTTTTAAAAGTATTAAAAAGTTAAAGACTTATATGTATGCGACTGTGCTACCTGTGATTTAGCTAATTTCATGTTGCAGCAATACTTTATGCATTTCACATTTGTCACATCTTTAATGTCAATTCAGTTTTGTAGCGTCGTATAAAGCGGTCATAATTGTTCTATAATTTTTCAGAAATTCTTAAAATGTACTCTATTGTAGCATATCATTTTTGTGAAATAAAACGGTCCATCTCATGATAAAAGAGTTTTTCATTTCTCCCACCACTAGCTATACAGTAAATATAGCTAGTGGTGGGTATAGCTGGATTGTATACTTACCAAGAATCATTATTTTGGACTCCAGCGATTTAAGGTGGATGATATAGAAGGCGCCGACGAAGATAGCCAAAGCTATGAGTAACATTGGAGAGCTGACTCTGGGGGAAAAAAAGATGAAAATATTTGTGATGACAACTGATTTTTTAGCAGCAGCGCCCACTAGAACTGTCCACCTAACATTATTATGGTACTCACATGCAATACAGGATGAGCCCGAGAAAAATAAAGGTGTAGTTGCTGTTGTACGTGTCCACATTCTTCACTACTCGCTGACACATTTCTCCAAAGTTGCGCGGTTTGGAAAACTTGCGCTGGTCGATGAATGTGGCCCACGGACGGATGGACACGCGTCGCCGGTCCAGCCACTCTTTGGCCACGCTGACTGAAATGCCTTTCGGGAGACCCAACCTGGAAAACTGGCTTTTTAAGTGGTCGGTATATGAGTTCATCATAGACTTCATAATGATATTGACCGATCAAAATCGACCTTTACTGCGCTATGCCTTCATGTAGGGAGCCATCCCACAATCAGCTTCAATTATTCGCAGTCGGTCGCAGCGACACATGCAGCGATCCAATGCCGGATTTATGTTGAAAAATTACGAAAGCTGTACCGCATACAAACAGGACGGATTGTCTCAGGAGTGGTTTGTTCGAGGATTCAAGGAAATTATTATATTTATTGTTTTTTCTTAAGAATTTTCAACGTAAAAAGTTCTTTGTTGTAAGGCTGCCGCCAAATTGTCTAACAGACTAGGATCATTCAACATACAGTGGGGAGAACAAGTACCGTAATTTCCCGAATATAACGCGCACTTTTTTCCCCCAAAATCAACTTGTAAACTCATGGTGCGCATTATAAACGGGTACATGGATGGAGACAGAAATATATATGTATTACATATATATATAAACCGATTTTTTTTTCATTGACACGGCCACGTTGTGTTGAAGAAAGGTATGCGGCGACCCGTTGCCGACCATTACGGTACGTGACGTCACCGTTTTGTTTCCGTAATACTTCACTCTAATCGGCCGAATGATTTCGTCTGTGTTAAATTCTGCTTTTTTCACTCTTCATAAAGCACAGAATTTAGTTTCTTGAACTCATTTGAGTCGACGTTTATTGCAGCTCCGCAATTCGGACCATAACAAATGTAAGGACACACACTTCCTGTGTCCTTCAACTATATCGGTCCCTCGGGAAACTCAAACCCAAATAACAATAGTTCCTTTTGTTACTGTCGAGTTGACAGCTATGAGCTCTCACGGATTTCCGACTTACGTTCTCACTTTCATTTTACCGTATCAATCCATGGAAGAAACATTTATTCATCATGAGGAAACGAGCAAGTTATACAGCAGCCTTTAAAAGAAAAGTCACATCTGTTTTGTTTTCTCCTAGATTCTGGTAAGTTGGAGAAGTTGTCAAATCATATTATTACCGTAAATATTGTCAGTTTACGGTAATGTTTTAAACTACCAATGTGCTATGCTTGTGCTGTGTTTCACCAGTCAGTAAAATGACATCTCTGTATCTGTACACAAGCTCTGTTTTCTTCTAAAATTAGGGTGCGCGTTATAAACGGGTACAATAATTTTCCCTAGATTTTACAAGTAAATTTGGGGTGCGCATTATACACGGGTGCGCCTTATATTTGGGAAATTACGGTATTTGATATACTGCCAGTGGGTTTTCCCATTGGCAGTATATCAAATACTTTTTCTCCCCACTGTATTTACATAAAATAAATGCTAACTGCATGTTTTTTTGTTTTTTTTTTTGCTTTTAACCAAGAATTGAGACCGTCTATATCTATAAAGAATTTAGGGATTTAAGAATTTTCACCGGAAAAGCTCTGTTTACATATGGCGGCTGCCACATTGACTAACAGACTAGCATCGTGCTTTGACATATTCACGTAAAATAAATGCTAACTGCGCGTTTTTTATTCTGCTTTTAACCAAGAATCGAGACTGTTTTGCGTCCATATCTATAAAAAATGCAGGGATTTAAGCATTTATTCACAAGAATTTTCACAGGAAAAGCTCTGTTTACATAAGCCGGCCGCCACATTGACTAACAGACTAGCATCGTACTTTGGCATATTTACGTAAAATAATTGCTTACTGCACTTTTGCTTTTAACCAAAAATCCAGCCTGTTTTACGCCGATATTTATAAAGAATTTAGGGATTTAAGCATTTATTCACAATAATTTTCACCGGAAAAGCTCTGTTTACATTTGGCGGCCGCCACATTGACTGACAGACTAGCATCGTACTTCGGCATATTTACGTAAAATAAATGCTAACTGGCAACTGCACGTTTTGTTTTTTTTCTTCTTTTAACCAAGAATTTAGACTGTTTTACGTCCATATCTATAAAGAATTCAGAGATTTAAGAATTTATTCACAAGAATTTTCACAAAAAAAGCTCTGTTTACATATGGCGGCCGCCACATCGACTGACAGACTAGCATCGTACTTTGGCATATTTACGTAAAATAAATGCTTACTGCACTTTTGCTTTTAACCAAGAATCGAAACTGTTTTACGTACATATCTACAAAGAATTCAGGGATTTAAGCATTCATTCACAAGACTTTTCAACGAAAAAAAAACTCTGTGATTCCACTCGGTCAGCTTTGACGGCCACGCCAACAATGCAGGCCCCCTATTGATCAACCCCACACCCCGTCCAAATCATTACGAAGTCTATGGACTTCATCTAAAGTTGATCATTTTTATAGCTAGTTTCAAGTGGGAAAAACAACACAGATCTGAAAAATAAAATGTACAGTTAATATTGGTCTTACCTGGCAAGGATACCAGCTGAACCACCCGTGCCGGTTGGATGGGCATCCTCAGCACCAAAAACATCTCCAGCTTTACTCTCCATAATGTCTACTTGGCACGTTTCACCCTTTGGAGCTTGCATCTACTAATTTCACTTAACCCTAAAACAAGGAATGAGAATCATTACACTCTACCTGCATCAAAATGTCATTTCACAAAGATGTTAAAACCCAGTTTGGCAAATTATTATATTTCTAATTGTAAAACTGGACTGTGCCAATAGAAAAATTGAATCAACAACAGGCTAGGTAACACCGACACGTCATTAACTCATTGGCGGCCATTTCGCTGCCAACTCTCCTGTCAAATTGGATTGGACGTCTCTCGACGTCAATGGCAGCGAATCAATCACTTAATGCCAGTTGGATTGGATTTTATGTATGTCACCGTCAATGCTAGTGACTACTGATTGAGTTGTACCATACACAGTATTGGTAGGCTAAAACATTGGCTCAAATTACCATCACATCCCAGTCAACAAAAAAAGGCGTAATTTTACACGATCGCACGTTTTGTACACTATAAAATGGCGGAAATATTTCGAGGTAACGTCTCGTTTCTCTGTTAGGAGTCGATTTATGGTTGAAATAAAGTGACAACTGATTAGATGAATACACGACACGCGTCATTTTTGCTAAAGTATCTGCCTAAAAATCGGATTTAGTATTCCATAAACGAGGAAGTGTTGTGAAAATCACACTCACGCAAGTGAAGGAGTCCGTGTTGCCTCCGGGTGTTGACGGAAGTGATGTGGCTGTTTCGTTTTACGTAAGAGTAGGCAAATTCGCATGAGCCGGTTTGTAACAGATCTGAGATCAGCTAAAAGTTCCCCTTCCTTATTACTTTAATAATAATACACAATATGATGACTACATCCTGACACGAGACGAGTACGTAACGCAAGATGTGATTGGCTGTTGTCTTGTCTTCAGCCCTAGTGTATGTACAGGAAGTTGTCATGTTTTCCAAATTTACGTCAGTTTATTTTGGGCTTTTGTTGAGAACAAAATGTGCTTTACTGTGTTTATATACTTGTGTTTATTACATATTTATTAAAATTCACCTTGCCCAGCAAGCTATCTGTTCCTGTCTTCCACGTCACTGCGAGGGAATGGTGAAAATAAACAGACAGAGGCAAGCAAGCAACGTTAAAATGCGAAATCTTCGAAAACACGTTCTAACAACCGACCTAGGATCAGCTTTTGTTTAATTCCCCCCGGTTCTAATGTGACGACACGCTTAAGAAATCTGAAACCAGATCAGTTAAACGAATCGATGTATCGCACCGTTTATCTGTCAGCATAAGTGAAAACCGACCTGAGATCTGATTTTGATCGTATTTCTGCTTTAACCATTGGGCAACGATGACAAAATCTGACCCCAAACCAGCTTCTTCGATGCTCGCTGGCCTCACCATAACACGAGCTGTGATTGGCCAGTTTCTTAACGTTAGGAAGTTGTCTGTCTGTCCGCATTTAAGCAGAGAAGGTGAGTTGTTTTTCTCCACTATTTTTCAAAGTCGGACACCGCAGTCGTTGTTCCAGTGGACCGACGCCTATTCTAATAAGTGACGGGTTTCGTTGGACGCTAGGTTACACCTTTATGCCGTGCTAGCGAAAGTCAAGCTCACGCTGTGTAAGCATAGCATTAAGATATCCTCGATAAATCATGTGTTATTAATTATTTCTAGTGTATCGTATATAATTTAACGACTGTCTGTGCTTGTCTGTCCGTCACAGGCTTGTTGTCAACGCGGATAAGTCCTTGATTCGAAAGATTTTTTCTTAGGCCAAGACACTGATGAAGCGAATTTATGATAAAGACCGCAAAGAACACAGGTAGGTTTATGCCTATAGAGGTTGCTGGTATATAGTTGTTAGCTTGTTGGTGTTACACATAATATGACAGTCCTGTGTGTTTGCGGGAAAACGTACTTTTAAAAGTGTTTCACACTATCTTTATTTTTTTATTTATTTATTTTTTTTTGTATCCATTTATGTGCTACTGTGCTCTATATTTCCGCTGATAGAGGAAAGAAATGACAATAAAATCCTTCAGCCAGTAAAGACGAGCTAACTTCTCTTCACAAGAATACTGGATGAGGACCACCATCTGTCAAATGCGAACTGTCACAATCTTCTAAAGTTTAGAAGACTGTTTAGAAGCTAAACCTCTCTTGGGAGTTGTACATTTTGTGCCCATCCTGCTTTTTACTAGTGATGTTGACATAAACCCAGGACCTTTACAAGAAAATATAAATCACCTGGATGCCATCCTATCTGGGCTACGTCTCATTGTTATGGGAGCCACCTCTAAAGCAGGGGTGTCCAAACTAATCTACATAGGGCCGCAGTTGGTGCAGGATTTCATTCCAACGAAACAAGACGACACCTTTTCATCAATCCGGTGTCTTACAAGTGTAATCAGTTGATTGCAGTCAGATGCTGCTTGTTTTAGCCGAAACATCATTGGATAAACTGTCTGCGCTCGATTGATAAGAACAAAAAACCAGGAACCACACCGGCCCATGAGGACCGCCAAAATGTCCTACATCGGCGAAACTTCCTCCATAAGGCAAATTTGACACCCAAATTACTACCGTGCGTTTTTAACTTTTGTTTAGATCAGACATGTCCAAAGTCCGGCCCGGGGGCCAAATGCGGCCCGTTGTCAAATTTCATCCGGCCCCCAGCCTCTGTCATAAAATCAATAAAGTCTGGCCCGCACACAGACTTAATAAATCGGTCAGCAGTACTGCTACCAGCATATGAAGTATCTTACACACTAAATGCTGCTCCACATTTACCCAGTAAAAGGCAGCAGCACTCTAAGCAACATTACCCTGTTTGACCCTTTACTCCCAATTTTCTAAAATGGCGACAATCAACAACAAAAAAGTTGACTGCGATGGCCAACGCTTCAAGGATAGGTGGAAATTGGACCATTTCTTCACTAAAATATGCAACAACTGTCTGCCTCATTTGCAAAGAGACAGTCGTTGTTTTTAAAGTGTTCAATGTGAGGCGATATTACCAAACAAGACATGCTGACTTGTACGACAAGATTATAGGGAAGATACGTAGCGAGAAATTGAAGCAACAAGGTAGTTTAATTTCACAGCAGCAGTATTTCGCAAGAGCCCGAGAGTCGAAAGAGAACACCACAAAGGCTAGTTGCGAATTGAAATTATTAATTAAAAATAATAATAAAGCAAATGTGACACACAGAATGGCTTGCTAATATTTGCTTAAATATATTGTTCTACGTAAACAATGTCAGCCAAGGTCGGCCCCCCACATTTTTACTAATAAAGCAAATGTGACACACAGAATGGCTTGCTAATATTTGCTTAAATATATTGTTCTACGTAAAGGATGTCAGCCAAGGTCGGCCCCCCACATTTTTACTAGACCAAATCTGGCCCCCTTTGCAAAAAGTTTGGACACCCCTGGTTTAGATGCATGAAGGCAGAATGTACTAAAAAATGTCTTAAGACATACTTGAATGTAGTTATATCAAATAAGGACTGTTTAAATACACTACGTGACTAATGTGGTCAACAGATCAACACTCTGCTTTAAAGCTACCACAAAACAACACAATGGTTAAAAGTATGAGAGCGACATACATGCAAAAAGTATTTTTGAGTCAATGGAAAAGGTAATAAAACTCCATAAAAACAAAAATAGTGAGTACTCATCGCTTTTAAACGATGTGAGCATGTGTGCCGATGCCGGCGCAAGCGTGCTAAGCATTGTGTAGGACGTTTCGCCGCATAGGAAGGAATTGCAGAACACCGGTTTGGACACCCTGCTCTAAAGGCAAACAATTATTTAACATAACAAATAACATGCAGTGTATGATACATTTGTCAATTAGAAAATCTGTTGTTTCCACAATATGGATAATTTCTATTACTCCCGTTTTTACATCTGGGGACAAAACGGATTTAGGATTTAGTGCCCAATCAGTATTTTACCTGTTGTATCAAAAGGGTTGAGAAATTGGTTGATAGGCAATTGATAAATCATCTAAACACTGGTGGAACTCCTCTTCATTCTATGCCGTTTGGTTTTTGTTCAAACCACTAAACAGACTGCAACCAATCTTTTTCTAGAATAAGTAAAATGTTATTTAGATTCTTGTTTCCTTGTTTGTGTGGTGTCTCTTGATCTGAAAAGGACATTTGACACTGTTAACTAGAGCTGGGAATCTTTGGGCACCTAACGATTCGATTACGATTACGAATCAGAGGCTCCGATTCGATTATAAATCGATTATTGATGCACCCCCTTCCTTTTTTTATCTCTTTTTAAAAAAAAATTTTTTTTTAATGTTTTGTACATTAGTTCCAAAATTGTTCAAAAATACTGTCAGGCTAAACCACACTACTATTTCAGTATCAAGTTAACATATAGCAGTAAACAAATATACAAAAATAACATTAAATAAAAAACTCCAGTCCCCATTCTGTATCAGCAGCTTTAAACTACATTCAATTAATTTAATGTTGTGAATCAGCCATTAAATTTGTTAAAATTGCTCCCGTTATTCCATAATTTCCCTTTTGTCTACTTTCGACATGTGAATGTTTTAAAACTATTGTAAAGATAGAGTCAATTAAATATTTTACCGATTTAGGAGTATTTTAGATAAAAAGTTAATTAGGTTTGCTTGGAAGGTTCGCTACAACAGCCTTGCAGGGAAGTGCACTGCTTTAAGATGGCGGCTGTTTATAACTCCCGCATCTAGCTTTTTGTCGATGTGCTGCTAACACTACCAAATCTATAATGCATCTAGTCCTATATAAATGATATCCACCATGACATTATACGGATGTACTTTTCTAGCAGCTTTTCGGCAGCAGTCAGGTATGTTGTTGTGTTTTTTTATCTCGTTGCATGAGTTGAGCTAGAGCCGTGAGTTGAACATTGGCATTACCCGAGGGGCCGGGTAATGGGAAGCATGATGTTTAGCTACTCTCGCTCCGTTCAGTCCCGAACACCGCGCGGCGCGCTGAGTGTTGTGTACTTCCGCTTTACTTCGCATACTTTAATAATCGGAATTTGGATGTTTGTGAATCGTTCTCGAATCATCCACGGCCGAATCGCGAATAATCTAAGAATCGGAAATTTTGCACACCTCTACTGTTAACAGTGAAATTTTATTGTCAAGGCTGTTAAAATGTAATCCTTCAGCACAAGCTATTCTTTGGTTTAAAGTACACTTTTTATATACAAGAAATTGTGTATCTATTACTGGTGTAGTTAACTTTTATTTTGCCTGTCGGGTCAGCCTTTCAAGGTTCCATATTTGGACCTTTTTCATCCTCTTTACATATTAACGGTTTGCCACATATCAAAATATTGACACTCCTCTTTATGCAGATGATGCTGTCATTTTACAGTTACAAGTTTTCCATCAAAACTTAAATTGTGAAATTGGTTGACTTGAAATCTCATGTTCAGCTAACTTTTTTTTTTCACAGTGCTATCTGTACATTTAATTCTTAGTGAAAATAGGCCTGTTACTTTTATGAACGAGAAAATGTGTACAAAAAGAGGTAGCGTGGACACCAGTTGAGATCTGACGAAAAGTGGCAGTTTGACAAGAAAAATGAGTTGGTCAAATGTCCAGTTGTTTACTCGTGATTCTACTCAGAAAATTATATGTATTGAATGTCTTTTCAACAATTATAATCAGCTGGTGATGTTTAGCTGCTCAATCTGTTACACAAATTGCCCAAATAGGATGGAAAAGTATGTGATAAGGGGTTTTCATTTTTTAATCCCGATCTTGGTTGCCTTCCCGATCTTGGTTGCCTTTTTTTGTTTGTTTTTTGCCTACAATGTCACACGCTCCAATTTGGAATCTCATTCTCTTGTCACAGCTTGTAAAGTGGAATAGGAGTTGGGCGACATTGCAATGGCCGCCACCACCCGTAAGCACTTACCTTCCTGGGATGAAACCGAATGCCTCAACTATTACGAAATGCTGTCCCTCCACGAAGTCTTTGAAGTCGTCGGCGCTCAGCTGACAGAAGCCGACATAGACGTTCTCTTCTTCCTTTTGAGTAATACCTATACCCCTGTTCACCCCTTGGACCCTGCCGGCTGGACGGTGAAGCCGGATGAGAATGACCCGCTAGACTCCGGCGAAGCCCCGAGTCCCAAACTACTGGCGGCGTGGAGGCGCATGCAGTCGCAAGGCTCTCCACATTGCATGGCGGCTTGGTGCAAGCCCAAGAGTGGTTTTGAGTTGTTGCTACAGCTGGAGAGACAAGGGTACATCAGCGAAGGCAACCTGGAGCCGCTTCTGCAGCTACTCAGAGTACTCACTCGGCATGACCTGCTGCCTCTTGTGTCCCATAAGAAGAGGAGAACAGGTGAGTTCAGATGTCAAATGGCACTGCAATTAATATAGTATGAAGAGTGACCTCCTTGTGACACAAAAAACTTGATTGTATTTTCACAAGTAAAGTTGAAGATTACGTATTTTAAAGGGAAAGAGAAAACAATTATCATGTGCATTCCAGCAGAAAGAATATTGGTTAAAAAATTCAAGGAGGGGGGACTATTTCCACTAGGGGTGTGACAAAATATCGAAATGGTGATATATCGTGATACTTTGTATCCCAAAAGGTTATCGATATGCTCCTGCCAAGAATCGAGATATTGTTTTAAAAAGGTGTCAATGTAGGCCTGTCGCGATAAAAAATTTTAGTGAGATAATTTATCTCATAAATTATTGCGATATGCGATATTATTGCGCCCCACCAATATTTTTTTTAAAATTTACAATAACAGTGAGAATACAGTATATATTAATAGATCAAGTGCACCCATTTAAACGCGATAAGAAATCACAACTAAAAACAATAGACCATGCCTCTTAAGTAAAAGACAACAATATTGATACCGCACAGAAACACAGAATAAATAAAATGTGTTTTTCAATTAAAAAAATACAATTTCAGTTAATAACTAAAGCATTTAGGCAAATGAAAACTTTTCCCCTCATAGCTTCTGCAATGGTTTTCCGGAGGGATGCAACGATACAGTTAAGTCACGGTTCGGTACGATTTTCGATACAGGGGACACGATTTTCAGTCCGATTCAATACATTTAATGCTCTGAAAAAAATACAACTGTATTTTATTTTTTTTTTGCAAACGAGCAAAAATTAAATTGCCGTCATATAAACATGCATTTTAGTGCATAATATCTATGTGCTCTGACGGGAGCGACCACACGTCAACAACACCGGCACGCCAGAGATGGTCCGCAGTCAATCCGGAGCACTGACGCGGCCGGTATACGTTGAACAATAGGATATAATGGGAACGATTGGCTCTGGCGCTATTTTTTGCCGGACCTGGAGCGAAGATGCATTTTGCGCAGTTGGTAACAAGGAATCCGAACTTTTAACAACATGTCTGCCGCACGCGCGCACACACGTGCACGCGAGGCGATAAATCGCAGCGGAAAAATTACCGCCTTCATTTTTATTTATTATGCGATAAATGGAATTATTGCAATGTCAATGTCTTAAAAATAAAAAGGAACCAACAAGTTGCTACCTTAATCTTCCACCATAATAGTGTCTGTTAACTCTAAGGCTGCATTGACTGTGCACGACGCCCAATCCTTTTAGACTAAGGGTTTTCAGGACATTTACAGGTCACTTTATAGGTCCTGTTAGAGCATTTAGAGCATTTATAGGTCCTGTTGAGTTTGAGTCACTGCCTATTAGGAGGGGGAACCTCTTGGTACCGCACGATACGATACGATTTGCGATACAAAGCTCACAAAAAGATGATCTGACGATATGGCGATACAACGATTATCGATACATTTGTAGAATATCCTAGAATGATTTTCTGACCAACAACTAATAAACAGAAAAACAAGCTACTGCTGTGAATTGGAATGAGTTTATCACTAGTAGACGCCCAATCCATTTGAAATGGGAGGTTGGGAGGTCCCACTTCAAATGGATTGAACGTCTATGGCCGGTAGTGGCAGCCAATGAGGTAATTTTGGGCCATTTAAGGTCATTTACCTGTTAATGTTGAGTTACTTCCTGTTGATTTTGGGGTATTGTATGGGTCACTTCCTGTTGATTTTGAATTACAGAACAGGAAGTGACCTGGGAATCACCCAAATGAATAGGCAGTGACCGGAAATCACCTATAAATGCCTTAAAATGAACCGCAAGTGACATGTAAATGCCCTGAAAACCCACAGTCTAAATGCACTGGGCTCCGTGCACCGTCAATGCAGCCTTAGAGTTAACTGAGACACTATTATGATGGAAGATTTTGGTAGCAACTTGATGGTTCCTTTTTATTTATTTATTTATTTTTGATATTGACACCTTTTTAAAACGATATCTCGATTCTTGGCAGGAGCATATCGATAACCTTTTGGGATACAAAGTGTCACGATATATCACCATTTCGATATTTTGTCACACCCCTACTGCCTATTTATTTGGGTGATTCCCAGGTCACTTCCAACAGGAAGTGACCTATAAAATACCCTAAAATCAACAGGAAGTAACTGAAGATCAACAGGTAAATGACCTTAAATGGCCCAAAATTACCTCATTGCCTGGCATTGGCTGCCACTGACGGCCATAGACGTTCAATCCGTTTGAAGTGGGAGGCACCCTCCCCATTTCAAATGGATTGGACGTCTGCTAGTGATAAACTCGTTCCAATTCACAGCAGAAGCTTGTTTTTCTGTTTATTAGTGGTTGGTCAGAAAGTCATTCGAGGATATTCTACAAATGTATCGATAATCGTTGTGTCGCCATATCGTCAGATTGTCGTTATCGTGAGCGTTGTATCACAAATCGTATCGTATCGTATCTTGAGGTCAAGAGTTTCCCATTCCTAATTTCCACAGAGTGGACTTCCGAAATCGGGGTAGACATTTACCATGCCGTTACTTTGTAAGCCAATCAAATGAGTCTCCTACATTGCCCTCCCTTCATGATGTCATTACCCATTAGCACATGCACCAATGCTCGAGTCTTTCCGAGTGTTTGTACGTGGTTATAATTGACGTGGTAAAATGGTAAGCAGTGTTGTTTTTTTTTTTTTTTTTTTGTGTCTAAACATTATTTTCTTCATCATCAGAGGTTTAAGAAATTTGCTATTTGCATACTGAAATACTTTGCACAACTGTCTTTCACATGGATGTCTTTTATACTTGGTGTTGTCTTTCCTTGTAAACACATTCACTTCTGTTTATAGAACATCCATGATTGTAGAGTATTTTAGAGAAATTTAACTTTTTTTTTTTTTTTTTAACTCATAATAATGTATTATTTCAGCACAGTCTTTACAACAACGACAACAAAAACATTTTTAAAAATTGAATTTTGACCAAGTAGATCTGAATTGGCAAGAATACCTGCACATTGCATATTGCTATATCTATTATTTTCCATTCAAGGATTTCGTGACAGTTGTTTTAGTTGTTTTTATAAATTGAAATGTGAAGGATGCATGAATGCAAAAATATTAACTTCACGAAACACATTTTCTTCACTTTTGTGAGAAGCCGCATTTTGAAAAAAGTGTCCTTTTTCTGCTTATTAAATGGAAAAATGCAAATGATTTTTTTTTCCTGGTAACCGAAATGAGTATTCTTTCATATGATAAATTCTCTATATATTTAGTGTAATGATAGTACACAATATTATGGGGTTGGCTGTGTTGAAAACAGCTGGCAGCTGTGTAATCATCCTGAATTGTTATGACATTGCAGTGTCACCAGAAAGAACTTTCAGGCGATGTAAGCGACAACACCAAAGCACTTCTGGCTTGAGAACTGCCTCCTATAGACAAGCAGAATTGCCTCTTTCTTCCAACACACCGCAAGTAAGAACAGGTATGGCTGCTCCTTAAAGGGCTACAATTACCATGTCAGAAGCCCTTACAGACGTACGTATTTCAAGCATTTTTACAGAACATTTTTATGAAAAACAATGATGTAACTGGTCCGTGAAGGTAGGAGAAGCAACAACATTCTTTATCAGGGGTCAGAAACTTGTGTCCCAGGTGCCAATTTAGGTCAATGGGAGGATATTTTGAGGTCCCTATTTGACAATAAGCTATAGTCAGGGGTGCACATAAGTGGTCCGCGTGCGCGCATGCGTACTGGACGTAGATAAATGCGCTGGCCCTCAACGGCTTCAATACGCCTTTGCGTACCGATGGCTGACCACTGTATTGGCGGCGGACACGAGAAAATCTATTCTCAAAATGTCAAAGAGGCAGGTCCCACTGAATAATTATTTCCGTGTTCCCCCACACCCGTCAAAAGACAGACAGACGACCAGTGTTGTTAATAACGGCGTTAGAATATAACGGCGTTGTTTTTTTCAGTAATGAGTAATTAATTACTTTTCTGATCTTTGCAACGCCATTACCGTTACTGAGGCGGGAAAGGCGTGCGTTACTATGCGTTACTAAGTTGGTTGAATAAAAAAAGTCTGAGAGAAACGGACTCACGGAGACAAGAGAGCAGAGCAGAGCAGGAGTGGGGAAGACGCCGTTGCAGCCGCGATGCTAGGTCGCTCCAATAATACCTGATTGTAGCCATAGCCGACAAACTACGCCCACATGACACGGTAGATATCATATTATAGAACTAGATGCAATTGTTACACAGCTGCATTGGCAACATGTTTTAATGACTACATGCAGTAGTAAACAGCCGCCATCTTAAAGCAGTAGACCTCTCAGGAAGGCTCTGATGTAGAGATCCTTCATAGCGAACCTAAGTAACTTTTTTTTTTTTTTTTTTTTAAATGTAAAATGCTCCTAAATCGGCAAAATCTAAACTTAAATCTATCTTTAAATGATGAAACAGTTTTAAAACTTACACATGTTTAAAGTAGACAGAAGGGAACTAATGAAATAACGGGAGCAATTTTAACAACTTTAACGGTTGATTCACAACTTTAAATGACTTCCACACATAGCAAAGGTTACTATCTAGTTATCGCAATACCCTTGTGTCTAATTAAGTGGAGGGTAAAGAATTGGGCTAGGGCCAATTGTCCCCCAAACCCTTTAAACTTCACATTGCGTGACCTGTTTTTTTTTTTTTTTTTTTTTTTGGAGAAAAAAAAAGAAAATTACCACTAGTTACTTTTCCAAGTAACTAATTACTCTTACATTCAGGTAACTGAGTTACTAACGCAATTACTTTTTGGGAGAAGTACTTTGTAACTGTAATTAATTACTTTTTCAAAGTAAAATTAACAACACTGCAGACGACAGAGACGTCACCGGAGCTACCGAAAAAAAGGACTTTTGCTGAAAAGTGGCTGCAGGAGGTACCATGGCTAGAAGCAAATGATGCTCTCATGGAAATGTGGTGCTAAACTTGCCGTGAGAATCTCAATGTCATTGATAAGAGCAACGCATTTTATGTAGGGTCAAAGAATTTCAGCCATCCAAACTTTGAATATCACGAAAAAAACAGAGAGCATGATGGCAATTAAGCAAACTATCGATGTCACACAGGACCCCACTCGCCCTATGGACAAGTGGCGGAAAAAAGTTATTGAAGAACAGCGCCATGCACTGACAAACGTGTTTTTGCTCGCATTTCACAAAGCTAAACATGCACGTTCAATGAGCTCTTAAGAGGTGGACATCCCACTTTTACAGAGGCTTGGAGTTAATGTGGGAGGCAAAAAAAATATGCGTACCCCTGTATATGTCTTTACATTTCACTTCAGAGTAATGGCAATTTTGTTGCGCCAGTTGATGTTAATCAAGTGTTAATTGTTAATAAAATTAATTTAAGGTAATTGGCTCCAAGTAAAGCTTGTCATAATTTTATCGCATCTGGCGGGTCGGCTCTCAAGCTCAATGAGGACCAAGTTGCATCTCCAGGTCCTCCTCTGAGAACCTGGGCAAAAAAATTATGTGCACCCCTGGCTATAGTATTAGTGTGGCTCATGTGTATTTTGACTTAGAATTTTTTTTTTTGAATGAAGAAAAAGAAATGAAATATTAAAAAATAACAGAAAAAGTGTGGCCCTCACATTTTTTGCCCTGGGCTATTTACATTATACTTTGTTTTTCAACTCTGTTATGGCCTACTGTAGCTTAAGCTAATGATATCATTGGGTGGTGTTTGTCAAGAAGCTAGCCAAAGTGAATTAGCTACATTCGTCCCTTGATGCAACCCTGACTATTTCAGACATGATTTACGTTTTAAAAATGTTTAAATTTCATATGATTTAAATCGGTTTGCCATTAACAGTAATAGACGGCCAACTAGGATGACTAAGTTAACATTTTGACTAGTACCAAACATCCCTTCTTTCAAGCACCACAAAATAATGTTTGATGGCTACATAAACACAGAACTTGCAAAAAGTTTCTCATTTTTCATCATAAAAAAAGTTTGTTTCTACTATTTCGTTCTTTAGTTATGAGCAGTTGCACATAATTAACAACATTATTTATACATCTTTGGTTTGTGAATGAGTTAAATAAGGGCTAAAGTGAGTTGACTTCACTACCACCATAACGGGCTTGTATCTGCAATTGTCTCTCCCAAAAAGAAGGCAAAAGCTAAACAATGGCTCTTAAACAGCTCTCTTAAACATTAACAAGTCTGTAAAAACTTGCCTGTTACTCGTATCTCAAGGGTCCACTATTATGTATCTTTTCTATTCCTGTAAATTTATTGGCTACCAGTCAAAATACCGTATTTTCACAACCATTAGGCGCACCTAAAAGTCAAAGATTTTTTTCCAAAATTGACAGTGCGTTTAATAATGTGGTGTGCCTATTTTGTGGACTGAGTACCAAAATGTTTGTCTGACTGAGCAATTTTTGAAAAGGCGGACATAAGTGAGAACCGCATGAGAACCTAAAAGGGAGAAGGTTGCGTGTGATAGGGGGTGTGCCCCCAGTAGCTGTAACGTTCGAGTGTGCGTGTTTGGCTTAACAACATTGGTTTGGCGAAAGACCCTCCTAAATGGCATCTATTGCGAAGAGACATTCTTACGAAGCCCACTTCAAACTCGAAATTATCACCTACGCAAAACAAAAAGAAAGTACCACCCACCTATGGTGATTTTTTTTTTTTTTTTAAAGAACCTGCCGTGTTTGATGGAGACCTAGCTTCAATTCGGATACATAAGATGAGGACTTTGATGGATTTGTGGCTTAAGACTGATGTGAATACTTTGTTAAATTATTTATTAAAGTACAATTGAACTCATTTTGCTCCCGCTGCCTTTAAAAAAAAACAAAAAAAAAAACGCTAGCGTACATTTTAGCATATGTTTTTCATACACCCTGTAATGTGGTGCGTTTTTGTGTGTGTTAAATACAAAAATATCACCCGAAAATGAGATTGCTCCTTTTAATACGATGCGCTCTATGGTCACTAAAATACGGTACTTTTGTCCTGATTGAGACTCTTCCGTACTCTCCCAGGGTTTGACACAATGGTATCTGCACCATCCGTGAGAGGGCAAAGGAGAAAAAAAAGGGGGTTTGGCTGGAGTCGCAAGCCCAAGAGGGCGAGAAGGCCGCCACAGCCGCCAGCACCTGGACCGCTTCTGAAAACATCCTGCAGTAAGAACAGCATGTTCATTTCTAAATAATAATTCATCTCCTGTATGATCACACCTTTCTCAGTAATTCCACTTATTTTCTCTGAAGCAAAGCATTTTTTTTTTCATCACTTTGTCCTCAGGCTTTTCTTTGCCGCTGCTTCTATGAAGCACATCAAGCTTTTGTTACCTTTTTTTTTTTCTCTCCATACATAATTCATCTACTGTACAGGAAGCTTACCTGCAATCGTAAATGTTGCTTTGCTTCAACTCTGTTTTGGCTTTTGTCCAAAGCACATTCCATTTTGAGCTCCCAGTCTTGTATTCATTTAAAGACTGGCTGTAAAACTTGAAATAAGCCTAAACCTTGAGGCCCTTTCCACTATGTTCCGTGATAATTGAGCTCTCTGCACCAAAATGTCACATTTTACAGTATATTTTGAACAAATATTTAATGCTCAACAGGAAATAGTAATACAATTTTAAAATTTAATTTCATGCTAACTTACTATCTTTGTGAAACAACCCCCATTCTGAGTTTGTATCCATCTGCCTTCATCTAATTCTGCATTTCATTTCTTCTCCTTCATCCCACCCTTTCCGTGTCAACTTTGCCACCATGTTCACTCGTCGCATTGGGTCGGAACTCTGGAGCGATCACGTCGCTTAATGTTCACTTTTGTCTATTCAAAGGAAGACAGCTCTATAGCTCGTCTCACACTCTGCGGTCAGATTTTTCAAGTCAACGATCAGCTGTTTATGGTAAAGCTCACACAGTGGCTTGCAATTAAATGTAAGTCCTGGCTGAATTTCCTGTTACTCTTGGAAGCTTTCAACAAGGTTTTCAAATGGATCCCTACCACAACAAATATCATGAGTTAAAATGTTTTAGAGCGACTGAGTAAAGTAATGTGAGCATTGCCAAATAATTGCTGTATTTTCTGGACTATAAGTCGTATTTTTCTCATAATTTGTATGAGTCTGCGACTTGTATACCTTTTTGTTTGTGTTTGGCAAATATGTTGAACTGTTTAAACTGTTGTTCACTGAATAGTTACAGTAGCTTATGTGAAGAGAAACCTATTGAGCCTTCTGTTCTCCATTTTATCCTTATTTCTACAATGCATGTTTTATCTTGGTGTCTGACAAAATAACATTCCCACCAAAAATGCGACTTATATAGAAATTGCACTTGAGTATATTTTTTTCCCTTCTCTGTTCATTTTTGGCTGATGCAACTTATAGTCCAAAAAATGTTTGCCTAATCATTCCACCCCTCGAGTTTTACATGGTGGACTTTAGCACTGTTTGCAAATTATCACAGATCTTTCCACTTTAACTCATTAGCTTCCATTGGCGTCGATATATGTCCTGATCTATTTTGACACCACAAGCTCCTCAGAGTTGATGCTTGGACATCTATAGCAGTAAAATGTGATCATTCACTGACAGCTGTGAGCTGTTCCAGTTCAAATGGATTGTCATTAATGGCGCTTTTTAAAATGGTTGAAAATCTTTTTAATACATTACATTGGATGTATGCCGACTTTTTTGGAAACTAGCTCAAAATCAGTCAGATTATTGCTTTGTGATAGGAAATTCAGCACCCCAAAAAAGCTTCCAGCCAAAACATCTTCCAAGTCTTACATTCTGCTGATGCAGCCTTCTATCATCTTAATTTTCACACTAGCCTACTGCAATAGAATAAATATTTTCAACCAACCATTTCCTGTCCCGATGTCCATCTTATAACAAAAGCGCAGATGGATTTTGATGCAAGCTTTTTCCCCTCAGAGCTTGAATGATCTTCCTGTGACTATGAACATGTTGCTGCTGTCCTGACTGCGCATTTGATTCCAGCAGGTTGGCTCAGGATTTTGGCTCGTTAGCGCTGAGGCACAGAGGATGATGGACTCAGGGAGGCAGAGTGAGAAACTAAACAAAACAAAACATAAACAGTCCATGCGCATGGCAGTCATGCGCACTCTATCAAGTGTGGGCCTATACTGAAGGTAAAAGTGGGTCTCCCCTCTGTCATAACATACTGTAGGTGCTCGATCCCCAAACCCTCACGCTTTGGCGTATCCTTCCTTTACACAGGTTTCACCTGGTCAGCAATATGCCCAAACATTTATTTTAGGTTTTAAAGAAACTTAAAAAAAACTTTTTTACTGTTCAAATGTTTTTTGACAATGTAATTCCATCTTTTAAAAAATTTTTTTATTAGGATTTCTATTACCGTATTGGCCCGAATATGACGGCCCTGATGATAAGACGACCCCCTCTTTTTTAAGACTTAAGTTTGAAAAAAAGACTTTTTGAACACCAAATTAATTTTGTGCAGAAAATAATTACAGTACATCTGAAACATGATTATAACAATGTATTTGAGTGAAAGAGCATGTTATTTTGCCTCATTCAAAACTTAATATCTGAACTTTTAAAGAGCAT
Source organism: Corythoichthys intestinalis (assembly GCF_030265065.1). NCBI lineage: Eukaryota > Metazoa > Chordata > Actinopteri > Syngnathiformes > Syngnathidae > Corythoichthys > Corythoichthys intestinalis. The sequence goes on along the minus strand of NC_080398.1, from coordinate 24,024,968 downwards.
ACAACATGAGAAAAAAAGTCTTAAATGGCATTATTATGTGAATTAGAATCATATTTTGAGACGATTCGACTATATACAACAATTTAGCAAAGCGCAGATGACGAGAAATTAGTCTTTTAATCTGCCGGTTAGCCACGCCTACCATTATAGGGCTTTAGCGTCCCCAACAGGTGGATGACGTCAGCGGTAGACTGGGCTCATCGGTTTTACTATTCAGCCCATTGAGGGGGAATTATTCAGAACGAGGAAAACGCGACGAAGAGAGCCGCAAAATGTCATTGTTTCAGTCTCTGTACTCCAATATTTTTACAGGATATTCTTTTAATCCAAGTATTTTTCCCCAATAGCTATATAAATGGCTTGAGAAGGACCAGTCAGCCCGTCAAGGGGGAACTATTCACAACGAGGAAACGTGACGAAGAGAGCTGCAAAATGTCATTGTTTCTGTCTCTTCACATTAATATTTTTACAGGATATTCTTTTTATCCAAGTATTTTCCCCAATTGCTAAATGAATGGCATGGTCATGACAAATAACAGTCTTGTGCTAAATGGAATATGAAATAATAAAAATGCATTTATTCAGGACGACATGGCAAAATTACTCCATAATGGTCAAAACTGTCGACTTTACCTTTACTGTCGCACCTCCCGAACGATATTTTATAACACCTAAATCGGACATATGTCATTTCCCTTCCCCGGCTTCGGAGAATGTAAACAAACCAAAAGGGGTGACAGCTAGCCGACATGCTAACCGAACCGAGTAATGTTTCAAAGTCTTTGAAGCGGAAAATCACACATAATTAGCCTGGATTATTTGACATGACGACTGGGTTTTCGATTGTCTTTGCGGATCGGCAAACCGCCCGGCAGAGAGCAATTTACAGTTCGTTCCCCGGAGGAGGGCGGCTGCAGTTGTTGTGGAGCTAACGTGCTGCTAATGTGCATGAGGATAGCTTTTTACATGCCCATCAATGATCAAACGTAAGTAGTCCTTTATTTAAAGAAAGTTTGTAGTGTTTACTATGTAATAGCTGTATTAATATTTGACATAATACCAAACAAGATGTTTACTCACTTCCTCGTAAGTCCAATGCTCCCACTGTCGTCGGGCTTGTTTTGGCCAATATCCACGGTGAATGGGAACCTTTTGAAATTCCAAAAAGGCGCATACGCCTCTCCCTCATACAGAATGATTTTTCTGCAGCCGTTTGGCTGGCGTGATGCGAAAAATAAACGTAGTAATCCGCAAAATCAGCGGAATCCTTCGTCCTCATACACAACAGTACGCTGTATAGTGAAGAGGACGCCTTCTACCGTACACGTCACAGCGACCTCCTCCTCAATGCAAGACCGAAGCCGGAAGTCACTCATTTTCATGGCGCAGGATTCAAAAAACTAAATAAATATAGCGATCGCTTCCACACAAATCCAAGCCGTCCATATCATTCAGTAGCATAAAATACCGCGTGTATTATGAAATAAACATGCTTTTTCGTGTCGCATGCACTTTAAATATGTAAACTAAAGTGCAATCACATTTGTAAATGAATGGCTTCTGGTTTTTTAAATGTAAATAAACCAATCTATTGTGATAAAACAACAAAATTGCAATAACTGCATTAACCATCAAAGTGAAGTCTAACTGTAGTCTCGAAACAAATCTGAATAAGGAAAAAAATTGTAATAAAATAATGCAAACTTGAGAGTAGCTGAGATCTGTCATGACAGAACATCGCTTCATCGATATCTGGTGCCATCTAGCGTCGTGAATGGGTGTAATGTCTAGACCGCGAATATAAGACGACCCCCACTTTTTCAGTCTTATTTCAATGCAAAAACACAGTGTTATATTCGGGCCAATACGGTAAACGACACTTGTGGTCAGAAACTCTTGTAAAACACACAGTATTTTCTCATTTTGTAGACATGAACATTTAACTATTATGGCCACTCTAGATCAATCTGACCTAAACGGAGTTCCACGTTGGTACATTCTTTAGCTTTTGGGAGAATGTGCTATAATTTGACAAATTCAGGTATCTCTTTTTTTAATGATTTACATACTCTCAAAAGTGTTCACCCAAAACTTGCGTGTGGACATGAATATTTATTATGGGCACTGTAGATGAATCTGACCTAAACTGAGTACGTCGGTACCTTCTTAAGCTTTTGAGAGAATGTGCTATAATTTGAGAAATTCTTTTTTTTTTTTTTTTTTTTTTTTTTTTTTTTATGTTATGTTTTACATACTCTCTAAACTGTTTACCTAAAAGTTATGTCCACAGTGGTCACAGAAAGGTACTCTATCCTGACTGCGAAACAAGAAGGAAGCTTTTTATTCTGCGACTTCTTTACTGTATCTGTCACAGGGTGTCTGTAATCTGTGAAATAATAAATATCAAAATTATCAAGGTGTTCTACAGAGAGCTGTTGCCTGTTGTCAGAAAGCCTTGTCTCAGTCGCAGGTAAAGGGTCTTGAAAGAGTATAATCATACTATGATTGGTAACTAAAATCTGTGTCTTTATTCGGAGATGAGTTGCACATTCGTCAAACTTTGTGTGAGGGGGAATCTTGTGCAGAGGAAGAAAAACTATATTGTTTACGCGATTGGTCAAGAAGAGGGGTCAAAATCACCAAAATGTTATGTAAATTGAAACTTGATAAATACATTTTCCTGTCACTAAGCTTCTCTATCGCTACAGGAACCAACCGTTCCCCATTCATTAATTATTTGTGAGGGTGTTTAAAAAGAAAAAAAAAATCAATTCTGAGATACATCACAATATTACCTTGCGAAATTCTCTTATCAATTCAAAATCCTTCTGTATCAATCCTTCCACGTGTGTTTTTGGCGGAAAAAATTCAGTGGCTGAACTTCTACTCCCGTCCAGTAGTTGGCAGCGCGCAGCAGTGTTCTTTAGTAACGACAACATTAGACTAATCTGAGATTTGTGTACATCGTGCTTTAGGGCTTGCTCAGATTAGTCCTTTTATAAGTCTGAAATTTGGGCTAATTTTCGCTCTGACTGCAAAAACGGAGATAAGGAGTATTTAGAATCCCGCATTTAAGTTTGGACTAAAGCAGGTTTCCACTAAAAAAAGAGAAAATGTTATGGTGAAAGCCATGTTGTTCAAACATAAATAACATTTAACTTGAGTGCTAGATGAGGTTTCAGGTAAAAAAAATTGATATAAATTTACTTTATGTCCCGTTTGATTTTTTTTTTTTTTTTTTTCTATACAAATATCACAGTAATCGTCTTCAAGTGTAGCATCGGGATCGAATCGAATTGTGACCTGTGAATCGTGATACAAATCTTATCACCAGATATGAGGCAATTAACATCCTTAAATATTTGTGTGTGGCCATAATGTTACAGCCAAGAGGGAGGGACTGATACGCTTGTCAAGAATGGATAAAAGATAAATATTGGACTATTCTGACATGACTTTCTATGACCCCTGATCTAAAGCCTAGTGAACATTTGCACAGAGAGAAATGGAAGCGTTACCTCATGAAGTGTGGGCAAAAATGTCGTTTTGGCTAAAGAAATCACATTAAACGTCTAATTTGCATTAAAGTTTTAATGAAGTTATTTCTGGGACCACTGTGGATTTTTCTTTTAATAATTAACAGGTACCACCAACTTCGAGCACACGTATACTTTCAAATGTTTTGAAATACGGGTACAAAAAAAGTCTAAAAATATGATTTTGTGTAAAACTAAGTTACTATTCAATTTGACAAGCTCTTTGTACCTTAAGATTATTTTGTTGCTTTGTGACCTTTAAATGTTGATGAGCTGAAAATGGCGTGATGGGATTGGGACAACTTTAATTCTGGATATTGATAGGTGCCATTAACCAAGGCCTGTAATGTCAGAGATTCTCAAGATAAGCCGTTAACCTTTACAGCAGCTATATTTTAGGAAAATTATCCAACTATTTCTGTTATCTTTTTTCAGCACTTCCGTTTTCTCTGTATCCACCCTTAAGCCCCAACCTTGCAATGTCATGTAATACAAGAACCTTTTACAGTGCCTGCATATTGTAATGCAAAACCACCCGGTCGACACATGTCCAACCCACTTGTCTCTTTCTCTCCTTTCTGTGTTCGCAGTTCTAAACAGACCAACAAAACTGTATCCTCACACACAATCAGTGCTCAAAACTGTGCACAAAAACACGGCACAAAGATTTTTTTTCTTTTTGTCTGTCTGCTCCTTTGGTCAGTCGTTGAACAGAAACGATGATCGATTACGTTGACGCTCAGCGGGACAAGCGACTCCTCATAAATGGGTACTTAAACTTTGTTGGGGGGGTTCCCCCATGGACAAGATATGGAGTAAGTCAAGTGTTCTTTAAAGTGAGAAAATGTCCTCTCTATGTCTGATGAAGCACTCTGTTGCGCACACAATGTGACATCTCTTTTCATGGCTCAGGTGGAGCAAACTGTAGCCTGAGCCCCACGTGGAGGAGTGATGTAATGGTTGAACAAAATTTTTAACAGGATATTTCATTTAAGTGCACAGTGGAAAAGGATCTCAAATCCCTCTTTGAAAAAGAGATGCCTTTAACTTGTCACTGTAAATTGAAATTTGTTAACGAGGCTTTCTGGGGGTTTTTGTTTTGTTTTTCGCCAAGAAGTGTAAGGGTATCAGATTTTTAGGTGCCTCACTGTAATATGACCAAATGGGATTCACAAATGTGTGTATCAGATCTGCTAGTCTGTAGTACTGTATTAAAAATGTCTCAATACTTTGATGGAGTTTTGTACAGTGGAACTTTAAAAGTCAAATTACTTGACTTTGCTCAAGTTTTAGAATTCAGGGGAGAAAGGTAGCTTTAAGTTCAAACAACGATCTTTAAATTTGTAAAAAAAAAAAAAATTCTTATTCCAAAAGATGGGGCACCCACCATTTTGTGTTCACTCGTACCGAAAATCACATTTCAGGTACAGTGGTACCTCTACTTAAGAACGTCTCTACATATGGAATTTTCAGGTTAAGACACGCCTCAAAGGGAAAAAATTGCCTCTTGTTAAAGAAATTTCAGGATATGAAAGGTAAAAATACAGTATGGCTGGTACTTTCTGCTTCCAGAGTGTACTGAACGTAACATACTTGTAGCTGCTCTGCCATTGTCTATTTCCTAGCATTCATGGCATCCAATTGGCTAAGAGGGACCTTTACTTGTTATTATATGTGTGTATTCCAGCATCCTCTTCCCTGGCCCCTCATGTTCGGACAGCGTTACAGAAGTGGAATAACTTTTGTTCTTTACTTCATTCGTGCTTTTTTTACATTATGCACAACTCAGATTTTATGTTTTATTGTGCAATAATCTAATTGTAACATTTGTTTGTTACATGTTTTGATGCGTTTTTATGCATTATAAAATATTTGTCTGAATTTTGGGGGGCTTGGAATGGATTAAGGCATTTACATGGAAGACACAACAGAACAGAACCAATTTTGTAAGTAGGGTTACCACTGTAGATCAAAAGGATTTTAAGTAAATTGGGCTTCAGTTTAAGTAAATATGTAACATTTTTGCCCCAACCAAGAATTAAACTCCGACAGCGAAGCACGTGGACAACTGAGCTAAAAATTAACCCTAGCTGAGTACATAGTTGCTCGCCTGTTCTTTTGAAAGCACCAGAAGTGAGAGATTACAACCATTTTTCATTCGGAAGTTGTAAAAAGTGTTTTAGGCGTATTTGGTCTCTACAATATACTGTATATAATAATATCTCTTATCGTCTTAAACTTTAGAGCAAACGCCACCGATTCAGTGGAATGTGCCTCAACATTCAAAAGTGGATTCTATTTGACTTGAAATGTTCCACTGTACTTTTAGTTTTGCCTCCAAAACACAAGTCATCATTAATGTTATCTTTCATGATTTGTTCAAGTAAACACCCATCACTTATAAAATTGCTTCTTTTATAACATTCATGTCCTAACATTTCGTCTCTTCCTAAAACAGTACATCCCAAATAGTAGGGCGCGCCCCCCCAAGGGAGCGCAGATCGATGGCGCATGTGACCTCGGGAAACATGCTGTTTTTGCCGTACTAGAATAAAGTGTAATTGCTCATCCACTCAGTGGGTGGCAGTAGTGCTCTTATTTTCAGAGTGTGCACAGTATTTATGAACCAAACAAGAGCACACAGCAAAGCGCACTGGAGTTATGAAGACCTAAGACGAGGAAACATGACGAAGCATGTGTAGCGTTTGGCTTTGACGTTTAATACAGTGGGAGACGAAAGACTAGTCTTTTTACTGTGTCTAAAAATGTTTGCAGCAGAGAGCAGGAAGCCAAATCAAGACGTCACTTAAATACATTAGACCCCGATCACATTGGTTAGCCGCTTGATTTATTTTATTTTACTTTTTTTCAGCGAAAATGTGCCGAATCTTGCCAACAATCGTCCCGCTTTGTCAGTGTTACATCAGTAAACCAGTGAGCACTGTTAGCTTCATATAAGGTGGCATACCAAGTTGCTTAGTGCAAAATAACCCCACAGCAAAGGAGCTGATACTGCCTGCTGCAAAAATAAAAACTGTCCCTCTGTAGACACTGTCGTTTTGTTCTCTTCTTGTTTTTACAGTCAAATTGTTTGGCATATTGTCCTCATAAGTTAATGTTGCCAGTCAAGTTGAATTTATTATTATTTATTGATTTTATTAAATTTTATTTTTCGGTATCAAATGGTCAAAAAAATGTACCTTGAGTGTATTTTTTAGTTTGGATGTTACTTTTTTTTTTTTTTTTTTTCTTCAGGCAAATTGATGCGCTTTAAGTGTTACAAACAAAACAATGTTAATAAATGGTTTTATAAGTTAATCCATTATTTTTTTTCCTTTATTAAAAAGGACACAATGTTATGCAGAGCTGTACTTATAATAATAATTTTACAGACAAATGATATTTCTTACAGTGGCGGCGGGGGGGTGGGCGCGAAATGTTTACGCCTTCCTGGCGGGCGTAACAAAATAATTGAGAAGCACCGCAAAAACTTCCTTGTCGGTGTTTTTTTCTGCTTATTTACAATGAATCTTGTGGTTTTTACTCAGTGTTGCCTCCATGTGCTGTTAGGCAGTGATCAATTGTTGCTCTGAAAACTGTAAATTAATGGATCTTCATGCAAAAATCCCTGCAGTGAATGTGCCTTCTAACAAAAAACATCCTGCCCTTGTCCTGATTGATTCCTCTGTGACCACACTGAATTGTTTTTCCATCAGTCTAATCAAGGTCCTCGTTAGAACACGTTGCTCTTTTGCAAATGTTAACACATGCGAGAATCAATGCCTTAATTCAACATTTGCCTTTCTAATGTTGGCATTTTGCAAACGATGCCCCTCTTGAGTCTTGCACAGTTCGCCCAATTCGGACAAATACCACTGTGTTGACCATCAATCAGCAGGAGGATGAATAACTAGACTCAATGATGATGTTACTCTCCTTAAAACATGTGGGTCATTCCAGAATTGGAGGACATTTGGGCTTCAAAGTTCTTGAAAAATAAGCTTTCGCTTTTCTGGTTTCCTTCTGCATATTTATCGACAATGGGTAATAAACTATCAATGGCTTGATTTAGTTAACCTTACTACAGATCAATGGTAATTTTGTTACATGTATTTGTTATTTACAAGTAAGAGAGTTGCAAATTTTTAATATTGTTAGCTTTCACTCATGAGTACTTGCTAGCTGATCAAGAGGTCAACTTAAAAATAAAAAAAAAACTCATTGTGATCACATGCAAAAACCAGGTTACATGAGGTAGAGGGAGACATTCAATCACTGCTGAGTATTTTGTAAAAATAGAAGAGGACATAAATTTGCTAGATCCATTCTTTTGAACAGATTTTTCCATTTTCAAGTCAACGATCGTTAGTCCCGGCTGAATTTCCTGTTTCTGTTGGAAGTTTAAACAAGGAAAACTGTCTGATGACATTAAATCTAGCATATCATGCTCGATTTCATCATTCACTGCTTTCTTCTAGCACAGGTTTCTGCAAACTTTAACACTAAGAGCCAGTTCATCCCAGGTACATCAGAAAAGACAACTCATTGAGATTTAAAATGATTGCCTCAGCTTTACGTTTTTTACACATACATTACATATGAATATATACAGTATTCTTTGGTGCTAATTGTACTTAAGAAGTCTAGCCCCTTTTAGCAAGCAGAATAAGTACCCACGGTATACAGGTTGTCCCCGGTTTACGAACAAGTTCGTTCCTGCGCTGGCGACGTAACCCGAATTTCCGCTCAAATCGGAATTTACCTTTTAACTACCTCTAAATCTCAAAATAACTATCCAAAAACATTTATTATACGTTTATATTAATAAAATGAAGTAAAAATAAGATGCTGTACTTACCATGAATGCTATTACGATTACGCGACCTTTTAAAAAAAAAAAAGAAAGAAAGAAAGAAAAAAAAGGGAAGGTGCTTTAGTCTCCAGTCTGACTTATGTCGCTCTACATTCCTATGTAATGTGACTTGGGATTTACCCGTGTCATGACTTTCAGACATGGAGAGATGTATCGGGAATTACTCGGGTTGGACACTTTCAGACTTGACCCATGTTGGTGATAGAGGAGTTCCAAAAAATTGATTTTCACATGCATCGCGATTCGAGACGTGACGATTAGATTACAATTCATAAAGGTTCAAAAACGATTATTTTCTCTCAGAACTTTATGACAGCCGTTCGTTCCCGAACGAAACTCAAGACACGTCTGCCGCCCGGACACCGTTAACGGACGCACGCACAGCGTTATACTGGATGCTCCCAGTTACTGGGAGAGAGATTTACTCCTTTTTAAAAGACTGGGAAATAAATTTATGTATATGACACAGGCAGGCACAGAATGTGCGCAAGTTATTTTTTTTTTAGAGCGAGAGGGGAAGAGAGATGGTTCGTTGCTCCTTGTCTTTCCTATTGTCCAGTAAGTTTTAAGGCAGTTCAATTGAAAAATATCCTGAGTGTGTTACTAAGACCTGTGTGCGTCTATAAGAGGTGAGTACACTAACCCTCTTGTACTGTTTAGCCTTTATTGTTGTTGTTTTTGAGATGTTAATAATTAGCGCTGAGCCCTAAGCTAATTAGCTAAACAAAGTAAAACAAAGTATATCGGTTAAAAGAAGTCTTTTTTTTTCTAAAGAGACTTTGTCTGTGTCCAGACAATGTGGAATTCATTCCAGCAGTGTAAATGTTATTTTGTTGTTGAGAGAAGTAAGTACTCCCTTTAATATAGTTAATGTTTTTGCACTTTCTTGTAAAAAATAAATAAATAAAAAGCAGCTTAAGGGCAGCTTTTTGTTGTATTGGCATGTTTTCATCTTTGCTGTTGAATCATAAGGATACTTTAAATAAATAATGGACATAAATTTGTTTGGCTACTTATTAATCAGTACGGCACGATGCATCGATAACCGCGATAAACGCGATAACCTTGATTATCGTCAATATGGTAAATGGTGTTATTAGCGCTTTTCCACCTTTCAAGCCGCGATCATCGTTCAAAAATCGAATCGGAGCGCCCTGAATTGTAATCGAATCGAATCGTGGGGTGCCTAAGATGGCACACCCCTAGGTGGCGACTCTGCTTTCTCTGCGCAGGGAGAGCAGGGGACAGAATTTTATAATCCAGACTTTTCATCATTTTTGGTCGGCATTGACAACAAAATTAACCACACATTTCCAAAGATGGATGATGGACTCGCTTCCTTGGCTTTACCATCCAGTAGCAATTTAATTTAATTTTTTCAGTTTAATTTTGCTATCTTTCCAGTTTGCCATGTTGATAATTGACTTTATACTAGGACGTGACCCGGTTAATGTCCGTGTCAGTCGACCTGGGCTAAAATTGCAGACGAGACTCCGGCATCGAAAAAACGAAACCACGTTGGGTACTTAGCAACCCGGGGATTACCTGTAAATATTTTGACAGAACACTCACACAGGTAATAATTCACCAACTATGTAAAGTTACTGTTGCAACTCAGAAGGTGTACTCACAAGTCTTTGCACCTGTGACTGACAAAATGAAAGAAATAATTCCCCAAAGTACAAATGAAATGTCGTTTTATTTGTATATCGTCATCAGAGTGATTGGACAAGCATTTTCGGGGGTTCTCCAGACATATTTGCTATTTTAAAAAATTATTTCTTCTTAGTTTTTAGAAAGTCAATTTGGTCAGAAACTGCAAGCCATTTTGGAATGACCCATGTCGCGTTTTTCAATGTTCTACAAGCAGAGGACGGTTCATGAGTTCTGTTTCTGATGGGGAAAAAAAATCCATCAATACTGTTGTTCTACACTAAAGAGCGCTTTGGAGGGGGCGAGATGAGTTTCTGTTGCAGCCAAAGTCGTCAAGCAGCCGGTTTCCACCTCCCACTTCTGGAATAGTGACACGGGGGGACGCCCTCGCAGCGGCGCTCGTGTTCAGTACAGTATGTATCCTCTGATCTTCCTCGCTGTGCTGTTGCATGACCGCCAATCCTGTTTCGAGCAAATTCATCGTTTAACACTTGAGCTGGAACTGAATGAGTAAAAGAATAAGAGAAAAACACAGAATTCCTGGACCTCACACTGCTAAGCTTCCACTGGGAATTTTGCTGAGTGTGCAGCTGACACCATGTACAAGGCAACCGCTTCCATGGCAGTCGTATTTATCATTCCAAGTTCACTAAAATGGCCACTTTGCTCAACCTGACTTCATCTTTTTTTGGGTCCTTGGCAACGTTTGTGCTGCTTTTAGCAAAAGCTCAATCAAGAATGACAATATGTACGTTCCAGTCCAGTTAGTGTTCCGCTTACTCGGTCACAAGCTCCTTATTTGAGAAACTGCTCTTCAGTCCCTTTTTATGTCATTGGTGTTGTGTGATTCATCAATTAAGGCGGCCATTTTACACTGCACGCTACTGACTTGGCTCTGCTCTCTCTATTGATGCTTTTCCGCTTTCAAGCCTGGTACAATTTATGTATGCTGGGGGTTTCTCACGGATGACGTATACTGCTGCTGGTCGCACATTGGTTGAGTGGATTGTTCATCTTTTCGTCAAAAGATGGGAGTTTTCTTTGCTTTTTGTTCAGTGTGCTCTTTACACATTTTTTAAAAAGTGCCAGGATGTTCTGAATTTCCCCTTAAGCTCGTTGACAACTATTGTCATCTTCAGAATAGATTTTTAACATAACTTTAAACCTAAGAACTGATATCATTAACTGTGTCGACTGTGTCTTGAAGAATTTTCAGTTGACCAAATCTTGATTTTCCCCAAGTCACTTTTGGTTCGGGCTGTGAATCAAATTTAATGATGATACAATACGACGCAATGAATATATTTCAATATTACAAAGTACCATGATTTGATTTAAGGGTCTCCAAATTACATAATATATTACACACATATTCTACACACTGATTTGTAGAGCTGGGAAAAAATATCATCTGGCGAACCTTCATGTCACGATCAGAGTATCGATACGTTTTTATGAGTATCGAAACTTTAGATACTTCCAATGTGCTGTGCCGGCCACAAGCCAACAAACTAGAGATGTCCCGATCCGATCACTCTCCGTCCTGCTGCTTTTCTTGGTTCGCAGCGCGCTCTAGATTGCTTGTTAAAGTTAATGATGAGTGACAGCTGTTGAGGCTTTGATGTTGCCAGAGAAGCCTGAGAGCGCTATACTTGAAAGACGCTGCATCGTTGAGCTTGTTTAAACACTTGCGATAGTGTGAGTGGTCAATTCATTGTGTTTAAGTGTTCTGAGCAGCGTGAGTGGACTGACTAATGAAATATTTAATAAAGACAAGTATTTTCATTATTCTTGTTAAAAAAAAAAAATTTCGGTATCGGATCGGGACTCTGTATAAAATGTGAAGTTTTTGTTCTATTTTGCACGGGAACAATTGCTGCAACAGGTAATGCACTTTTTATGTAAAAAAATAAATAAATGACGGATCAGATCGTGACAAAATCTGATCGTCCCATCCCTACTGATTTAGATTTCAACTAAAGGAATAAAAAAATACAAAGCTTAAATTGATTGAATCGTTTCTTAACCAAACAATATTCGGATCCAGATTTATGTATCATTACTGTAAATCACGTTATAATACTTTCTTTGGAAAACCAAACGATATTTGCCAATATTACAAACCCTGCCAGAGTTCGATTTGGTACAAGACCGTTCGGTCAACGTATCGTTACACCCCTACTAATAGTAGTTTTGAAGCTCTTAATTAGCATCTGGATGACTGAATTACTCTTTACCTGGTGACCAAGTTTCACACATTAGCTAGACAGTACTTTTGCCGCTATTAATCCAAAATTTAAATGAATTGGATGTCTATCTCTGTCAGTGGCAATATAAAAATTTGGGTTGTTGGTCAAAAAATTATTTTCGTGAATGCCAAAGTAAAAATTGATGTTGGAATGTCATATGCACCAATTTTCAAAACGCGATGCAATAATCCCCTGCTTTGATTAGTTCTGTGGGTAACCGAAAGCCATACACATTCATTTTTATAATGGAATCTGTGTAAAATACACATTAAAAATTAACAAAATTAAACGCGCAGAGCATTTACACGACTTCTGCATGGTTTTTTTAATCAACAATCTCAATGTTGCTGCACTACTTGGTATCTGCTTCAAAAAGAGGTACTCACTTTCCCGTTCAGTTGTCTTGAGAGAAATTCTTTTATTCTATTACTCCTCCAAAAATACACACAGTGACAGTGCTTCGCATCTAGATTCATATTCCTTTGTCTCCACCTTACTACAGTGTCCCCTTGCTGCCATTAGAGTGTTTTGCTGGATCCTCTACTCGTACTGTAGTGGTAAAGCAAGTAAAGCTGAGCTGGGCCAAGCTAGTTCCATGCAGTGTAAAATTGCCATTTAATACAGTTTGACTGTTGTCTCTGTTTCCCTTTCCCTTATTCTGACTTCATATGCTAACATTTACTCCATCCCACATTTCCCCCCACTCCCTATTCCCTAACCCCTGGTTCTGTCCTATCACCCACTCTCAGCAATCCGTCTGAGGGTCCGGGCGGAATACCTGAACCACGAGTCTGCGCTACGCAACGGCGTTTCATCGGATAAACGTCAACCCCTGGAGCGCCAATTCGAGCTGTTCAGCCGGGCAGACTCACTGCTGCGTGCCAGAGACCTTGGCGCCATCGTGTGCGACATCAATTTTACCGAGCTGGAAAACTTGGAGGCTTTCTGGTTAGACTACCTAAGCGGGTCGCTGCTTGACGCCCTTAAGGGGGTCTTCATCAACGACTCATTGAGGGTGGCGGCGGGGTCCGAGGAAGTTCGGCTGCTCATCGCAGTTGATCAGGACGACTATGAGGAAGGCCGGCAGCGTCTGAGCGCTGTCCCGATGCCATCGTAGTGAAGGGAAGACCATCACTGAGGGATGTAGGTGGACTTTTGCTATTATTCTTCAAAATATGTGTCAGGCTTTTGGTTCATATCATACCACTTGGAGCCACCAGAGGGCAGACTTGAACTTTGGATTTTTGAGTTGAAACAATGACTACAGTACTGGTTTTCGATTGAATTCACATCCAGGTGATAATATATTGGCCTGCAGAATAAAAGAAGACATGTTAGGACAAGGCAGAGCAGGATCAAAATGGACAGAGTGGTAAACCCAACAAATTCAGTTTGTGTTGCACTTGAGCCCTTTAAAGTAATTCATTCGAAATGTTTGTTGTGAGGGTGAAAAAAATGTAATATATAACAAAGATTATTTAATTTTGTTGTTGGCAAGATTTTTGGACCCCATTTTGCTGATTTCTCTGTCCTTCGCGCCTACATGAAATTAGTCATTTATATTACTGTCAATGGCGGTGACTGCTTATCTTTTTGAAGTGAAAGGAGAAAGTCCAAGTTTCCACCCTCTACAATGGAATCAGAAGTCTAAAACTAGGGCCATATCAACTTTTGAACCTTCCTACTCCAAAGTCTCCACTTTGTTTTCTGTTTCCCCACACTGATAAAGTTTGTCCACTACGGTAATATGTTTGAAGCGGAAAACCGAGGTGAAAAAAGTGATCTTTGCGTCTTAACTTCGGCCGCGTCTTAAGATAAGCAGCCCGGTCCTGAATCGCCCTAAGACGATAACCCTGCAGCTGACGATTGCTGTGGTCAGTGGTCAGCGCTAGATGACATCAGTGATTAGCTTTCGGCTTCAGCAGACCATGGATAAGTCATCATCACAGTGTAGGGATGATAATTCAAGATGTGGGCTTGTACTGCAAGTAAAAACCTGTACAGGACGAGGCAATGTGTCGCTCAATACAAGCGATGTTCAGGAGATCAAAATCCAAAGTGCGCACATCCGGGCTGCCATCATCTTCGCTAGAGTGTCTTTGATGGAGCGCTGTCTGGTCACCCTTCTGGAACTAATGCTGGGACTTCACTCGAAGAAGACGATCAATAAGGCCCCTCGCTCTAATATAAAAACCACTAGGACAAGAACTCTGCTTGGTTCAAACGGCTGGACCTGACAAATGGTTGTTGTTTTTTTGTTTATCTCGTATACTATGGTTTCAACCTTTTATTTATACTTTTGAGCACTTCATGTTTAATGCTTGTCAGCTGTTTTGGTTATTATCTATGGTATATTAGTAAACCATGATGGTGTGGGTGAAAACTAATAAGATTAATAAAGGGATGGTTGAAAAGCTGTTTTGAGTTATGTGTTCATAAAATTATTCAACATTCAAAAAATATGCCATGACTAGGGGCCGCTTGACTCTGGTATATAAAATTAGGTGCCAGGATTATTGCCTGGCACAGCCAGACTATTCTCCCTGTATTTTTCAAACACTGTGAGAAATAGTCTGGGACCCAGCCCATTAACGGCCTCTCGAGCAAGGTACAAAATCAACCGTCCAATCAGATTCATTTATTTGTGTGACGTGTTCTTAACGAGTAATGTCACTCTTGCGCGCCGAAAGTCGTCTCTACAACAACACAGATGGTGAACGGGAGAGCCGAGATGTTCCAAACCGCGGTAAAACCAGTTTTAAATGAACAAAAACACATCGAAACAAGTCATTGACAACAGTCAACATGGCTCGCGCTAGCCATGTTGAATAAACTTCTCCATTCTCCGCTCACGCTAATTACTTGTCGCTTTAACGTCAACAACAGACATTTTGAATAATAAATATAATTAATTACCTTTGTTTTATGGCTGGGTTGAAACAAAAGCGGTTGCACGACGTCTGTAAACGGGGGTTTCCAGGGTAAAACGGACAAATTAAAAATAGTTTGGGGGCTTAATGCGACATGATCTGCTATGGCAGCACATAGACATATTGTTTCATCAAACACAACAGTTGTTTTGGCTTAAAATACAGCAGTTTCTTTTAAAGAGGAGTGCAAGAGCAGAAACTACTTTTCCAGTCTTGTATGTGTTTTCCGCCATATACATTGTAAATTTATGAAGCTTTTTTTCTGTGAAAAGCTGCCCTTGCATTTATCAATTGACTATATTTTCTATTCATTTTGAAAGTCAAGATATTGACAAGGTTAGAAATGTTTTTTTTTTTTTTATTTCAAATGATCCACAAATCTCAAGCCTGTTGATCCGTTATAGGAGCACCTTGAACGTATCCAGGGGAGAGTTTAGGGGGGTGCTGCAGCACCAGGGCCTCTAGGGGGCCTGATTTGCGGGCGTAAAGGGGGCATGCTTGGGCAAGGGGAAGGTCAAACAGAAAGGTAAGCTGATGGGCGGAGCTGTAATATAGTGTTTAAATGTTAAAATATATACACACACACCCCGCCACACCGAGGCCTCTAGGGGGCCAAGTTTCAAAGGGAGGGTCAAACGCAAAGATGGAGCTTGAATATAGTGTTTAAGTGTTAAAATATCTTTAATTCCCCCTGTTCAGCTAGTTGTGTAGAGGGGCCGCCCCTGCCCCACAACACATCAGATGATTGTTATGAAGGGTGTGTCAATGTGTGAAGTTGCCCGCAAATAATTATTGACTAGAACTCCCACCTGCTGGACGTTCACCTCATGGTGCTCGTTTACACTCATCGCACCTGGGCCCTATTCAGATTTGCTCCGCTACTTAACGTATCGTAGGCGAAGTTAGAAACAAAATATTATTTTGCATAAAAATCATGATCATCACCACACGATTGGATGTCTATCGTAATCTTGGGCAGGGTGACGAGTGCTCCTGTTTTTGCGGCGGCATGCATAGCTGACTGCCATTTTGGTTAGGGCGACCAATGGTCGGAAACTCGATCTCGGAAAAGTATATATTGCACTGCACAGGCACGTTATTTCTTAGTACTCACTGATAAAAATGACGTCATTTTAGTGCCGCATTGTTGTGAGACTAGTCCAGTTGATACAGAACTTATAGTACTCAACTGTCAGCCTTTTTAAATCCTATGCTGTGAAATTCATAAACAGTCATATTAGGTTAACGATGCCATAGTTCAGATAAGGCGGCCAAGGCTTGAAAACGAAAGCAGACTCCTCTTTGGGAATTCATTCAATCATCAAATTGAAATTCGTTTTAGCAAGCAAAGTTTGAGACATTTTAACCATTTCATGAAGTGTTGGCACAATCTTGAAAATCTTCCTGTGTATGATCTACAGAAGATAATTAAAATTGCCATTTTTAACCAGTAAAGTTCCAATGAGATTAAAAACATTTTTTTAAGGCAATCCTGGTCAGGAATGTACAGTGGGGAGAACAAGTATTTGATACACTGCCAATGGGAAAACCCATTGGCAGTGTATCAAATACTTGTTCTCCCCACTGTATTTAGCAATCTACTTATTAAATGTGTGCTGTGTTTTGTTCTTTCTTTACATTTCTAACAAAAACAAAGCAGAAACAAAGATTTTAATTCCTTCTTGTTAAAACTCATCCATTGCGATTGACGGTGATGGTTGTCCATCGCCGTCAATGGCAGCTAACAAGTTCATCAACTGAAGAAGTAGAAAACCTGTGGGAAAATATCTGATAGAACTGTAAACCCCGTCTAAAGGATCATCTCCCAGTTTTTATTTTTCTGGTTTTATTTGTATTTTTTGATGGGCAGCCAACATGCCCCCAGCCTGCCTTGGGCAAACGCAGATGTTTCAAAGCCTCACTCTGCTTGGTGCCTCCTTTTAAAGCCTGCACAACCCTTCTGGAGCGCGCTCTGTCTAGGAAGTCCGCTTCACTATCCACACGCTCTGTCGTGTTCTTCTCAGAATAAAGTCTCACTCTTCGTTGACCCCATCACGGCTTGTTGTAGAAACGGGGGCACCTATGTGGAGCAGGCCTGGCATGTTGTACAGCGAGTTCCATCTTCCCAGACTTATAATAAATGGTTCACGTGATTATTATCTTTTGGGGGGAGTCTCTGCATCATGCAACAAAGACTAAGAGTTCACACGAGAAAGCATTGTAAAACAAAAATGTGATATCCAAAAATGTCTTCAGTCTGGCTGCTCAGTACAAAGTGATCCTTCCTGAGACCTTACATCACTGAGTCATCATTGGTGAGTACAGTTTTTATAAATATAAATTTTTAATATGAAGTACTTTGCCACATGTTCAGATTAAATACAATACTTTGTTTGAGTGACCTGATTTATGAGTTGCCCTTGTTAAGAGCTGTCACAAGGTCACTTATTTTTAAAGGGATCCACAGATAGAAAGACATGTAGTTCTTAAAAGATATGTTAGTACGAGTTATACTAATTTGATATTAAAACCCCTCTTAATGTTTTCGTTTAAATAAAATTTGTAAAATTATTTGAAGTAGTAGGTCGCCGTTGTTGACGTCGCAGGCACATGGACACGCTGCCGGATTTCCACATTGTCACTCTTTAACTACATAAACATTTTGTCGGTTCTACCCTTACAATTTGAACCCGAGCGGAATATTAATGAGACGGACAGCCCTGTCGATATTTGACAAAACGAGCAGCAAAAACTAAATGAACACGAAAGACTGGATGAGAGGAGTAGCACACATGTGTCAAGTTCACTAGTGACAGCTAGCACTCTCCTGCTCTAGCGACAGACCAGGAGAGTGATGTCCAAAAATGTTTGGAGATCTTCACGGTAAACTACTAGTCCTTCTAAAAAAAATTAGCATATTGTGATAAAGTTCATTATTTTCTCTTATGTGCTGATAAACATTAGATTTTCATATATTTTGGATTCATTACACACAACTGAAGTAGTTCAAGCCTTTTATTGTTTTAATAGTGACGATTTTGTTGTTAAAAAAAAAAGGGGGGGGGGGATTTATGGGTTTTCTTTCTAAAAAAATTTGCATTTCATTAAAAGGTACTCTAAAGAAGCTCCTAACCAAATCATCTGAATCAACCAATTACCTCAAATCCCCTGCGAAAGATTTCTGAGGCTTTTAAAAACTCCCAGCCTGGTTCATTACTCAAAACCGCAATAATGGGCAAACCTGCCGACCTGACTACTGTCCAGAAGGCCATCATTGACACCCTCAAGCAAGAGGCTAAGGCAAAGAAAAATATTTCTGAGCAAATAGGCTGTTCCCAGAGTGCTGTATCAAGGCACCTCAGTGGGAAGTCTATGGGAAGGAAAAAGTGTGGCAGGAAACTGAAGAGGAGACGGCACCCTGAGAAAGATTGTGGAGAAGGGCCGATTCCAGACCTTGGGGGACCTGCAGAAAAAGTGGACTGAGTCTGGAGTAGAAACATCCACAGCCACCGTGCACAGGCGTGTGCTGGAAATGTGCTATTGGTGCCGCTTTCCCCAGGTCAAGCCACTTTTGAACCTAAAACGGCGACAGAAGCGCCTGACCTGGGCTACAGAGAAGAAGCATTGAACTGTTGCTCAATGGTCCAAAGTACTTTTTTCAGATGAAAACAAATTTTGCATGTCATTCGGAAATCAAAGTGCCAGAGTTTGGAGGAAGACTGGGGAGAAGGAAATGCCAAAATGCCTTAAGTCCAGTGTCAAGTACCCACAGTGATGGTCTGGGGTGCCATGTCGGCTGCTGGTGTTGATCTACTGTGTTTTATCAAGGGCAGTGTCAAGGCAGCTACCTATCAGTAGATCTTGGAGCACTTCATGCTTCCATCTGCTGAAAAGCTTTATGGAGATGAAGATTTCATTTTTCAGCACGACCTGGCACCTGCTCTCAGTGCCAAAACCACTGGTAAATGGTTTACTGACCATGGCATTACTGTGCTCAATTGGCCTGCCAACTCTCCTGACCTGAACCCCATAGAGAATCCGTGGGATATTGTGAAGAGAAAGTTGAGACACCAGACACAACACTGTGGATGAGCTTAAGGCCGCTATCGAAGCATCCTGGGCCTCCATAACACCTCAGGGGTGCCACAGGCTGATTGCTTCCATGCCATGCCGCATTGAAGGAGTCATTTCTGCAAAAGGATTCCCGACCAAGTATTGAGGACATAGCTGATATAATTAATTGAAGGTTGACTTTTTTTGTATTAAACACTTTTTTTGTCTTGGCCGGATGAAATATGCAAATTTTTTGAAATAGGGATTTTTCTTGACTTTTTTGCCAAAATCATCAATATTAAAACAACAAAAGGCTTGAACTACTTCAGTTGTGTGTAATGAATCTAAAATACATGAAATTTTGTTTATCAGTACATTAGAGAAAATTATGAACTTTATCACAATATGCTAAATTTTTTAGAACAACCTGTATATAGAGGCCTACAGACATCAAACCCATCCAAGAACACTCCCAGAAACCAAGTACAGCTGTGATTAAATGCCACCCAGCAGTTTCCAAGTCCATAGGGAACGAACACACACAACACACACACACAAAGTTCCATTTATATATCTGTATAAGAATACATATACATTGGTGCCACCATCCTGCTGCCTAGGTTTTTACATTTAGCAGATGATACGTTTTTGTTGAAAGCTTCTCAGTTCTTTTGTTTTCTGCTTTCTCAATGCATATAATTTGTTTACAAACACAATTTAAGGATGTATATTTTGAAGTGAAACCTTTTGAGGTCAGAGTTTAGTCATAAATCATTTGATGGGCGAACGATCCTTATTTCCCGAGACAATAAATCTTGCGAGATGTGGGCGTGGCTGGCACTTAAAATTTGATCATGGACGAATTTTATTATTTATGAAAGAAAAAGCTGTAACACTACTGTACATTCAACATCACTCAAATGTCATATGTTTAATCGCTATCCAGACCCGAACAAACTATTGCACTATGAGCATAACTAAGCATAGGTGTGAAGAATCTTGAGGGATGTGGGAAGCAAGGGCATAGGTTTGGTCTCAACATTGGTAAGGAGGATATAACAGCATAACTCGCATGTACACTTTTTGCTGGGGACGAGACATTAATAAGACCAAACAGATTGCGTGAACGGGGTCAGGGTGACATTTCTCACAAATATGAACCTAATTAATTGATAGGCTAAATGATTAATGCAAAATAAATCTGTATTGACTTATGCTAACTTTCTTGTGTATTGGTTCAAGTGATACACTGTTCGATTCAAACACTTTGTTTTCAAAAACTACTAAAACATTTTGAAAATTTCCAGAATAAATTTCTGGATTTTATTAGCAAAATTTAAATTGCAATATTTGCACATAACTTAAGTTTTATGGACATACACAAATACAAACTTGTTAATAACCTCTTAACCATCCAGGAATGCAAAAAATAAACATTTGTCTTAAGACCACCAAACATTGTCTGTCTAAATAAAGAAATTATAACAAAAATGGAGCCTACCATAGGTAAAACACTACTGCTTTTGTCCACAGGCAAACCCAAACTCGACACAAAATGAAAGCTCCTATGGGCTGCTTTAAGACCACAATTAGATAAAAATGACAATTGGGAAGAAAGGGGTACACCTCGGTAAACTACATTTCTCACAGTTAATGTTAAAAGTAGGAAACACATGCAGGAGGACACTTCTCTCTAATCAGCTTCCTACTTGAGCTTTGCAGGTTTGCAAGTTCACACAGTTTAATGTTATGCTAAGTCTGATGCAGGTCGGATTTTCAGTAGCAAAAACTGTGGTATGTTCCCCACTTCCACAACATTGACGTATTTTTATATTACTTGCAAAAAAAAAAGTCTAATATTCCTCCTATTCGAAGGGGGCTTAGGAGGCGGCATGTTTTCGACACGTATCATCAGCCAATCAAACGTGCGTTTGAGGGGGAAAAAATGGACTGGCACATTCAGCTAGTCAGAAGGGGTAAATACAAGTCATAGGATAATGAAAATAATTTACTTACTAATGGTAGGGTCAATTCTATCCTTTTAACACATGGGAAGATAATCTAAATGACCTACAGTGGGTCAAATAAGTATTTAGTCAACCACTAATTGTGCAAGTTCTCCCACTTGAAAATATTAGAGAGGCCTGTAATTGTCAACATGAGTTAACCCCAACCATGAGAGACAGAATGTGGAAAAAAAAAAACAGAAAATCATATTGTTTGATTTTTAAAGAATTTATTTGCAAATCATGGTGGAAAATAAGTATTTGGTCTATACCAAAAGTTCATCTCAATACTTTGTTATGTACCCTTTGAGGCCAAACATTTTCTGTAACTCTTCACAAGCTTTTCACACACTTTTGCTGGTATTTTGGCCCATTCCTCCATGCAGATCTCCTCTAGAGCAGTGATATTTTGGGGCTGTCGTTGGGCAACACGGATTTTCAGCTCCCTCCTCACCCGGTGGCGTCAAAATGATAACAAGAACGATGAGCAAAAATCCCAAAACCACACGGGGGGACCTAGTGAATGACCTACAGAGAGTTGGGACCACAGTAACAAAGGCTACTATCAGTAACACAATGCGCCGCCAGGGACTCAAATCCTGCACTGCCAGATGTGTCCCCCTGCTGAAGAAAGTACACGTCCAGGCCTGTCTGCGGTTCGCTAGAGAGCATTTGGATGATCAAGAAGAGGACTGGGAGAATGTGTTATGGTCAGATGAAAGAAAAATCGAATTTTTTTGTAGAAACGCAGGTTCTCGTGTTTGGAGGAAAAAGAATACTGAGTTGCATCATACCCACTGTGAAGCATGCAGGTGGAAACATCATTCTTTGGGGCTGTTTTTTTGCAAAGGGACCAGGACGACTGATCTGTGTAAAGGAAAGAATAAATGGGGCCGTGTATCGAGATTTTGCGTGAAAATCTCCTTCCATCAGCAAGGGCATTGAAGATGAGATGTGGCTGGGTCTTTCAGCATGACAATGATCCCAAACACACAGCCAGGGCAACAAAGGAGTGGCTTTGTAAGAAGCATTTCAAGGTCCTGGAGTGGCCTAGCCAGTCTCGAAATCTCAACCCCATAGAAAATCTGTGGAGGGAGTTGAAAGTCCGTGTTGCCCAACGACAGCCCCAAAACATCACTGCTCTAGAGGAGATCTGCATGGAGGAATGGGCCAAAATACCAGCAACAGTGTGTGAAAAGCTTGTGAAGAGTTGGAGAAAATGTTTGGTCTCCGTTATTGCCAACAAAGGGTACATAACAAAGTATTGAGATTAACTTTTGGTATTGACCAAATACTTATTTTTCACCAAGATTTGCAAATGAATTCTTTAAAAATCAAACAATGTGATTTTCTGTTTTTTTTTTCCACATTCCGTCTCTCATGGTTGAGGTTTACCCATGTTGACAATTACAGACGTCTCGAATATTTTCAAGTGGGAGAACTTGCACAAATAGTGGTTGACTAAATACTTATTTGCCCCACTGTATATAGCTGGAGTCGTTATAAAATGCAAATTACATTGATTAATAGTTGGTGGGGACAATTTGAGCATCCTAAAAAGTTGGTAGTGTTATGTCCCTACCGTCCCTATGCAAACCTACGCCCTTGGTGGGAAGGTTAATAAATACTCCCTACCCGCACCCCAGAAATTGATAAACTAAAGATATTCCCTTCAGAGGGCATCATATCTCATTTTGACACTGTACAAGAAAGAATTTAAGTAGTACAGTAAATGTAGGTCAGTGCTTCTGATGGTTTAGGCCAATAGAAAATGTCTTGATGGCCCTGACCTCTCCTCCCTCTGCTATACGGTCAGTCGGTGAGTGTGACACCCAGCCCTCCTCCATTCAGGTCAAGGGTTCCAAAGTGGTTCAGAGACGCTGTTGCTATGGTGCTATTGTCAAATCACATGGGGTATAACCTTGAGTGCATTATGTGAAACATTTCTATTACATACACACACTTGGCTTTATTGCCCTAAAACACCACCAGAGGTGTTTTGGTGTGTGCAAATTGTGCAGCACTACAAAAAGCTAATGTCGTGTGGCCGAGTGGTGGTCATCTTTCTGCTTTATTCCACCGTCCGCAGGTGTTCCTCTCACCTCCTTGATTGGATGGAGACGCCAGCCATCTTGCGGCGTCTCGGGCGCCCAAATCAGAGCGCTATTGAAACGTGTCATCTAAAGCTGATAGACACTATAGGACCCGCTGGGACCTGCGTTATTGTTTGTATAACCTGCAGGGTATGGCGCGTCTCGCTGATGGGGTCCCATGCTGCTGCTTATTGACGTGGCTCCATTGAAAAATGTCATGTTGTACACATGTCAGGTCTTGTAACAGTGCGCAGCACCGCAATCTATATTGACTTAATTATTCTTCATCCCGAAGGGTGCTTCTCCTTGTGCAAAAATTCACAAAACTTTGTGTTGGTGTGTTGGAAAGTAAATCATTCAACACTTTTTGAAGATATGTGTGAGAGAGATCTCAGATGATGGAAGCACTATGTTAAAGAAATCCTCCAACCCAGATGGTCCATTTTTCACAAACTCCTGATGTATTTTGCTTAGGTATCATCAGTCCGTTTTGGTGTAATCTTAAATAATACCTCATCAACAAAACACCTACATTTCATCGGAAAAAGGGTTTGTGGTCATGTGGTCTGACATCACATCAACTAAGTAACTGATGACAATTTTATAGTGTAAAAGGCATCACTTAAGATGCTTATAATCAGTGGCAGTTCTAGGGTTTTTCTAAAAACACGGGCCAAGAATGGGCCACATGTTACCCTCAGGGGCCAAGTGTCACTGCCATCTTTGTTCAGTGCAGTGTTGTTTTTGGCAGCCCTTTTAATTTTCGTCCTAGTCTTTTGGACGATAATACTTATTAGTCTTAGTCATGTATTAGTCATTTCCAAAATAATTTCGTCTTCATCTAGTTTTCGTCTTTAAAATTCCAAGGATTTACTCCAAAAATAAATAAATAAAGGTTTCCACCTTTTTAGAATGAACATTACGTCATTCAAGAATAATTTAGGGCAAGTGACTTAACTCATTATCGGTATAAAAGACACCTGTCCACACCTTTGGCAGTCACACTCCAATCTCCACTATGGCCAAGACCAAAGAGCTGTCGAGGGACACCAGAGACAAAATTGTAGACCTGCAACAGGCTGGGAAGACTGAATCTGCAATAGGTAAAACGCTTGGTGTAAAGAAATCAACTGTGGGAGCAATTGTTAGAAAATGGAAGACATACAAGACCACTGATAATCTCCCTCTATCTGGGGCTCCATGCAAGATCTCACCCCTTGGCGTCAAAATAATAACAAGAACGGTGAGCAAAAATCCCAGAACCACACGGGGGGACCTAGTGAATGACCTACAGAAAGCTGGGACCACAGTAACAAAGGCTACTATCAGTAACACAATGCGCCGCCAGGGACTCAAATCCTGCACTGCCAGACGTGTCCCCCTGCTGAAGCCAGTACACGTCCAGGCCCGTCTGCGGTTCGCTAGAGAGCATTTGGATGATCCAGAAGAGGACTGGGAGAATGTCTTATGCTCAGATGAAACCAAAATAGAACTTTTTTGGTAGAAACGCAGGTTCTCGTGTTTGGAGGAGAAAGAATACTGAATTGCACCCGAAGAACACTGTACCCACTGTCAAGCATCATGCTTTGGGGCTGGTTTTCTGCAAAGGGACCGGGACGACTGATCTGTGTAAAGGAAAGAATGAATGGGGCCATGTATCGAGAGATTTTGAGTGAAAATCTCCTTCTATCAGCAAGGGCATTGAAGATGAGACGTGGCTGGGTCTTTCAGCATGACAATGATCCCAAACACGCAGCCAGGGTAACAAAGGAGTGGCTTCGTAAGAAGCATTTCAAAGTCTCCAGATCTCAACCCCATAGAAAATCTGTGGAGGGAGTTGAATGTCCGTGTTGCCCCACGACGGCCCCAAAACATCACTGCTCTAGAGGAGATCTGCATTGAGGAATGGGCCAAAATACCAGCAACAGTGTATGAAAAGCTTGTGAAGAGTTACATAAAATGTTTGGCCTCCGTTATTGTCAACAAAGGGTACATAAAGTATTGAGATGAACTTTTGGTATTGACCAAATACTTATTTTCCACCATGATTTGCAAATAAATTCTTTAAAAATCAAACAGTGTGATTCCCCCCCCCCCCCCCCCCCCCCCCCCACACACACATTCTGTCTGTCATGGTTGAGGTTTACCCATGTTGACAATTACAGGCCTCTCTAATATTTTCAAGTGGGAGAACTTGCACAATTAGTGGTTGACTAAATACTTATTTGCCCCACTGTAAAGACGTAAATGCAGCACCGTTTTTTATCTCTTTGGATGAGTCAACAGACGTAAGCTATTTATTCCAGTTCAGCGTGATTGCAAGGTTTTGCCTATGAAAGGGACAACAAGATGGGAGGATTTATTCAAGTCCTTCACCGAGTTCGCAAAAGAAAAAAATTTACCGATGGATAAACTTGTTTCGATGTGCACTGATGTTGCTCCGTGCATAAGTTTCTCAACGCCTGATCGAAGCTTAACCCCACCAAATATCAACCAGACTCCAAAGCCATCAGCAAAACAATGCAGTACTAGAAGTTGCATTAATGCTAAGAAATACTAATCATTGATTAGCAACAGCATAACAATGTTATTAAAAAAGAATTCAGAGATTTATTGTACTTTAAAAGAGTTGAAATTACATAAAATGCACACATTACTTGTATTTTTAGTTTTGAACACATTGTATGGCTCTTGCGCAATATTTAAAAATATGTGGTGTTCATGGCTTTCTCAGCCAAAAAGGTTCCAGAACCCTGCTCTACAGTTATGTGCTCGTCTGTCATGTTCATTCGAAATTGTTGGGTACCTTTTATTTAGTTAGTTAGTTATTTATTCATTAATGGACTAAAACTTTTGAAGTTTCTAGACGAAAATATTTTGAGAATTGTCGACTAAAACTAGACAAAATTTGAGTTTTTGTTGACTAAAACTAAATGAAGACGAACACATTTTAAAATGACGAAAATATGACTTAAGTATTTTTGTCCAAAAGACAGACGAAAATTACAATGGCTGCCAAAAACAACACTGCTAGTATCATTTCCAATAATTTTTAGAACTTTTCTTGTTTATACTACTCCCGCTTTCTTCCCATCTCACGCATCTTTCTCCTCCTCAGTACCACTGCCACTAGGTCACCATAGCAACCGCTGAGCAAGCCCCACGTTGAGGGATGGTGAAAGAATGGACGTAGAGGAGGGAAGGGGGGTATAAAAGGATGGGGAGTTACCACTTGCCCCCCGCCTTCTCCGGCACCCCCTCACTTTATTGCTGAGTCCCCTATCCCAGCCGCATCAAGACCCCCCCTCCACCTCCGCTGCCTCCCCATGTACCCCATCATCCTCTCCATCCCCACTGTTGTCCAGACAAGCTGGCTCGCGTGGCGTGGATGGAGACCTTCGCCGATGGAAGCACTGGTAATGTTCTTTTATTGTGGGTGTTTTTGAAAGTGCAAAAAAAAAAAAAATGGTACTTGAGGGTGGGAGGTGTCTCCCTTTTCTGTTGGTCCTCCTCCCATCGGCATATGTGGAAGTGCTTTCACGTTGTTTGTGTGTTGGCATAGTTGGAATATGCGTGGGCCAGAGTCACGCGTGCACCTGTAACGCCCCCTCATTACCTGCCACGTGATAGTGCAGGTGCGTGCTTTTGCACGCTACGCATCCTCTTCTCGCGTGATGAGTGTATGAGTGGTCGATATTGCCTCATAGTTGGAGGAGTATAGCGGTGGCGTCCACAATAACACAGCGTCCACGTTGGAGCGGAAATCGATGGACACACTGAGTTAATTATGGGAAAATCAATTAAAAGGAGGAGGCACAACCGACGGGGCTTTCTATATAAAGAGGCCGGGAGTGAGGCTCTCTCTCCCCGGCAGAGGCGAGGAGGAGAGCGGGCCGCGTGGTTGGGAACCGCCGAGCCACCGGTGCGCAGAGAGAGACGAGCCCGGGAATGGTGGCTCGGTGGCCGGCCACGCTGCGCGCTCGCTCCCGGTGTTCTCCCTGTGCTCGCGCGTTGCAATGGCTGCGTGTATGATTGTACAACATCATGTTAAGCATATTTGGGGTGTTTTAGTGTGGGATATCTTCAGTGACATTGCATCGGGGTCACACTGAAAGTGTGAGTGAGACCCTCAGCGAAGTATCATTTATTTTTGCTCAACCTTACTGTATCAAATGTATGTTTTGTGAAGTTTTTAATGATGACATATGGAATAACAGCACTAAGAGAAGTGGAAATTAAACTATCCGATGCAACAGCTGCATCGATAATTTTCCATTCATAAAATTAATAAGGCACATTTAAGTGCATGGTCTTGAGTGACGAATATGCTTTTCTGTGTGTTTTGAGTCCTCTCATTTGCATCTTTGATCAACTTTGAATAAGGCTCAGTGTGAGTAACTGTGCTTGAGTGCGTGTTTTTAATAAGGTTAATTATAGGAAGATAATATTTCGTCAATTAAGTACAAAGAAAAAGGAGAAAGCAAGATTCCAGTCGTTGAACACTTCATTAGACAAGTTCATGAGCATTAAAATGATTTTATTGAAATAGCCGTTGTGGTTTTGCTGTACTTTTTGGTAATTTCTACACTGGTTTGAGCAACGTGAAATACACCAATTATGAGAAGCTCTCTCTCCGATGCATTACTTGATTATATGTATATACTTTTGGTTTAATACCACGAAATCGGGTGTTCATATGTGTGTTCATGCTTTTCTTTTGGATTATTTTGAATGCGAGTTTTCTGGTGTGTACCTAAAGAAATGCTCGCTGATTTTATAATAGATGCATGATTAGGATTTTTCTTTTTGGAGTGCATCAGAACGATAAAATTCAATCATTATTAATTTTATATTACATTTACACAAAATGAAAGTGATTCGTTTAAATTCAATTCGTAGAATATTCAACAGCAACAAAATTCAGACGTCTATTAATCCTTTTAAATAATTCGCCATTAAAACGGTGAGTAAATTTATAATAGACAATATTTGCTTATGATGAAATAACTTTTTCCCCCCGAAGTGCTTAATTAACACTGTTCTACATTCTTTCATGAATTTGCAGCATTTATTCAAATGCAAAATAAAATAAACTCAAATGCACGCTGTTGCTCATGTTTTGAAGCACATCAATAGTGATAAAAATGTTGATTTTTACGTTTCATTTAATGGTTCAATCTTACATATGTATATGTGATATATGCAAACTCTTTCCCGCATAAACATTTACTTTGATTAAATTACGTTTTATTCAACATATAGTGCAAATTTGTTCTAACATTTAGAATATATTTAATTGCCAATGTATTATAATGCACATTGCATTTTAATGCTGTTTAACTTGTATATGCAAATAATTTAAATTTGGGGGTACCTGTGCGATACCTAAAATGATTGCAAATGTGTACATAATGCAGTTAATAAGGATTATAGTACTTGAACAATATTCGCATATATTAAGTATGGATACGTTCAATACTTGAATCTTCTTTTTCACGAGGACAAAATGGAAAAGCATTTGGGAAAAACATCCATGAAGTGCAGTTTTACATGAGTGTGTGTGTGTGTGTGTTTTTTTTTTTTTAATTTATTTAGGTTTTTACAGTATTTGAAACTCACAGTGAGATCATCTAATATTAGCACCACGTTACAAAAGACAATAAGTGGAATTTACCTCGATTTTAGTTTGAATGAGAAAAAAAAACACGCAAAAAATGCTGAATATTTTTTGACACCTATCACACACGTGCATACGCCCCTGCACACACACTTTTGCATGTCGCAATAATAATAATAATACTCATTTTGAGTAAGTCTTCACACACTTTATTTATTTTTGAAAAATACAACAAAATTAATCAATTTTCCTTGGACGACGACCCCCACCTGGCAAATGCCCCTCACCCCCACGCATACCCCACACTCTCTGGCCCGCTGCACAATGCGGTAATGACCTGCAGGGTTCAAAGGTCGCCTGGTCAGTTTCTCAATTAATGCGGAGAGATTGCAATTGCACGTTGGGTTAGGGTGTGTGTGAGTGCGAGAGAGAAGAGGTGTGAGACAGCAGTGACCGCCAGAATATATTAGTGGCCTTTGGCAAGAACACAGCAGTCACTATATTAGGTATACCTGCTCGATTTGGGCCATTGTCAACACACACAAGCACTCAGATCATTTTAATTGTATGATTTAGTAAAAGACCAAATGCATTGTTCCCAATATTAGCTTTTAAATGTGTTTTATCTTAGAATAGTGTGAAAGTCAAAATATAGTTTATGCAAAGTCTGCCAATAATTACATAAACATATTTTATTAATGCATTTTTGTTCTGGATACTTTTAGATTGTGGTAGGTGTACCTAATAAACTGGTGCGTGTTTGTTCAATTTAGTAAAGCTTATGTGCATATTAATCAGTGCTTTTTTAAAAAATGTTTTCAAATGAATGCCTACAATTTATAAAGACTTATAAAAACAAACCACACTAACGTAATTAAATTGCAGAACACAATTTTAGCTTTGACAGCTTTCAAGTTTTTGGAGTGAGGAATCCAAAACTGATCTCAGTTTTTCTCAATCACATCAATTTTTTTTACCATAGGATCCCAGTTTTCTTGGAATATTTTGAACAATATTTTACTTCACATGAGTGTTTGTTTTCAACAATTTGACACACAATATAAATATGAAAAAGACAGGCATGACTACAATGGTTGTTGAAGAGTATTTTGTTTTTACAAAGGATATGGCTATGTGTGCAAGTAATAATGACAGTTGGTGAGATTTGGAGAAACATTTGAATTAGCTTTTACATTTTTTTTTTTTAAACTGCATGGAATCATCATGCCAATGTGATTTTTAATCAACCTAGTTGTGTTATTGATCTTAAAAAGAAACGTGTTTAATGTTTTGTACACTGAAAAAAATAACTGGTGGATTTACTTGATAAAATCATTGTGACAATTTGCACTTTTAATAAGTAAATTTTGTTGTAAGTTATGAACTGGACTTATTATTACAAGCAGTAAAATTTACTTAATAAAAATAAGTGCAAATTGTCACTATGATTTTATCAAGTAAATCCACCAGTTATTTTTTTGTGTGTGTGTACTACAATTACTACTACTAGAGTGTAGTAGTAGTAATCTAGTCTAGTGAATAGACTAATATTTTTATTACATTAGCTTTCTGTTATGTGAATAAAAATTCATTTACAGTAATAAAAGCAACCCACACTAAACGCATTCTGAATCCTAAAGCCTTGGTACTTAATGCAATCAAACAGGCTGCCATTGACGGCAATAGACGTCCAATTCATTTGAACAGAGAGTGGTAGCGCTTACTTGGACATGACACAAAAGGATGCATTTTACATTTCCAAAATACCGTGTGAGTGTCTCCAGTGTGACATAGTTGCGAATGAATAGAGTCAAGAGTCAATTCCCGATCATGGCCGAATTGATTAGCTGATAAATGGCAGTCGGATCAATGCTGGGCAAACATGGCTGATTGGACAGCGAGTCAAAATGGCGGCTGCAGCAGCACCGGCAAAGTGATAAATTGATCAAAAACGGCCATTACGGGAGAGTGTCTGCTGCCTTTGTGCTCGGAATACATCCAGGCCTGGGGGGGTCAGAGGTCAGGCTTCATCCCAGACTGATGACCCCATAGACAGGAGGACCTTTTGGGGTCCGAAAGCCGTCATGGAAGGGGGAGGGCAGAGGAGAAAAGAGGACCTTGCGAGGTTAAATTGGAAAGTAAGACTAGATTTTAGCGGTGGAGCTTCAAGTTAACGTTTTAGCGTGTTTTCCCAGAAGAAGCCCGATTATCGGATTTCTCCCAAACATGATATTGTGTTAAACAATTATTCCTTACTTATTATTTTCACAAATGTTAGTTGAACAATTAAATTCTAGAGAGCCAAATTTAAGCATTTACCCTCAATCTAAAACATTATCGTGATTATGACTTCCCACCCCCTAATCTGTTCTGTGAAATGGTCAAGCGTAATTATCATAAAGGAGGGTGCACAGGGTGAATGATCACGTTTCAGTGCCATTGACAGTGATGGGTGTGTGATTCATTTAGATTTGACGTTACAGCACCAATAGGCAACCATTCACACTTGCATTCCCACCAACGATATTGATGACTCAAAACTGATTTGGACATGTGGATCTTTGGTAATTTGCAAATTACCGGCCAACATCTGTTATTTGTAATTATAGACTTGGATAAGAAACATCTGTAAATTTGTCTATATTTTACTGACATTACACCCATAAAAAAGAGCTTTTTCGGTGTATTTTTTTGAGGGGGTTGGGGGTCCACATAGTTCTACCTGGAGGTGCACAGGAGTGTGGCGCAGCGTCTCAATGTGAGACCGTATTATATTTTGTCTTATCAAAATTACCACCGCAGCCTTCATCACTCAGGATCGGATTTAGAGCAAAATAGATTGAAAGAGAAAAGAACAGGGTAAGAAAATAAAAACAGAAAAAGCATGCACATTATTATATCATCGGACATCTGTGTTTGGTGACATACAACTATAATTTGTAGTGGAATTTTTACTCTGATATTCTGACAGATTAACGACATAATGCTAATACTCAATCTGTGCGAATCAGGATTTAGTGTTCACACAACTAAACATGACTGACACTGTTTGTTTATCACGAAATTTCACTAGTCCAAATTCTGAACCCCGTTTCTCTTCCCTAAACAACATTTGATTTTTTTTTTAACCATCCTCTTCTACAACCGCCAAAATCCCCCTCTTCTTCTTCATATCACTGATTTAACACCTGACCCCATCCTACACCCCCACCTTCCAGATTAGCAAACATGTGCTATCTTGCCTGCACACACACACGCGCACATACGTGCAACCTTTCACACAACCTGCTCACTTTGTAATTCTCGTGTGTATATTTGTGAATGTGAGGCAACAACACACTAAAAACACACATACAAATCATTTACCCTAATACAAGGCTTTGGTCAATGTAGCATAAATTGTGTTACTGGTCCTTTTTTTCTTGTTGCAAAAACATCGTCACATTTTGCACAAGATTCAAAACCGTTCCACATACAAAATGTTCCAAAAAAATGTATTGACCCAAAAACTAATTCTGAAAATTCAGAATAAAAAAATTCTCCATTCACTCCTATTGACTTTCAACACAGATCAACAAAAATAAACCTCCATATTCTGCTACAAAGTGGGACTCACAGAAAATTTGAAATAATTTTGGGGAAAATTCCACCTCAAAAGCACACATTGAACCCTTTAGAGTTATTTGACTCCGTGGTCAACAATTTACCCACACAAAAAAAAAAAAAACTCCCTATATGAGCAAATCTCCATTAACTCCCATTGATATTCAACTACAGTGGGGTAAATAAGTATTTGTTCAACCCCTAATTGTGCAAGTTATCCCCCTTGAAAATATTAGAGAGGCCTGTAATTGTCAACATGGGTAAATCTCAAGCATGAGAGACAAAATGTGGGAAAAAAAACAGAAAATCACATTGTTTGATTTTTAAAGAATTTATTTGCAAATCATGGTGGAAAATAAGTATTTGGTCAATACCAAAAGTTCATCTCAGTACTTTGTTATGTACCCTTTGTTGGCAATAACGGAGGCCAAACGTTTTCTGTAACTCTTCACAAGCTTTTCACACACTGTTGCTGGTAATCTGGCTCATTCCTCCATGCAGATCTCTAGAGCATTGACGTTTTGGGGCTGTCGTTGGGCAAGACGGACTTTCAACTCCCTTCACAGATTTTCTATGGGTTTGAGATCTGGAGACTGGCTAGGCCACTCCAGGACCTTGAAATGCTTCTTACGAAGCCACTCCTTTGTTGCCCTGGCTGTGTGTTTGGGATCATTGTCATGCTGAAAGACCCAGCCAGGTCTCATCTTCAATGCCCTTGCTGATGGAAGGAGATTTTCACTCAAAATCTCTCGATACATGGCCCCATTCATTCTTTCCTTTACACAGATCAGTCGTCCTGGTCCCTTTGCAGAAAAACAGCCCCAAAGCATGATGTTTCCACCCCCATGCTTCACAGTGGGTATGGTGTTCTTCAGATGCAATTCAGTATCCTTTCTCCTCCAAACACGAGAACCTGTGTTTCCACCAAAAAGTTCTATTTTGGTTTCATCTGACCATAACACATTCTCCCAGTCCTCTTCTGGATCATCCAAATCCTCTTTGGCGAACCGCAGACAGGCTTGGATGTGTACTTTCTTCAGCAGGGGGACACGTCTGGCAGTGCAGGATTTGAGTCCCCGAGTAGCCTTTGTTACTGTGGTCCCAGCTCTCTGTAGGTCATTCACTAGGTCCCCCCGTGTGGTTCTGGGATTTTTGCTCACCGTTCTTGTTATCATTTTGATGCCATGGGGTGAGGTCTTGCATGAAGCCCCAGATCGAGGGAGATTATCAGTGGTCTTGTATGTCATCCATTTTCAAATAATTGCTCCCACAGTTGATTTCTTTACACCAAGCATTTTACCTATTGCGGATTCAGTCTTCCCAGCCTGGTGCAGGTCTACAATTTTGTCTCTGGTGTCCTTCGACAGCTCTTTGGTCTTGGCCATAGTGGAGTTTGGAGTGTGACTGACTGAGATTGTGGACAGGTGTCTTTTATACCCGATAATGAGTTAAAATAGGTGCCATTAATACAGGTAACGAGTGGAGCCTCGTTAGACCTCGTAAGAAGAAGTTAGACCTCTCTGACAGCCAGAAATCTTGCTTGTTTGTAGGTGACCAAATACTTATTTTCCATTGTAATTTTGGAAATAAATTCTTTAAAAATCAAACAATACGATTTTCTGTTTTTTTTTCCGCATTCTGTGTCTCATGGTTGAGGTTTACCCATGTTGGCAATTACAGGCCTCTGTAATCCTTTCTAGTAGGAGAACTTGCACAATTGGTGGTTCTCATTCACATTTAACTATAGGACCCACAAAAACGGTTTGACTAATTTTCATTGGTCAGTGTTCTTCGACCCCCAAAACCTTCTACAAACTAAATCTCCATTGGCTCCCATTGACATTAAACTATTGGACCCACAAAAAAATCCCCATCGACTCTCACTCCAAACCCACAAAAAAAATCTCCATCAATTACGCCTGCACAATACATCGTTTGTACATCGCCATCGGAATGTGTGCATCCGCAATAGTCACATCGCAGGACGTGCAATTGTTTTTTGTTTTTAATGTGTAAGCTTCTGTTTTACTTCATAAAAGCAGCACGTGTGCACATGCTGGATCCCTTTTATATGCAGCAAACTTGGATTAAACCACTGCAGCTGGCATTTTGTACTTAAAGTTAATGATGATTGACAGGTTTGTGGCTTTGCTCTGGTTTGGTCTGGTGGCACAAATGTGTTAATCATCGTTAAACGTCCAGCCCAGTCTATAAGTGCGCTGTGCCAACTCAGCAGCGTGAGCGTCAAAGCATTAGCGGACTCACTCATATGAATTATATGAATGTTAAGGAGAGTGATTAAAAGTATGGTGTTAAAGGTGATGCAATGAAAAATATGGGTGAGCCTACATTTTGGTTGGTGAACCTTAAGAAAAAAATGCAACCAGGGCAACCTATGCAAAAGTAAATGTGGAGCCTTGGCAGTAGGGATGTGACAAAATATCGAAATATTGATATATCGTAATACTTTATATCCCCAAAAGGTTATCGATATGGCTGCCAAGAATGGAGGTATCGTTTTAAAAAGGTGTCATTGTCTAAAAAAATAAAATAAAACGGAACCAACAAGTTTCTACCAAAATCTTCCACCATAATAGTGTCTTAGTTAACTCTAAGGCTGCATTGACGGTGCACGATGCCCAATCCTTTTAGACTGGGGGTTTTCAGGGCATTTGCAGGTCACTTGCGGTTCATTTCAGGGCATTTATAGGTAATTTCCTGTTGAGTTTGAGTCACTTCCTATTCCTTTGGGTGATTCCCAGGTCACTTCCTGTTCTGTAACTAAAAATCAACAGGAAGTGACCCATAAAATACCCCAAAATCAACAGGAAGTAACTGAAGATCAACAGGTAAATGACCTTAAATGGCCCAAAATTACCTCATTGCCTGGCATTGGCTGCCACTGATGGCCATAGACGTTCAATCCGTTTGAAGTGGGAGGGATGGCAGCGAATGAACGCCACCCTCCCAGTTCAAATGGATTGGACGTCTACTAGAGATAAACTCATTTCAATTCACAGCAGAAGCTTGTTTTTCTGTTTATAAGTTGTTGGTCAGAAAATCATTCTAGGATATTCTACAAATGTATTGATAATCATTGTATCGCCATATCGTCAGATCATCGTTATTGTGAGCTTTGTATCGCAAATCATATTGTATCGTGAGGTACCAAGAGGTTCCCACTCCTATTTCATATACTCACACATATTTTGTATATACACTAACTGATATGTGCAGTACAAATTTTGGCAAGTTGGTTCAGTTTTAATTCCCTTACAAACAAAATGGAAAACACAGACAAGGCTGAAAAAGCCATTTCTGCTCTTGCACCCCTCTTTAAAATAAACTGCTGTATTTTAAGCCAAAAATAACTGCTGTGTTTGATAGAAAAATATATCCATAACTGAGACACTATTATGCTGGAAGATTTTGGTAGCAACTTGTTGGTTCCTTTTTATTTTATTTTTTTTAGACATTGTCGCCTTTTGAAAACGATATGTCGATTCTTGGCAGGAGCATATCGATAACCTTTTGTGATATAAAGTATCACAATTAGGGCTGTCAAATTTATCGCGTTAACGGGCGGTAATTCATCTTTAATTTTTTAATTAATCACGTTAAAATATTTAACGCATGCGCGGAACGACCCACTCACGCATTGCCGCAAACAGACTACAAGCGCAGTTTTATGTATATTGAGCGTTAAGAGGCAGAGACAAGCGAGTGAAGTGGACACAGGCATTCATTGGGGCCGTGCTATTTACTGGCATTAGCTTTGGCATCTCTTCCACAACAATTATATCTATTGTGGCGAGTGACGTGGGGAAGAACGACAGGAGATAATCTTTTTCTTAACACCCTGAACACAACGCAGAGAAGATATACCATTTGCAGCCACCACTGACAGTCATGGTTGCCAAACTTCCCATCATGCATTTGGGCAGAACAGTTAAGTCGCTACAGTATCATTTACTGAAAGCACAACAAAAATAATAATCCTATCTCTCAAAAAAAAAAAAAAAAAAATCTTCACAAAAAGAAAAGCGCTCAATGCAAAGAGAACTAACCTTCCCAATCAAAATAGCTATGCAAAATAATACTCAGACTTTGGTCAAACTCTATTCAAACATTTTGTTTAGCTCAACAAATACACTAGATGGCAATATTTTGTCACAATATACAAACTATCAGAGGTCTCTTACGTTGTGAAGTCAACACTGGCGAGCTATTAGTTTATTTTTTGATTGAAAATTTTACACATTTTATTAAAACGAAAACTTACAGAGGGGTTTTAATATAAAATTACTATAACTTGTACTCACATTTATCTTTTAAGAATTACAAGTCTTTCTATCCGTGGATCCCTTTCACAGAAAGAATGTTAATGTTAATGCCATCTTGTGGATTTATTGTTATAATAAACAAGTACAGTACTTATGTACAGTATGTTGAATGTATATATCTGTCTTGTCTTTCCATTCCAACAATAATTTACAGAAAAATATGACATATTTTAGAGATGGTTTGAATTGCGATTAATTACGATTAATTAATTTTTAAGCTTTGATTAACTCGATTAAAAATTTTAATCGTTTGACAGCCCTTGTCACGATATATTACCATTTCGATATTTTGCCACACCCCTAATATGAAATATACCATTCAATCTGACAAATAATGATCCCAGTGAAACATTTGCTCCCGCTTATTGATTCTTTCTTGAGAGGCGCTTCAAATACTAGTTGCCTGTTATCACTTATGAGCGTGACTCAGCAACATGGCGCCCCTCCACGTTATTGATCAAGTCTACCTGCTTCTCTCCAATACATTTTTTTTTTCTTCAACAGAGTGTTATTTTCCTCTCAGAGCCCGGAAGCGTGTCAACTCTTAATTCCTGTTGCTGTTCTTGCGCTTGGAACAAGACAATTGCGGGACCATTTTAGCCATCGAGCCCCCCTAGGCTGTAGGGAGGCCCGGGATGGATGGACCGTGTCCCGCTTGCAGTGACCGGTTGCTCACCTGCGGGTGTCAGCAGAGAGCAATGGGATGCTTGCGCCCTGTCTTGTCTTCCAGCTGTGTCACCCAAAAACGGACAAAAGCGCATGTTTTGTTCACTTTTTGAGCTTTCAGTCTTGCGCGCTCCCCTTCTCCTGCAAAACCACCACTCACTTTGTCGCGCAGTGGCGCTAATCCTCCTCTTTTTTAGCCCACACTCAGTGCTTAATCCCAAATCTCTTACTCCTCCTTTTTGCACTTGTTCCTCCTCCTCCTCCCCCGACTCCATTCTACTGTATATCATCTCTGAACACGCCACCTCTCAACGTAACCCCTTTACGCCTTATTTTCCACACCTTCAGGTCTTTTTGATGGGTCTCTCATGCACTTATTTTATTGATTTTATTCCAAGCACGGCACTAAACAACACATTCTGGTGAGAGGTTTATTATTATTTTTTTCCCCATTTATTTTTGATCCCCCATACCTTCCCCAAACAAAATCAATATTATTATTATTAGTAGTAGTACAAATAAACCTGAACCATCATTCTTCTTTTTAATTATTTTGTTTTATTAAAAGGGAACCACGGATGGAAGGATGTCGTTCTTAAAAGATAAATCTTTGTACGAGTTATAATAATTTGATATTAAGACCCCTCTTAATGTTTTTGTTTCAATTAAATTTGTACAATTACTTTAACTAGTAGGTTGCCATTGTTTTTGACGTCGCAGGGCGGTGACGTCACATGGCCACGCTGCCGGAATTCCACGTGTCACTCTTTAAAAAAAAAACGTGTTACTCTTTAACTCATTCACTCCCAGCCATTTTCACCAGAGCAAGGCCCTTTGCTCCTGGCCATTTTACTGGATTTTGACTGATTTTGCAAGGCCCACAGAAAATTCTGTTCTATTGCTATATAAACATGGAACCCACCAAAAGAAAGATTAGACTCTTCTTTCAGCAGAAAAAAAATGGTTCATATCTTTTTCCATTCTTTAGAAATCAGCATCAGAAAATAGCTTAGTTTGAGCAATTTTCCAATTTCTGATGAAAAAACTGAGAAATTGAGCCTTTTGTGAAAGCATACGTTTCAAACATAACTTTGACTTTAACACAGCTATTTTTTGCTTTAGTTACATCCCAAACATCTGAATAATGTTCTCCTTCCACAAAATAACATAATCAAAAAGAGCTTTTGATAGCAAAGTAACAATTTATTTACAGAAAACTAAACTATTGAACTGAGAGATGACGCTGTTGTGGCTGCAGCTGTCGCCCCGGCCGTGCAACCCAACCGTTTTGTTCCGTTAAATCGGGTTACGCCTGGCGTCCTGTGTGGATGAATTCTGGGGGGGGCCTTTGTCGTGACCACTACCTCATAACAGAATTCACCTAGGGAACTTGTGTGGGGCATGTGCCTTGTGTTTGAGATCGTTCTTCCCATTTTTCTCACACTTCGTACTTCTTCCAACTTCCTTTCCCTGACTATTTCTCTTCATTCACTTCCTTTCGTGGTCCGATGAGTTCTTACCAAATGCGCTACTGACCTCCAGTGGCCAGTTTTATTGCTTTAAAATGGATTTTCAGCGTTGTGCTTTGGAGCGAATTTGCATCACAACCTAGAGATGTCTCTTGTGGAAAAAAAAACGTAAAAGACGTATTCGTCTTTGGGACACTGAAACAATTAAAAATAGAACGTATTTATACGTTTTTGGGAGCAAATGAGTTAATTATGTAAGGTAATGATTTAAATATGCCACAAAGAAAAATGTGTCAATCTGTATTAATAAGGCCCTATTCTCACACAGTTAAACAAACAATGCAAAGAGAACTGGCATTCACAAATTCACAATCAAAATAGACCTGCAAGAAACACATAAAACTTACTCAGACTTTGGTCAAACTCTATTTAAAAATTTTAGCAACTCGTTTAGCTCAACAAATACACTGGATGGCAATATTTAATCACCTATGATGCTGGAAGCCATTATCAGGAGTCTTGTTTGTTGTGAAGACAACCCTCATATGAACGTAACTCAAAGTGGCCCCCTCACTAAACAGGAAACTACTGCGTCAGTCAACGGACAAAGCGCACTCATTGGCTTGATCTCTTATTAATTTAAAACTCGCCACTGACACCTTGTG
Organism: Corythoichthys intestinalis; assembly: GCF_030265065.1. NCBI lineage: Eukaryota > Metazoa > Chordata > Actinopteri > Syngnathiformes > Syngnathidae > Corythoichthys > Corythoichthys intestinalis. Next base: position 23,985,212 of record NC_080398.1, on the reverse strand, counting down.
GTTTATTTAAATCACTACCTTACATAGTTAAAGAGTGACACTGTGAAGTATGGCAGCGTGGCTATGTGACGTCAGTGGCGAGCTACTAGTTAATTTTTTTATTTACATTTTTACAAATTTTATCAAAACGAAAACTTTAAGAAGGGTTTTAATATCAATTTAATATAACTCCTACTAACAATTTATCTTATAAGAACTACATGTCTTTCTATCCGTGGTACCCTTCAAATAATGTTGCATAAAGCAATTATTCTGAAGTGGAAAAAATATACATATTTTTAAATGAGCATCATGTTTTGCTGTTTTGCTATGTATTGGTTTAGTCATATATAATTATTATCGGAAGACTGTAGGTCATTTTTAACCCGTTATGACCAAAGCATGCTGCTGAAGGACATGACGCGTTTGCGTCTCCAAACCAATAAATGCACTAAATTCAGTTGCTATTTCCACTTCTGGGAGATGATTGGATGAAACTTTACCCATCAAAATCAAATCATAAGGTTTGGGATGCCCTCTTTGCTATTTTTGACTCTTTGAAAATGTCTGACCAGACTTAAATAAGGATAACATTAAAATGACCAATAAAAGCATTAAATATCCACAACCCAAAAAAATTGCACTTTTTTTCAGGTGCTTGACGAAAAATAAGCGCTTTTTTTTTTTTTTTGCCCAGCAGAAAAAAAATGCGGGTCTGAAGGGTTAAAGGGTAATATATTGACTAAAGGCAAATATAATTTGATTTTTTTTTTTTTTTTTTTTTAAATATGATTACAAATTTTATCTAATATTTTTAATAGGACAGTAGATTGTCCACAAACATTTGTATTTTCCCCCCCCAGTATTTCTTATTTTTACGATGTACATATTTTGATTAATTTATTTGTATTTATAAAACATTTTTAAAATTAGATATTTAAACACTTACACAATTCATCATTTCATATTGTTTTGATCAAATTTAAATATTAAATTTTCCAGAAATACATAAATTAATATTTAAATACAGTTCTTTGCTTCTATTTTTGCTTAAGTTTTTAAGTTTTACAATTTCATGTTTTTTAATTACTTATAATTTCATAATAATGCAATGCATACATCTGTGAAAATCAAGGGCGTAGATTTGGTCTCCTCATTTGTAGGGATGATATAACAGCATAACCTGCATTTACACTTTTTGCTGGGGATGGGACAATAATCAGACCAAACAGATTGGGTGAACGGGGGTTTTCATTTCTCACGAATATGAACTTAATTAATTGATAGGCTAAATGATTTAATGCAAAATAAATCTGTATTGACCAGTGTTGATTTTGGCAGCCCTTTTAATTTTCGTCTTAGTCTTTGGGACGATACTTATTTGTCTTCATCGTATTTTAGTCATCTCAAAATGCGTTTGTTTTCATCTAGTTTTAGTTCACGTTTACTAACAATGTTTTCGTCTGTAAAATTTTACTCCAAAAATAAATAAAGGTTTCCAACAATTTCAAATGAACAGTGATGGACAAGCACATATTGTAGCATCTACAAGGACAATGCCAACTTATAGACCCCAATCACCAATGTCATACAATCACGTGATAGCTGTATTGTGCCGCCATATTGTCCGTCATTGTGTGTCCGTATTGTCAATGATCTTAGTTTCTAAAGGTGGATTCACTTACAAATTATGGAAGCCCCGGTGCTTTTAGACGCTGTAAACTCATTGGATGAGTTACATAAAAGCCGTTATTTGGAAAAGCTTCGGTCGATGCAGTCGCCAGATCCATATTTGATGCCCAAACCGATGTTTCCTCCCGTCCGGTCCCGTGTGTCAGAGCTCATCCTGAGACCACAAAATTTCCAATCATACTCCAGTTTATGTCACGATGAGGAGTCGGGTACCCAAAATCGGCACCAGCCCGAATATAGACCGACATTTGGTCAGCTGAGCGTCACCGTTGTCACGATTGTAAAATGAAATTTGATCGACAACGCGCCGGTGTGTGCCGAAAAATAGCTGCCCCGCGTGAAATGTCCCCCCTGACGGGAGCGCTTATTTATAACGCTTTATTGACGTGAAAACATCAAATGTTTTCATGGACGCATTACAGTAATGGATTTACGACTGTAAGATCGGTTTTAAATAATTAAATTACACAAAATATTAGTGCTGTATTTTAGTAACAAATTGTGGACTGGGCCACATAACCATCTTTGAACAGAAATGTATTAGTCTACAGGTTTTCCGTGTGGGCGCGCCCGTCAGGGGGAGACATTTCACGCAGGGCGGCTATTTTTCGGCACAACACCTCCTCTTGCTGCACGACCGTGGCGACGAGCTTCGTAGTCTCCATCTGATGATGTCTGCGATCGTGTTGGCATCATATTGATGTTTTCACCGCTGTCTAACAGACCGAGATAAACAAACCGTGCTGCTTTAGAGATTTGCCCTTTTAACAATGGGCACACAGCAACTACTAAAATGACCGTTTATCTTCTCTGTTACTGCAACCAGCCGCCACACATGCCTTCACCATTTTGCTTAATCAATGTTAACGATTGTCAGGAAGGTTTTTGGGTTGTTTACTAGGCGGTGATTCCTTCGACAAGCAGAAAAACACGGAGTAATAGGAATGTACGTAGTGGTAATATGTAAACACGATGAGCTGACGGACAATATGGCGGCACCAGTCAGGGGGGCGGGGTTGTGATGTCACGTGATTGGGATCTATACACACTCAGCACGAAAAAAGTACATTATTTTCAATTTATTGGTTGGACGCCCCTGAATTGTATGTTAAAAAAAAAAAAAAAAAAAAAAAGAAAAGTTGTCTGAGAGTGTAAGAGGAAGCTCACTGTCAGCAATAGCCTAATGCTAATGCGGATGCAAATGCTATGCTAATGCTACAAGTTACAATTAGTGTGTGGTGATCACTCAGCACAGTGCTTTAAAGGCTAAATCAACATTGCATTTCTCTCTTGCCAAGATAAGAAAACAAATCTTACCGTGTGTGCAAGCCTAAGAGCAGCACCACGTCACATGAGTGACACAACCAGACACTGCTACGATGCATGCTAACTACACAAAAAATGTCTCACATCGTGAACATGTAACGGAAACTATTGTGGATTTTCGTCTCGTTCTCGTCTTGTCAGACAAAAACTGGGGTTAGTCTTGTTATTTTTTGTCTCCCACGACACATTTTTAGCTCATCATCGTCTCATCGTCATGAAAAAATTGTTGTCGAAATATTTTCGTTATAGTTGACGAAAACTGATAGTGACTTATACTAAGTTTCACGTGTATCGATTCAGATGATACACATTTTGAGTCACTTTTTTTTTTCAAAAAGAAACATTTTTAAAGCTTCCAGAATAAATGTCGTAATTTTATTAGCAAAATCGAATAGCAATATTTGAACATACAAACAATAAATGCAAATTTGTCAATAATTTCTTAAATATCCATGAATGCAAAAGAAATGGTATTAAAAAATTGTCTTAAGACCACTCAACATTGTCTAAATAAATAAATATAAGTGAAAAAAAACTAGTCAGGGTATAACAAAAATAAATAAAAATGGAGCCTTCCTTCAGGTAAAACACGACATATACAGTATATATACATGCATATATAATAAATACATTTTAAATAAATGCAAATCAATCAAACATGCGTTTGGGGGGGGAAAAATGGACCGGCACATTCAGCAAGTGAAAAAGGGTAAATATAAGTCTGAATGAACATGATGAAAATAATTCACTAAATAATGGTAGGGTCAATTCTATTCTTTCAACATATGGGAAGACAATCTAAATTACCTACAAAACTGAACTCATATGATGGAAATAAGGATACTTAAAAGTTGGTGGGGACAATTTGACCATCCTGAAAAGTTTGTAGTGTAATGTCCAGTGGTGAAAGTGGGCCAGAACGGTCAGGAACGCAGTTCCTATATAAGATTCAGGGACAGAACGCAGTTCTGGTATAAGATTCAGGGCCGGAATGCTGTTCCGGTACACGGTGCTTTGATTCTGAAAATATGACAGCAACTAAACGCGATGTAAAAAAAAAAAAAAAAATAATAATAATAATAATAATGCTAAGCTGCCACACATGTATTTCATCTCCAGAAGAAAACAATCTACCAACATTAGATTTACATACACAAGTGTTAACAACAGGCATAATAAAGTACTTGTGTAACGTCATCCGTTTCCACCAATATTTATTATTTATTTTATTCCACGGAGGGCATGGAGGTTTCCCCAGCTGCTGCAGTTATCTGAGTCTGACGATGATGAGTCACGTCAATGTGCGAACTCACGCAGCAAAGCAAAACACCTTGACTCATTTATCCGTTCAATTGGCTGACATACTTACATGTGATCAACAGAGATAGTTAGCTCTGATTGGTTTAAATATGAGTGTTTTTTGAAACCGCAAAAAAAAAAAAAAAAAAAAAAAGGTTTTAGGATGCGACAAAAAAAGGGCAATGCAACCTAAAATGGATCAAATCTTTAAGAGCAACGAAAGTGTTGAGGAGGCTTATTTATTATATTTAGTTTTATTTGCTCTGATGGGGAGGTTCAGAAAATCTTAGCTGTCAATGTGCACTTTGGACTTATATTTGTTCATTTATGTTAGGCTACTTATTTATTTCCTTATGATTTTAAAAAGTCAATGTTTGCGCGATCTTCAAAATATATTCCATTTCACTGCATAATATAAGTCATTTGTACTTATTTTTCTAAATGTATGTTACTTATATCTTTATTATTAAAAAAAAAAAAAAAAAATGTTTACATTAACTTCAATTTTATTATACATCCGATGTTATTAAGTAGTTAAAATTGAGATTTGGCATTTAGTATGTGAGGAAATGAGGGAAAATAAAAATTAGCCGATGGTGGTTGTGGTTATTGGTGTTTTTGTTAACTTTTATTTTGCAAATCATTGAAAAAATACAATTTTGAAAGAAAATCTGTTTTTGTATGTGGTATAGAAACAACTGTGCTAAAACAGTTTTCTTTGCATTTCAGTAGTTTAAGAGGTTTGAAAGAAAATAAATAAATGGAATTTCTGGCTCCGTAGCGACCTTCACTTTCACCCCTGGTTATGTCCCTACCTTCCCTATGCAAACCTACGCCCTCAGTGCAAATCCATCCCCAAAAACCGCAGAAGAAGAAAAAAGAACTTTTTTTTTTTTTTTTTTACCACTTTCAAAAATCCAGATTACACGTTTTTATAATTTAGTCATAAAGATGTCCAATTAGCATAAGGACCAATAAAAACTCAAAGATATTCATGACTAGAGAAATGTCTCCATCCATTTAAAACAGTAACTAAAAGCATCTGTTAACAATTGAAACGTGTGCTAATTTTGGTGGAGCGCTTCCACTGCAGTAATGTGTTCATAAGTGCTTGGCGCAGCGTCATTTGTCACAAGTGCAGTGTTTTCATCCATCCCCTTTGCACCTGCTGGTTATTTTTTTCCCCCTCTCTTCCTCTTCCATCCAAAGCAAGCTCACACTGTTCTCTTTTTTTCTCGGTCACTGCAGCCATTTTGTGGGATGTGATCAATTTTCTGTGATTTTCCGCCCGTCATTGTGAGGTGCCACTGATGCCACGTTGCGCCGCGTGTATCTTTTTCCTCCTCTTTTCTGTGTGGCTTAAGGAGGAATATAATTTAGACTTTTCCCCTTCTTTTTTTTATCAATTCTCTTGTTCATTACAGCATTGGCAGGGGGAAACTTTCTCGGTCGTGTTCTAATTTCAGGCGAGCCTCCTAACAAACGGCGTATCCTCGCCTCCTCAGCGGCCTTCTATTATTCCTGATATCAAGAGAGCTGCAAAATAGGATATGTTTTCCTAATCTGCCAATAGTCGCATGGCCTTGAAAGACTTCATTTCGGCTGAGCCGTGAAAAGGCTCAAAAAAAGAAGGAGGACGGAGAGGGGGGGGGCATCAATATGGCTGAGCGGGATAAGAGGGAAAGAGCCGTATTCCGCGGCTGTATCACGTTGATGCCGTATCCTCCCTATTTGTGCAGATATTGGTTTTGGAGGGGCGAGAAATCGGGAGACGTCAGTCCAATAGGAAGGTTATACGGAACCAATGCGTCCGAGCCTAGGCCGTAAAGTCCATTCTTCAACTTTTCCTTCATCTCTGTCGGGAGGCGTGAGGTGTCGATTATGGACAGACATGTAGAGTTGAGGCGTGACGCATCGCGGGGGTTCACCGTGGAAATGAAGTGCGCCACAGAAAAGACTTGACTCAAATACACTCTCTGCCCCCCACACTTCCATTTTAGTGGACACGCTACAACGTGCATGTAAACAAAACACATGCAGAGCCACTACGCGGATTTAGTGCGTGTTGATGGGATTTAAAGGCTGTTTGTCTATACAGCTTTACACACTCTGTTGTTGTATCAGCGTTTTACGGCAGGCATAGGCGGATATACTGTTCAGGCGAAGTAGGCGATCGCCTTAGGCCCCCAACCAATAGGGGGCCCCCCAACCAGCTGCCCTTGCCCTAACGAGCAAGGGCTTGGGCCACCGGAGCCAGCAGCACCCCCAACTATTCGTTATGTATAATTATGTCAGCATACCAAACAAACTAATAACAAAACAAAAAAGAAAGCCATTTGAATGCTGGATTTATATTATCTCTCCCCCACACACAGGCACTACAATGGACTGTTCCACGACGACTGACTGAGTATCAGTCGCTTAGCTTCATTTAGCGCCGTTTAGCTTAGCTCCGTTTAGCATCGCTTAGCTCTGCTTAGATGTTCGTTAGCTTCACTTAGCTCTCCAGCATTTTTCACGCCACTAAGCTCGCTATTTTTACAGCTCACTTGCTACTTTGGACGTAGCTATTGTTTATTTCGAACACATGAGCGAATGTGCTCTCCATGACAGCCAAAATGCAGCTAGGGAGAAGTTTAGAACAGGCCGCTAATGCCTTTTAACTTTATTCTTCTTCACAACGAACATAAAATACACGACAGCACACCCTGTGGCGAACAATGCAGTACAGTTCCAATCATTCATACAATAACACCCAACAGCTACAGAATTTGTGTCAGGAATACGCTGGCAAGCAGGTGATGTGGACCCAAATGCAGGGAAACAAAAAGCAGCCAGGGAGGATTTGACACAGACAATGATGCAACAAGGAGTGAAAAGAAACCAGGAGCTTATTTACACACATGCAGAGAAGGGGTAACGAGACAACGAGGAATAGCTGGGTAATGCAGGAGATTACACTAGGAGCAGGCGGACCAGGTGAAATCAATGGGTAATCACAGGGACAAGTCACACTAGGAAAAAACCAACACAAAACCTAACAATTTGCTAACGATTAAAAAAAAAAAATCTATTAGTGACACCACAAGCAATGGCGACGAATGTTTTTTTGACGATTAATGTTTTTTTACGGAGTGGAAAGCTTTTGGTTAGCGGTTTAGCTAACGTACCTCCGGTGAACATTTCAAAATAAAAGCACGTCATGTTCATCATATAAATAACAATTTCTGGAGTTAGTCCTACATACTTGAGAAATAATATTATAATATGTTGAGTAAATACTACAGAATACAGATTCTACACTAAGAATAGCTTTGAAATGACACTCTTTATGACAAACATGATTGGCAATGAATTTTTTTTTTTACTATTTTAATACTATTATATACAGTGGTATACTATAATAATAATGCTAGATTTTTTTTAAAGAATTGAATAATATTGGAAAGGCAAAATCAGAGTTCTGAATCTATTTACTTTCCATTCTTTAGCACTAGTAAATGCTATCAGCATTTAACCTCATTGTTTATTTGTGATTAATTATTGTTATTTACATGATTATTTGTACTTTATTAAAGAATTTAAGTGTTCCAAAATGGTTTCGTGAATTAATAAGCGTCAACAAAAATGTCATTGCTAAATTAGTAAATTATTAGATTAGTCGACTAATCGTAAAACTAATCAGGAGAAAATTTGTCATTTAGGACAGCACTAGTGTACCGGAACATATTTCCTCCACACCCTTCTCACCTTTTTAACCCCTGACCCAAGAAGAGGGCCCCTGGATATGTTCGCCTTAGGCCCCAAAATTGCCAAGTCCACCACTGACGGCAGGTCCGCCATTTTTGTAGAGTGTATAAAAGCCAGTGGTCTAAATGGCCTACAGTAATCCACCTAGTGTGAATTCTGCACTATTGAGCGCACATGACTATAAGCCGCACCATCCAATGTCATTATACAAAAACATACACATACAATCCGCACCTGTCTATAAGTCTACACATATCTATGAATTAGTATTGGCAACTTGGTGGATCACAGCTGTCAGCGCTAGACCTAGCATAACAGCTTTGTCATAGCACACTGTTTGTTTGTTTTTTAAACCTGTCAGCTCACCAATGCTAGCCTCAAATTGTTCTACTGTAATGGTCTCAAGTATCAGACAGAGGTGTGTAGTTATGTGTAGTTATGTGCCTGAGCTAGCATAGAAGCCTCTTTATGAACAATTTTTTTTGTTTTTGTTTTAATGTTACAAGTTAGACCTGTTGAGAAACTAATTGCTTACTGTGTACTGTACTGTTAGTCCCACCTGTGGTTATGTGGGCAATTGCCCGAGCTGTGCAGAGTATAGCCTAAATAGTAATTGTAAATTTTTGTCATAACATTTATACCATGGATATTACCTGAAATTGAGACTGGTAAGTCCCACAGTATGGCAAGTGGGCATTTGAGTGTTTTTATCAGCAACATTTTCTGCGTATGTTCCGGGACCTGTACCTGTCTCGTCATCCATGCGCTGTCATATGTACTTTGCGCCCTGGCACCTTATGATTTACAAATTAAGCACTGCAGGGGGGGGGGCAAAAATGTTGATAACCCCGAAACACAGTGTCAACAATTAAATACACTTACAAGATGTATGCTCGTACACACAGGCATCCCAGCTATGTGGGTGTGCGTGCGTGTGTGAGCGCACGTTTTTCTGTCTTACCTAGTGGAGAAGTAGACACCGCATCTTTTTTGACTGAATATTCCAGGCAGGAATATTTCTAATAATATGTTGAAAATATGTATATTTTTTTTGTTTCCTATTATTTTTGAGGATTAATGTCTTTAGTGGAGCAAACTGAAACACAGCAGTGCTCTCTCCGGTGTTTCATGGTCCACATCTTTAATCCTTGGTTCTTGCTCAGTAGTTGTTGTTATTTTTTAGGTTATAGGTTTGAAAAAAATTACGTATTTCCATCTTGCCTCTTCTGTCCTCAGGTGTTTTTTTTTTTGGAGTAACCAAAGCAATTGACTGTCTCTAAGGTACTAGTAACATGATCTGTTTGAAAAATAATTTTGATCAATTATAAAAAATATTTTTTTTGTTGATTTTATGTTTGATTTATTTCAGATGTTAAGACAAAATGAATAGCCTCACAATCCACACAAAAATTATTTATTGAAATAACGACACAAAAGAAATGAGAAAAACATAGGCATATTGTTTTTGTTCATTTAATTCATTTTTGTTGTTTTATTGCCTTAAAACGTTTCTAGACAACTTTTTACCGGAAAAGACTTAATTTTAAATTCATATATTGGAAAGTCAATTATATGCAGTGTTGTCACAGATTACTTAAAAAAGTAATTTAATTACTGATTACTTTTTTGAGGTGTAATCAGTAATCTAGTTACTTTACCGATAACTATATTATCAAAGTAACTAAGTTACTTTAAAAGTAACTTATCAGTTACTTTTTACCAATGTTCCTCCTTTTGCTGCCTCAACATAAAAATGACAACAAAAAAATGTCTTCGCATGTAATAGAATTTTCACGTAAGGCTTAATCTTTGAGTTAGCGGGGGTTGACTCGTGCTAGCTTAGGCACCCCGGAGCCCTGAAACTAACAAATAACTGACAAACTGCACGGAATTTGTTCAAATCAACTCCAACGACTAAATAAACCCCGGCTAACTTCAAGATCAAGCCTAATGTCAAAAAATCTGAACTTCCCCTTTGAAATAAAGACCTAGCTGTTAAAATATTGTCTCTAAAAGTTCAAAAGTTGAAATGAACAAGAATCCTACAACAAATTTCTAATGGGTCAAAATCATTTTTCGAGCAAATCATATGACTAGCACCTAGCTAGACACTAGCTTTTGCTTTGCTAAGCCAAAACTACACCTGTGAAGGCAAGATGAGTATTTAGAATTTATGTAAACCTAAGCTTTCAAATGCAACCAACAACAACTGAGCTTGAACAGTTTTATATACACTCATCGGCCACTTTATTAGGTACACCTGTCCAACTGCTCGTTAACACTTAATTTCTAATCAGCCAATCACATGGCGGCAACTCAGTGCATTTAGGCACGTAGACATGGTTTAAGACAATCTCCTGCAGTTCAAACAGAGCATAAGTATGGGGAAGAAAGGTGATTTGAGTGACTTTGAACATGGCATGGTTGTTGGTGCCAGAAGGGCTGGTCTGAGTATTTCAGAAACTGCTGATCTACTGGGATTTTAACGCACAACCATCCCTGGGGTTTACAGAGAATGGTCCGAAAAAGAAAAAATATCCAGTGAGCGGTAGTTCTGTGGCGGAAATGCCTTGTTGATGCCAGAGGTCAGAGGAGAATGGTCAGACTGGTTCGAGCTGATAGAAAGGCAACAGTGACTCAAATAACCACCTGTTACAACCAAGGTAGGCAGAAGAGCATCTCTGAACGCACAGTACGTCAAACTTTGAGGCAGATGGGCTACAGCGGCAGAAGACCACGCCGGGTGCCACTCTTTTCAGCTAAGAACAGGAAACTGAGGCTACAATTTGCACAAGGTCATCGAAATTGGACAATAGAAGATTGGAAAAACATTACCTGGTCTGATGAGTCTCGATTTCTGCTGCGACATTTGGATGGTAGGGTCAGAATTTGGCGTCAACAACATGAAAGCATGGATCCATCCTGCCTTGTATCATCGGTTCAGGCTGGTGGTTGTGGTGTAATGGTGTGGGAAATATTTTCTTGGCACTCTTTGGGCCCCTTGGTACCAATTGAGCATCGTTGGAACGCCACAGCCTACCTGAGTATTGTTGCTGACCATGTTCATCCCTTTATGACCACAATGTACCCAACTTCTGATGGCTACTTTCAGCAGGATAATGCGCCATGTCATAAAGCTGGAATAATCTCAGACTGGTTTCTTTAACATGACAATGACTTCACTGTACTCAAATGGCCTCCACAGTCACCAGATTTCAATCCAATAGAGCATCTTTGGGATGTGGTGGAACGGGAGATTCGCATCATGGATGTGCAGCCAAAAAATCTGCACCAACTGTGTGATGCCATCATGTCAATATGGACCAAACTCTCTGAGGAATGCTTCCAGCGCCTTGTTGAATCTATGCCACGAAGAATTGAGGCAGTTCTGAAGGCAAAAGGGGGGTCCAACCTGTTACAAGCATGGTGTACCTAATAAAGTGGCCGGTGAGTGTATATGTATATATACAGTATTGGTGAAAAGTTTGGTGACACCTCAAAGGTGGATACTTTGAAGAATGTAGAATATAAAACCTGTTTTCAGTTATTTCCCTTTTTTTTGCCATTCCACATGTTCGTTCATAGTTTTGATGTATTCAGAGAGGATTTACAATATTAGTGAAAATATATAAAACGTAAAAATGTTTAGGTGTGCCCAAACTTTTGACTTTTGTTTCAGTCATCAACATGCTTTGCCCCCAGCCCCACAAAAGTAAAACTCCGCCTATGGTTACAAACACTGACAACAAAATGTGCATAAAGGCTGGTTACAAACTGTAGAAGTGCTGGATATCTTGTTACCTGTAGGCTTTGTTTGGAGTTTTGTCGCGTTGTCCCGTAATTCCAAGTGCTTCCTTGTTGAACTGAATGTAGAGTTTTTAGCGGCTGACAGTCTTTTTCAGCCAGCGTAAAGTTTGCAACGCACGAAGATATTTTTGTCATCTTTACTGGACAGAAATGTGAAGTAATGGCTGTATTTCCAGTGAGCAAAGGCATCCATTTGCGGTATATATCCTGCCTTTCACTGTTAGCCTCGCTGCCTCGTCAGAATGCTATGTTGTTGACCGCCGTGGCAGACAGCCTCAAACAGCATAGTAATACACGTGACCCGCCCCCCCCGATGAGAAATGCCCTTTATACATGACTACAGTATTCTTCATTCTACATACATTATGAGGCAAAAACAAAATAGTAACGCACAGGCACTAGGGAAACTAACTTGAATCGGATTACTGGCTTGGAAAAATGAACGCGTTAGATTACTCGTTACTAGGGCTGTCAAAATTATCGCGTTAACGGGCGGTAATAATTTTTTTAAATTAACCACGTTAAAATATTTGACGCAATTAATGTAAATGCCCCGCTCAGACAGATTTGAATGACAGTATAGTGAAATGCCCACTTGTTAATTGTGTTTCATGGAGTTTTGCTGCCCTCTGCTGGCGCTTGGGTGCGACTGATTTTATAGGCTTCAGCACCCATGAGCAATGTGTAAGTAATTATTGACATCAACAATGGCGGGCTACTAGTTTTATTTTTTGATTGAAGAATTTACAAATTTTATTGAAACAAAAACATTAAGAGGGGTTTTAATATAAAATTTCTATAACTTGTACTAACATTTATCTTTTAAGAACTACAAGTCTTTCTATCCATGGATCGCTTTAACAGAATGTTAATAATAATGCCATCTTGTTGATTTATTGTTATAATAAACAAACACAGTCCTTATGTACCACATGTTTAATATACATATATCCATCTTGTGTCTTTCCATTCCAACAATAATTTACAGAAAAATATGGCATATTTTATAGATGGTTTGAAATGCGATTAATTGCGATTAATTACGATTAATTAATTTTTAAGCTGTAATTAACTCGATTAAAAATTTTAATCGTTTGACAGCCCTACTCGTTACTGAAAAAAGTAATCAGATTACAGTAACGCGTTACTGACAGCACTGATTATATGCAATTAAATTTTTGGCCACTGGGGGGGGGGGCTATATGTTGTGCACGCCTAATATGGAGAAAAAGCACGAGCATGACAAATTTGGACCAAATTGGCTGTTTTTGGAAGGGACAAACAAAATAAGATCCTCGGCACCCCCTGTTGTGAGTGACTCCCAGCGCCCCTGAGCAACCATGCTTTATTCAAGTAAACTAATAAACTGATCCTAATTTGATTATTTAAGGAAAACACACGAAACCTCTTGCCTCGCTATCAGTCCTCCCAGTTAAAATGGATTGGACGTCTATCATTGCATGGTTGTTGGTAATGTGCTAAAAAGCTAGTAAGTGGCTGCCATGTTGTAGTGAGTTTTTAGCTTCTGTGCATCAAAGTCGCCTACAAGAAGCTTTGGGCTTTTTTATGCGTGCCGATGGGATTTAAAAGCTGTTTGTCTATGCAGCTTTACTCACTGAGTTGTAGTACATGGATGGCTTTGTGGTTGCACTACTGCACCGCTAACTGTCAGACTCCGATTTCCAGGGCTTTCATTCCCCCCCCCCCCCTTACACAAGGGGAGGAAATGAGGAAGAACAAACCAAACGTATGAAAAGTCAAACATGAGAGCGCTAGGAGGGAGGGAGGGAATGGGAGGGAACAGAGGAAGTGGAGAAAACAAGAGGGCTTTCAAAAGCGCAGGATGAAAGCTGTCGTCAGTTTGTTATTTCGGAGGAATCGTCCTGGTGTCGTGGAGCTCCTCTTAAGGAGCAGCTATGTATTACTTGGTCTTCCCGAGAGCTCCTCTGGCACGCTTTTTAATTCTCTCTTTTGTCTACACCAGGAAAATGGATGCTTAAATAAAAGCATGCTCATTTTCCTGTGCTGTAACTGAAGAGGTGTTTAAAAATTGTAGTTTCTAAACAGTACTCCACCATGATATCAGAATATACGAAGTAGCACAACAATTGCTTATTTCTTCACCGTTTTTGTGAATATCAAAACGAGTAATCAGGGGTGAAAGTGGCTAGAATTTCTGCCGGAACTCCTTGACGTGAAGGTCGCCACAGAGCCAGAAATTTAATTTATTAATTAATTTTTTTCTTTCATTTTTTAGGGGGGTCAAACCTCATAAACTACTGAAATGCAAAGAAAACTACGTCTTTCTATAACACATACAAAAACTGATTTTCATTCAAAATTGTATTTTTTTTCAATGATTTGCAAAATAAAAGTTAACAAAAACAGCAATGACCCTAACCTCCATCTCCTAATTTTTATTTTCCCTCATTTCCTCACATACTAAATGCCATATCTCAATTTTAACTACTTAAGAACATAGGATGTATATTAAAATTGAAGTTAATGTTAACATTTACTTTTTCTTTTCTTTTTTTTTTTTTATAACAAAGATGTAAGTAACATACAGTCAGAAAAATAAGTACAAATGACTTATGCAGAGTGAAATGGAATACAGTTGTGGTCAAAAGATTACTTACACTTGTGAAGAACATAATGTCATGGCTCTCTTGAGTTTCCAGTTATTTCTACAACTCTGATTTTTCTCCGATAGAGTGATTGGAACAGATACTTCTTTGTCACAAAAAAACATTCATGAAGTTTGGTTCTTTTATGACTTTATTATGGGTTAACAGAAAAAGTGATCAAATCTGCTGGGTCAAAAATATACATACATGGATCTGAAAAAGTGAATCATTGACTTGAACAAGTCAGGAAAGTCACTTGGAGCCATTTCAAAGCAGCTGCAGGTCCCAAGAGCAACAGTGAAAACAATTGTTTGTAAGTAAAAAGTGCATGGCACTGTTTTGTCACTGCCACGATCAGGAAGAAAATGCAAGCCATCACCTGCTGCTGAGAGAAAATTGGTCAGGAGGGTGAAGATTCAACGAGAATCACCAAAAAGCAGATCTGCTAAGAATTAGAAGCTGCTGGAACACAGGTGTCAGTTTCCACAGTCAAGCGTGTTTTGCATCTCCATGGACTGAGAGGCTGCCGTGCAAGAAGGAAGCCCTTGCTCCAAAAGCGGCAGCTTAAGGCTCGACTGAAGTTTGCTGTTGATCACATGGACAAAGATAAGACCTTCTGGAGGAAAGTTCTGTGGTCAGACGAAACAAAAATCGAGCTGTTTGGCCACAATGACCAGCAATATGTTTGGAGGAGAAAAGGTGAGGCCTTTAACCCCTAGTACACCATGCCTTCCGTCAAGCACGGTGGTGGTAGTATTATGCTGTGGGGCTGTTTTGCTGCCAATGGATCTGGTGCTTTACAGAGAGTAAATGGGATAATGAAGAAGGAGGATTACCTTCAAATTCTTCAAGATAACCTAACGTCATCAGCCCGAAGATTGGGTCTTGGGCGCAGTTGGGTGTTCCAACAGGACAGTGACCCCAAACACACATCAAAAGTGGTAATGGAATGGCTAAATCAAGCTAGAATTAAGGTTTTCGAATGGCCTTCCCAAAGTCCTGACTTAAACCCCATTGAGAACTTGTGGACAATGTTGAAGAAACAAGTGCATGTCAGAAAGCCATCAAATTTAACTGAACTGCACCAATTCTGTCAAGAGGAGTGGTCAAAGATTCAACCAGAAGCTTGCCAGAAGCTTGTGGATGGCTACCAAAAGTGCCTAATTGAAGTGAAAATGGCCAAGGGACATGTTACCAAATATTAGCGCTGCTGTATGTATATTTTTGACCCAGCAGATTTGATCACTTTTTGCTGTTCACCCATAATAAAGTCATCAAACAACCAAACTTCATGAATGTTTTTTGTGACAAAGAAGTATCTGTTCCAATCACTCTAACAGAGAAAAATCAGAGTTGCAGAAATAACTGGAAACTCAAGAGAGCCACGACATTATGTTCTTCACACGTGTATGTAAACTGTATATTTTGAAGATTGCGCAAACATTGACTTTTTTAAATCATAAGGAAATGAATAAGTAGCCAAACATAAATGAAAAAATGAAAATGAAAAAAGTCCAAAGTGCACATTGACAGCTAAGATGTTCTGAACCTCCCCATCAGAGCAAATAAAACTAGATATAATAAATAAGCCTCCTAATTCTTTTGTTGCTCTTAAAAATTTGATTCATTTTATGTTGCATTGCCTTTTTTTGTCATCTCAACCTTTTTTTTTTTTTTGCTGTTCCAGAAAACATGCACATTTGAACCAATCAGAGCTAACGATCTCTGCTGATCACATGTCAGTATATCAGCCAATTGAACGGATAAATCAACCCAGGCGTTTTGCTTTGCTGCGTGCATTTGCACATTGACGTGACTCATCATCTTCAGACTCTGATAACTGCAGCAGCTGGGGAAACCTCCATGCCGTCCGTGGAATAAAATAAATAATAAATATTGGTGGAAACAGATTACGCTACACAAGCACATTTTTTTTTTTTTAACTTTGCGTTTTGACAGTTCCCGTCATATTTTCAGAATCAAAGCACTGTGTACAGGAACAGCATTCCGGCCCTGAATCTTGTACCGGAACAGAATTCCGGCCCTGAATCTTATACCGGAACTGCGTTCTGGCCCTGAATCTTATACCGGAACTGCGTTCCTGACCGTTCTGGCACACTTTCACCCCTGCGGGTAATTCCCAACTCATAGCTGTCAGTATGAAGATGGAGATTCCCATTTGCTAATTTCGTACCCTTTCAAAAATTCTTAATTATTATCAGTGTTGGGAATAACGTTATTATAAATAACGCTGTTACATAACGTTATTTTTTTCAGTAACGGGGTCATCTAACTAATTATTTTTTCCGCCGTTACAACGCCGTTACCATTACTGACGGTCAAAAGCGGTGCGTTACTTACTTTGAATAAATTGAAGAAACTACCAGACGTTACGAGTCTACTCTGTTCTGTTTATTTGTCATCCAATACTTGGGGTGTGTTCAGGTTCATGGCAATGAAAATAGTAAACACACATAGCCTACCTTTGCAAGAACGATGGAGTTGCCGTTTGATACGGTCATAATGTGTAGGTCCTGCACTTATCTGCAGCAAAACTGTTCGTAGCTTTGTAGCGATTTGTAATTTCGGAATCGCTGATGAGTTTAGTAACATACACCAAACAATAAATACAGCAGAATGTCCATTTCGCGTAATTGTGGAAGCCCGTCGACATCTTTACTCCATTCGTCTCCGGCTTGCTCGTAAGTGTCAACATTGTTCAAATCCTTAAATTTGATCACATATCTGTTCTTCGGCTTAGTAACGAGTTTGTCTCTTTATCGAACTGGCAAGTTCAAGTTTAATGTCCCACGAGCCAGAACTGCTTCCAATATGGCTGTGTTGTTGTCAAATCTCACGTGATCCCCCATTCAATGACGTAAAAGCTCAAGCCTAATAGCGCACGTACTTCAGAGCCGGTGTTCGGCCATTCCTTACTACTAGGGGTGCAACGGTTCAGTTAGCCCACGGTTCGGTTTGAACCTCGGTTTTGGGATCACGGTTTCGGTTCGGTTTCGGTTTGCTTTTTTTTTGCCTTTAAAAAAATGAAATAAACACTTAAAATGTAAACATTTTCGACAGTTAAAATGCCTCTTAGCACTTTGGCTAGTGTAGTGACTGACTACTGAAATACACACACAGTAGTAAAAAAGTTACTTGGCAAAGTAACTGGTGATACCTTTCATGTTTTTTTTTTCTTTCATTTAAAAAACAAAAAACAAAACAAAAAAAACATAGTAACCTTTGCTATGTTTGGAGGTCATTTAATGTTGTGAATCAACCGTTAAAGTTGATAAAATTGCTCCCGTTTTTGCATTAGTTCCCTTCTGTCTACTTTCGACATGTGAAAATTACTGTTTCATCCTTTAAAGATAGACTCATGTCAAGATTTTGCCGATTTAGGAGTATTTTAGATAAAAAGTTGCCAAGGTTCGCTAGGAAGGTTTACTACAACAGAGCCTTTCTGAGAAGTTTACTGCTCTAAAATGGCGGCTGTTTACTAATGCTACAGAGTCTGTCATTTCGCATGTAGTTCTATATGCATGAGATATCTAGGCGTAGATTGTAGACTGTCAGCTACAGGGGGGAAACATTGGAGCCACCTAGCCTAGCATCGCGTTTGCTACAGCATCTCAACAAACACTCTTCCCTCTCCGTGTCTCTAACTTTGCTCGCATCATTCAACCAACGTATTAACGCACATTGTCTCGTTGCCAAAACGGTGACCAAATCCGAATGGATGGGAAAAAAAAAACGTAATGCACGAAAAACGTACAGATTTTGAACGTATCGTACGGCGTGCACATTTAAAAATCAGTGCTCACTTGTACAAATTATGACGAGACCGTACAACTTGACAGGTATGAATTATAGTGGACCGTCACAGTTAGGTAGTAGCACTCTTTAGCACGGGACGTCCAACTATCAGTGGTCAGGGCGAAACTATGTGCTGTAGCGAAATCATCTTCGATGGCTTTGCGTGCCATTTCATAAATGTCGGGGATTACGTTGTTGGAGAAATATGTCCACGAGGGAACAATGTAGCGCGGGTCAAGCGTTGCAAATAAATTAACGAAGCCCGTCGTGTGTTTTCACTGGTGTCATCGTTGGGGTTGTCCTGCTCTGAGAAAGTGATATCTGTGGGTGATGCCGGCTGAGGTGGCGGAGTTCGGTCTCTCCACTCCTCCGCTCGCCTTAGCTATTTGTTTTCTTTCTTGTTTCACTTTCACTTCGCTGGTAAGCGAGAGAGTGCGTTACTCGGCTTCTATTACACAGGTGCTTGACAGCGATCAGACATTTACTTGCGGGGCGGGAGTTTCTCCACAGCGGCGCTTCACGTCACACACAGGCACACAGAGCTTGATCAATTCATTCCACAAGCGTTCGGAATACATTCAATGCAAAACCGAAAAGGCGCGGTTCATAAAGGCGTACTGAACCGTACAGGGCAAACCGTACGGTTCGGCTTTGAACCGCGAACCGTTGCACTGCTACTTACTACGTGGCGAAACGTCCTACACAATGCTCAGCGCGCTTGCGCACGCATCCGTACGCATGCGCACATCGGTTTGAAGCGGCGAGTAGTCATTAATTTTGTTTTTATTTAGTTTTTTTATACTTTTTGCATGTATTACCCTATCCTACATTTAACCATTGTGTTTTTTTGTGTTAGCTCCTTCGAAGCAGTTGACCACATTAGTCATGTAGCGTATTTAAACCTACATTTAAGTATTTTTTAAGGCATTTTTTTAGTACGTTCTGCCTGTACGCATCTAATCAAAACAAGTTCAGCGCGCACGGTAGTACTTTGGGTGTCCAATTCGACTCATGTAGACGTTTGCCAATGTAGCAGATTTTGGCAGAACACCGGTGTTTCACACACAAACTGGAACAGCGCGTGAGGCAAACACACACACGCAAAACAGATGCAGAGGGATATGATGGCAGAGCATTCAGAGAAAAAATTTGTCCTTTACGAGGTGGAGATATAAACACTATTTCAAGTTGGTCGAAATTAAAGGAAAGAATGTGCATGTAAAGTGTAATTTATGTCCCGGGGCAAAGCTTTTGTCGCCATCTGTGGTAAGCAATTCAAATCTGTTTATTTTTGTTGCACTTCAAGTGTAGGACAAATCTGTTGCTGGTGAGGTGCAATAAATATTACAAGGTTCTATAACACACCTACCTGTCTGTTCTTCTCTATTCAACTGACTCGAATACTGCTCAGAAAATTTCAAATTCTTTGACATACAACTTCTTTTTAAAGTAACGGAAATAGTTACTTTCCCTGGTAACTAGTTACTTTTACTATAGAGTAATTCAGTTACTAACTCAGTTACTTTTTGGAAGAAGTAGTGAGTAACTGTAACTAATTACTTTTTTAAAGTAACGTGCCCAACACTGATTATTATGGACTATAATTGGCCAGCAAATGTTAAATTTAAAGGATGAAAAAGACTGTTTTTGTTATTAAATTTCCAGCCTGATTGGAATATTCTTTCGCGCCGTGCATTGTGGAATACTGACTGTTATTGTGTGCCATTTTCCCCCACAAACACGGCCTTTCCTAAAGATTCTCATGATTAAAACAAAAACAAAAAAACTGAATTGATTGAAAGAGGATTTTAATGGCGCCTTGCAAGAAAACAAGTTGCTGTCCAAATCAGCTGTCCACTTGCAATATGGACGTTGTTGCAAATGCATGGCAGTGGACTGAACGAGTACTCATACTTCTGTGATGATTAGGGATGTGAAGGAGGTGACTGGGGGGTAATCAGGGAATGACAAATAGCTCTGGTCATCTTGAAAGATGGTCTTGCGATGGTCAAATCAATGGAAATGACAATAATGCTTCAGATTTGGATGATAATATTTCAATCACGACCCCTTGGTTGGTGATGAAGGGTAATGACAGTTTTTCAGAAAAAAAATCTAAAAATGAAATGAAATACGTTAAAGTCATTATTTCATGGCTCGATCAGGCACTAAATTTTTCCTCCTGGGTTTCTATGACGAATTTGAGGGTTGTCCAGCATAACTGTCTTATTATGCTTGTTGCTAAGGTCAAGTGAATGGTTAATTTTTAAAATCCAAAATGACCAGACCATGCAACTTCAAGTCACAATTTCTGAGAGATGAAACACTGTAGCAGGCCCGGCCCTGGGTGATTAAGTGCCCTAGCAACCCCCCCCTCCCCCCCAAAAAAACAAACAATACATCGTGGTACCTCGACATACAAACGCTTCGACACACGAGTCTTTCGACATCCGACGTAAAATTTGACTCGCCATTTATTTCTACATCCGACGACATGCTCGAAACACGATGATTTATGACTGCGCCGCAGTTACTTTTTCCCCCGCAAGACGGACACACGGCTGATTTTCATGTGAGAGAAATCAACATAGGTTCCAAGAATGTTACTGCAGGTGGTGAAAAAAGGGAAAATGTGACGCTTACCATTGAAATGAAGATGGAAATGATAGAAAAATAGGAGCGTTGTGTAGAGATGTCCCGATGCCGATCGATCGGGTCCGATCACGTCATTTTCAAAGTATCGGAATCAGCAAAAAATATCGACCATGCCTTTTTTTAATATATATTTTAATTAAATCGTTTTCTAATTGTATTTAACGTTACAGACATAATATATTACACTCATCCAGAGTCTTTAGTTTAGGCTTAAGGTAGGGTTAGAGGTTAGGGTAGAGAAGATATATCAATTGGTAGCTCTACGCACAGTCATGGGTGCACTTCCCATCATGCATTTGGGCATGGCTACAGTATCATTTACTGAAAGCTCAACAAATACACTAGATGGCAATATTTACTCACAATATACGAAGTCACAAGTCTTTCTATCCGTGGATCCCCCTCACAGAAAGAATGTTAATAATGTAAATGCCATCTTGAGGATTTATTGTCATAATAAACAAATACAGTACTTATGTACTGTATGTTGAATGTATATATTCATCCGAGTTTTATTCATTTTTTATTTAATGCGTTGCCAAAATGTATATGATCGGGAAAAATTATCGGGAATGATTGGAATTGAATCGGGTGCAAAAAAAAGGAAACGGATCGGGAAATATCGGGATCGGCAGATACTCAAACTAAAACGATCGGGATCGGATCGGGAGCAAAAAAACATGATCGGAACAACCCTAGCGTGGTGTGCACGTCAGTGAACTGGCTCGACAATACGGCTGTAGAATGTCTACGATCCCGATGGTCCACCTCCGACCTAAGTTCACCAGTCTTACGGCGCGCTAGGCAATTGCCTAGCTCACTTATGCCCAGGGCCGGCCCTGCAGTGTAGCAAAATGGTTTATACACAGGGGTGCACATAAGTGGTCCGCATGCGCGCATGCCTACCGGACGTAGACAAACGCGCTGGCCCTCAACGACTTCCATACGCTTTTGCGTACCGATGGCTGACCACCGTATTTGCGGTGGACACGAGAAAATAACTTCTCAAAATGTCAAAGAGGCAGGCCACACTGAGTAATTACTTCCGTGTTCCCCCACCCCCGTCAAAAGACAGACAGACGACAGAGACGTCACCGGAGCTACCGAAAAAAAGGACTTTTGCTGAAAAGTAGGAGGTACCATGGCTAGAAGCAAATGATGCTCGCACGGAAATGCGGTACAAAATGTGCTGTGAGAATCCCAATGTCGCCGATAAGAGCAGCGCATTTTATGTAGGGTCAAAGAATTTCAGCCATCCAAACTTTGAAAAGCACGAAAAAAACAGAGCATGTGGCAATTAAGCAAACTATCGATGTCAAACAGGACCCCGCTCGCCCTATGGACAAGTGGCGGAATAAAGGTAATGAACAGTGACATGCACTGACAAACGTGTTTTTGCTCGCATTTTACAAAGCTAAACATGCACGTTCAATAAGGTTTTATGAGGAGGACATCCCACTTTTAAAAAGGCTTGGAGTTAATGTGGGAGCCGCATAATGCCCTTTATTTTGAATTGGTGCTTTTTATTTCTTTACATTTCAAAGTAATGGCAATTTTGTTGTGCCAGTTGATGTTAATCAAGCATTAATTGTTAATATAATTAATTAAAATTAATTGGCTGTAAGTAAAGCTTGTCATAAATTTATCGCATCAGGCGGCTTGGCTCTCAAGCTCAATGAGGACCAAGTCACATCTCCAGGTCCTCCTCTGAGAACCTGGGCAAAAAAATGATGTGCACCCCTGTTTATACACTAGTACTACAGTGGTATGAAAAAGTATCCGAACCTTTTGGAATTTCTCACATTTCTGCATAAAATCCCCATCAAATGTTATCTGATCTTTTTAAAATCACACAGATGAAAATACAGTGTCTGCTTTAACTAAAACCACCTAAACATTTATAGGTTTTCATATTTTAATGAGGATAGCATGCAAACAAGGGGGGAAAACAAGTAACTGAACCCTCTGCCTAAGGAGAATTAAAGAACAATTGAAACCAATTTTTACCAAACAATTTAAGTCAGGTGTGTGCCCAACCACTGATGAGTGATTTAAATCTGCCCTGCTCAATATAAAACACACACCGGGTAAGAATTGTCTTGATGAGAAGCATTGTCTGACGTGCATCATGGCTTTGTCAAAAGAGCTGTCTGAAGACCTGCTATCAAGGATTGTTGAGTTGTATAAAGCTGGGAAATGATACAAAACCATCTCTAAAAGTCTGGATGTTCATCAATCGACAGTCAGAGAAGTTGTCTACAAATGGAGAGAGTTTGGCACTGTTGCTTCTCTCCCAAGGAGTGGCCATCCACCAAAGATGACGCCAAGAGGTAAGCGTAAAATACTCAGGGAGGTAAAAAAGAACCCTAGAGTGTCTGCACTGGAACAGCCCAATATCTCTGTGCACACATCAACTATATGTAAAACAATGGCCAAGAATGGTGTTCATGAGAGGACTTCACGGAGGAAGCCACTGCTGTCTAAAAAACATTGTTGCCCGTTTAATGTTCGCAAAAAGGCACTTGGACATTCCACAGAAGTTTTGGCAGACCAAAGTTGAATTGTTTGAGAGTAAAACACATCGACATGTGTGGAGGAAAAAACGGAACAGCTCACCAACATCAACACCTCATCCCCACTGTGAAGCGTGATGGAGGGAGCATCATGATTTGGGGCTGTTTAGCTGCCTCAGGGCCTGGACAACTTGCAATCATTAACGGAAGGATGAATTCAAAAGTTTATCAATGTTTTGCAGGAAAACCTGAGGCCGTCTATCAGACAGTTGAAGCTAAACAGAGGATGGATGCTGCAACAAGACAATGATCTAAAACACAGAAGTAAATCAACGTCAGAATGGTTTCAGAAGAACAAAACACACATTCTGGAGTGGCCAAGTCAAAGTCCAGACTTTAACCGCTCTGAGATGCTGTTGCATGACCTAAAGACAGCGATTCATGCCAGACATCCCAGGAATCTGACTGAACTAAAGGAGTTTTGTAGAGAAGAATGGGCCAAAATTTGTCCTGATTGATGTACCAAACTGATCTGCAGCTACAGGAAGCGTCTGGTTGAAGTTATTGCTGCCAAAGAGGGGGCCACAAAATATTAAATGTGATGGTTCACTTACTTATTTTTCCCCCTTCTGTCACTGTTTGCATGCTATCCTCATTAAAACATGAAAACCTCTAAATGTTTAGGTGATTTAAGTCAAAGCACTAAAGAATAAAATACACATTCTGGGCTGGCCAAGTCAAAGTCTAGACTTGAACCCCATTGAGATGCTGTGGCATGACCCATCCCAGGAATCTAACTGAACTACAGCAGTTTTGTAAAAAAGAATGGGCCAAGATTAGTCCTGATCAATGTGCCAGACTGATCTGCAGCTACAGAAAGCGTCTGGTTGAAGTTATTGCTGCCAAAGGGGGGTGGGGGGTGGGGGGGGGTGGGGTGACACAAAATATTAAATGTGATGGTTCACTTATATTTCCCCCTTCTGTCATTGTTTGGATACTATTTCATTAAAATATGAAAACCTATAAATGTTCGGGTGGTTTTAGTTAAAGCAGACACTGTTTTTCATCTGTGTGATTTTAACAAAGATCAGAACACATTTGATGGTGATTTTATGCAGAAATGTGAGAAATTCCAAAAGGTTCAGATACTTTTTCATACCACTGTATATCATTGTAATGCTCATGAATTGAGTGCTGCTGATGTGGGAGGTGATTGTACGTTTTCTTTGTATTACATTAAATGGCAAGAAAGCGCTCCTTCTCCATCTGACATTAGAAAGCGAAGACTTGATAATGTCAAAACCTCATTTATTCATAATTGTGCCAAAAACCCAAATTAACAGATGCCTGAAAGATTATCCTGATGACTGGACGCAGGAGTAACTTGAATTCTGTGATCTGATCTGTCATGATTTTGGAACATACTGTACGACAACACAACCAGTATATTTGTAGTGCGCTTCCTTTCTTTTTGCTGACTCGCTCGCTGTCAGGAGCTTTCCAGATGTTTGTATCGGAATGTGTGTGCGAGCATTCAACACGTGTCCTCCGTATCAATAGGTTAATAGCCCACATGTCAGTTTCAGTGACTGGCTGATTAGTTGTGTGTTCACTAATCCACACTGGGGCGGGGAACTATTGGCTTTGTCATTGATTTTCAGCGTGGTGAGCAGGCAGAAGATAGAGAGAGGGGAGATCTATTGATTGACCCCAAATTAGCCCCCCCCCCCCCCCCCCCCCCACCGCACACCCACTCTTAACATCACCCACCTACCGGCCAATCAATGATGTCGTTTCCTACCAGCCTTTAGCTGCAGTGTCGTCATTGGCTGCTGATGATCGAGAGGGGAAACTGTCCGATTGGTTCACGATTAAGCAATTATGACTAGTCTTAGCTTAGGAAACATTTTCGCTAACCAGGGATAATTTCAGGTTGAATAAATTTCCCCGTTGCGTAGTAAGTTAAAAAAAATATATGTTTGAAAACATTTGAAGTTCTGCTCTCAGACTCCCAATTTGGCCAACTTTCAAAATTGTCTGATATGCATGTGTGATACATGATTGGGAAGCTTAAAATCTCTATTTTCTGAACAGGAGGGCATTTTTGACACCTTAAAAGTAGGTCAAATAAGGTGACTGAAAAACTTTTGAGGCCTTTGAAATTTTTCTTTTAAGTTTCTCATTTTAAAAAAAACTTTTGGACACCCATCCTGGTACATAATAAATAACGAACACTTCAAGATGATCCCCCCTTGTCTACTCAAGCCTTGGATAATCGTAATGGCGGAAAACACTCAGGTGACTTGAAGTTCCGCTCTGAGACCCCAAATTTGGCCAACTTTCAAAATTGTCCGATATGCATGTGTGATACATCATTGGAAAGGTTAAAATCTCAATTTTCAGGGGAAAGAAAAATTTTGAAGCATTTTTGAAAAAGATTTTTTTTTTAAACAGCGAAACCCTATCTGGAGGTGAGAGCATGAAAGAGCAGAATTAAAGACTTTAATGAGATATTATGGCGTACTTGTTTCGATCCAAAAACTCCACATAGCATGTATCACTGAGTGTCAGGACCAGGGGTCGCGTTAACTGGATATTTTCCGTCGTTAACCGGTTTTTTAAAACGGTGACGGAAAAAACTGAAGTCCGTCCGTCATTTTGACAGGTTGCAATTCACACCCCAGACCACAGGGTGGCGAGTTAGCTCTTCTGTCAGAATATTGTAGCGTCACCGGGGTCTGGCGGCGGCACCGTGATTGACACATCAACGCGAGGTTCTTATTGGTGCACCCGGTGTGCCAGCGCGTCATCCAATTGATGGACAAGATTGCCGCCTGTGTATAGACCCCAATCACATGATGTCACAACTCCGCCCCCCTGACCGGAGCCGCCATATTGTGTGTCAGCTCGTCATATTTACACATTACCGCTACGTACATGCCTCCTATTACGGCGTGTTTTTCTGCTCGTTAATATTAATAATCAAAATGGTGAAGGCGTGTGTGGCGGTTGGTTGCTGTAACAGAGAAGATAGACGGAGAGACTTGAAGTTCTACCGTATTCTGAGAGACCCGAAGATGAGAGCGAGATGGACTGCTGTAATTCGACAAGAAATCTGGGCACCAAACGATCACCACAGACTATGTAGTAGTCTTTTTATATCTGGTAAGATGCATTTAATATATATTTAGAAGATTTTGGGCTGACAACCACAATTAAGATCATTGTGTGACGTTGGGATTGGGGTCTATATCGTTGCCTCTTTTTCTTTGGGGGCGGAGTTGTTGGCAGTAAGCAGAGTAAAAAGGGAGAAAAATACCACGACTTCCGTGTCTAATTTTTCGCCGCCAAGCAAGCGTTACAATATTAATTAAAAATGAATGAAAACTAAATACTATTGAATATGTCATCCTTATCATTTTAAAATTTTAAGTGACGGGTAAAAATAGACTATGACCGGATTTTTATGACCCTGTCAGTCAAAATGACAGACAACGAAAATGTCTAGCGCAACCTCTGGTCAGGACAAAGGTGTTAATGGCCACAGCTGCATTTTTGGGGGATTTTATGGGTGACACATGGTAATATGACAAGGGTCGCGATGCAGAAATCAGACATCAAGGATTGGTCGAGATTTCTTTTTCATATATTTACCCTTTTAAATGTTGTTTTTCAATGTACTTTGCTTGGATCGAGTAGTTATCATCTAACATATCGGAGAAAATGCGACAGTAACAAAAAAAGCAAAAAAAAACAATTAAGCGATAGTTATGAGCAGAGGCATCGCATCCCATTAGGCAAACCAGGCAATTGCATAGGGCCCCCAGCCAGCAGGGGCCCCCAGAGGGCCAACAGATTTAGCACATGCAGCTTTACTGCATTGTCGTAGTGACAAGTGTAGGGAGTGTTTCAATACCATGGAATCATTTGGCAGATTATCTAACGATTCTGTTATCAATTCCAATCAGCACTAACCGTAGATTATACAGGTTTAAGAAAGTCCAATCAGCTATTAATCAAAACTAAATAATAGACATCAATTCATGATTATAAGCTAAATATGATAGACATTTCGAATACTAAATATTATTACTTACCTTCTTATTTTGGCTGGGTTGAAGCAACAGCAACAAGCGGTTGCGAAGTGTCTGTAAACGGGGGTTTCCAGGGTAAAACTGACAAATTAAAAATATTCATGAGGCATAATGCGCAATGAAACTGCTATGAGAGCATGTAGACATTTTATTCTATCAAACACATCAGTTTATTTTAAAGAGGGGTGCAAGAGAAGCAACTGCTTTTTCAGCCTTGTGTGTGTTTTCCGCCATATATAATTATATGTAACAAGCAGGGGGGAAAGTGGGCCAGAACGGTCAGGAACGCAGTTCCAGTATAAGATTCAGGGCCCAAATGCTGTTCCGGTACATGGTGCGTTGATTCCAAAAATATGACAGCAACTGTTAAAACGCTATGTAAAAAAAAAAAAAAAAGTTTGTTGAATTGATGTGACAAAAAAAGGGCAATGCGACAGAAAATGGATCAAATCTTTAAGAGCAAGGAAAGAGTTGAGGAGGCTTATTCATCATATTTAGTTTTATTTGCTCTGATTGGGAGGTTCAGAACATCTTAGCCGTCAATGTGCACTTTGGACTTATATTTGTTCATTTATGTTAGGCTACTTATTCATCTCCTTATGATTTAAAAAGTCAATGTTTGCGCGATCTTCAAAATATATTCCATTTCACTCTGCATAATATGTCATTTGTACTTATTTTCCTGAACGTATGTTTCTTATATCTTTATTATTTAAGAAAAAAAATAAAAAGAAAGCAAAAGTTTACATTAACTCCAATTTTTAATATACATCCTATGTTCTTCAGTAGTTAAAATTGAGATTTGGCATTTAGCATGTGAGGAAATGAGGGAAAATAAAAATTAGAGGATGGAGGTTGGGGTTATTGGTGTTTTTGTTAACTTTTATTTTGCAAATCATTGAAAAAATAACAAAAATCAGTTTTTGTATGAGTTATAGAAATAACTGTGCCAAAACAGTTTTCTTTGCATTTCAGTAGTTTTGGGAGGTTTGACCCACCCCCAAAAATGAAAATAAATAAATAAATAAACAAAATTGCTGGCTCCGTGGCGACCTTCAGATCGGGGAGTTTCGGCAAGAAATTCTAGCCACTTTCACCCCTGGTAACAAGTGTTTATTATTACAACAGTGCTGTTTGCTGTGTATATCGTGAGACAAGTTCAAGGTACCGCTGTGATCCTGGATTAAGTAAAAAAAAAAAAAATAAATCAAATTCAGGACAAAATTTTTCTTTTTATATTTTTGGGGGTACAAAACCAACCAGCCAGTAATTTGAGTTAAACGTGAATTGACAGTCAACTAATGACTCCAGCATTTTATCTAGTACCCGGTTCTGAAGCCTTGATATGGCTGCCCTTATTGGCTTCCCGATGGCATTATCCCATGAGGTCAGCATCCCCCTGGTCCCGGTGCCCGTCCTGGCATTCCTCCTTCATCTCTAGCCCTTAACTTCCCTCCCTCCCTCCCATGCCTCCGCCTAAGCTGGGGAGCTTTCCCCCGCTGAGCCTTTTCCTTCCCATACATCACTCCATCTCATCCTTCTCCCGCCTCCTGTATTCCTCCTTTGGGCTCAGCCCCTCTCGCTCTCCCTATCTCTCTCTCTCTGGTGTGTCTGCAAGCTTGTTAAACATTTTTCTTGCCTCTTAATTGTTTTGACTGGTCCGATTGGCATCCCGATTAGGCCCATTGATTTCCTGGCGCTAAGTGCATTGATTTTTAAATTTCTTATTGATCCCCTGCTCTAAATCACCTGCACTCTCACTCACAGTCTCGCTATTTTGCCGCGGCTCGCACACATGCACTGAGGGAGAAAGGGCTGAGGGAAGACCTCGGCAAACAATCAAGACAGAGGGAAGGATAGTTGCAGGGAAATGCATGGGAATGTCCAACTATGGAAATCTTTACACTTCAACTCATTCGCTGCCATTGACGGTGATAGACATCCAATCCATTTTAAGTGGGAGTTTAAGGTGTTTTCTGTCAAAACTAAAAGAAAAACAAAAAGAATTTTATGTTTTATAGCTTAATGCTAATGCAGAACTTGAAACATTGAAGACGGGGTAACAAAGATAGCATCAATGTTTGCAGTATTTTAAAACTTTAGAAGTGACCGTTGGCTGAGGTTATTTCTCATAAATTAATGAGTGTGTGACCCTATTGAAATATGTAATTTATGCAGTTCATGATTTTTTTGTCATCGCTTTTGTAAGTCACAAGTTATGCAAGTAAACCTGCTCACTTTGTGCTTTCTCACACAAGATTTTAATTGAAACCAGGGGCGTTACCAGGGGGAAGGGGTGGTCAGTGCCCACCCACGGACACGCTCTGCCCATCCAAAGAAAACTGGATGTAGTTCTAATTGCAGTCTGGGCACCGCGTATGGTATCACATTCATATAGTACTGATGTGTTCTAAGTTTTAACCTTTGCATTGTTACCTCCTCCTTTACCTTAACCCTTAAATACCTGCAACATGAAGCAATTATCAGTGAAAAAATAAGGTCCTAATGAAACCTTTTTTTCAAATGTGTAAAAAGAAAAGTCAAAATGAATATGTGTAATAAGCGCTCTAATATCTATAACCCTTGCTAATTCCTGTTTTTTTTCCTCAGGGAAACTGCAGATGCATGTGTTGACTTTCATCTTTTTTTTCAAAAAGAAAAGTCAAAATTCTGAATTAGTCTCAAAATCATCAAATTTTAGGTGTATAAAAAAGAAATGAAATGTTGGTTTTGTATCTAGGGGGCGCTACACACATTTACGCATATATATATATATATATATTACATTTTATCAAAGTTTTCACCAGTGTTCACCTGGCTGTTGAGTTTGGTGAGTTTTGAAGCATTCTGAAGGGGTCAAAGTAGGGCTCAAAGCGTCTGCAGGACAAAGAATGACTGCTAGGGGTTGCTACATTGTGTATTTGGAATTTGTCTTTATAGGGTATCAAAGATTGCACCTGTCTTGACCTGGCTGCCGATTTTGGTGCATTTTGAAGCATTCTAAGGGGGTCAAATTGAGCTCAAAGGGACTGCGGAACAAAGAATAACTATAACTAGGCCTGCAAGCAGGACTGAACGGGCCCTCGCGATCTAGCGCAACTCGGACGTCACGCAACTCGGACTGTGTGCAGGTCAGGGCGGTGGCAGATCCTCCTCTCTAATCATCTCATTAGAACCTAACATGCTCGAAAGTCGCCTATTTACATTCCCACACCCAAGAGATAAAAACCCCTATTGGAGAGAGTACTACAAAAAAGGAGCCACTACTGAGCTGTGCAGCCAAGCCCTTATTCAAAACTAAAATTAATCTTCTAACTGGGCCAATTCGACCAAGTGTGCCAACTATTGTGGCTCTATAAGCTGCCTGAGTCTCTGAAAAAAAATATTTCCTTTAAATGGCGAACAAAGGGTCGTCACGGCAACAGACAGAGACACGTGGACATGGGCCGTAAAAAAGTATTTTAATAGGTCTTGAAACTACAATGACCAACATGAAAAGAACTGGACATGTTTTGGAAAAACGAGTGACTTTCTATCGCCACTAGTTGGCGCTGTAGGGTTGATGCAAATGACCCCTACAAGGCCCTTCAGGGTATGACTCTCAACAAGCACGGGAAGTTTGGCGCAGATATCTTGTATATCTGCCGAGTTATGACTGTTCAAAGTTTTTGGAGAGAAAAATTGTTGACAGTCATTTTCACTTTCCTGTTTGGACCCCTCCGCTTCAACGAAACTTCAATATTTTTCATCAGGCACCTGAAGACAGGTCTTAAGGTTTCCCTTATGCAGGTTTGAGGTAGATTGATTTTTTCCCTTTAGAGGAGGAGTGTGTCCCGTAAAAAAGGGCATTTCCTGTTCCCACTAGGAGGCGCCAGGCACAAATGGTAAATTTTCAATCCAGTCCTGCTCAGGCTGGTATACCTCACACACATGCCAGATTTAAAATAGATTGAACGTTGTATGAGGGAGTTATCAGTCATTTTCCGAATTCGGTGTTTTTGCGAAAAAATGGAAGAATTTGGCGCCCCGCCCAGGTCAGGCCCGTGAATGAAAACACACCATTTTTATAACTTAAGATTTCATATGCCTCATGAACAGTCTCACCAATTTTGAGAATGATCAAACTAATTCCCTAGGTGCCAAGGTGTAAAATGTGCACACTGTAAATCGATAAAAAGTTCACATTCAATCCAAAATACCCGATTTCCTGTAGGATTTGGAATGTGTGTGCAAGAGACTTTTTGGAGCAGTTTTGCACAAAGTTTTGACTCTCCAAATTTCATCACTCTATGTTAGAAAAACCTAAATGGAGAGGCCTTTTTGAAAATTTCAAGGGGGCGCCACTGAGCCATTTTGTTACATGTTTTCGTAACGTTGCAAGATTATCGAACGTTATCCAAAGCCGCATGTATGTGCAAATTTTGGTGAGTTTTTATGCATATTCAAGCCTCCAAATGTAAACTCTTACTGTGAACCCATGAAAATTTCACATTCGATCCAAAATACCCAATTTCCTGTTGGATTTGGAATATGGGTGCAAGAGACTTTTTGGAGCAGTTTTGCATAAGGTATCTACTCCCCAAATTTCCTTGCTCTATGTTGAAAAAACCCAATAGGAAAGGCCTTTTTTAAAACTTCTTTCTGTTGCCACTAGTTGGCACTGTAGAGTTGATGCAAATGACCCCTACAAGAACCTTCAGGGTATGACTCTCAACAAACACGGAAAGTTTGGCGCAGATATGTTGCATATCTGCCGAGTTATGACTGTTCAAAATTTTTGGCGAGACAAATTGTTGACGGTCATTTTCACTTGCAGTTTGGACCTCTCCGCTTCAACGAAACCTCAATATTTTTCATCAGGGACCTGAACACATGTCTTGAGGCTCCCCTGAAACAGGTTTGAGGTCAATAGATTTTTTTCCCTTGGAGGAGGAGCCTGTCTCGTGAAGAAGGCCATTTCCTGTTCCCACTAGGGGGCGCCAGGCCTAATAGGTAATATTTCAATGCAGTCGTGTTCAGGCTGAGATATCTCATATACATGCTAGAAATGAAAAAGATTGAACGTTGTATCACGGAGTTTTTAATCATTTTCTGAATTTGGTATTTTGCCCAAAAATGGCCGACTTTGGGACCACGCCCAGGCCAGACCCTTGAATGAAAACACACCATTTTGAAAACTTAAGATCTCATAGGTCTCCTGAATAGTCTGACCAATTTTGAAGACGATCCAACTTTATCCTTCAGCGACAAGGTCTCAAATGTAAATCGATAAAATTTCGCATTTGACCCAAAATTTCCGGCTTCCTGTTGGGTTTGGAATATGGGTGCAAGAGACTTTTTGGAGCAGTTTTGCACAATGTATCGACTCGCCAAATTTCATCGTTCTACGTTGAAAAAACCTAATAGGAAAGGCCTTTTTGAAAATTTCAAGGGGGCGCCACTGAGCCATTTTGTTAAATTTTTTTGTAGATTATCAAAATTTTTGCAAAGTTGCATGTATGTGCAAATTTTGGTGAGTTTTCGTGCATGTTCAGGCCTCCAAATGTAAACTCCAACTGTGAACCGATAAAAATTTCACATTTGATCCAAAATATCCGATTTCCTGTTGGATTTGGAATATGGGTGCAAGAGGCTTTTTTGAACAGTTAGGCATAAGGTATCTACTCCCCAAATTTCATTGCTCTACGTTGAAAACCTGAGAGGAGAGGCCTTTTTGAAAATTTTAAGGGTCAAGGGGGCGCCACTGAGCCATTTTTTGACATTTTTTCAAAACGACACAAGATTATCGAATTTTACGCAAAGCCGCACGTATGTGCAAATTTTGGTGACTTTTCGTGCATGTTCAGGCCTCCAAATTGGCCATTTTCATTTGCCCTGAAAAAAGAAGAATAATAATAATAATAATAACTAGGCCTGCAAGCAGGACTGAACGGGCCCTCGCAATCTAGCGCAACTCGGACGTCACGCAACTCGGACTGTGTGCAGGTCAGGGTGGTGGCAGATCCTCCTCTCTAATCATCTCATTAGAACCTAACATGCTCGAAAGTCGCCTATTTACATTCCCACACCCAAGAGATAAAAACCCCTATTGGAGAGAGTACTACAAAAAAGGAGCCACTACTGAGCTGTGCAGCCAAGCCCTTATTCAAAACCAAAATTAATCTTCTAACTGGGCCAATTCGACCAAGTGTGCCAACTATTGTGGCTCTATAAGCTCCCTGAGTCTCTGAAAAAAAATATTTCCTTTAAATGGCGAACAAAGGGTCGTCACGGCAACAGACAGAGACACGTGGACATGGGCCGTAAAAAAGTATTTTAATAGGTCTTGAAACTACAATGACCAACATGAAAAGAACTGGACATGTTTTGGAAAAACGAGTGACTTTATATCGCCACTAGTTGGCGCTGTAGGGTTGATGCAAATGACCCCTACAAGGCCCTTCAGGGTATGACTCTCAACAAGCACGGGAAGTTTGGCGCAGATATCTTGTATATCTGCCGAGTTATGACTGTTCAAAGTTTTTGGAGAGAAAAATTGTTGACAGTCATTTTCACTTTCCTGTTTGGACCCCTCCGCTTCAACGAAACTTCAATATTTTTCATCAGGCACCTGAAGACAGGTCTTAAG